>NW_027150269.1:1217150-1825725 GCF_031143425.1 Pleurodeles waltl | reverse complement strand
CCCCTTGACCCTCCTACTGCTTCAGGCAATAGGTTTATCTTAGTGGTAGTGGACCATGCCACAAGATATCCTGAAGCTATTCCTTTAAGGACCACTACAGCTCCTGCAGTGGCAAAGGCCCTCCTGGGAATATTTTCCAGGGTGGGCTTCCCAAAGGAAGTAGTATCAGACAGGGGAAGCAATTTCATGTCTGCATACTTAAAGGCCATGTGGAAGGAGTGTGGTGTAACTTACAAGTTCACAACACCCTATCATCCACAAACAAATGGACTGGTGGAGAGATTTAATAAAACTCTCAAAGGCATGATTATGGGACTCCCTGAAAAACTCCGCAGGAGATGGGATATCCTTCTACCATGCCTCCTTTTTGCCTACAGGGAGGTACCCCAGAAAGGAGTGGGCTTCAGCCCCTTTGAACTTCTTTTTGGACACCCTGTTAGGGGTCCACTCACACTTGTAAAGGAGGGTTGGGAACAACCTTTAAAAGCTCCTAAGCAGGATATTGTGGATTATGTACTTGGCCTCAGATCAAGGATGGCTGAGTACATGAAAAAGGCCAGTAAAAACCTTCAGGCCAGCCAAGAGCTCCAGAAGCAATGGCATGATCAGAAGGCTGTTTTGGTTCAGTACCAACCAGGGCAGAAAGTGTGGGTCTTGGAGCCTGTGGCCCCAAGAGCACTCCAAGATAAATGGAGTGGACCCCACACAATTGTTGAAAAGAAGGGTGAAGTCACCTACTTGGTTGACTTAGGCACTGCCAGGAGTCCCCTTAGGGTGCTCCATGTCAACCGCCTGAAACCCTACTATGACAGGGCTGATCTCACCCTGCTCATGGCAACAGATGAGGGACATGAAGAAGACAGTGATCCTCTACCTGATCTCTTCTCTTCCACAGAACAAGATGCTCTTGTGGAAGGTGTAGTTTTGGCTGATTGTCTTACTGCTGAGCAGAAAGATAATTGCATAAATCTCCTAGGACAATTTTCAGAACTCTTCTCCATTGTGCCAGGCACCACTTCTTGGTGTGAGCACACTATAGATACTGGAGACAGTTTACCTGTCAAAAGTAAGATCTATAGGCAGCCTGACCATGTCAGGGACTGCATAAAGCAAGAGGTTCAGAAAATGTTGGAACTAGGAGTGGTTGAGCACTCTGACAGTCCATGGGCTTCTCCTGTGGTACTGGTACCAAAACCCAATTCTAAAGATGGAAAGAAGGAAATGAGGTTTTGTGTAGACTATAGAGGTCTCAACTTGGTAACCAAAACAGATGCTCACCCTATACCCAGGGCAGATGAGCTAATAGATACACTGGCATCTGCCAAGTATCTAAGCACTTTTGATTTGACTGCAGGGTATTGGCAGATCAAAATGTCAGAAGATGCTAAACCTAAAACTGCATTTTCTACCATTGGAGGACATTACCAGTTTACTGTAATGCCTTTTGGTTTGAAAAATGCACCTGCCACTTTTCAGAGGTTGGTGAACACAGTCCTGCAAGGGCTGGAAGCTTTCAGTGCAGCATATTTGGATGATATAGCTGTCTTTAGCTCCAGCTGGGATGATCACCTGGTCCACCTTTGGAAAGTTTTGGAGGCCCTGCAAAAGGCAGGCCTCACTATCAAGGCTTCAAAGTGCCAGATAGGGCAGGGTAAGGTGGTTTATTTGGGACACCTTGTTGGTGGGGAACAGATTGCACCACTTCAGGGGAAAATCCAAACTATTATTGATTGGGTTCCCCCTACCACTCAGACTCAGGTGAGAGCCTTCCTAGGCCTCACTGGGTATTACAGGAGGTTCATTAAGAACTATGGCTCCATTGCAGCCCCTCTTAATGACCTCACATCCAAGAAAATGCCTAAAAAGGTATTATGGACAGCAAACTGTCAGAAAGCTTTTGAGGAGCTGAAGCAGGCCATGTGCTCTGCACCTGTCCTGAAAAGCCCTTGTTACTCTAAAAAATTCTATGTCCAAACTGATGCATCTGAATTAGGAGTAGGGGCAGTCCTATCACAACTTAATTCTGAGGGCCAGGATCAACCTGTTGCTTTTATTAGTAGAAGGTTGACCCCTAGAGAAAAGCGTTGGTCTGCCATTGAGAGGGAGGCCTTTGCTGTGGTCTGGGCTCTGAAGAAGTTGAGGCCATACCTGTTTGGCACTCACTTCATTGTTCAGACAGACCACAAACCTCTACTTTGGCTAAAACAAATGAAAGGTGAAAATCCTAAATTGTTGAGGTGGTCCATATCCCTACAGGGAATGGACTATACAGTGGAACATAGACCTGGGAGTAGCCACTCCAATGCAGATGGACTCTCCAGATATTTCCACTTAGACAATGAAGACTCATCAGGTAATGGCTAGTCTTATTGTCCTTCGTTTGGGGGGGGTTGTGTAGGAAAGTACCATCTTGCCTGGCATGTTACCCCCATTTTTCACTGTATATATGTTGTTTTAGTTGTATGTGTCACTGGGACCCTGGTAACCCAGGGCCCCAGTGCTCATAAGTGTGCCTGAATGTGTTACCTGTGTAGTGACTAACTGTCTCACTGAGGCTCTGCTAATCAGAACCTCAGTGGTTATGCTCTCTCATTTCTTTCCAAATTGTCACTGACAGGCTAGTGACCATTTTTACCAATTTACATTGGCTTACTGGAACACCCTTATAATTCCCTAGTATATGGTACTGAGGTACCCAGGGTATTGGGGTTCCAGGAGATCCCTATGGGCTGCAGCATTTCTTTTGCCACCCATAGGGAGCTCTGACAAATCTTACACAGGCCTGCCACTGCAGCCTGAGTGAAATAACGTCCACGTTATTTCACAGCCATTTTACACTGCACTTAAGTAACTTATAAGTCACCTATATGTCTAACCTTTACCTGGTAAAGGTTAGGTGCAAAGTTACTTAGTGTGAGGGCACCCTGGCACTAGCCAAGGTGCCCCCACATTGTTCAGAGCCAATTCACTGAACTTTGTGAGTGAGGGGACACCATTACACGCGTGCACTACATATAGGTCACTACCTATATGTAGCTTCACCATGGTAACTCCGAATATGGCCATGTAACATGTCTATGATCATGGAATTGCCCCCTCTATGCCATCCTGGCATTGTTGGTACAATTCCATGATCCCAGTGGTCTGTAGCACAGACCCTGGTACTGCCATACTGCCCTTCCTGGGGTTTCTCTGCAGCTGCTGCTGCTGCCAACCCCTCAGACAGGCAGCTGCCCTCCTGGGGTCCAGCCAGGCCTGGCCCAGGATGGCAGAACAAAGAACTTCCTCTGAGAGAGGGTGTGACACCCTCTCCCTTTGGAAAATGGTGTGAAGGCAGGGGAGGAGTAGCCTCCCCCAGCCTCTGGAAATGCTTTGTTGGGCACAGATGTGCCCAATTCTGCATAAGCCAGTCTACACCGGTTCAGGGACCCCTTAGCCCCTGCTCTGGCGCGAAACTGGACAAAGGAAAGGGGAGTGACCACTCCCCGGACCTGCACCTCCCCTGGGAGGTGTCCAGAGCTCCTCCAGTGTGCTCCAGACCTCTGCCATCTTGGAAACAGAGGTGCTGCTGGCACACTGGACTGCTCTGAGTGGCCAGTGCCACCAGGTGACGTCAGAGACTCCTTGTGATAGGCTCCTTCAGGTGTTAGTAGCCTTTCCTCTCTCCTAGGTAGCCAAACCCTCTTTTCTGGCTATTTAGGGTCTCTGTCTCTGGGGAAACTTTAGATAACGAATGCACGAGCTCAGCCGAGTTCCTCTGCATCTCCCTCTTCACCTTCTGATAAGGAATCGACCGCTGACCGCGCTGGAAGCCTGCAAACCTGCAACATAGTAGCAAAGACGACTACTGCAACTCTGTAACGCTGATCCTGCCGCCTTCTCGACTGTTTTCCTGCTTGTGCATGCTGTGGGGGTAGTCTGCCTCCTCTCTGCACCAGAAGCTCTGAAGAAATCTCCCGTGGGTCGACGGAATCTTCCCCCTGCAACCGCAGGCACCAAAAAGCTGCATTACCGGTCCCTTGGGTCTCCTCTCAGCACGACGATCGAGGTCCCTCGAATCCAGCGACACCGTCCAAGTGACTCCCACAGTCCAGTGACTCTTCAGCCCAAGTTTGGTGGAGGTAAGTCCTTGCCTCACCTCGCTGGGCTACATTGCTGGGAACCGTGACTTTGCAAGCTTCTCCGGCCCCTGTGCACTTCCGGCGGAAATCTTGTGTGCACAGCCAAGCCTGGGTCCACGGCACTCTAACCTGCATTGCACGACTTTCTAAGTTGGTCTCCGGCGACGTGGGACTCCTTTGTGCAACTTCGGCGAGCACCGTTTCACGCATCCTCGTAGTGCCTGTTTCTGGCACTTTTCCGGGTGCTACCTGCTTCAGTGAGGGCTCTTTGTCTTGCTCGACGTCCCCTCTCTCTGCAGGTCCAATTTGCGACCTTCTGGTCCCTCCTGGGCCCCAGCAGCGTCCAAAAACGCCAAACGCACGATTTGCGTGTAGCAAGGCTTGTTGGCGTCCATCCGGCGGGAAAACACTTTTGCACGACTCTCCAAGGCGTGGGGGATCCATCCTCCAAAGGGGAAGTCTCTAGCCCTTGTCGTTCCTGCAGTATTCACAGCTCTTCAGCCTAGTAAGAGCTTCTTTGCACCAACCGCTGGCATTTCTTGGGCATCTGCCCAGCTACGAGCTGCTTGTGACTTTTGGACTTGGTCCCCTTGTTCCACAGGTACCCTCAGTCAGGAATCCATCGTTGTTGCACTGCTGATTTGTGTTTTCCTTGCATTCTCCCTCTAACACGACTATTTTGTCCTTAGGGGAACTTTAGTGCACTTTGCACTCACTTTTCAGGGTCTTGGGGAGGGTTATTTTGCTAACTCTCACTATTTTCTAATAGTCCCAGCGACCCTCTACAAGGTCACATAGGTTTGGGGTCCATTCGTGGTTCACATTCCACTTTTGGAGTATATGGTTTGTGTTGCCCCTATCCCTATGTTTCCCCATTGCATCCTATTGTAACTATACATTGTTTGCACTGTTTTCTAAGACTATACTGCATATTTTTGCTATTGTGTATATATATCTTGTGTATATTTCCTATCCTCTCACTGAGGGTACACTCTAAGATACTTTGGCATATTGTCATAAAAATAAAGTACCTTTATTTTTAGTATAACTGTGTATTGTGTTTTCTTATGATATTGTGCATATGACACTAAGTGGTACTGTAGTAGCTTCACACGTCTCCTAGTTCAGCCTAAGCTGCTCTGCTAAGCTACCATTATCTATCAGCCTAAGCTGCTAGACACCCTATACACTAATAAGGGATAACTGGGCCTGGTGCAAGGTGCAAGTACCCCTTGGTACTCACTACAAGCCAGTCCAGCCTCCTACACAGAGGAACTCTGATGAGCTCTTGCATTCGTTATCTAAGGAAATCCCCAAAGCAGAGACCCTAAATAGCCAGAAAAGAGGGTTTGGCTACTTAGGAGAGAGGATAGGCTAGCAACACCTGGAGGAGCCTATCAGAAGGAGTCTCTGACGTCACCTTCTGGCCCTGGCCACTCAGAGCAGTCCAGTGTGCCTGCAGCACCTCTGTTTCCAAGATGGCAGAGGTCTGGAGCACACTGGAGGAGCTCTGGGCACTTCCCAGGGGAGGTGCAGGTCAGGGGAGTGGTCACTCCCCTTTCCTTTGTCCAGTTTCGCGCCAGAGCAGGGCTGAGGGGTCCCTGAACCGGTGTAGACTGGCTTATGCAGAAATGGGCACCACCTGTGCCCATGAAAGCATTTCCAGAGGCTGGGGGAGGCTTCTCCTCCCCTGCCTTAACACCTTTTTCCAAAGGGAGAGGGTGTAACACCCTCTCTCTGAGGAAGTCCTTTGTTCTGCCATCCTGGGCCAGGCCTGGCTGGACCCCAGGAGGGCAGAAACCTGTCTGAGGGGTTGGCAGCAGCAGCTGCAGTGAAACCCCTGAAAAGGCAGTTTGGCAGTACCAGGGTCTGTGCTACAGACCAGTGGGATCATGGGATTGTGCCAACTATGCCAGGATGGCATAGAGGGGGCAATTCCATGATCATAGACATGTTACATGGCCATATTCGGAGTTACCATTGTGAAGCTACACATAGGTAGTGACCTATGTGTAGTGCACGCGTGTAATGGTGTCCCCGCACTCACAAAGTCTGGGGAATTTGCCCTGAACAATGTGGGGGCACCTTGGCTAGTGCCAGGGTGCCCACACACTAAGTAACTTTGCACCTAACCTTTACCAGGTAAAGGTTAGACATATAGGTGACTTATAAGTTACTTATGTGCAGTGGTAAATGGCTGTGAAATAACGTGGACGTTATTTCACTCAGGCTGCAGTGGCAGGCCTGTGTAAGAATTGTCAGAGCTCCCTATGGGTGGCAAAAGAAATGCTGCAGCCCATAGGGATCTCCTGGAACCCCAATACCCTGGGTACCTCAGTACCATATACTAGGGAATTATAAGGGTGTTCCAGTATGCCAATGTGAATTGGTGAAATTGGTCACTAGCCTTTTAGTGACAACTTGGAAAGAAATTAGAGAGCATAACTGTAGGAAAGTACCATCTTGACTGGCATGTTACCCCCATTTTTCACTGTATATATGTTGTTTTAGTTGTATGTGTCACTGGGACCCTGTCATTCAGGGCCCCAGTGCTCATAAGTGTGCCTGAATGTGTTACCTGTGTAGTGACTAACTGTCTCACTGAGGCTCTGCTAATCAGAACCTCAGTGGTTATGCTCTCTCATTTCTTTCAAATTGTCACTAACAGGCTAGTGACCAATTTTACCAATTTACATTGGCTTACTGGAACACCCTTATAATTCCCTAGTATATGGTACTGAGGTACCCAGGGTATTGGGGTTCCAGGAGATCCCTATGGGCTGCAGCATTTCTTTTGCCACCCATAGGGAGCTCTGACAATTCTTACACAGGCCTGCCACTGCAGCCTGAGTGAAATAACGTCCACGTTATTTCACAGCCATTTTACACTGCACTTAAGTAACTTATAAGTCACCTATATGTCTAACCTTTACCTGGTAAAGGTTAGGTGCAAAGTTACTTAGTGTGAGGGCACCCTGGCACTAGCCAAGGTGCCCCCACATTGTTCGGGGCCAATTCCCCGGACTTTGTGAGTGCGGGGACACCATTACACGCGTGCACTACATATAGGTCACTACCTATATGTAGCTTCACAATGGTAACTCCGAATATGGCCATGTAACATGTCTATGATCATGGAATTGCCCCCTCTATGCCATCCTGGCATAGTTGGCACAATCCCATGATCCCAGTGGTCTGTAGCACAGACCCTGGTACTGCCAAACTGCCTTTCCTGGGGTTTCACTGCAGCTGCTGCTGCTGCCAACCCCTCAGACAGGTTTCTGCCCTTCTGGGGTCAAGCCAGGCTTGTCCCAGGATGGCAGAACAAAGGACTTCCTCTGAGAGAGGGTGTTACACCCTCTCCCTTTGGAAAATGGTGTGAAGGCAGCGGAGGAGTAGCCTCCCCCAGCCTCTGGAAATGCTTTCATGGGCACATTTGGTGCCCATTTCTGCATAAGCCAGTCTACACCGGTTCAGGGACCCCTTAGCCCTGCTCTGGCGCGAAACTGGACAAAGGAAAGGGGAGTGACCACTCCCCTGACCTGCACCTCCCCTGGGAGGTGTCCAGAGCTCCTCCAGTGTGCTCCAGACCTCTGCCATCTTGGAAACAGAGGTGCTGCTGGCACACTGGACTGCTCTGAGTGGCCAGTGCCACCAGGTGACGTCAGAGACTCCTTCTGATAGGCTCCTTCAGGTGTTGCTAGCCTATCCTCTCTCCTAGGTAGCCAAACCCTCTTTTCTGGCTATTTAGGGTCTCTTCTCTGGGGAAACTTTAGATAACGAACGCAAGAGCTCATCCGAGTTCCTCTGCATCTCTCTCTTCACGTTCTGCCAAGAAATCGACTGCTGACCGCGCTGGAAGCCTGCAAAACTGCAACATAGTAGCAAAGACGACTACTGCAACTCTGTAACACTGATCCTGCCGCCTTCTCGACTGTTTTCCTGGTGGTGCATGCTGTGGGGGTAGTCTGCCTCCTCTCTGCACTAGAAGCTCCGAAGAAATCTCCCGTGGGTCGAAGGAATCGTCCCCCTGCAACCGCAGGCACCAAAGAACTGCATCACCGGTCCCTTGGGTCTCCTCTCAGCACGACGAGCGAGGTCCCTCAAATCCAGCAACTGTGTCCAAGTGACCCCCACAGTCCAGTGACTCTTCAGTCCAAGTTTGGTGGAGGTAAGTCCTTGCCTCCCCACGCCAGACTGCATTGCTGGGAACCGCGACTTTTGCAGCTACTCCGGCCCCAGTGCACTTTCGGCGGAAATCCTTTGTGCACAGCCAAGCCTGGGTCCACGGCACTCTAACCTGCATTGCATGACTTTCTAAGTTGGTCTCCGGCGACGTGGGACTTCTTTTTGCAACTTCGGGTGAGCACCATTTCACGCATCCTCATAGTGCCTGTTTCTGGCATTTCTCTGGGTACTACCTGCTGCTGAGAGGGCTCCTTCTCTTGCACGACATCCCCTCTGTCTCCTGGCCCAATTTCCGACATCCTGGTCCCTCCTGGGCCACAGCAGCATCCAAAAACACTAACCGCATGATTTGCAGCTAGCAAGGCTTGTTGGTGTTTTTTCGGCGGAAAACACTTCTGCATGACTCTCCACTGCCTGAGGGATCCGTCCTGCAAAGGGGAAGTCTCTATTCCTTGTCGTTCCTGCAGAAACCTAAGCTTCTACTGTCCAGTAGCAGCTTCTTTGCACCCACAGCTGGCATTTCCTGGGCATCTGCCCATCTCCGACTTTCTTGTGACTTTTGGACTTGGTCCCCTTGTTCCACAGGTACCCTCGACTGGAAATCCATCGTTGTTGCATTGCTGGTTTGTGTCTTTCCTGCAGAAGTCCCCTTTCACGACTTCTATGTCCTTTGGGGAACTTTAGTGCACTTTGCACTCACTTTTCAGGGTCTTGGGGTGGGCTATTTTTCTAACCCTCACTATTTTCTAATAGTCCCAGCGACCCTCTACAAGGTCACATAGGTTTGGGGTCCATTCATGGTTCGCATTCCACTTTTGGAGTATATGGTTTGTGTTGCCCCTATCCCTATGTGTCCCCATTGCATCCTATTGTAACTATACATTGTTTGCACTGTTTTCTAAGACTATACTGCATATTTTTGGTATTGTGTACATATATCTTGTGTATATTTCCTATCCTCTCACTGAGGGTACACTCTGAGATACTTTGGCATGTTGTCATAAAAATAAAGTACCTTTATTTTTAGAATAACTGTGTATTGTGTTTTCTTATGATATTGTGCATATGACTCTAAGTGGTACTGTAGTAGCTTCACACGTCTCCTAGTTCAGCCTAAGCTGCTCTGCTAAGCTACCATTATCTATCAGCCTATGCTGCTAGACACTCTATACACTAATAAGGGATAACTGGGCCTGGTGCAAGGTGCAAGTACCCCTGGGTACTCACTACAAGCCAGTCCAGCCTCCTACATTGCTTGTGCAGCGGTGGGATAAGTGCTTTGAGACTACTTACCACTCTTGTCATTGTACTTTATATAAGAGAAAAATATACAAAACAAGTTCAGTGTGTGTACACATAACTAAAAAGTTTTGCATTTCCTCTTTTCACTCTTTTCTAAGTGCTGAAAAGTACTTCTAAACTTTCTAAAACGTTCTAACAAGTTTAAAAAGTTTTTTTCTCTGTCTTTCTAAAAGCTCTGACAAACTTTTTTTCTTTTCTATCACTTTAACTCTCTCTAAAAATGTCTGGCACAGGCCAAAATGTTGATCTGTCCAAACTTGCATATGATCACCTTAGCTGGAAAGGAGCAAGGAGTCTCTGCATAGAGAGAGGTTTGAGTGTAGGGAAGAATCCTTCCTTGGAATTGTTACTTAACATGCTTAGAGAACAAGATAAGGCCAGACGGGCCCCATCTGTTGAAAAAGTAGCTAATGGTTCCCAATCTGATCAAAGGACTCCCCTAGAGAAAGATTCAGGAATGAAACTTCCTAGCCTGCCCATTACTAGACAATCTAGCATAGTTGGTACTGAGGTTGAGTCACATCATACAGATGGTGTGCTCTCACATTACACTGTTAGCCAAGCTGTTAGGGTGCCCTCTGTAAGGGACAGGTCTCCTTCTGTTCATTCTCATCATACTTCTGTGTCTAGGAATGTCCCTCCCACCCACCCTGATGACAGATTGTTAGAAAGGGAGCTCAATAGATTGAGAGTGGAACAAACCAGACTGAAGCTCAAGAAGCAACAGCTGGATTTGGTGAGACAGACCTTAGAAGTAGAGAAGGAGAGACAGAAGTTGGGTTTAGAGACCCATGGTGGCAGCAGCAGTATTCCCCATAGTCATCCTGCAAAAGAGCATGATTCCAGGAATCTGCACAAGATAGTTCCCCCTTATAAGGAGGGGGATGACATTAACAAGTGGTTTGCTGCACTTGAGAGGGCCTGTGCTGTACAGGATGTCCCTCAAAGGCAGTGGGCTGCTATCCTATGGCTATCATTTAGTGGAAAAGGTAGGGATAGGCTCCTTACTGTGAAAGAAAATGAAGCCAATGATTACAAAGTTCTTAAGAATGCACTCCTGGATGGTTATGGCTTAACCACTGAACAATACAGGATAAAGTTCAGAGAGACCAAAAAGGAGTTTTCACAAGACTGGGTTGATTTCATTGACCATTCAGTGAAGGCCTTGGAGGGGTGGTTACATGGCAGTAAAGTTACTGATTATGACAGCCTGTATAACTTGATCCTGAGAGAGCATATTCTTAATAATTGTGTGTCTGATTTGTTGCACCAGTACTTGGTGGACTGTGATCTGACCTCTCCCCAAGAATTGGGAAAGAAGGCAGACAAATGGGTCAGAACAAGGGTGAACAGAAAAGTTCATACAGGGGGTGACAAAGATGGCAACAAGAAGAAGGATGGTAAGTCTTCTGACAAGGGTGGGGACAAATCTAAAAATGAGTCTTCATCAGGCCCACAAAAACACTCTGGTGGGGTTGGTGGGCCCAAATCCTCTTCTAATCAAAACAAAGAAAAGAAACCATGGTGCTATTTATGTAAAATAAAAGGCCATTGGACAACAGATCCCAGTTGTCCAAAGAAAAGCACCAAGCCTCCTACCACTACAACCCCTACTGCTACACCTAGTGTCCCTACTAATAGCAGTGGTGGTGGGAGCAAACCTACTAATAGCCAATCCAAGGGAGTAGCTGGGCTCACTTTTGGTAACTTAGTTGGGGTTGGTCTGGTGAGGGAGACCACAGAGGCTGTGTTAGTCTCTGAGGGGACTATTGATTTATCCACCTTAGTTGCTTGTCCCCTTAATATGGATAAGTACAAGCAGCTACCCCTAATAAATGGTGTTGAGGTTCAGGCCTACAGGGACACTGGTGCCAGTGTGACTATGGTCATAGAGAAACTGGTCCACCCTGAACAACACCTACTTGGTCACCAGTACTAAGTAAACGATGCTCACAACAACACACTAAGCCACCCCATGGCTGTTGTAAATCTCAACTGGGGGGGGTTACTGGTCCAAAGAAAGTTGTGGTAGCCACAGATTTACCTGTAGACTGTCTACTAGGAAATGATTTGGAGACATCAGCTTGGTCAGATGTGGAGTTGGAGGCCCATGCAGCAATGCTGGGCATCCCAGGGCATATTTTTGCTTTAACCAGGGCTCAGGCCAAAAAGCAAAAAGGACAGGGAAGCTTGGATCCTGGAACAATGGACCAAGTGCTCCCTAAAGCTAGGGCTAGTAGAAGTAAAACACTTCCTACTATCCCTCCCTCTACAGTGGATTCTACTTCTGAGGAAGAAGAATTTCCACCCTGTGCAGAACCTACACCAGAGGAGCTGGAAGCAGACACTGCTGAGCTTTTGGGTGAAGGGGGGCCTGCCAGGGAGGAGCTGAGTGTGGCACAGCAGACCTGTCCCACACTAGAGGGTCTAAGACAGCAAGCTGTCAAACAGGCTAATGGAGATGTCAGTGACTCTCACAGAGTTTACTGGGAGGACAACCTCTTGTACACTGAAGCAAGGGATCCTAAACCTGGAACTGCCAGGAGGTTAGTGATTCCTCAGGAGTACAGAAAGTTCCTCCTAACTCTAGCCCACGACATTCCCCTAGCTGGACATCTGGGACAAATGAAAACTTGGGACAGACTTGTTCCCTTGTTTCATTGGCCTAGGATGTCTGAGGACACAAAGGAATTTTGTAAGTCCTGTGAAACCTGTCAAACCAGTGGCAAGACAGGTGGCACCCCAAAGGCACCCCTTATTCCACTGCCTGTGGTTGGGGTTCCCTTTGAAAGGGTAGGGGTTGACATAGTTGGCCCCTTGACCCTCCTACTGCTTCAGGCAATAGGTTTATCTTGGTGGTAGTGGACCATGCCACAAGATATCCTGAAGCTATTCCTTTAAGGACCACTACAGCTCCTGCAGTGGCAAAGGCCCTCCTGGGAATATTTTCCAGGGTGGGCTTCCCAAAGGAAGTTGTATCAGACAGGGGAAGCAATTTCATGTCTGCATACCTAAAGGCCATGTGGAAGGAGTGTGGTGTAACTTATAAATTCGATACACCCTATCATCCACAAACAAATGGACTGGTGGAGAGATTTAACAAAACTCTCAAAGGCATGATCATGGGTCTCCCTGAAAAACTCCGCAGGAGATGGGATATCCTTCTACCATGCCTCCTTTTTGCCTACAGGGAGGTACCCCAGAAAGGAGTGGGCTTCAGCCCCTTTGAACTTCTTTTTGGTCACCCTGTTAGGAGTCCACTCACACTTGTCAAGGAGGGTTGGGAACAACCTTTAAAAGCTCCAAAACAAGATATTATGGATTATGTACTTGGCCTCAGATCAAGGATGGCTGAGTATATGAAAAAGGCAACAAAAACCTTCAGGCCAGCCAAGAGCTCCAGAAGCAATGGCATGACCAGAAGGCTGTTTTGATTCAGTACAAACCAGGGCAGAAAGTGTGGGTCTTGGAGCCTGTGGCCCCAAGAGCACTCAAAGATAAATGGAGTGGACCCCACACAATTGTTGAGATAAAGGGTGAAGTCACTTATTTAGTTGACTTAGGCACTGCCAGGAGTCCCCTTAGGGTGCTCCATGTCAACCGCCTGAAACCCTACTGTGACAGGGCTGATCTCACCCTGCTCATGGCAACTGATGAGGGACAGGAAGAAGACAGTGATCCTCTATCTGATCTCTTCTCTTCCACAGAACAAGATACTCTAGTGGAAGGTGTAGTTTTGGCTGATTGTCTTACTGCTGAGCAGAAAGACCATTGAATAAATCTCCTAGATCAATTCTCTGAACTCTTCTCTACTGTGCCAGGTACCACTTCTTGGTGTGAGCACACTATAGATACCGGAGACAGCTTGCCTGTCAAAAGTAAGATCTATAGGCAGCCTGACCATGTCAGGGACTGCATAAAGCAAGAGGTACAGAAGATGTTAGAACTAGGAGTGGTTGAGCACTCTGAAAGTCCATGGGATTCTCCTGTGGTACTTGTACCAAAACCCCATTCCAAAGATGGAAAGAAGGAAATGCGGTTTTGTGTAGACTATAGAGGTCTCAACCTAGTAACCAAAACTGATGCTCACCCTATACCCAGGGCAGATGAGCTCATAGATACACTGGCATCTGCCAAGTATCTAAGAACTTTTGATTTGACTGCAGGGTATTGGCAGATCAAATTATCAGAAGATGCTAAACCTAAAACAGCATTTTCAACCATTGGAGGACATTACCAGTTCACTGTAATGCCTTTTGGATTGAAAAATGCACCTGCCACTTTTCAGAGGTTGGTGAACACAGTCCTGCAAGGGCTGGAAGCTTTCAGTGCAGCATATTTGGACGATATAGCTGTCTTTAGCTCCAGCTGGGATGATCACCTGGTCCACCTATGGAAAGTATTGGAGGCCCTGCAAAAGGCAGGCCTCACTATCAAGGCTTCAAAGTGCCAGATAGGGCAGGGTAAGGTGGTTTATCTGGGACACCTTGTTGGTGGGGAACAGATTGCACCACTTCAGGGGAAAATCCAAACAATTATTGATTGGGTTCCCCCTACCACTCAGACTCAAGTGAGAGCCTTCCTAGGCCTCACTGGGTATTACAGGAGGTTCATTAAGAACTATGGCTCCATTGCAGCCCCTCTTAATGACCTTACATCCAAGAAAATGCCTAAAAAGGTATTATGGACAGCAAACTGTCAGAAAGCTTTTGAGGAGCTGAAGCAGGCCATGTGCTCTGCACCTGTCCTGAAAAGCCCTTGTTACTCTAAAAAATTCTGGGGGTCATTCTGACATCGGCGGTAAAAGGCCCTTACCGCTGGTAAGAAGACCGCCATAACACCGCCGCGGCCGCGGTTAACCGCCACGGTCATTCTGACCCACAACGGCCAAACCTCCAAAATTCCGTCCTCCACTGCAGCCCGCCACATCAGCGGGCAGCGATAAACTGGAGATGACCAAACCTCCACCGTCACGCCAACAGAAATACGCCCATGCCATTACGACCCACGAATCCACATGGCGGTCATTCAAACGCGGTATTCCATTGGCGGTACACACCGCGGCGGTCAGAATACACACACATCACCAAAACACAGCCACATTGGACAATTTGAAATACACACACCTGATACACATACACACACCACTCCCACACAATCAACCAACTATAAAACACACACCCACATCACCCACAAACCCCTGCGACCTTAATTACTGAGAGAAGGAGAGAGAGACACAGCAGACAATCCAAAGCAAGACACACTGAGGCACACTACACCATCACACACACCACATAGTAGCACAAAGCACCACTCACCAACATACTCATCATCACATACACCACCCCACACCTCACCCACACCACCCCATGGCACCCCAAAGGCACCCACGCTTTTCGGACCAAGAACTCCGGGTCATGGTGGAGGAAATCCTAAGAGTGGAACCCCAGCATTTCGGCTCGCAGGTGCAGCACACCAGTATAGCTCGGAAGGCGGAGCTATGGCAGCGGATCGTGGACAGGGTCAACACGGTGGGACAGCATCCCAGGAATAGGGAGGACATACGCAAAAGATGGAACGACCTACGGGGGAAGGTCCGATCGATGGTCTCCAGGCACAACATCGCGGTCCAGAAGACTGGCGGCGGACCCCCACCCACCCCTCCCGAATTCACATCGTGGGAGCAAGACGTCTTGAACATCCTGCATCCTCAGGGCCTCGCAGGAGTAGCCGGAGGAATGGACTCTGGTAAGTCCAATCTCAACTACTATATCCCCCCCACCCCACCAGCATGCCAACCCACACCCCCACCCTCACCCCCAACCCCCCAGCACACATCCTCCCTGACAATGTCTCACCAGCACAACCCACCCATCCCAACACCAACTCCTGCATGCCAACACAAATCATGGGCACCCATCACCTAAGCATGACCACTGCACTAACCCCCCCCCACTAACTACCCTCACAACACCTCCCTCAAGGGAATGCCTGCACTGGGGGACAAGGGCACCCATAACACGCACGCTATTGTACACACAGAAACAATAACCAAACTCTCTTACCCCATGCAGGACCCGAACGACAACACACCAGCCAGGAGGGTCCAGAAGTGTCCATCCCACCACCGGAACAGGCCCACACTGAGGATAGCAGCTCTGTCGACAGTGAACCTGATGACCAGCCCGGACCATCGGGGACCTCTGGGCAGTCGGTTCCCCTCAGGCAGCCACAGGCCACACCAGACCCGACCCCCTCTGCCAACACCAGCACAGCTCCCACCCAGCGGGCCCATGCCTCTGTCTCTAGGACAGCTCAATCAGAGGTGTGTCTGCCACTACAGGGCACCCAGGCTAACCCAACACCCCAACAACAACAGGGACCTGGGGGCAGTGGTAGCGGGCACACCGTCCAGGGGACAGAGGCCGGGGGAAACCGGGCAGCTCGGAGGGCTGCTGTGCGACAGGGGGGGGAGGAGAGGCCCAGGGAACCCACTCTCCAAGAGGCCCTCACCACCATCATGGGGGCATACCACCACTCCCAAGAAACAATGGCGACGGTACTGGCCAGGTTCACTGAGATCCAGGCACAACAGGAGGAACGCTACATGGGGTTCAGGGAGGAGCTGAGAATCATCGGGACCGCAATGGGGACCATCGTCCTGGCCCTCCACAGGATAGAGGACGCGTTGCGGGACCATGGTGCACCACACAGGGCCCCTGTCACTAGCCCGGACCAGGAACAGCCTACCACCTCCGTCGGCGCTAGTGGACAGGAGGTCCCAACACCTCGACAGCCCCCCAGAACCCCACCTCCTGCTGAAGAACAACCACCCTGTAAGAGGAGCCTGAGACCAAAAAAAAAGACAGAGTAGGATGTCAAGACCCCCGCCAGCAGGACATACCCCCTCAAGTCTTCCCACTGTCGCACATTGCCACCCTGTCCAACCATGAACTGCCTATGCTCCATCCTTCCACAGGCAAAAGGACAATGCACCTGTGAGACTGAGAACTGGACTCTGCCATGGATATTCCTCCACCCCCACCCATCACCCTTAGAATCACATGTACCGATATCTAGCACTGTAAATAAATCACATTTTGCACACAAATCTGTTTTGAGTCATGCTGTATTATTGACAAATGTATTACATATTACTGTTCGATTTCTGTTCTGTCAATTAGTCATGACAACATACCAATGTCAATACGCTGTATTTCATGGGCGAACCAAGCAGAAGTCAGGTACTGAGTCAGACAGCACTGAGAAGGGAAGGGAAAGGCAAAAATTAATGAAAAACATCTGTGGGGAACTACAGAAAGTACAGATGCAGGAGGCTATAAGCAATTGTGAAATGGCGTGGGTGATTCTTACCTGTGTGTTACTGGAAATACTGTTGTATCACTCTGTCCCTATTGTCTGTGTCGTCCTCAGAGTCTTCCTCCTCTTCACTCTCCACAGGCTCCACGGCTTCTACAACACCACCATCTGGACCATCCTCCTGCAGGAAAGGCACCTGGCGTCGCAAAGCCAGGTTGTGGAGCATACAGCACGCCACGATGATATGGCACACCTTCTTTGGTGAGTACATTAGGGATCCACCTGTCATATGCAGGCACCTAAACCTGGCCTTCAGGAGCCCAAAGGTTCGCTCAATCACCCTCCTAGTACGCCCATGGGCCTCATTGTACCGTTCCTCTGCCCTGGTCCTGGGATTCCTCACTGGGGTCAATAGCCACGGCAGGTTGGGGTAACCAGAGTCACCTATTAGCCACACACGCTGTCTCTGTAGCTGTTCCATCACATAGGGAATGCTGCTATTTCGCATAACATACGCGTCATGCACTGACCCTGGGAACTTGGCATTTACATGGGAGATGTACTGGTCAGCCAAACAGACCACCTGGATATTCATTGAATGGTAATTCTTCCTGTTCCTGTACACCTGTTCATCGTCATTTGGGGGGACTAAAGCCACATGGGTCCCATCAATTGCACCAATGATGTTGGGGATGTGTCCAAGGGCATCGAAATCAGCTTTCACTGTAGGCAAATCACCCTCCTCTGGGAAAATGATGTAGCTCCGCATGAGTTTCATCAGGGCAGACAACACTCTGGATAAGATCTTGGAAAACATAGGCTGAGACATCCCAGATGACATGGCCACTGTTGTCTGGAATGAGCCAGTTGCAAAGAAATGGAGGACAGACAGAACCTGCACTAGAGGGGGAATTCCTGTGGGTTGGCGGATGGGGGACATCAGGGCTGGCTCCAGCTGGGCACACAGTTCATGGATGGAGGCTCGGTCAAGTCGGTATCGTAGTATTATGTTGCGTTCTTCCATTGTGGACAGGTCCACCAGCGGCCGGTACACGCGAGGATTCCTCCTTCTCATCGCTAGTCCCAGCGGACGGTGCCTAGGAAGGAGAATATGGAGTAAAGAGTGAATCCACTCACAGGTACGTACAACACAGCTTGCACAGTACAGGTAAATGTATGGTTTGATATGTTTGTATGTGTGCCATTGCAAGGCCTAGGCCTGTGTGACGCATTAGAAATTAAGCCATGTGGGCCCTTGAAATGGCCGATGCCTGACCTGTGAAGTGGGACAATGGGATGTGAGGTCACTGCACTGGTGGGGCGCACCGTGGCGGTAGGCGGTCGAAGACCGCTGTGCGAAGACGCATTGGTTAACATTGAACCCTATGGGTTTCAGGAGCCAATGACGATGTGCGCCGGCGGTCGCGGGACGCACCGCCGCGGTACGCACCGCTGCGGGCGTGACCGCCATTTTCTATCTGCTCAATCATTCGAGACCTGAACATCCACAGGAGAGGACCTATACTGCAAGTGCTGCTGTGAACTCGGTCTGGAAGTGACAATGGCTGCTGCTACTGGTGAAAGGGCCCCCGCCTTCAGTTCAGAAGAGTTGGAGAAGCTCGTGGATGGGGTCCTCCCCCAGTATGCGCAACTCTACGGTCCTCCAGACCAACAGGTGAGTACACTCAGTGCACATTGAATGGGTTATGCCTGTGTGGAGGGGGGGGATGTAAGTTGGTGGGGTGTGGAGGGAATGGGGAGTGCAACGCACGACAGATGAGAGAATGGGAACCATGACAAGGTTGGGGAGGGGGGGGCATGTACTCCAAACATGCAGATATGTGACGGTTTCTCTTTCCCACCCTGTACATGTCAAACAGGTGAGCGCCCACCAGAAAATCGATATTTGGCGTGCCATCGCCGAGGAAGTCCGGAACTTGGGGGTCCACAACAGACGGGGCACCCACTGCCGCAAGAGGTGGGAGGACATCCGCCGCGGAACGAGGAAGACCGCAGAAACACTGCTGGGGATGGCCTCCCGACCTAGGAGGGGTGCCAGTCGCACCATGACCCCCCTGATGTCCCGGATCCTGGCGGTGGCCTACCCTAATTTGGATGGGCGCTTGAGGACAGCACAGCAGACACAAGGGGGTGAGTATCCGCACATTCTCCTATCTGTATGCACATTGGAGGCGTCTGGGTGGGGGAGGAGGGCTGTGGGTGACATTAGGCCCGGGCGCTCTCTGTAGTGTAGTCCGCTCCCTTAGGCATGGACCCGTGCCCCCGCCCCCCACCTCTGTAGGGTGCCAAGTGCAGCTACCCATGCTCCAGCATCACACATGTGCGCGTGTGTTGTCCCTAGACCTGTTTGCCTAGTCAGAAGTACTGAGTAGTGTACCCCAAGTTCGCGACTTAGTGCACGAGGCACCTGTGTCTGTCCTCTCCGCAAAGGGTATTGCTAAGGCATGCACTCAACTTTGTTTAATTTCTCCCCCCTAAATCTTTGTCTTCTTGTGTTTTAGCATCATCAGGCGGAGGAGATTTGGCGTCGGAGCAGGAGGGAGCTGCAGGTCACCAGGCCCCGGTGGGCACTGACACAGACACCGAGGGCACCAGTGATCCGGAGGGCGAGGGGAGCACCACAACGGGGGCCGGTGGAGACACCAGCGACACGGACACGTCCTCGTTTGGGAGCTCCCTAGCGGGGGCGGCACCATCTGTGCCCCCCGCAACAACAGGTACAGCCGCCACCCAGCGCACCAGCACCGCCCTCCCAGCAGCCCCTCAGTCTTCGCTCCGTGGCCGCTCGGCCAGGAAGGCACGCGTCTCCTTCGCCCCAGGCACCTCAGCCCCTGCCTCTGTTACCCCTGCTGCCCTCAGTGCGGAGCTCATTGACCTTGTGAGGACGCTCATTGTTGGGCAGACTACCCTTCTGAATGCCATCCAGGGGGTGGAAAGGGAGGTGCATCGGAGCAATGCCTACCTGGAGGGCATTCATTCGGGTCAGGCTGCCCATCAACGAGCGTTCACTGCTCTGGCCTCAGCACTGACGGCAGCCATTGTCCCTGTCTCCAGTCTCCCTCTTCTATCTGCCTCCACCCTTTCTCTGTCTCCTGTACCGCAACCTATCCCATCCACACCATCAGACCAGCCTGCACACACCTCAACACCCAAGAGCAGCTCATCCAAACACAAGCACCACAGAAAACACAAGCATTCACCCAAGCAACACACAGATGCAGACATATCAACAGTCACTACCACCTCTGTGTCCCCGTCCTCCTCGTCTCCCTCCTCCCTCCCTGTGACGTCTACACTCACACCTGCATGCACCCCAACATCAGCCAGTTCTTCCACCACCAGCAAACCCTCCACTACAGCCCGCACACCTGCAGTCACCACCCCCACTGGCATTTAAACGTCCCCTGTGTCCTCTCCCACTGTGTCTGTCACCCCCTCTTCCAAGACACATAAACGTAGGCAGACACCCAAACAACAGCCAACCACCTCACCACAGCCTACGTCCCAGTCACCTGGACCCAAGGACAGCACACCTGGCTCTCATACAACCACATCCTCTTCCTCCACTTCTCTCACCACTACTCCTACCCCTTACCTTGGTCCCAAGAAAAATTACCTCTCCAGTTTTGACCTCTTTCCCTCCCCCGACCCACCCCCTCCAACTGGGAAAAGTCCCAAGGGCACCTCAGCCACCACCAGCCCAACTACTACAGTGCAAGTGGTGCATGCATGTGGAGTCCACCCTTTGGCGGCAGTAACACTTCGGTGAGCAGCAAGGGGACAGCCAGCCCCCCCCCAGGCAAGAGGACCCGGAAAGTGAAGGGCCGCCGTGAGCGGACAGAGACGGCTGCCCCCTAGGAGGTGACTCCGGCCACTTCACCGGCCACAGCAGCCAGGGGAGGCAAGGGCCCGAGAGCCCCATCTAAGGAGCGGAAGGACAGCAGGGCGGAGAGGACAACCACCAGGAGCGCGGAGCAGGAGGGCCCCACAAGCCCCATCCCGGCTGCAAGGGACGACACCAAAGGGCCCAGGACTCACTCCCCGAAGGGGCCTGACACAGCACGGTCGGAGGGCGACTGAGCAGGGTGTCCAGGCCAGGTATGACTCCCTTGACATACTGCAAGAGCACCGCTGAACAGGGCCCCGCCGTGAAGACAGGTACCGCTGAACAGGGCCCCGCCGTGAAGACAGGTACCGCTGAACAGGGCCCCGCCGTGAAGACAGGTACCGCTGAACAGGGCCCCGCCGTGAAGACAGGTACCGCTGAACAGGGCCCCGCCGTGCAGAGGAGCACCGCTGAACAGGGCCCCGCCGTGAAGACAGGTACCGCTGAACAGGGCCCCGCCGTGAAGACAGGTACCGCTGAACAGGGCCCCGCCGTGAAGACAGGTACCGCTGAACAGGGCCCCGCCGTGCAGAAGAGCACCACTGAACAGGGCCCCGCCGTGAAGACAGGTACCGCTGAACAGGGCCCCGCCGTGAAGACAGGTACCGCTGAACAGGGCCCCGCCGTCTCAAGCACCGCTCCGCTGGGCCCTTCCTGTCAAGCACCGCTCCGCTGGGCCCTTCCTGTCAAGCACCGCTCCGCTGGGCCCCGCCGTCTCAAGCACCGCTCCGCTGGGCCCCGCCGTCTCAAGCACCGCTCCGCTGGGCCCTTCCTGTCAAGCACCGCTCTGCTGGGCCCTTCCTGTCAAGCACCGCTCCGCTGGGCCCCGCCGTCTCAAGCACCGCTCCGCTGGGCCCCGCCGTCTCAAGCACCGCTCCGCTGGGCCCTTCCTGTCAAGCACCGCTCCGCTGGGCCCTTCCTGTCAAGCACCACTCCGCTGGGCCCCGCCGTCTCAAGCACCACTCCGCTGGGCCCCGCCATCTCAAGCACCGCTCCGCTGGGCCCCACCGTCTCAAGCACCGCTCCGCTGGGCCCTTCCTGTCAAGCACCGCTCCGCTGGGCCCTTCCTGTCAAGCACCGCTCCGCTGGGCCCCGCTGTCTCAAGCACCGCTCCGCTGGGCCCCGCCGTCTCAAGCACCGCTCCGCCGGGCCCCGCCGTCTCAAGCACCGCTCCGCTGGGCCCTTCCTGTGAAGCACCGCTCCGCTGGGCCCTTCCTGTCAAGCACCGCTCCGCTGGGCCCCGCCGTCTCAAGCACCGCTCCGCTGGGCCCCGCCGTCTCAAGCACCGCTCTGCTGGGCCCTTCCTGTCAAGCACCGCTCCGCTGGGCCCTTCCTGTCAAGCACCACTCCGCTGGGCCCCGCCGTCTCAAGCACCGCTCCGCTGGGCCCCGCCGTCTCAAGCACCGCTCCGCTGGGCCCTTCCTGTCAAGCACCGCTCCGCTGGGCCCTTCCTGTCAAGCACCGCTCCGCTGGGCCCCGCCGTCTCAAGCACCGCTCCGCTGGGCCCCGCCGTCTCAAGCACCGCTCCGCTGGGCCCCGCCGTCTCAAGCACCGCTCCGCTGGGCCCTTCCTGTCAAGCACCGCTCCGCTGGGCCCTTCCTGTCAAGCACCGCTCCGCTGGGCCCCGCCGTCTCAAGCACCGCTCCGCTGGGCCCCGCCGTCTCAAGCACCGCTCCGCTGGGCCCCGCCGTCTCAAGCACCGCTCCGCTGGACATCGCCATGTCATGCACCGCTGCGCTGGGTCCCGCCGTCTCAGGCACTGTTTATGGTTCACTGTGCCCACCATGCCTCCTCCTTGACCAGTGGACTCTGTAATCCACCTGAGAGACTGTGGCTTTGCACTCCCCAGGATGGTCCAGTGGGCAATCCACCCACTGTAGAGACTTGAGAGACTGTGGCTTTGCACTCCCCAGGATGGTCCAGTGGGCAACCCACCCACTGCAGAGACTTGAGAGACTGTGGCTTTGCACTCCCCAGGATGGCACAGTGGGCAACCCACCCACTGCAGAGACTTGAGAGACTGTGGCTTTGCACTCCCCAGGATGGTACAGTGGGCATGGTGGGTCCTCGTGGATCTGGCGTCGTGGACTCATGTGGCTGTGGTGGCCCCCCCTTCCCTTCCCCCTGAGGTGCCTGTAGTTTTGACATCGGATGCCCCTGCAGTGTTCTCTCCAAAGGACTCAGGTCTCGTGTGTGGGCTTTGCCCTTGTTTCGCAGGACCTTGGCCCACGGACATGTTAGATTCGTAGGATGTGCAGGACTTGTTACTTCAGTGATACACTGATGTGTATATCTTTTTGGTTTTTGTAAATATTTTTCACGGTTGCTCAATTATTTCCAGGTGCTTTTTTTGTACATGAAAATTTATTCCAAATTTGGTTGTGTCATTGTATTTTTAAAGGGTGTTTGTGTGGTGTCACTGTGACTTCCTGCTCTGCATTGGTGTGTACATATTGGGGGGGCGGGGGGGTCGCATATGTGTATGCCCATAACCTTTCTTCCTCCCCCTCCCGTGTGTCGTAGGTGCAGTACTCACCGTTGACGTCTGCGCCGGAGTTCGTACTCGTGGTAGATGAGCAGGTAGACGAGAGCAGGTATGATGTTCAATTCGGGTTCCATGCTGTCCGGATTCCGCGTGGAGTGTGTCGAGGTGAGCGTTTTCCATTGAAAATGTCTGTTTCTGCCGTGTTTTTATCGGCGGGGCTCCCGCCCCGGAAAAGGAGGCGGATTGGTGGGTCGTGATAGGGTGGGCGGTACATTGTCTGCCGCCTGGCTGTTGGCGGTGACCGCTGCGCTGTTTGTTTGTTCCGCCGTGGCGGTCGGAGTGTTAATGCGGCGGGCTGTGTTGGCGGTTCCCGCCAGGGTCAGAATTGCATTTTTTTGACCGCCGGCCTGTAGGCGGGTTGGCCGCCGCTTTATCACCGACCGCCAGGGTCAGAATGACCCCCTCTATGTCCAAACTGATGCATCTGAATTAGGAGTAGGGGCAGTCCTATCACAACTTAATTCTGAGGGCCAGGATCAACCTGTTGCTTTTATTAGTAGGAGGTTGACCCCTAGAGAAAAGCGTTGGTCTGCCATAGAGAGGGAGGCCTTTGCTGTGGTCTGGGCTCTGAAGAAGTTGAGGCCATACCTGTTTGGCACTCACTTCATTGTTCAGACAGACCACAAACCTCTACTTTGGCTAAAACAAATGAAAGGTGAAAATCCTAAATTATTGAGGTGGTCCATATCCCTACAGGGAATGGACTATACAGTGGAACATAGACCTGGGAGTAGCCACTCCAATGCAGATGGACTCTCCAGATATTTCCACTTAGACAATGAAGACTCATCAGGTCATGGCTAGTCTTATTGTCCTTCGTTTGGGGGGGGTGGTTTGTAGGAAAGTACCATCTTGCCTGGCATGTTACCCCCATTTTTCACTGTATATATGTTGTTTTAGTTGTATGTGTCACTGGGACCCTGGTAACCCAGGGCCCCAGTGCTCATAAGTGTGCCTGAAGGTGTTACCTGTGTAGTGACTAACTGTCTCACTGAGGCTCTGCTAATCAGAACCTCAGTGGTTATGCTCTCTCATTTCTTTCCAAATTGTCACTAACAGGCTAGTGACCATTTTTACCAATTTACATTGGCTTACTGGAACACCCTTATAATTCCCTAGTATATGGTACTGAGGTACCCAGGGTATTGGGGTTCCAGGAGATCCCTATGGGCTGCAGCATTTCTTTTGCCACCCATAGGGAGCTCTGACAATTCTTACACAGGCCTGCCACTGCAGCCTGAGTGAAATAACGTTCACCTTATTTCGCAGCCATTTTACACTGCACTTAAGTAACTTATAAGTC
Source organism: Pleurodeles waltl (assembly GCF_031143425.1). Lineage (NCBI taxonomy): Eukaryota > Metazoa > Chordata > Amphibia > Caudata > Salamandridae > Pleurodeles > Pleurodeles waltl. The sequence continues at coordinate 1,801,039 of NW_027150269.1, read as the reverse complement.
ACCTATATGTCTAACCTTTACCTGGTAAAGGTTAGGTGCAAAGTTACTTAGTGTGAGGGCACCCTGGCACTAGCCAAGGTGCCCCCACATTGTTCAGAGCCAATTCACTGAACTTTGTGAGTGCGGGGACACCATTACACGCGTGCACTACATATAGGTCACTACCTATATGTAGCTTCACCATGGTAACTCCGAATATGGCCATGTAACATGTCTATGATCATGGAATTGCCCCCTCTATGCCATCCTGGCATTGTTGGTACAATTCCATGATCCCAGTGGTCTGTAGCACAGACCCTGGTACTGCCAGACTGCCCTTCCTGGGGTTTCACTGCAGCTGCTGCTGCTGCCAACCCCTCAGACAGGCAGCTGCCCTCCTGGGGTCCAGCCAGGCCTGGCCCAGGATGGCAGAACAAAGAACTTCCTCTGAGAGAGGGTGTGACACCCTCTCCCTTTGGAAAATGGTGTGAAGGCAGGGGAGGAGTAGCCTCCCCCAGCCTCTGGAAATGCTTTGTTGGGCACAGATGTGCCCAATTCTGCATAAGCCAGTCTACACCGGTTCAGGGACCCCTTAGCCCCTGCTCTGGCGCGAAACTGGACAAAGGAAAGGGGAGTGACCACTCCCCTGACCTGCACCTCCCCTGGGAGGTGTCCAGAGCTCCTCCAGTGTGCTCCAGACCTCTGCCATCTTGGAAACAGAGGTGCTGCTGGCACACTGGACTGCTCTGAGTGGCCAGTGCCACCAGGTGACGTCAGAGACTCCTGCTGATAGGCTCCTTCAGGTGTTAGTAGCCTTTCCTCTCTCCTAGGTAGCCAAACCCTCTTTTCTGGCTATTTAGGGTCTCTGTCTCTGGGGAAACTTTAGATAACGAATGCATGAGCTCAGCCGAGTTCCTCTGCATCTCTCTCTTCACCTTCTGATAAGGAATCGACCGCTGACCGCGCTGGAAGCCTGCAAACCTGCAACATAGTAGCAAAGACGACTACTGCAACTCTGTAACGCTGATCCTGCCGCCTTCTCGACTGTTTTCCTGCTTGTGCATGCTGTGGGGGTAGTCTGCCTCCTCTCTGCACCAGAAGCTCCGAAGAAATCTCCCGTGGGTCGACGGAATCTTCCCCCTGCAACCGCAGGCACCAAAAAGCTGCATTACCGGTCCCTTGGGTCTCCTCTCAGCACGACGAGCGAGGTCCCTCGAATCCAGCGATGCTGTCCAAGTGACCCCCATTGTCCAGTGACTCTTCAGCCCAAGTTTGGTGGAGGTAAGTCCTTGCCTCACCTCGCTGGGCTGCATTGCTGGGAACCGCGACTTTGCAGCTACTCCGGCCCCTGTGCACTTCCGGCGGAAATCCTTCGTGCACAGCCAAGCCTGGGTCCACGGCACTCTAACCTGCATTGCACGACTTTCTAAGTTGGTCTCCGGCGACGTGGGACTCCTTTGTGCAACTTCGGCGAGCACCGTTTCACGCATCCTTGTAGTGCCTGTTTCTGGCACTTCTCCGGGTGCTACCTGCTCCAGTGAGGGCTCTTTGTCTTGCCCGACGTCCCCTCTCTCTGCAGGTCCAATTTGCGACCTCCTGGTCCCTCCTGGGCCCCAGCAGCGTCCAAAAACGCCAAACGCACGATTTGCGTGTAGCAAGGCTTGTTGGCGTCCTTCCGGCGGGAAAACACTTCTGCACGACTTTCCAAGGTGAGAGGGATCCGTCCACCAAAGGGGAAGTCTCTAGCCCTTTTCGTTCCTGCAGAAACCTCAGCTTCTTCTGTCCAGTCGAAGCTTCTTTGCACCCGCAGCTGGCATTTCCTGTGCATCTGCCCATCTCCGACTTGCTTGTGACTTTTGGACTTGGTCCCCTTGTTCCACAGGTACCCTAGATTGGAAATCCACAGTTGTTGCATTGCTGGTTTGTGTCTTTCCTGCATTATTCCTCTAACACGACTCTTTTGTCCTTAGGGGAACTTTAGTGCACTTTGCACTCACTTTTCAGGGTCTTGGGGAGGGTTATTTTGCTAACTCTCACTATTTTCTAATAGTCCCAGCGACCCTCTACAAGGTCACATAGGTTTGAGGTCCATTCGTGGTTCGCATTCCACTTCTGGAGTATATGGTTTGTGTTGCCCCTATCCCTATGTTTCCCCATTGCATCCTATTGTAACTATACATTGTTTGCACTGTTTTCTAAGACTATACTGCATATTTTTGCTATTGTGTATATATATCTTCTGTATATTTCCTATCCTCTCACTGAGGGTACACTCTAAGATACTTTGGCATATTGTCATAAAAATAAAGTACCTTTATTTTTAGTATAACTGTGTATTGTGTTTTCTTATGATATTGTGCATATGACACTAAGTGGTACTGTAGTAGCTTCACACGTCTCCTAGTTCAGCCTAAGCTGCTCTGCTAAGCTACCATTATCTATCAGCCTAAGCTGCTAGACACCCTATACACTAATAAGGGATAACTGGGCCTGGTGCAAGGTGCAAGTACCCCTTGGTACTCACTACAAGCCAGTCCAGCCTCCTACATTGGTTGTGCAGTGGTGGGATAAGTGCTTGAGACTACTTACCACTCTTGTCATTGTACTTTTCATAAGAGAAAAATATACAAAACAAGGTCAGTGTATATACACATAGTCAAAAAGTTTTGCATTTCCTCTTTTCACTCTTTTCTAAGTGCTGAAAAGTACTTCTAAAACTTTCAAAAAGTTCTTAAAAGTTTAAAAAGTTTTTCTGTCTTTCCAAAGAGTTCTGAAAACTTTTTTTTCTCTTTTTCTATCACTTTAACTCTCTCTAAAAAATGTCTGGCACAGGAAAAAATGTTGAACTGTCCAAACTTGCATATGATCACCTTAGCTGGACAGGAGCAAGGAGTCTCTGCATAGAGAGAGGTTTGAGTGTAGGGAAGAATCCTTCCTTAGAACTGTTAATTAATATACTTAGAGTACAGGATAAGGCCATAAGTGCCCAATCTGTAGAAAAAGTAGCTAATGGTTCTCAATCTGATCCAGGGACTCCCCCAGGAAAAGGTTCAGGAAAGAAACTTCTCAGCCTGCCCATTACTAGACAGTCTAGCATAGTTGGTACAGAGGTTGAATCACACCATACTGATGGTGTGCTCTCACATTATGCTGGTAGCCAAGCTGTTAGGGTGCCCTCTGTAAGGGACAGGTCTCCTTCTGTTCATTCCCATCATACCTCTGTATCTAGAAATGTCCCTCCCACCCACCCTGATGACAGATTGTTAGAAAGGGAGCTCAATATATTGAGAGTGGAACAAACCAGACTGAAGCTCAAGAAGCAACAGCTGGATTTGGATAGACAGTCTTTAGAAATAGAGAGGGAAAGACAGAAGTTGGGTTTAGAAACCCATGGTGGCAGCAGCAGTATTCCCCATAGTCATCCTGCAAAAGAGCATGATTCCAGGAATCTGCACAAGATAGTTCCCCCTTATAAGAAGGGGGATGACATTAACAAGTGGTTTGCTGCACTTGAGAGGGCCTGTGCTGTACAGGATGTCCCTCAAAAGCAGTGGGCTGCTATCCTATGGCTATCATTTACTGGAAAAGGTAGGGATAGGCTCCTTACTGTAAAAGAAAATGATGCTAATAATTTCCAAGTTCTTAAGAATGCACTCCTGGATGGTTATGGCTTAACCACTGAACAGTACAGGATAAAGTTCAGAGAGACCAAAAAGGAGTCTTCACAAGACTGGGTTGATTTCATTGACCAGGCAGTGAAGGCCTTGGAGGGGTGGTTACATGGCAGTAAAGTTACTGATTATGACAGCCTGTATAACTTAATCCTGAGAGAGCATATTCTTAATAATTGTGTGTCTGATTTGTTGTACCAGTACTTGGTGGACTCTGATCTGACCTCTCCCCAAGAATTGGGAAAGAAGGCAGACAAATGGGTCAGAACAAGAGTGAACAGAAAAGTTCATACAGGGGGTGACAAAGATGGCAACAAAAAGAAGGATGGTAAGTCTTCTGACAAGGGTGGGGACAAATCTAAAAATGAGTCTTCATCAGGCCCACAAAAACACTCTGGTGGGGGTGGTGGGCCCAAATCCTCCTTTAATCAGAACAAGGAAAAGAAACCATGGTGCTATTTATGTAAAATAAAAGGCCATTGGACAACAGATCCCAGTTGTCCAAAGAAAGGCACCACAGCTCCTACCACTACAACCCCTACTGCTACACCTAGTGTCCCTACTAATAGCAGTGGTGGTGGGAGCAAACCTACTAATAGCCAATCCAAGGGAGTAGCTGGGCTCACTTTTGGTAATTTAGTTGGGGTTGGTCTGATTAGGGAGACCACAGAGGCTACTTTAGTCTCTGAAGGGGCTATTGATTTAGCCACTTTGGTTGCTTGCCCCCATAACTTGGAGAAGTACAAGCAACTAACCCTAATAAATGGTGTTGAGGTCCAGGCCTACAGGGACACAGGTGCCAGTGTCACAATGGTGATTGAGAAACTGGTGCACCCTGAACAACACATACTTGGACACCAGTACCAAGTAACCGATGCTCACAACATAACACAAAGCCACCCCATGGCTGTTGTAAATCTCAACTGGGGGGGGGGTAACTGGTCCAAAGAAAGTTGTGGTAGCTTCAGATTTACCTGTAGACTGTCTATTAGGGAATGATTTGGAGACATCAGCTTGGTCAGATGTGGAGTTGGAGGCCCATGCAGCAATGCTGGGCATCCCAGGGCATATTTTTGCTTTGACAAGGGCTCAGGCCAAAAAGCAAAAAGGACAGGGAAGCTTGGATCCTGGAACAATGGACCAAGTGCTCCCTAAAGCTAGGGCTAGTAGAAGCAAACCACTTCCTACTATCCCTCCCTCTACAGTGGATTCAACTTCTGAGGAAGAAGAATTCCCTCCCTGTGCAGAACCTACACCAGAGGAGCTGGAAGCAGACACTGCTGAGCTTTTGGGTGAAGGGGGGCCTGCCAGGGAGGAGCTGAGTGTGGCACAGCAAACCTGTCCCACATTAGAGGGTCTCAGACAGCAAGCTGTCAAACAGGCTAATGGGGATGTCAGTGACTCTCACAGAGTTTACTGGGAGGACAACCTCTTGTACACTGAGCATAGGGATCCTAAACCTGGAGCTGCCAGGAGATTAGTGATTCCTCAGGAGTACAGAAAGTTCCTCCTAACACTGGCACATGACATTCCCTTAGCTGGGCACCTGGGTCAAATGAAAACTTGGGACAGATTGGTACCATTGTTTCATTGGCCTAGGATGTCTGAGGACACAAAGGAATTTTGCAAGTCCTGTGAAACCTGTCAAGCCAGTGGCAAGACAGGTGGCACTCCAAAGGCACCCCTTATCCCACTGCCTGTGGTTGGGGTTCCCTTTGAAAGGGTAGGGGTTGACATAGTTGGCCCCCTTGACCCTCCTACTGCTTCAGGCAATAGGTTTATCTTAGTGGTAGTGGACCATGTCACAAGATATCCTGAAGCTATTCCTTTAAGGACCACTACAGCTCCTGCAGTGGCAAAGGCCCTCCTGGGAATATTTTCCAGGGTGGGCTTCCCAAAGGAAGTAGTATCAGACAGGGGAAGCAATTTCATGTCTGCATACTTAAAGGCCATGTGGAAGGAGTGTGGTGTAACGTACAAGTTCACAACACCCTATCATCCACAAACAAATGGACTGGTGGAGAGATTTAATAAAACTCTCAAAGGCATGATTATGGGACTCCCTGAAAAACTCCGCAGGAGATGGGATATCCTTCTACCATGCCTCCTTTTTGCCTACAGGGAGGTACCACAGAAAGGAGTGGGCTTCAGCCCCTTTGAACTTCTTTTTGGACACCCTGTTAGGGGTCCACTCACACTTGTAAAGGAGGGTTGGGAACAACCTTTAAAAGCTCCTAAGCAGGATATTGTGGATTATGTACTTGGCCTCAGATCAAGGATGGCTGAGTACATGAAAAAGGCCAGTAAAAACCTTCAGGCCAGCCAAGAGCTCCAGAAGCAATGGCATGATCAGAAGGCTGTTTTGGTTCAGTACCAACCAGGGCAGAAAGTGTGGGTCTTGGAGCCTGTGGCCCCAAGAGCACTCCAAGATAAATGGAGTGGTCACCACACAATTGTTGAAAAGAAGGGTGAAGTCACCTACTTGGTTGACTTAGGCACTGCCAGGAGTCCCCTTAGGGTGCTCCATGTCAACCGCCTGAAACCCTACTATGACAGGGCTGATCTCACCCTGCTCATGGCAACAGATGAGGGACAGGAAGAAGACAGTGATCCTCTACCTGATCTCTTCTCTTCCACAGAACAAGATGCTCTTGTGGAAGGTGTAGTTTTGGCTGATTGTCTTACTGCTGAGCAGAAAGATAATTGCATAAATCTCCTAGGACAATTTTCAGAACTCTTCTCTACTGTGCCAGGCACCACTTCTTGGTGTGAGCACACTATAGATACTGGAGACAGTTTACCTGTCAAAAGTAAGATCTATAGGCAGCCTGACCATGTCAGGGACTGCATAAAGCAAGAAGTTCAGAAAATGTTGGAACTAGGAGTGGTTGAGCACTCTGACAGTCCATGGGCTTCTCCTGTGGTACTGGTACCAAAACCCAATTCTAAAGATGGAAAGAAGGAAATGAGGTTTTGTGTAGACTATAGAGGTCTCAACTTGGTAACCAAAACTGATGCTCACCCTTTACCCAGGGCAGATGAGCTCATAGATACACTGGCATCTGCCAAGTATCTAAGCACTTTTGATTTGACTGCAGGGTATTGGCAGATCAAATTGTCAGAAGATGCTAAACCTAAGACTGCATTTTCTACCATTGGAGGACATTACCAGTTTACTGTAATGCCTTTTGGTTTGAAAAATGCACCTGCCACTTTTCAGAGGTTGGTGAACACAGTCCTGCAAGGGCTGGAAGCTTTCAGTGCAGCATATTTGGACGATATAGCTGTCTTTAGCTCCAGCTGGGATGATCACCTGGTCCACCTATGGAAAGTTTTGGAGGCTCTGCAAAAGGCAGGCCTCACTATCAAGGCTTCAAAGTGCCAGATAGGGCAGGGTAAGGTGGTTTATCTGGGACACCTTGTTGGTGGGGAACAGATTGCACCACTGCAGGGGAAAATCCAAACTATTATTGATTGGGTTCCCCCTACCACTCAGACTCAGGTGACAGCCTTCCTAGGCCTCACTGGGTATTACAGTAGGTTCATTAAGAACTATGGCTCCATTGCAGCCCCTCTTAATGACCTCACATCCAAGAAAATGCCTAAAAAGGTATTATGGACAGCAAACTGTCAGAAAGCTTTTGAGGAGCTGAAGCAGGCCATGTGCTCTGCACCTGTCCTGAAAAGCCCTTGTTACTCTAAAAAATTCTATGTCCAGACTGATGCATCTGAATTAGGAGTAGGGGCAGTCCTATCACAACTTAATTCTGAGGGCCAGGATCAACCTGTTGCTTTTATTAGTAGGAGGTTGACCCCTAGAGAAAAGCGTTGGTCTGCCATTGAGAGGGAGGCCTTTGCTGTGGTCTGGGCTCTGAAGAAGTTGAGGCCATACCTGTTTGGCACTCACTTCATTGTTCAGACAGACCACAAACCTCTACTTTGGCTAAAACAAATGAAAGGTGAAAATCCTAAATTGTTGAGGTGGTCCATATCCCTACAGGGAATGGACTATACAGTGGAACATAGACCTGGGAGTAGCCACTCCAATGCAGATGGACTCTCCAGATATTTCCACTTAGACAATGAAGACTAATCAGGTCATGGCTAGTCTTATTGTCCTTCATTTGGGGGGGGGTTGTGTAGGAAAGTACCATCTTGCCTGGCATGTTACCCCCATTTTTCACTGTATATATGTTGTTTTAGTTGTATGTGTCACTGGGACCCTGGTAACCCAGGGCCCCAGTGCTCATAAGTGTGCCTGAAGGTGTTACCTGTGTAGTGACTAACTGTCTCACTGAGGCTCTGCTAATCAGAACCTCAGTGGTTATGCTCTCTCATTTCTTTCCAAATTGTCACTAACAGGCTAGTGACCATTTTTACCAATTTACATTGGCTTACTGGAACACCCTTATAATTCCCTAGTATATGGTACTGAGGTACCCAGGGTATTGGGGTTCCAGGAGATCCCTATGGGCTGCAGCATTTCTTTTGCCACCCATAGGGAGCTCTGACAATTCTTACACAGGCCTGCCACTGCAGCCTGAGTGAAATAACGTTCACCTTATTTCGCAGCCATTTTACACTGCACTTAAGTAACTTATAAGTCACCTATATGTCTAACCTTTACCTGGTAAAGGTTAGGTGCAAAGTTACTTAGTGTGAGGGCACCCTGGCACTAGCCAAGGTGCCCCCACATTGTTCAGAGCCAATTCACTGAACTTTGTGAGTGCGGGGACACCATTACACGCGTGCACTACATATAGGTCACTACCTATATGTAGCTTCACCATGGTAACTCCGAATATGGCCATGTAACATGTCTATGATCATGGAATTGCCCCCTCTATGCCATCCTGGCATTGTTGGTACAATTCCATGATCCCAGTGGTCTGTAGCACAGACCCTGGTACTGCCAGACTGCCCTTCCTGGGGTTTCACTGCAGCTGCTGCTGCTGCCAACCCCTCAGACAGGCAGCTGCCCTCCTGGGGTCCAGCCAGGCCTGGCCCAGGATGGCAGAACAAAGAACTTCCTCTGAGAGAGGGTGTGACACCCTCTCCCTTTGGAAAATGGTGTGAAGGCAGGGGAGGAGTAGCCTCCCCCAGCCTCTGGAAATGCTTTGTTGGGCACAGATGTGCCCAATTCTGCATAAGCCAGTCTACACCGGTTCAGGGACCCCTTAGCCCCTGCTCTGGCGCGAAACTGGACAAAGGAAAGGGGAGTGACCACTCCCCTGACCTGCACCTCCCCTGGGAGGTGTCCAGAGCTCCTCCAGTGTGCTCCAGACCTCTGCCATCTTGGAAACAGAGGTGCTGCTGGCACACTGGACTGCTCTGAGTGGCCAGTGCCACCAGGTGATGTCAGAGACTCCTGCTGATAGGCTCCTTCAGGTGTTAGTAGCCTTTCCTCTCTCCTAGGTAGCCAAACCCTCTTTTCTGGCTATTTAGGGTCTCTGTCTCTGGGGAAACTTTAGATAACGAATGCATGAGCTCAGCCGAGTTCCTCTGCATCTCTCTCTTCACCTTCTGATAAGGAATCGACCGCTGACCGCGCTGGAAGCCTGCAAACCTGCAACATAGTAGCAAAGACGACTACTGCAACTCTGTAACGCTGATCCTGCCGCCTTCTCGACTGTTTTCCTGCTTGTGCATGCTGTGGGGGTAGTCTGCCTCCTCTCTGCACCAGAAGCTCCGAAGAAATCTCCCGTGGGTCGACGGAATCTTCCCCCTGCAACCGCAGGCACCAAAAAGCTGCATTACCGGTCCCTTGGGTCTCCTCTCAGCACGACGAGCGAGGTCCCTCGAATTCAGCGACGCTGTCCAACTGACCCCCACAGCCAGTGACTCTTCAGCCCAAGTTTGGTGGAGGTAAGTCCTTGCCTCACCTCGCTGGGCTGCATTGCTGGGAACCGCGACTTTGCAGCTACTCCGGCCCCTGTGCACTTCCGGCGGAAATCCTTCATGCACAGTCAAGCCTGGGTCCACGGCACTCTAACCTGCATTGCACGACTTTCTAAGTTGGTCTCCGGCGACGTGGGACTCCTTTGTGCAACTTCGGCGAGCACCGTTTCACGCATCCTCGTAGTGCCTGTTTCTGGCACTTCTCCGGGTGCTACCTGCTCCAGTGAGGACTCTTTGTCTTGCCCGACGTCCCCTCTCTCTGCAGGTCCAATTTGCGACCTCCTGGTCCCTCCTGGGCCCCAGCAGCGTCCAAAAACTCCAAACGCACGATTTGCGTGTAGCAAGGCTTGTTGGCGTCCTTCCGGCTGGAAAATACTTCTGCACGACTCTCAAAGACGAGCGGAATCCGACCACCAAAGGAGAAGTCTCTAGCCCATTTCGTTCCTGCAGAAACCTCAGCTTCTTCTGTCCAGTCGAAGCTTCTTTGCACCCGCAGCTGGCAATTCCTGGGCATCTGCCCATCTCCGACTTGCTTGTGACTTTTGGACTTGGTCCCCTTGTTCCACAGGTACCCTAGATTGGAAATCCACAGTTGTTGCATTGCTGGTTTGTGTCTTTCCTGCATTATTCCTCTAACACAACTCTTTTGTCCTTAGGGGAACTTTAGTGCACTTTGCACTCACTTTTCAGGGTCTTGGGGAGGGTTATTTTGCTAACTCTCACTATTTTCTAATAGTCCCAGCGACCCTCTACAAGGTCACATAGGTTTGGGGTCCATTTGTGGTTCGCATTCCACTTCTGGAGTATATGGTTTGTGTTGCCCCTATCCCTATGTTTCCCCATTGCATCCTATTGTAACTATACATTGTTTGCACTGTTTTCTAAGACTATACTGCATATTTTTGCTATTGTGTATATATATCTTGTGTATATTTCCTATCCTCTCACTGAGGGTACACTCTAAGATACTTTGGCATATTGTCATAAAAATAAAGTACCTTTATTTTTAGTATAACTGTGTATTGTGTTTTCTTATGATATTGTGCATATGACACTAAGTGGTACTGTAGTAGCTTCACACGTCTCCTAGTTCAGCCTAAGCTGCTCTGCTAAGCTACCATTATCTATCAGCCTAAGCTGCGAGACACCCTATACACTAATAAGGGATAACTGGGCCTGGTGCAAGGTGCAAGTACCCCTTGGTACTCACTACAAGCCAGTCCAGCCTCCTACATGGTTGTGTAGGAAAGTACCATCTTGCCTGGCATGTTACCCCCATTTTTCACTGTATATATGTTGTTTTAGTTGTATGTGTCACTGGGACCCTGTCACCCAGGGCCCCAGTGCTCATAAGTGTGCCTGAATGTGTTACCTGTGTAGTGACTAACTGTCTCACTAGCCAAGGTGCCCCCACATTGTTCAGAGCCAATTCCCTGCACTTTGTGAGTGCGGGGACACCATTACACGCGTGCACTACATATAGGTCACTACCTATATGTAGCTTCACAATGGTAACTCCGAATATGGCCATGTAACATGTCTATGATCATGGAATTGCCCCCTCTATGCCATCCTGGCATAGTTGGCACAATCCCATGATCCCAGTGGTCTGTAGCACAGACCCTGGTACTGCCAAACTGCCCTTCCTGGGGTTTCACTGCAGCTGCTGCTGCTGCCAACCCCTCAGACAGTCATCTGCCCTCCTGGGGTCCAGCCAGGCCTGGCCCAGGATGGCAGAACAAAGGACTTCCTCTGAGAGAAGGTGTTACACCCTCTCCCTTTGGAAAATGGTGTGAAGGCAGGGGAGGAGTAGCCTCCCCCAGCCTCTAGAAATGCTTTGTTGGGCACAGATGTGCCCAATTCTGCATAAGCCAGTCTACACCGGTTAAGGGGACCCCTTCGCCCTGCTCTGGCGCGAAACTGGACAAAGGAAAGGGGAGTGACCACTCCCCTGACCTGCACCTCCCCTGGGAGGTGTCCAGAGCTCCTCCAGTGTGCTCCAGACCTCTGCCATCTTGGAAACAGAGGTGCTGCTGGCACACTGGACTGCTCTGAGTGGCCAGTGCCACCAGGTGACGTCAGAGACTCCTTGTGATAGGCTCCTTCAGGTGTTGCTAGCCTATCCTCTCTCCTAGGTAGCCAAACCCTCTTTTCTGGCTATTTAGGGTCTCTGTCTCTGGGGAAACTTTAGATAACGAATGCAAGAGCTCAGCCGAGTTCCTCTGCATCTCTCTCTTCACCTTCTACCAAGGAATCGACTGCTGACCGCGCTGGAAGCCTGCAAAACTGCAACATAGTAGCAAAGACGACTACTGCAACTCTGTAACGCTGATCCTGCCGCCTTCTCGACTGTTTTCCTGGTGGTGCATGCTGTGGGGGTAGTCTGCCTCCTCTCTGCACTAGAAGCTCCAAAGAAATCTCCTGTGGGTCGACGGAATCTTCCCCCTGCAACCGCAGGCACCAAAAAGCTGCATTACGGGTCCCTTGGGTCTCCTCTCAGCACAACGAGCGAGGTCCCTCGAATCCAGCAACTCTGTCCAAGTGGCCTCCACAGTCCAGTGACTCTTCAGTCCAAGTTTGGTGGAGGTAAGTCCTTGCCTCACCTCGCTAGACTGCATTGCTGGGAACCGCTACTTTTGCAGCTACTCCAGCCTCCGTGCACTTCCGGCGGATATCCTTTGTGCACAGTCCAGCCTGGGTCCACGGCACTCTAACCTGCATTGCACGACCTCCTAAGTTGTTCTCCGGCGACGTGGGACTCCTTTGTGTAACTTCGGGTGAGCACCGTTTCACGCATCCTCGTAGTGCCTGTTTCTGGCACTTCTCTGGGTGCTACCTGCTGCTAAGAGGGCCCTTTGTCCTGCCCGACGTCCCCTCTACCTCCTGGTCCAATTTGCGACCTCCTGGTCCCTCCTGGGCTGCAGCAGCGTCCAAAAACGCTAACTACACGATTTGCAGCTAGCAAGGCTTGTTGGCATTCTTTCGGCGGAAAAATACTTTTGCACGACTCTACAAGGCAAGAGGGATCCGTCCTCTAAAGAGGAAGTCTCTAGCCCTTTGCGTTCCTGCTGAAACTGCAGCTTCTTCTGTCCAGTAGAAACTTCTTTGCACCCGCAGATGGCATTTCCTGGGCATCTGCCCATCTCCGACTTGCTTGTGACTTTTGGACTTTGTCCCCTTGTTCCACAGGTACCCTAGATTGGAAATCCACAGTTGTTGCATTGTTGGTTTGTGTCTTTCCTGCATTATTCCTCTAACACGACTTCTTTGTCCTTAGGGGATCTTTAGTGCACTTTGCACTAACTTTTCAGGGTCTTGGGGAGGGTTATTTTTCTAACTCTCACTATTTTCTAATAGTCCCAGCGACCCTCTACAAGTTCACATAGGTTTGGGGTCCATTCGTGGTTCGCATTCCACTTTTGGAGTACATGGTTTGTATTGCCCCTATCCCTATGTTTCCCCATTGCATCCTATTGTAACTATACATTGTTTGCACTGTTTTCTAAGACTATACTGCATATTTTTGCTATTGTGTATATATATCTTGTGTATATTTCCTATCCTCTCACTGAGGGTACACTCTAAGATACTTTGGCATATTGTCATAAAAATAAAGTACCTTTATTTTTAGTATAACTGTGTATTGTGTTTTCTTATGATATTGTGCAAGTGACACTTGTGGTACTGTAGTAGCTACACACGTCTCCTAGTTCAGCCTAAGCTGCTCTGCTAAGCTACCATTATCTATCAGCCTAAGCTGCTAGACACCCTATACAGGGCCCAGTTATCCCTTATTAGTGTATAGGGTGTCTAGCAGCTTAGGCTGATAGATAATGGTAGCTTAGCAGAGCAGCTTAGGCTGAACTAGGAGACGTGTGAAGCTACTACAGTACCACTTATTGTCATATGCACAAAATCATAAGAAAACACAATACACAGTTATACTAAAAATAAAGGTACTTTATTTTTATGACAATATGCCAAAGTATCTTAGAGTGTACCCTCAGGGAGAGGATAGGAAATATACACAAGATATATATACACAATAGCAAAAATATGCAGTATAGTCTTAGAAAACAGTGCAAACAATGTATAGTTACAATAGGATGCACTGGGGACACATAGGGATAGGGGGAACACAAACCATATACTCCAAAAGTGGAATGCGAACCACGAATGGACCCCAAACCTATGTGGCCTTGTAGAGGGTCGCTGGGACTATTAGAAAATAGTGAGAGTTAGAAAAATAACCCTCCCCAAGACCCTGAAAAGTGAGTGCAAAGTGCACTAAAGTTCCCCTAAGGACAAAGAAGTCGTGTTAGAGGAATAATGCAGGAAAGACACAAACCACAATGCAACAACTGTGGATTTCCAACCTAGGGTACCTGTGGAACAAGGGGACCAAGTCCAAAAGTCACAAGCAAGTCGGAGATGGGCATATGCCCAGGAAATGCCAGCTGTAGATGCAAAGAAGCTTCTACTGGACAGAAGAAGCTGAGGTTTCTGCAGGAACAAAAAGGGCTAGAGACTTCCCCTTTGGTGGACGGATCCCACTCGCAGTGGAGAGTCGTGTAAAAGTGTTTTCCCGCCGAAAGAACGCCAACAAGCCTTGCTAGCTGCAAATTGTGCAGTTAGCGTTTTTGGACGCTGCTGTGGCCCAGGAAGGACCAGAAGATCTCCAGTTGGACCAGGAGGTAGAGGAGACGTCGAGCAAGACATGGAGCCTCTTAGCAGCAGGTAGCACCCGGAGAAGTGCCAGAAACAGGCACTACGAGGATGCGTGAAACGGTGCTCACCCGAAGTTACACAAAGGAGTCCCACGTCGCAGGAGACCAACTTAGAAAGTCGTGCAATACAGGTTGGAGTGCCGTGGACCCAGGCTTGGCTGTGCACAAAGGATTTCCGCCGGAAGTGCACAGGGGCCGGAGTAGCTGCAAAAGTTGCGGTTCCCAGCAATGCAGTTTAGCGAGGTCAGGCAAGGACTTAACTCCACCAAACTTGGACTGAAGAGTCACTGGACTGTGGGGGTCACTTGGAGAGAGTTGCTGGATTGGAGTGACCTCGCTCGTCGTGCTGAGAGGAGACCCAAGGGAACGGTAATGCAGCTTTTTGGTGCTGCGGTTGCAGGGGGAAGATTCCGCCGACCCACAGGAGATTTCTTCGGAGCTTCTAGTGCAGAGAGGAGGCAGACTACCCCCACAGCATGCACCACCAGGAAAACAGTTGAGAAGGTGGCAGGATCAGCGTTACAGAGTTGCAGTAGTCGTCTTTGCTACTATGTTGCAGTTTTGCAGGCTTCCAGCGCGGTCAGCAGTCGATTTCTTGGCAGAAGGTGAAGAGAGAGATGCAGAGGAACTCGGCTGAGCTCTTGCATTCGTTATCTAAAGTTTCCCCAGAGACAGAGACCCTAAATAGCCAGAAAAGAGGGTTTGGCTACCTAGGAGAGAGGATAGGCTAGCAACACCTGAAGGAGCCTATCAGAAGGAGTCTCTGACGTCACCTGGTGGCACTGGCCACTCAGAGCAGTCCAGTGTGCCAGCAGCACCTCTGTTTCCAAGATGGCACAGGTCTGGAGCACACTGGAGGAGCTCTGGAAAGCTCTCAGGGGAGGTGCAGGTCAGGGGTGTGGTCACTCCCCTTTCCTTTGTCCAGTTTCGCGCCAGAGCAGGGCTAAGGGGTTCCCTGAACCGGTGTAGACTGGCTTATGCAGAATTGGGCACATCTGTGCCCAAGAAAGCATTTCCAGAGGCTGGGGAGGCTACTCCTCCCCTGCCTTCACACCATTTTCCGAAGGGAGAGGGTGTAACACCCTCTCTCAGAGGAAGTCCTTTGTTTTGCCATCCTGGGCCAGGCCTGGCTGGACCCCAGGAGGGCAGATGCCTGTCTGAGGGGTTGGCAGCAGCTGCAGTGAAACCCCAGGAAGGGCAGTTTGGCAGTACCAGGGTCTGTGCTACAGACCACTGGGATCATGGGATTGTGCCATCTATGCCAGGATGGTATAGAGGGGGCAATTCCATGATCATAGACATGTTACATGGCCATATTCGGAGTTACCATTGTGGAGCCACATATAGGTAGTGATCTATATGTAGTGCACGCGTGTTATGTGTCCCCGCACTCACAAAGTCCGGGGAATTGGCCCTGAACAATGTGGGGGCACCTTGGCTAATGCCAGGGTGCCCTCACACTAAGTAACTTTGCACCTAACCTTTACCAGGTAAAGGTTAGACATATAGGTGACTTATAAGTTACTTAAGTGCAGTGTAAAATGGCTGTGAAATAACGTGGACGTTATTTCACTCAGGCTGCAGTGGCAGGCCTGTGTAAGAATTGTCAGAGCTCCCTATGGGTGGCAAAAGAAATGCTGCAGCCCATAGGGATCTCCTGGAACCCCAATACCCTGGGTACCTCAGTACCATATACTAGGGAATTATAAGGGTGTTCCAGTAAGCCAATGTAAATTGGTAAAATTAGTCACTAGCCTGTTAGTGACAATTTGGAAAGAAATGAGAGAGCATAACCACTGAGGTTCTGGTTAGCAGAGCCTCAGTGAGACAGTTAGGCATCACACAGGGAACACATACATATAGGCCACAAACTTATGAGCACTGGGGTCCTGACTAGCAGGGTCCCAGTGACACATAACAAACATACTGAAAACATAGGGTTTTCACTATGAACACTGGGCCCTGGCTAGCAGGATCCCAGTGAGACAGTGAAAACACCCTGACATACACTCACAAACAGGCCAAAAGTGGGGGTAACAAGGCTAGAAAGAGGCTACATTCTCACACAACCCCCCCCAAACGAAGGACAATAAGGCTAACCTTGGCCAGTTGAAACTTTATTGTCTAAGTGGTGATAAGTAGAGAGTAGCTCTGCAATAGACTGGTTACTCCCTTTATCATCCACTATATGGTTACTTCCCTGTGGGGATGTAAACCACCCTGTTTGAAGTTTTTTAGCTAAGCAACAATGTGAAGTAGTATTTTCAGAGTTTCTTTCAGTAAGTTTTAGTTTAGAGCAGTGGGAATTGTCCACTGAACCTATTTGTAGTGATGGAAATGCCAGACAGGGATGCTGTCTCAATAAAGCCATAGCTGGGCAAAAACTGTGTCCATATGGCTGGAAGAGAGAACAGGGATGCTGTTTCTCTTGATTTGGAGCAGGGCAGGGATGCTGTCCTATGAGCTCCACACTAGGGCAGGGATGCTGTCCTAAGTGTTGTGAGGCAGTGCAGGGTTTCTGCACTAAAGTTTCTCTGGGAGGGTTGGAGGGATGCTCCATGTTAACTAAAATGGTGCTCTTTTTCTCCCCAATGTTAGTTATCCCACAGAGGGGTACTTCTACCTCAGGGAGTCCAGCTTTGCCAGCTGATGATTCCCTTGGAACAGGTGCCACCCCAGGAGAGGTTTCTCCCACCACAGGAATGGTATCCTGAATGGTAGGGTGGTTAGGGGATACTGTGATACCCTTTTAACCTGTTGATGGAGAGGGATCCTGAGTTTTCAGGCCTTCTCTCCTTTGCTTTTTCATTTCAGTAGAAATGAGTGGGAACAATTCCTCAGGGATGCCCAGCATGGCTGCATGGGCATAAAACTCTACATCAGCCCAACCTGAGGCCTCCAGGTCATTACCTAAGAGACAGTCTACAGGTAAGCTAGGTGATACCACCACCTGCTTAGTGCCAGTAACTCCACTCCAACTAAACTGAATTATAGCTAAGGGAAGAAACTTAGTGGAGTTATGGACATCAATAATCTTATACTGTTGTCCAATGATGTGTTGATCAGGGTGCACTAGGTTTTCAGTCACCAAAGTGATACTGGCACCTGTGTCCCTGTAGGCCAAGGCCTCAACACCATTTATTGAAACTGTCTCCCTGTACTTATCCATTGTAAGGGGACAAGCAGCCAGTGTGGCAAGGCCAATGCCACTAGGTGTGACAGAAACTGTCTTGGGACTGACTACCCCAGTTTCTACTATGGACCCATAAGTGAACCCAACTACACCCTTAAGTTGACTGTTGCCAGCAGTCCCACCACTAGTACCATTACTGCTAGGGGCACTAGAGCTTGATGTATCAGTGGTGGTAGGCTCAGGGGGTTTACCTGGACAGGACTTATCCCCTGGCCTATGGCCTCTATTTTTACACACAAAGCACCAAGGCTTTTTAACTTGTGTAGGTTGAGAAGAAGAGGAAGAATTTGTTTTATCCCCACCCCCTGAAGAGTGTTTAAGATTTGAAGTGGGATCTTTGGTTTTACCCTTATCCCCATGCTTATCTTGAGATTTTTCACCGTCTTTCTTCTTAGTGTTCTCTTTGTCACCCCCTGTATGAACTTTTCTGTTCACCCTTGTTCTGACCCATTTGTCTGCCTTCTTTCCCAATTCTTGGGGAGAGGTCAGATCAGAGTCCACCAAGTACTGGTGCAACAAATCAGACACACAATTATTAAGAATATGCTCTCTCAGGATCAAGTTATACAGGCTGTCATAATCAGTAACTTTACTGCCATGTAACCAGCCCTCCAAGGCCTTCACTGAATGGTCAATGAAATCAACCCAGTCTTGTGAAGACTCCTTTTTGGTCTCTCTGAACTTTATCCTGTATTGTTCAGTGGTTAAGCCATAACCATCCAGGAGTGCATTCTTAAGAACTTTGTAATCATTAGCTTCATTTTCTTTCACAGTAAGGAGCCTATCCCTACCTTTTCCACTAAATGATAGCCATAGGATAGCAGCCCACTGCCTTTGAGGGACATCCTGTACAGCACAGGCCCTCTCAAGTGCAGCAAACCACTTGTTAATGTCATCCCCCTCCTTATAAGGGGGAACTATCTTGTGCAGATTCCTGGAATCATGCTCTTTTGCAGGATGACTATGGGGAATACTGCTGCTGCCACCATGGGTTTCTAAACCCAGTTTCTGTCTCTCCTTCTCTACTTCTAAGGTCTGTCTATCCAAATCCAGCTGTTGCTTCTTGAGCTTCAGTCTGGTTTGTTCCACTCTCAATCTATTGAGCTCCCTTTCTAACAATCTGTCATCAGGGTGGGTGGGAGGGACATGTCTTGAAACAGAAGTATGGTGAGAATGGACAGAAGGAGACCTGTCCCTTACAGAGGGCTCCCTAACAGCTTGGCTGACAGTGTAATGTGAGAGCACATCATCTGTATGATGTGACTCCACCTCAATACCAGCTATGCTAGACTGTCTTGTAATGGGAAGGCTGAGAAGTTTCTTTCCTGAACCTTTACCTGGGGGAGTCCCTGGATCAGATTGGGAACCATTAGCTACTTTTTCAACAGATGGGGCACTTTTAGCCTTATCTTGTTCTCTAAGCATGTTAAGTAACAATTCCAAGGAAGGATTCTTCCCTACACTCAAACCTCTCTCTATGCAGAGACTCCTTGCTCCTTTCCAGCTAAGGTGATCATATGCAATCTTAGACAGGTCAACATTTTGGCCTGTGCCAGACATTTTTAGAGAGAGTCAAAGTGGTAGAAAAAGAGAAAAAAGTTTTCAGATCTTTTAGAAAGACAGAAAAAAAACTTTTAAAACTTTTTAGAACTTTTTAGAAAGTTAGAAGTACTTTTCAGCACTTAGAAAAGAGTGAAAAGAGGAAATGCAAAACTTTTTGGCTATGTGTATATACACTGAACTTGTTTTGTATATTTTTCTCTTATGAAAAGTACAATGACAAGAGTGGTAAGTAGTCTCAAAGCACTTATCCCACCGCTGACCAACCAATGTAGGAGGCTGGACTGGCTTGTAGTGAGTACCAAGGGGTACTTGCACCTTGCACCAGGCCCAGTTATCCCTTATTAGTGTATAGGGTGTCTAGCAGCTTAGGCTGATAGATAATGGTAGCTTAGCAGAGCAGCTTAGGCTGAACTAGGAGATGTGTGAAGCTACTACAGTACCACTTATTGTCATATGCACAATATCATAAGAAAACACAATACACAGTTATACTAAAAATAAAGGTACTTTATTTTTATGACAATATGCCAAAGTATCTTAGAGTGTACCCTCAGGGAGAGGATAGGAAATATACACAAGATATATATACACAATAGCAAAAATATGCAGTATAGTCTTAGAAAACAGTGCAAACAATGTGTAGTTACAATAGGATGCAATGGGGACACATAGGGATAGGGGCAACACAAACCATATACTCCAAAAGTGGAATGCGAACCACGAATGGACCCCAAACCTATGTGGCCTTGTAGAGGGTCGCTGGGACTATTAGAAAATAGTGAGAATTAGAAAAATAACCCTCCCCAAGACCCTGAAAAGTGAGTGCAAAGTGCACTAAAGTTCCCCTAAGGACAAAGAAGTTGTGTTAGAGGAATAATGCAGGAAAGACACAAACCACAATGCAACAACTGTGGATTTCCAATCTAGGGTACCTGTGGAACAAGGGGACCCAGTCCAAAAGTCACAAGCAAGTCGGAGATGGGCATATGCCCAGGAAATGCCAGCTGTAGATGCAAAGAAGCTTCTACTTGACAGAAGAAGCTGAGGTTTCTGCAGGAACAAAAAGGGCTATAGACTTCTCCTTTGGTGGACGGATACCGCTCGCCGTGGAGAATCGTGCAGAAGTATTTTCCCGCCGAAAGAACGCCAACAAGCCTTGCTAGCTGCAAATTGTGCGGTGCGCGTTTTTGGACGCTGCTGTGGCTCAGGATGGACCAGGAGGTCGCAAATTGGACCAGGTGGTAAAGGGGACGACGAGCAAGACAAGGAGCCCTCTTAGCAGTAGGTAGCACAGGGAGAAGTGCCAGAAACAGGCACTACGAGGATGCGGTAAACGGTGCTCACCCAAAGTTACACACAGGAGTCCCACGTCGCCGGAGACCAACTTAGAAAGTCGTGCAATGCAGGTTAAAGTGCCGTGGACCCAGGCTTGGCTGTGCACAAAGGATTTCCACCGGAAGTGCACAGGGGCCGGAGTAGCTGCAAAAGTCGCGGTTCCCAGCAATGCAGTCTAGCGAGGTGAGGCAAGGACTTACCTCCACCAAACTTGGACTGAAGAGTCACTGGACTGTGGGGGTCACTTGGACACAGTTGCTGGATTTGAGGGACCTCGCTCGTTGTGCTGAGAGGAGACCCAAGGGACAGGTAATGCAGCTTTTTGGTGCCTGCGGTTGCAGGGGGAAGATTCCGTCGACCCACGGGAGATTTCTTCGGAGCTTCTAGTGCAGAGAGGAGGCAGACTATCCCCACAGCATGCACCACCAGGAAAACAGTCGAGAAGGCGGCAGGATCAGCGTTACAGAGTTGCAGTAGTCGTCTTTGCTACTATGTTGCAGTTTTGCAGGCTTCCAGCGCGGTCAGCAGTCGATTCCTTGGCAGAAGGTGAAGAGAGAGATGCAGAGGAACTCGGCTGAGCTCTTGCATTCGTTATCTAAAGTTTCCCCAGAGACAGAGACCCTAAATAGCCAGAAAAGAGGGTTTGGCTACCTAGGAGAGAGGATAGGCTAGCAACACCTGAAGGAGCCTATCACAAGGAGTCTTTGACGTCACCTGGTGGCACTGGCCACTCAGAGCAGTCCAGTGTGCCAGCAGCACCTCTGTTCCCAAGATGGCAGAGGTCTGGAGCACACTGGAGGAGCTCTGGACACCTCCCAGGGGAGGTGCAGGTCAGGGGAGTGGTCACTCCCCTTTCCTTTGTCCAGTTTCGCGCCAGAGCAGGGCTAAGTGGTCCCCTGAACCGGTGTAGACTGGCTTATGCAGAATTGGGCACATCTGTGCCCAAGAAAGCATTTCCAGAGGCTGGGGGAGGCTACTCCTCCCCTGCCTTCACTCCATTTTCCAAAGGGAGAGGGTGTAACACCCTCTCTCAGAGGAAGTCCTTTGTTCTGCCATCCTGGGCCAGGCCTGGCTGGACCCCAGGAGGGCAGATGCCTGTCTGAGGGGTTGGCAGCAGCAGCAGCTGCAGTGAAACCCCAGGAAGGGCAGTTTGGCAGTACCAGGGTCGGTGCTACAGACCACTGGGATCATGGGATTGTGCCATCTATGCCAGGATGGTATAGAGGGGGCAATTCCATGATCATAGACATGTTACATGGCCATATTCGGAGTTACCATTGTGGAGCCACATATAGGTAGTGACCTACATGTAGTGCATGCGTGTAATGGTGTCCCCGCACTCACAAAGTCCGGGGAATTGGCCCTGAACAATGTGGGGGCACCTTGGCTAGTACCAGGGTGTCCTCACACTAAGTAACTTTGCACCTAACCTTTACCAGGTAAAGGTTAGACATATAGGTGACTTATAAGTTACTTAAGTGCAGTGTAAAATGGCTGTGAAATAACGTGGACGTTATTTCACTCAGGCTGCAGTGGCAGGCCTGTGTAAGAATTGTCAGAGCTCCCTATGGGTGTCAAAAGAAATGCTGCAGCCCATAGGGATCTCCTGGAACCCCAATACCCTGGGTACCTCAGTACCATATACTAGGGAATTATAAGGGTGTTCCAGTAAGCCAATGTAAATTGGTAAAATTAGTCACTAGCCTGTTAGTGACAATTTGGAAAGAAATGAGAGAGCATTACCACTGAGGTTCTGGTTAGCAGAGCCTCAGTGAGACAGTTAGGCATCACACAGGGAACACACACATATAGGCCACAAACTTATGAGCACTGGGGTCCTCACTAGCAGGGTCCCAGTGACACATAACAAACATACTGAAAACATAGGGTTTTCACTATGAGCACTGGGCCCTGGCTAGCAGGATCCCAGTGAGACAGTGAAAACACCCGGACATACACTCACAAACAGGCCAAAAGTGGGGGTAACAAGGCTAGAAAGAGGCTACTTTCTCACAGCAAGACAATGAGCCCTCTTAGCAGCAGGTAGCACCCGGAGAAGTGCCAGAAACAGGCACTACGAGGATGCGTGAAACGGTGCTCACCCGAAGTTACACAAAGGAGTCCTACGTCGCCGGAGACCAACTTAGAAAGTCGTGCAATGCAGGTTAGAGTGCCGTGGACCCAGGCTGGACTGTGCACAAAGGATTTCCGCCGGAAGTGCACGGAGGCCGGAGTAGCTGCAAAAGTTGCGGTTCCCAGCAATGCAGTCTAGCGAGGTGAGGCAAGGACTTATCTCCACCAAACTTGGACTGAAGAGTCACTGGACTGTGGGGGTCACTTGGAGAGAGTTGCTGGATTCGAGGGACCTCGCTCTTCGTACTGAGAGGAGACCCAAGGGACCGGTAATGCAGCTTTTTGGTGCCTGCGGTTGCAGGGGGAAGATTCCGTCGACCCACAGGAGATTTCTTCGGAGCTTCTAGTGCAGAGAGGAGGCAGACTACCCCCACAGCATGCACCACCAGGAAAACAGTCGAGAAGGAGGCAGGATCAGCGTTACAGAGTTGCAGTAGTCGTCTTTGCTACTATGTTGCAGGTTTGCAGGCTTCCAGCGCGGTCAGCAGTCGATTCCTTGGCAGAAGGTGAAGAGAGAGATGCAGAGGAACTCGGATGAGCTCTTGCATTCGTTATCTAAAGTTTCCCCAGAGACAGAGACCCTAAATAGCCAGAAAAGAGGGTTTGGCTACTTAGGAGAGAGGATAGGCTAGCAACACCTGAAGGAGCCTATCAGAAGGAGTCTCTGACGTCACCTGGTGGCACTGGCCACTCAGAGCAGTCCAATGTGCCAGCAGCACCTCTGTTTCCAAGATGGCAGAGGTCTGGAGCACACTGGAGGAGCTCTGGGCACCTCCCAGGGGAGGTGCAGGTCAGGGGAGTGGTCACTCCCCTTTCCTTTGTCCAGTTTCGCGCCAGAGCAGGGCTAAGGGGTCCCTGAACCGGTGTAGACTGGCTTATGCAGAAATGGGCACCAAATGTGCACATGAAAGCATTTCCAGAGGCTGGGGGAGGCTACTCCTCCCCTGCCTTCACGCCATTTTCCAAAGGGAGAGGGGTTAACAGAGGAAGTCCTTTGTTCTGCCATCCTGGGCCAGGCCTGGCTGGACCCCAGGAGGGCAGAAGCCTGTCTGAGGGGTTGGCAGCAGCAGCAGCTGCAGTGAAACCCCAGGAAAGGCAGTTTGGAAGTACCAGGGTCTGTGCTACAGACCACTGGGATCATGGGATTGTGCCAACTATGCCAGGATGGCATAGAGGGGGCAATTCCATGATCATAGATATGTTACATGGCCATATTCGGAGTTACCATTGTGAAGCTACATATAGGTAGTGACCTATATGTAGTGCACGCGTGTAATGGTGTCCCCGCCCTCACAAAGTCCGGGGAATTGGCCCTGAACAATGTGGGGGCACCTTGGCTAGTGCCAGGGTGCCCTCACACTAAGTAACTTTGCACCTAACCTTTACCAGGTAAAGGTTGGACATATAGGTGACTTATAAGTTACTTAAGTGCAGTGTAAAATGGCTGTGAAATCACGTGGACGTTATTTCACTCAGGCTGCAGTGGTAGGCCTGTGTAAGAATTGTCAGAGCTCCCTATGGGTGGCAAAAGAAATGCTGCAGCCCATAGGGATCTCCTGGAACCCCAATACCCTGGGTACCTTAGTACTATATACTAGGGAATTATAAGGGTGTTCCAGTAAGCCAATGTAAATTGTTAAAATTGGTCACTAGCCTGTTAGTGACAATTTGAAAGAAATGAGAGAGCATAACCACTGAGGTTCTGATTAGCAGAGCCTCAGTGAGACAGTTAGGCATCACACAGGGAACACATACATATAGGTCACAACCTTATGAGCACTGGGGTCCTGGCTAGCAGGGTCCCAGTGACACATAACAAACATACTGAAAACATAGGGTTTTCACTATGAGCACTGGGTCCTGGCTGGCAGGATCCCAGTGAGACAGTGAAAATACCCTGACATACACTCACAAACAGGCCAAAAGTGGGGGTAACAAGGCTAGAAAGAGGCTACTTTCTCACACAACCCCCCCCCCCAAACGAAGGACAATAAGGCTAACCTTGGCCAGTTGAGACTTTATTATCTAAGTGGTGATAAGTAGAGAGTAGCTCTGCAATAGACTGGTTACTCCCTTTATCATCCACTATATGGTTACTTCCCTGTGGGGATGTAAACCACCCTGTTTGAAGTTTTTTAGCTAAGCAACAATGTGAAGATGTATTTTCAGCGTTTCTATTAGTAAGTTTTAGTTTAGAGCAGTGGGAGTTATCCACTGAACCTATTTGTAATGATGGAAATGCCAGAAAGGGATGCTGTCTCAGTAAAGCCATAGCTGGGCAAAAACTAAGTCCATATGGCTGGAAGAGAGAACAGGGATGCTGTTTCTCTTGAGTTGGAGCAGGGCAGGGATGCTGTCCTATGAGCTCCACACTAGGGCAGGGATGCTGTCCTAAGTGTTGTGAGGCAGTGCAGAGTTTCTGCACTAAAGTTTCTCTGGGAGGGTTGGAGGGATGCTCCATGTTAACTAAAATGGTGCTCTTTTTCTCACCAATGTTAGTTATCCCACAGAGAGGTACTTCTACCTCAGGGAGTACAGCTTTGCCAGCTGATGTTTCCCTTGGAACAGGTGCCACCCCAGGAGAGGTTTCTCCCACCACAGGAATGGTATCCTGAATGGTAGGTTGGTTAGGGGATACTGTGATACCCTTTTTACCTGTTGATGGAGAGGGATCCTGAGTTTTTAGGCCTTCTCTCCTTTGCTTTTTCATTTCAGTAGAAATGAGAGGGAACAATTCCTCTGGGATGCCCAGCATGGCTGCATGGGCATACAACTCTACATCAGCCCAACCTGAGGCCTCTAGGTCATTACCTAAGAGACAATCTACAGGTAAGCTAGGTGATACTACCACCTGCTTAGGGCCAGTAACTCCACCCCAACTAAACTGAATTATAGCTAAGGGAAGAAACTTAGTGGAGTTATGGACATCAATAATCTTATACTGTTGTCCAATGATGTGTTGATCAGGATGCACTAGGTTTTCAGTCACCAAAGTGATACTGGCACCTGTGTCCCTGTAGGCCAAGGCCTCAACACCATTTATTGAAACTGTCTGCCTGTACTTATCCATTGTAAGGGGACAAGCAGCCAGTGTGGCAAGGCCAATGCCACTAGGTGTGACAGAAACTGTCTTGGTAGCGACTACCCCAGTTTCTACTATGGACCCATAAGTGAACCCAACTACACCCTTAACTTGACTGTTGCCAGCAGTCCCACCACTAGTACCACTACTGCTAGGGGCACTAGAGCTTGATGTATTAGTGGTGGTAGGCTCAGGGGGTTTACCTGGACAGGACTTATCCCCTGGCCTATGGCCTCTGTTTTTACACACAAAGCACCAAGGTTTTTTAAATTGTGTAGGTTGAGAAGAAGAGGAAGAATTTGTTTTATCCCCACCCCCTGAAGAGTGTTTAAGATTTGAAGTGGGATCTTTGGTTTTACCCTTATCCCCATGCTTATCTTGAGATTTTTCACCATCTTTCTTCTTATTGTTCTCTTTGTCACCACCTGTATGAACTTTTCTGTTCACCCTTGTTCTGACCCATTTGTCTGCCTTCTTTCCCAATTCTTGGGGAGAGGTCAGATCAGAGTCCACCAAGTACTGGTGCAACAAATCAGACACACAATTATTAAGAATTTGCTCTCTCAGGATCAAGTTATACAGGCTTTCATAATCAGTAACTTTACTGCCATGTAACCACCCCTCCAAGGCCTTCACTGAATGGTCAATGAAATCAACCCAGTCTTGTGAAGACTCCTTTTTGGTCTCTCTGAACTTTATCCTGTATTGTTCAGTGGTTAAGCCATAACCATCCAGGAGTGCATTCTTAAGAACTGTAAAATTATTGGCATCACTTTCTTTCACAGTAAGGAGCCTATCCCTACCTTTTCCACTAAATGATAGCCATAGGATAGCAGCCCACTGCCTTTGAGGGACATCCTGTACACATCAGGCCCTCTCAAGTGCAGCAAACCACTTTTTAATGTCATCCCCCTCCTTATAAGGGGGAACTATCTTGTGCAGATTCCTGGAATCATGCTCTTTTGCAGGATGACTATGGGGAATACTGCTGCTGCCACCATGGGTTTCTAAACCCAACTTTTGTCTTTTCTTCTCTAATTCTAAAGACTGTCTATCCAAATCCAGCTGTTGCTTTTTAAGCTTCAGTCTGGTTTGTTCCACCCTCAACTTATTGAGTTCCCTTTCTAACAATCTGTCATCAGGGTTGGTGGGAGGGACATTTCTAGATACAGAGGTATGATGGGAATGAACAGAAGGAGACCTGTCCCTTACAGAGGGCACCCTAACAGCTTGGCTGACAGTGTAATGTGAGAGCACATCATCTGTATGATGTGACTCCACCTCAGTACCAACTATGCTAGACTGTCTTGTAATGGGAAAGCTAAGAAGTTTCTTTCCTGAACCTTTTTCTGGGGGAGTCCCTGGATCAGATTGGGAACCATTAGCTACTTTTTCAACAGATGGGGCACTTTTAGCC
Source organism: Pleurodeles waltl (assembly GCF_031143425.1). Classification (NCBI taxonomy): domain Eukaryota; kingdom Metazoa; phylum Chordata; class Amphibia; order Caudata; family Salamandridae; genus Pleurodeles; species Pleurodeles waltl. The sequence goes on along the minus strand of NW_027150269.1, from coordinate 1,774,041 downwards.
TTATCTTGTTCTCTAAGCATGTTAAGTAACAGTTCCAAGGAAGGATTCTTCCCTACACTCAAACCTCTCTCTATGCAGAGACTCCTTGCTCCTTTCCAGCTAAGGTGATCATATGCAAGTTTGGACAGATCAACATTTTGGCCTGTGCCAGACATTTTTAGAGAGAGTTAAATTGATAGAAAAAGAGAAAAAAGTTTTCAGAACTTTTAGAAAGACAGAAAAAAAACGTTTAAAACTTTTTAGAACTTTTTAGAAAGTTTAGAAGTACTTTTCAGCACTTAGAATAGAGTGAAAAGAGGAAATGCAAAACGTTTTGGCTATGTGTATATACACTGAACTTGTTTTGTATATTTTTCTCTTATGAAAAGTACAATGACAAGAGTGGTAAGTAGTCTCAAAGCACTTATCCCACCGCTGCACAACCAATGTAGGAGGCTGGACTGGCTTGTAGTGGGTACCAAGGGGTACTTGCACCTTGCACCATGCCCAGTTATCCCTTATTAGTGTATAGGGTGTCTAGCAGCTTAGGCTGATAGATAATGGTAGCTTAGCAGAGCAGCTTAGGCTGAACTAGGAGACGTGTGAAGCTACTACAGTACCACAAGTGTCACTTGCACAATATCATAAGAAAACACAATACACAGTTATACTAAAAACAAAGGTACTTTATTTTTTTGACAATATGCCAAAGTATCTTAGAGTGTACCCTCAGTGAGAGGATAGGAAATATACACAAGATATATATACACAATAGCAAAAATATGCAGTATAGTCTTAGAAAACCGTGCAAACAATGTATAGTTACAATAGGATGCAATGGGAACACATGGGGATAGGGGCAACACAAACCATATACTCCAAAAGTGGAATGCGAACCACGAATGGACTCCAAACCTATGTGACCTTGTAGAGGGTCGCTGGGACTATTAGAAAATAGTGAGAGTTAGAAAAATAACCCTCCCCAAGACCCTGAAAAGTGAGTGCAAAGTGCACTAAAGTTCCCCTAAGGATAAAGAAGTCGTGTTAGAGGAATAATGCAGGAAAGACACAGACCAACAATGCAACAACGATGGATTTCCAATCTAGGGTACCTGTGGAACAAGGGGACCAAGTCCAAAAGTCACAAGGAAGTCGGAGATGGGCATATGCCCAGGAAATGCCAGCTGTGGATGCAAAGAAGCTTCTACTGGACAGAAGAAGCTGAGGTTTCTGCAGGAACGGGCTAGAGACTTCCCCTTTGGTGGACCGATCCCTCTCGCCGTGAAGAGTCGCGCAGAAGTGATTTCCCGCTGAAAGAACGCCAACAAGCCTTGCTAGTTGCAAATCGTGCGGTTAGCGTTTTTGGATGCTGCTGTGGCCCAGGAGGGACCAGGAGGTCGCAAATTGGACCAGGAGGTAGAGGAGACGTCGAGCAAGACAAGGAGCCCTATTAGCAGCAGGTAGCACCCGGAGAAGTGCCAGAAACAGGCACTACAAGAATGCGTGAAACAGTGCTCACCCGAAGTTACACAAAGGAGTCCCAAGTCGCCGGAGACCAACTTAGAAAGTCGTGCAATGCAGGTTAGAGTGCCGTGGACCCAGGCTGGACTCTGCACTAAGGATTTCCGCCGGAAGTGCACGGAGGCCGGAGTAGCTGCAAAAGTCGCGGTTCCCAGCAATTCAGTCTAGCGAGGTGAGGCAAGGACTTACCTCCACCAAACTTGGACTGAAGAGTCACTGGACTGTAGGTGTCACTTGGACAGAGTTTCTGGATTCGAGGGACCTCGCTCGTCGTGCTGAGAGGAGACCCAAGGGACCGGTAATGCAGCTTTTTGGTGCCTGCGGTTGCAGGGGGAAGATTCCGTCGACCCACGGGAGATTTCTTCGGAGCTTCTAGTGCAGAGAGGAGGCAGACTACCCCCAAAGCATGCACCATCAGGAAAACAATCAAGAAGGCGGCAGGATCAGCGTTACAGAGTTGCACTAGTCGTCTTTGCTACTATGTTGCAGGTTTGCAGGCTTCCAGCGCGGTCAGCAGTCGATTCCTTGGCAGAAGGTGAAGAAAGAGATGCAGAGGAACTCGAATGAGCTCTTGCATTCGTTATCTAAAGTTTCCCCAGAGACAGAGACCCTAAATAGCCAGAAAAGAGGGTTTGGCTACTTAGGAGAGAGGATAGGCTAGCAACACCTGAAGGAGCCTATCAGAAGGAGTCTCTGACGTCACCTGGTGGCACTGGCCACTCAGAGCAGTCCAGTGTGCCAGCAGCACCTCTGTTTCCAAGATGGCAGAGGTCTGGAGCACACTGGAGGAGCTCTGGGCACCTCCCATGGGAGGTACAGGTCAGGGGAGTGGTCATTCCCCTTTCCTTTGTCCAGTTTCGCGCCAGAGCAGGGCTAAGGGGTCCCTGAACCGGTGTAGACTGGCTTATGCAGAAATGGGCACCAAATGTGCCCATGAAAGCATTTCCAGAGGCTGGGGGAGGCTACTCCTCCCCTGCCTTCACACCATTTTCCAAAGGGAGAGGGTGTAACACCCTCTCTCAGAGGAAGTCCTTTGTTCTGCCATCCTGGGCCAGGCCTGGCTGGACCCCAGGAGGGCAGAAGCCTGTCTGAGGGGTTGGCAGCAGCAGCAGCTGCAGTGAAACCCTAGGAAAGGCAGTTTGGCAGTACCAGGGTCTGTGCTACAGACCACTGGGACCATGGGATTGTGCCAACTATGCCAGGATGGCATAGAGGGGGCAATTCCATGATCATAGACATGTTACATGGCCATATTCGGAGTTACCATTGTGAAGCTACATATAGGTAGTGACCTATATGTAGTGCACACGTGTAATGGTGTCCCCGCACTCACAAAGTCCGGGGAATTGGCCCTGAACAATGTAGGGGCACCTTGGATAGTGCCAGGGTGCCCTCACACTAAGTAACTTTGCACCTAACCTTTACCAGGTAAAGGTTAGACATATAGGTGACTTATAAGTTACTTAAGTGCAGTGTAAAATGGCTGTGAAATAACGTGGACGTTATTTCACTCAGGCTGCAGTGGCAGGCCTGTGTAAGAATTGTCAGAGCTCCCTATGGGTGGCAAAAGAAATGCTGCAGCCCATAGGGATCTCCTGGAACCCCAATACCCTGGGTACCTTAGTACCATATACTAGGGAATTATAAGGGTGTTCCAGTAAGCCAATGTAAATTGGTAAAATTGGTCACTAGCCTGTTAGTGACAAATTGAAAGAAATGAGAGAGCATAACCACTGAGGTTCTGATTAGCAGAGCCTCAGTGAGACAGTTAGGCATCACACAGGGAACACATACATATAGGTCACAACCTTATGAGCACTGGGGTCCTGGCTAGCAGGGTCCCAGTGACACATAACAAACATATTGAAAACATAGTGTTTTCACTATGAGCACTGGGTCCTGGCTGGCAGGATCCCAGTGAGACAGTGAAAATACCCTGACACACTCACAAACAGGCCAAAAGTGGGGGTAACAAGGCTTGAAAGAGGCTACTTTCTCACACATTGGCTTACTGGAACACCCTTATAATTCCCTAGTATATGGTACTGAGGTACCCAGGGTATTGGGGTTCCAGGAGATCACTATGGGCTGCAGCATTTCTTTTGCCACCCATAGGGATCTCTGACAATTCTTACATAGGCCTGCCACTACAGCCTGAGTGAAATAACGTCCACGTTATTTCACAGCCATTTTACACTGCACTTAAGCAACTTATAAGTCACCTATATGTCTAACCTTTACCTGGTAAAGGTTAGGTGCAAAGTTACTTAGTGTGAGGGCACCCTGGCACTAGCCAAGGTGCCCCCACATTGTTTAGGACCAATTCCCCGGACTTTGTGAGTGCGGGGACACCATTACACGCGTGCACTTAATATAGGTCACTACCTATATGTAGCTTCACAATGGTAACTCCGAATATGGCCATGTAACATGTCTATGATCATGGAATTGCCCCCTCTATGCCATCCTGGCATAGTTGGCACAATCCCATTATCCCAGTGGTCTGTAGCACAGACCCTGGTACTGCCAAACTGCCTTTCCTGGGGTTTCACTGCAGCTGCTGCTGCTGCCAACCCCTCAGACAGGTTTCTGCCATCCTGGGGTCAAGCCAGGCTTGTCCCAGGATGGCAGAACAAAGGACTTCCTCTGAGAGAGGGTGTTACACCCTCTCCCTTTGGAAAATGGTGTGAAGGCAGGGGAGGAGTAGCCTCCCCCAGCCTCTGGAAATGCTTTCATGGGCACATTTGGTGCCCATTTCTGCATAAGCCAGTCTACACCGGTTCAGGGACCCCTTAGCCCTGCTCTGGCGCGAAACCGGACAAAGGAAAGGGGACTGACCACTCCCCTGACCTGCACCTCCCCTGGGAGGTGTCCAGAGCTCCTCCAGTGTGCTCCAGACCTCTGCCATCTTGGAAACAGAGGTGCTGCTGGCACACTGGACTGCTCTGAGTGGCCAGTGCCACCAGGTGACGTCAGAGACTCCTTCTGATAGGCTCCTTCAGGTGTTGCTAGCCTATCCTCTCTCCTAGGTAGCCAAACCCTCTTTTCTGGCTATTTAGGATCTCTGTCTCTGGGGAAACTTTAGATAACGAATGCAAGAGCTCATCCGAGTTCCTCTGCATCTCTCTCTTCACCTTCTGCCAAGGAATCGACTGCTGACCGCGCTAGAAGCCTGCAAAACTGCAACATAGTAGCAAAGACGACTACTGCAACTCTGTAACGCTGATCCTGCCGCCTTCTCGACTGTTTTCCTGGTTGTGCATGCTGTGGGGGTAGTCTGCCTCCTCTCTGCACTAGAAGCTCCGAAGAAATCTCCTGTGGGTCGACGGAATCGTCCCCCTGCAACCGCAGGCACCAAAGAACTGCATCACCGGTCCCTTGGGTCTCCTCTCAGCATGACGAGCGAGGTCCCTCGAATCCAGCAACTGTGTCCAAATGACCCCCACAGTCCAGTGACTCTTCAGTCCAAGTTTGGTGGAGGTAAGTCCTTGCCTTTCCACGCAAGACTGCATTGCTGGGAACCGCGACTTTTGCAGCTACTCCGGTCCCTGTGCACTTCCAGCGGAAATCCTTTGTGCACAGCCAATCCTGGGTCCACGGCACTCTAACCTGCATTGCACGACTTTCTAAGTTCGTCTACGGCGATGTGGGACTCCTTTGTGCAACTTCGGGTGAGCACCGTTTCATGCATCCTCGTAATGCCTATTTCTGGCACTTTTCTGGGTGCTACCTGCTGCTGAGAGGGCTCTTTGTCTTGCTCGATGTCCCCTCTATCTCCTGGCGCAATTTGCGACATCCTGGTCCCTCCTGGGCCACTGCACCATCCAAAAACACTAACCGCATGATTTGCAGCTAGCAAGGCTTGTTGGCGGTTTTTCGGCGGGAAAACACTTCTGCACGACTTTCCACGGCATGAGAGATCCGTCGTCCAAAGGGGAAGTCTCTAGCCCTTGTCGTTCCTGCAGAAACCTAAGCTTCTACTGTCCAGTAGCAGCTTCTTTGCACCCACAGCTGGCATTTCCTGGGCATCTGCCCATCTCCGACTTGCTTGTGACTTTTGGACTTGGTCCCCTTGTTCCACAGGTACCCTTGACTGGAAATCCATCATTGTTGCATTGCTGGTTTGTGTCTTTCCTGCAGAATTCCCCTTTCACGACTTCTATGTCCTTTGGGGAACTTTAGTGCATTTTGCACTCACTTTTCAGGGTCTTGGGGTGGGCTATTTTTCTAACCCTCACTATTTTCTAATAGTCCCAGCGACCCTCTACAAGGTCACATAGGTTTGGGGTCCATTCGTGGTTCGCATTCCACTTTTGGAGTATATGGTTTGTGTTGCCCCTATCCCTATGTGTCCCCATTGCATCCTATTGCAACTATACATTGTTTGCACTGTTTTCTAAGACTATACTGCATATTTTTGGTATTGTGTACATATATCTTGTGTATATTTCCTATCCTCTCACTGAGGGTACACTCTGAGATACTTTGGCATGTTGTCATAAAAATAAAGTACCTTTATTTTTAGTATAACTGTGTATTGTGTTTTCTTATGATATTGTGCATATGACACTAAGTGGTACTGTAGGAGCTTCACTCGTCTCCTAGTTCAGCCTAAGCTGCTCTGCTAAGCTACCATTATCTATCAGCCTATGCTGCTAGACACCCTATATACTAATAAGGGATAACTGGGCCTGGTGCAAGGTGCAAGTACCCCTTGGTACCCACTACAAGCCAGTCCCAGCCTCCTACAATAACCACTGAGGTTCTGGATAGCAGAGCCTCAGTGAGACTGTTAGTCATAACACAGGTAACACATTCAGGCACACTTATGAGCACTGGGGCCCTGGCTGGCAGGGTCCCAGTGACACATACAACTAAAACAACATATATACAGTGAAAAATGGGGGTAACATGCCAGGCAAGATGGTACTTTCCTACACATTGGACAACAGATCCCAGTTGTCCAAAGAAAAGCACCAAGCCTCCTACCACTACAACCCCTGCTGCTACACCTAGTGCCCCTAGTAATAGCAGTGGTGGTATCAGCAATCCTACTAATAGCCAATCCAAGGGAGTAGCTGGGCTCACTTTTGGTAATTTAGTTGGGGTTGGTCTGTTTAGGGAGACCACAGAGGCTGTGTTAGTCTCTGAGGGGGCTATTGATTTAGCCACCTTGGTTGCTTGTCCCCTTAATATGGATAAGTACAAGCAACTACCCCTAATAAATGGTGTTGAGGTTCAGGCCTACAGGGACACAGGTGCCAGTGTTACAATGGTAATAGAGAAACTGGTCCACCCTGAACAACACCTACTTGGTCACCAGTACCAAGTGACTGATGCTCATAACAACACTCTTAGCCACCCCATGGCTGTTGTGAATCTCAACTGGGGGGGGGTTACTGGTCCAAAGAAAGTTGTGGTTGCCTCAGATTTACCTGTAGACTGTCTACTAGGGAACGATTTAGAGACATCAGCTTGGGCAGAAGTGGAGTTGGAGGCTCATGCAGCAATGCTGGGCATTCCAGGGCATATTTTTGCTTTAACCAGGGCTCAGGCCAAAAAGCAAAAAGGACAGGGTGACTTGGATCCTGGAAGAATGGACCAAGTGCTCCCTAAAGCTAGGGTTAGTAAAGGTAAAACACTACCTACTATCCCTCCCTCTACAGTTGATTCAACTTCTGAGGAAGAAGAATTTCCACCCTGTGCAGAACCTACGCCAGAGGAGCTGGAAGCAGACACTGCTGAGCTTTTGGGTGAAGGGGGGCCTGCCAGGGAGGAGCTGAGTGTGGCACAGCATACCTGTCCCACACTAGAGGGTCTAAGGCAGCAAGCTGTCAAACAAGCAAATGGGGATGTCAGTGACTCTCACAGAGTTTACTGGGAGGACAACCTTTTGTATACTGAAGCAAGGGATCCAAAACCTGGAGCTGCCAGGAGATTGGTGTAGGAAAGTACCATCTTGCCTGGCATGTTACCCCCATTTTTCACTGTATATATGTTGTTTTAGTTGTATGTGTCACTGGGACCCTGGTAACCCAGGGCCCCAGTGCTCATAAGTGTGCCTGTATGTGTTACCTGTGTAGTGACTAACTGTCTCACTGAGGCTCTGCTAATCAGAACCTCAGTGGTTATGCTCTCTCATTGCTTTCCAAATTGTCACTGACAGGCTAGTGACCATTTTTACCAATTTACATTGGCTTACTGGAACACCCTTATAATCCCCTAGTATATGGTACTGAGGTACCCAGGGTATTGGGGTTCCAGGAGATCCCTATGGGCTGCAGCATTTCTTTTGCCACCCATAGGGAGCTCTGACAATTCTTACACAGGCCTGCCACTGCAGCCTGAGTGAAATAACGTCCACGTTATTTCACAGCCATTTTACACTGCACTTAAGTAACTTATAAGTCACCTATATGTCTAACCTTTACCTGGTAAAGGTTAGGTGCAAAGTTACTTAGTGTGAGGGCACCCTGGCACTAGCCAAGGTGCCCCCACATTGTTCAGAGCCAATTCACTGAACTTTGTGAGTGCGGGGACACCATTACACGCGTGCACTACATATAGGTCACTACCTATATGTAGCTTCACCATGGTAACTCCGAATATGGCCATGTAACATGTCTATGATCATGGAATTGCCCCCTCTATGCCATCCTGGCATTGTTGGTACAATTCCATGATCCCAGTGGTCTGTAGCACAGACCCTGGTACTGCCAGACTGCCCTTCCTGGGGTTTCTCTGCAGCTGCTGCTGCTGCCAACCCCTCAGACAGGCATCTGCCCTCCTGGGGTCCAGCCAGGCCTGGCCCAGGATGGCAGAACAAAGAACTTCCTCTGAGAGAGGGTGTGACACCCTCTCCCTTTGGAAAATGGTGTGAAGGCAGGGGAGGAGTAGCCTCCCCCAGCCTCTGGAAATGCTTTGTTGGGCACAGAGGTGCCCAATTCTGCATAAGCCAGTCTACACCGGTTCAGGGACCCCTTAGCCCCTGCTCTGGCGCGAAACTGGACAAAGGAAAGGGGAGTGACCACTCCCCTGACCTGCACCTCCCCTGGGAGGTGTCCAGAGCTCCTCCAGTGTGCTCCAGACCTCTGCCATCTTGGAAACAGAGGTGCTGCTGGCACACTGGACTGCTCTGAGTGGCCAGTGCCACCAGGTGACGTCAGAGACTCCTTGTGATAGGCTCCTTCAGGTGTTAGTAGCCTTTCCTCTCTCCTAGGTAGCCAAACCCTCTTTTCTGGCTATTTAGGGTCTCTGTCTCTGGGGAAACTTTAGATAACGAATGCATGAGCTCAGCCGAGTTCCTCTGCATCTCCCTCTTCACCTTCTGATAAGGAATCGACCGCTGACCGCGCTGGAAGCCTGCAAACCTGCAACATAGTAGCAAAGACGACTACTGCAACTCTGTAACGCTGATCCTGCCGCCTTCTCGACTGTTTTCCTGCTTGTGCATGCTGTGGGGGTAGTCTGCCTCCTCTCTGCACCAGAAGCTCCGAAGAAATCTCCCGTGGGTCGACGGAATCTTCCCCCTGCAACCGCAGGCACCAAAAAGCTGCATCTCCGGTCCCTTGGGTCTCCTCTCAGCACGACGAGCGAGGTCCCTCGAATCCAGCGACACCGTCCAAGTGACCCCCACAGTCCAGTGACTCTTCAGCCCAAGTTTGGTGGAGGTAAGTCCTTGCCTCACCTCGCTGGGCTGCATTGCTGGGAACCACGACTTTGCAAGCTTCTCCGGCCCCTGTGCACTTCCGGCGGAAATCCTGTGTGCACAGCCAAGCCTGGGTCCACGGCACTCTAACCTGCATTGCACGACTTTCTAAGTTGGTCTCCGGCGACGTGGGACTCCTTTGTGCAACTTCGGCGAGCACCGTTTCACGCATCCTCGTAGTGCCTGTTTCTGGCACTTCTCCGGGTGCTACCTGCTTCAGTGAGGGCTCTTTGTCTTGCTCGACGTCCCCTCTCTCTGCAGGTCCAATTTGCGACCTTCTGGTCCCTCCTGGGCCCCAGCAGCGTCCAAAAACGCCAAACGCACGATTTGCGTGTAGCAAGGCTTGTTGGCGTCCATCCGGCGGGAAAACACTTCTGCACGACTCTCCAAGGCGTGGGGGATCCATCCTCCAAAGGGGAAGACTCTAGCCCTTGTCGTTCCTGCAGTATTCACAGTTCTTCAGCCTAGTAAGAGCTTCTTTGCACCAACCGCTGGCATTTCTTGGGCATCTGCCCATCTCCGAGCTGCTTGTGACTTTTGGACTTGGTCCCCTTGTTCCACAGGTACCTTCAGACAGGAATCCATCGTTGTTGCATTGCTGATTTGTGTTTTCCTTGCATTCTCCCTCTAACACGACTATTTTGTCCTTAGGGGAACTTTGGTGCACTTTGCACTCACTTTTCAGGGTCTTGGGGAGGGTTATTTTTCTAACTCTCACTATTTTCTGATAGTCCCAGCGACCCTCTACAAGGTCACATAGGTTTGGGGTCCATTCGTGGTTCACATTCCACTTTTGGAGTATATGGTTTGTGTTGCCCCTATCCCTATGTTTCCCCATTGCATCCTATTGTAACTATACATTGTTTGCACTGTTTTCTAAGACTATACTGCATATTTTTGCTATTGTGTATATATATCTTGTGTATATTTCCTATCCTCTCACTGAGGGTACACTCTAAGATACTTTGGCATATTGTCATAAAAATAAAGTACCTTTATTTTTAGTATAACTGTGTATTGTGTTTTCTTATGATATTGTGCATATGACACTAAGTGGTACTGTAGTAGCTTCACACGTCTCCTAGTTCAGCCTAAGCTGCTCTGCTAAGCTACCATTATCTATCAGCCTAAGCTGCTAGACACCCTATACACTAATAAGGGATAACTGGGCCTGGTGCAAGGTGCAAGTACCCCTTGGTACTCACTACAAGCCAGTCCAGCCTCCTACATTGGTTGTGCAGTGGTGGGATAAGTGCTTGAGACTACTTACCACTCTTGTCATTGTACTTTTCATAAGAGAAAAATATACAAAACAAGGTCAGTGTATATACACATAGCCAAAAAGTTTTGCATTTCCTCTTTTCACTCTTTTCTAAGTGCTGAAAAGTACTACTAAACTTTCAAAAAGTTCTTAAAAGTTGAAAAAGTTTTTTCTGTCTTTCCAAAAAGTTCTGAAAACTTTTTTCTCTTTATCTATCACTTTAACTCTCTCTAAAAATGTCTGGCACAGGCCAAAAAGTTGAACTGTCCAAACTTGCATATGATCACCTTAGCTGGAAAGGAGCAAGGAGTCTCTGCATAGAGAGAGGTTTGAGTGTAGGGAAGAATCCTTCCTTAGAACTGTTAATTAATATGCTTAGAGTACAGGATAAGGCCATAAGTGCCCAATCGGTAGAAAAAGTAGCTAATGGTTCTCAATCTGATCCAGGGACTCCCCCAGGAAAAGGTTCAGGAAAGAAAATTCTCAGCCTGCCCATTACTAGACAGTCTAGCATAGTTGGTACAGAGGTTGAATCACACCATACTGATGGTGTGCTCTCACATTATGCTGGTAGCCAAGCTGTTAGGGTGCCCTCTGTAAGGGACAGGTCTCCTTCTGTTCATTCCCATCATACCTCTGTATCTAGAAATGTCCCTCCCACCCACCCTGATGACAGATTGTTGGAAAGGGAGCTCAATAGATTGAGAGTGGAGCAAACCAGACTGAAGCTCAAGAAGCAACAGCTGGATTTGGATAGACAGTCTTTAGAAATAGAGAGGGAAAGACAGAAAATGGGTTTAGATACCCATGGTGGCAGCAGCAGTATTCCCCATAGTCATCCTGCAAAAGAGCATGATTCCAGGAATCTGCATAAGATAGTTCCCCCTTACAAGGAGGGGGATGACATTAACAAGTGGTTTGCTGCACTTGAGAGGGCCTGTGCTGTACAGGATGTCCCTCAAAGGCAGTGGGCTGCTATCCTATGGCTATCATTTACTGGAAAAGGTAGGGATAGGCTCCTTACTGTAAAAGAAAATGATGCTAACAATTTCCAAGTTCTTAAGAATGCACTCCTGGATGGTTATGGCTTAACCACTGAACAGTACAGGATAAAGTTCAGAGATACCAAAAAGGAGTCTTCACAAGACTGGGTTGATTTCATTGACCAGGCAGTGAAGGCCTTGGAGGGGTGGTTACATGGCAGTAAAGTTACTGATTATGACAGCCTGTATAACTTAATCCTGAGAGAGCATATTCTTAATAATTGTGTGTCTGATTTGTTGCACCAGTACTTGGTGGACTCTGATCTGACCTCTCCCCAAGAATTGGGAAAGAAGGCAGACAAATGGGTCAGAACAAGAGTGAACAGAAAAGTTCATACAGGGGGTGACAAAGATGGCAACAAAAAGAAGGATGGTAAGTCTTCTGACAAGGGTGGGGACAAATCTAAAAATGAGTCTTCATCAGGCCCACAAAAACACTCTGGTGGGGGTGGTGGGCCCAAACCCTCCTCTAATCAGAACAAGGAAAAGAAACCATGGTGCTATTTATGTAAGATAAAAGGCCATTGGACAACAGATCCCAGTTGTCCAAAGAAAGGCACCACAGCTCCTACCACTACAACCCCTACTGCTACACCTAGTGTCCCTACTAATAGCAGTGGTGGTGGGAGCAAACCTACTAATAGCCAATCCAAGGGAGTAGCTGGGCTCACTTTTGGTAATTTAGTTGGGGTAGGTCTGATTAGGGAGACCACAGAGGCTACTTTAGTCTCTGAAGGGGCTATTGACTTAGCCACTTTGGTTGCTTGCCCCCATAACTTGGAGAAGTACAAGCAACTAACCCTAATAAATGGTGTTGAGGTCCAGGCCTACAGGGACACAGGTGCCAGTGTCACAATGGTGATTGAGAAACTGGTGCACCCTGAACAACACATACTTGGACACCAGTACCAAGTAACCGATGCTCACAACATAACACAAAGCCACCCCATGGCTGTTGTAAATCTCAACTGGGGGGGGGTATCTGGTCCAAAGAAAGTTGTGGTAGCTTCAGATTTACCTGTAGACTGTCTATTAGGGAACGATTTGGAGACATCAGCTTGGTCAGATGTGGAGTTGGAGGCCCATGCAGCAATGCTGGGCATCCCAGGGCATATTTTTGCTTTGACAAGGGCTCAGGCCAAAAAGCAAAAAGGACAGGGAAGCTTGGATCCTGGAACAATGGACCAAGTGCTCCCTAAAGCTAGGGCTAGTAGAAGCAAACCACTTCCTACTATCCCTCCCTCTACAGTGGATTCTAATTCTGAGGAAGAAGAATTCCCTCCCTGTGCAGAACCTACACCAGAGGAGCTGGAAGCAGACACTGCTGAGCTTTTGGGTGAAGGGGGGCCTGCCAGAGAGGAGCTGAGTGTGGCACAGCAAACCTGTCCCACATTAGAGGGTCTCAGACAGCAAGCTGTCAAACAGGCTAATGGGGATGTCAGTGACTCACACAGAGTTTACTGGGAGGACAACCTCTTGTACACTGAGCAAAGGGATCCTAAACCTGGAGCTGCCAGGAGATTAGTGATTCCTCAGGAGTACAGAAAGTTCCTCCTAACACTGGCACATGACATTCCCTTAGCTGGGCACCTGGGTCAAATGAAAACTTGGGACAGATTGGTACCACTGTTTCATTGGCCTAGGATGTCTGAGGACACAAAAGATTTTTGTAAGTCCTGTGAAACCTGTCAAGCCAGTGGCAAGACAGGTAGCACTCCAAAGGCACCCCTTATCCCACTGCCTGTGGTTGGGGTTCCCTTTGAAAGGGTAGGGGTTGACATAGTTGGCCCCCTTGACCCTCCTACTGCTTCAGGCAATAGGTTTATCTTAGTGGTAGTGGACCATGCCACAAGGTATCCTGAAGCTATTCCTTTAAGGACCACTACAGCTCCTGCAGTGGCAAAGGCCCTCCTGGGAATATTTTCCAGGGTGGGCTTCCCAAAGGAAGTAGTATCAGACAGAGGAAGCAATTTCATGTCTGCATACTTAAAGGCCATGTGGAAGGAGTGTGGTGTAACTTACAAGTTCACAACACCCTATCATCCACAAACAAATGGACTGGTGGAGAGATTTAATAAAACTCTCAAAGGCATGATTATGGGACTCCCTGAAAAACTCCGCAGGAGATGGGATATCCTTCTACCATGCCTCCTTTTTGCCTACAGGGAGGTACCCCAGAAAGGAGTGGGCTTCAGCCCCTTTGAACTTCTTTTTGGACACCCTGTTAGGGGTCCACTCACACTTGTAAAGGAGGGTTGGGAACAACCTTTAAAAGCTCCTAAGCAGGATATTGTGGACTATGTACTTGGCCTCAGATCAAGGATGGCTGAGTACATGAAAAAGGCCAGTAAAAACCTTCAGGCCAGCCAAGAGCTCCAGAAGCAATGGCATGATCAGAAGGCTGTTTTGGTTCAGTACCAACCAGGGCAGAAAGTGTGGGTCTTGGAGCCTGTGGCCCCAAGAGCACTCCAAGATAAATGGAGTGGTCCACACACAATTGTTGAAAAGAAGGGTGAAGTCACCTACTTGGTTGACTTAGGCACTGCCAGGAGTCCCCTTAGGGTGCTCCATGTCAACCGCCTGAAACCCTACTATGACAGGGCTGATCTCACCCTGCTCATGGCAACAGATGAGGGACAGGAAGAAGACAGTGATCCTCTACCTGATCTCTTCTCTTCCACAGAACAAGATGCTCTTGTGGAAGGGGTAGTTTTGGCTGATTGTCTTACTGCTGAGCAGAAAGATAATTGCATAAATCTCCTAGGACAATTTTCAGAACTCTTCTCCATTGTGCCAGGCACCACTTCTTGGTGTGAGCACACTATAGATACTGGAGACAGTTTACCTGTCAAAAGTAAGATCTATAGGCAGCCTGACCATGTCAGGGACTGCATAAAGCAAGAAGTTCAGAAGATGTTGGAACTAGGAGTGGTTGAGCACTCTGACAGTCCATGGGCTTCTCCTGTGGTACTGGTACCAAAACCCAATTCTAAAGATGGAAAGAAGGAAATGAGGTTTTGTGTAGACTATAGAGGTCTCAACTTGGTAACCAAAACAGATGCTCACCCTATACCCAGGGCAGATGAGCTAATAGATACACTGGCATCTGCCAAGTATCTAAGCACTTTTGATTTGACTGCAGGGTATTGGCAGATCAAAATGTCAGAAGATGCTAAACCTAAGACTGCATTTTCTACCATTGGAGGACATTACCAGTTTACTGTAATGCCTTTTGGTTTGAAAAATGCACCTGCCACTTTTCAGAGGTTGGTGAACACAGTCCTGCAAGGGCTGGAAGCTTTCAGTGCAGCATATTTGGATGATATAGCTGTCTTTAGCTCCAGCTGGGATGATCACCTGGTCCACCTTTGGAAAGTTTTGGAGGCCCTGCAAAAGGCAGGCCTCACTATCAAGGCTTCAAAGTGCCAGATAGGGCAGGGTAAGGTGGTTTATCTGGGACACCTTGTTGGTGGGGAACAGATTGCACCACTTCAAGGGAAAATCCAAACTATTATTGATTGGATTCCCCCTACCACTCAGACTCAGGTGAGAGCCTTCCTAGGCCTCACTGGGTATTACAGGAGGTTCATTAAGAACTATGGCTCCATTGCAGCCCCTCTTAATGACCTCACATCCAAGAAAATGCCTAAAAAGGTATTATGGACAGCAAACTGTCAGAAAGCTTTTGAGGAGCTGAAGCAGGCCATGTGCTCTGCACCTGTCCTGAAAAGCCCTTGTTACTCTAAAAAATTCTATGTCCAAACTGATGCATCTGAATTAGGAGTAGGGGCAGTCCTATCACAACTTAATTCTGAGGGCCAGGATCAACCTGTTGCTTTTATTAGTAGAAGGTTGACCCCTAGAGAAAAGCGTTGGTCTGCCATTGAGAGGGAGGCCTTTGCTGTGGTCTGGGCTCTGAAGAAGTTGAGGCCATACCTGTTTGGCACTCACTTCATTGTTCAGACAGACCACAAACCTCTACTTTGGCTAAAACAAATGAAAGGTGAAAATCCTAAATTGTTGAGGTGGTCCATATCCCTACAGGGAATGGACTATACAGTGGAACATAGACCTGGGAGTAGCCACTCCAATGCAGATGGACTCTCCAGATATTTCCACTTAGACAATGAAGACTCATCAGGTAATGGCTAGTCTTATTGTCCTTCGTTTGGGGGGGGGTTGTGTAGGAAAGTACCATCTTGCCTGGCATGTTACCCCCATTTTTCACTGTATATATGTTGTTTTAGTTGTATGTGTCACTGGGACCCTGGTAACCCAGGGCCCCAGTGCTCATAAGTGTGCCTGTATGTGTTACCTGTGTAGTGACTAACTGTCTCACTGAGGCTCTGCTAATCAGAACCTCAGTGGTTATGCTCTCTCATTGCTTTCCAAATTGTCACTGACAGGCTAGTGACCATTTTTACCAATTTACATTGGCTTACTGGAACACCCTTATAATCCCCTAGTATATGGTACTGAGGTACCCAGGGTATTGGGGTTCCAGGAGATCCCTATGGGCTGCAGCATTTCTTTTGCCACCCATAGGGAGCTCTGACAATTCTTACACAGGCCTGCCACTGCAGCCTGAGTGAAATAACGTCCACGTTATTTCACAGCCATTTTACACTGCACTTAAGTAACTTATAAGTCACCTATATGTCTAACCTTTACCTGGTAAAGGTTAGGTGCAAAGTTACTTAGTGTGAGGGCACCCTGGCACTAGCCAAGGTGCCCCCACATTGTTCAGAGCCAATTCACTGAACTTTGTGAGTGCGGGGACACCATTACACGCGTGCACTACATATAGGTCACTACCTATATGTAGCTTCACCATGGTAACTCCGAATATGGCCATGTAACATGTCTATGATCATGGAATTGCCCCCTCTATGCCATCCTGGCATTGTTGGTACAATTCCATGATCCCAGTGGTCTGTAGCACAGACCCTGGTACTGCCAGACTGCCCTTCCTGGGGTTTCTCTGCAGCTGCTGCTGCTGCCAACCCCTCAGACAGGCATCTGCCCTCCTGGGGTCCAGCCAGGCCTGGCCCAGGATGGCAGAACAAAGAACTTCCTCTGAGAGAGGGTGTGACACCCTCTCCCTTTGGAAAATGGTGTGAAGGCAGGGGAGGAGTAGCCTCCCCCAGCCTCTGGAAATGCTTTGTTGGGCACAGAGGTGCCCAATTCTGCATAAGCCAGTCTACACCGGTTCAGGGACCCCTTAGCCCCTGCTCTGGCGCGAAACTGGACAAAGGAAAGGGGAGTGACCACTCCCCTGACCTGCACCTCCCCTGGGAGGTGTCCAGAGCTCCTCCAGTGTGCTCCAGACCTCTGCCATCTTGGAAACAGAGGTGCTGCTGGCACACTGGACTGCTCTGAGTGGCCAGTGCCACCAGGTGACGTCAGAGACTCCTTGTGATAGGCTCCTTCAGGTGTTAGTAGCCTTTCCTCTCTCCTAGGTAGCCAAACCCTCTTTTCTGGCTATTTAGGGTCTCTGTCTCTGGGGAAACTTTAGATAACGAATGCATGAGCTCAGCCGAGTTCCTCTGCATCTCCCTCTTCACCTTCTGATAAGGAATCGACCGCTGACCGCGCTGGAAGCCTGCAAACCTGCAACATAGTAGCAAAGACGACTACTGCAACTCTGTAACGCTGATCCTGCCGCCTTCTCGACTGTTTTCCTGCTTGTGCATGCTGTGGGGGTAGTCTGCCTCCTCTCTGCACCAGAAGCTCCGAAGAAATCTCCCGTGGGTCGACGGAATCTTCCCCCTGCAACCGCAGGCACCAAAAAGCTGCATCTCCGGTCCCTTGGGTCTCCTCTCAGCACGACGAGCGAGGTCCCTCGAATCCAGCGACACCGTCCAAGTGACCCCCACAGTCCAGTGACTCTTCAGCCCAAGTTTGGTGGAGGTAAGTCCTTGCCTCACCTCGCTGGGCTGCATTGCTGGGAACCACGACTTTGCAAGCTTCTCCGGCCCCTGTGCACTTCCGGCGGAAATCCTGTGTGCACAGCCAAGCCTGGGTCCACGGCACTCTAACCTGCATTGCACGACTTTCTAAGTTGGTCTCCGGCGACGTGGGACTCCTTTGTGCAACTTCGGCGAGCACCGTTTCACGCATCCTCGTAGTGCCTGTTTCTGGCACTTCTCCGGGAGCTACCTGCTTCAGTGAGGGCTCTTTGTCTTGCTCGACGTCCCCTCTCTCTGCAGGTCCAATTTGCGACCTTCTGGTCCCTCCTGGGCCCCAGCAGCGTCCAAAAACGCCAAACGCACGATTTGCGTGTAGCAAGGCTTGTTGGCGTCCATCCGGCGGGAAAACACTTCTGCACGACTCTCCAAGGCGTGGGGGATCCATCCTCCAAAGGGGAAGACTCTAGCCCTTGTCGTTCCTGCAGTATTCACAGTTCTTCAGCCTAGTAAGAGCTTCTTTGCACCAACCGCTGGCATTTCTTGGGCATCTGCCCATCTCCGAGCTGCTTGTGACTTTTGGACTTGGTCCCCTTGTTCCACAGGTACCTTCAGACAGGAATCCATCGTTGTTGCATTGCTGATTTGTGTTTTCCTTGCATTCTCCCTCTAACACGACTATTTTGTCCTTAGGGGAACTTTGGTGCACTTTGCACTCACTTTTCAGGGTCTTGGGGAGGGTTATTTTTCTAACTCTCACTATTTTCTGATAGTCCCAGCGACCCTCTACAAGGTCACATAGGTTTGGGGTCCATTCGTGGTTCACATTCCACTTTTGGAGTATATGGTTTGTGTTGCCCCTATCCCTATGTTTCCCCATTGCATCCTATTGTAACTATACATTGTTTGCACTGTTTTCTAAGACTATACTGCATATTTTTGCTATTGTGTATATATATCTTGTGTATATTTCCTATCCTCTCACTGAGGGTACACTCTAAGATACTTTGGCATATTGTCATAAAAATAAAGTACCTTTATTTTTAGTATAACTGTGTATTGTGTTTTCTTATGATATTGTGCATATGACACTAAGTGGTACTGTAGTAGCTTCACACGTCTCCTAGTTCAGCCTAAGCTGCTCTGCTAAGCTACCATTATCTATCAGCCTAAGCTGCTAGACACCCTATACACTAATAAGGGATAACTGGGCCTGGTGCAAGGTGCAAGTACCCCTTGGTACTCACTACAAGCCAGTCCAGCCTCCTACAATTGGTGATTCCTCAAGGAACACAGAAAGTTCCTCCTAACTCTAGCCCACGACATTCCCTTAGCTGGACATTTGGGACAAATGAAAACTTGGGACAGGCTTGTCCCCTTGTTTCATTGGCCTAGAATGTCAGAGGACACAAAGGAATTTTGTAAGTGCTGTGAAATCTGTCAAGCCAGTGGCAAGACAGGTGGCACTCCAAAGGCACCCCTTATTCCACTACCTGTGGTTGGGGTTCCCTTTGAAAGGGTAGGGGTTGACATAGTTGGCCCCCTTGCCCCCCCTACTGCTTCAGGCAATAGGCTTATCTTGGTAGTAGTGGACCATGCCACCAGATATCCTGAAGATATTCCTCTAAGGACCACTACAGCTCCTGCAGTGGCAAAGGCCCTCCTGGGAATCTTTTCCAGGGTGGGCTTCCCAAAAGAGGTGGTATCAGACAGGGGAAGCAATTTCATGTTTGCTTACTTAAAGGCCATGTGGAAGGAATGTGGTGTGACATACAAGTTCACCACACCCTATCATCCACAAACAAATGGACTGGTTGAGAGGTTTAATAAAACTCTTAAAGGCATGATTATGGGTCTCCCTGAAACACTCTGCAGGAGATGGGATATCCTGTTACCATGCCTCCTTTTTGCCTACAGGGGGGTACCCCAGAAAGGAGTGGGCTTCAGCCCCTTTGAACTCCTCTTTGGTCACCCTGTTAGGGGTCCACTAACACTTGTCAAGGAGGGTTGGGAACAACCTTTAAAAGCTCCAAAACAAGATATTGTGGATTATGTACTTGGCCTCAGATCAAGGATGGCTGAGTATATGAAAAATGCCAGTAAAAACCTTCAGGCCAGCCAAGAGCTCCAGAAGCAATGGCATGACCAGAAGGCTGTTTTGGTTCAGTACCAACCAGGGCTGAAAGTGTGGGTCTTGGAGCCTGTGGCCCCAAGAGCACTCCAAGATAAATGGAGTGGACCCCACACAATTGTTGAGAAAAAGGGTGAAGTCACCAATTTAGTTGACTTAGGCACTGCCAGGAGTCCCCTTAGGGTGCTCCATGTCAATCGCCTGAAACCCCACTATGACAGGGCTGATCTCACCCTGCTCATGGCAACAGATGAGGGACAGGAAGAAGAGAGTGACCCTCTCCCTCATCTCTTCTCTTCCACAGAACAAGATGCTCTAGTGGAAGGTGTAGTTTTGGCAGATTGTCTTACTTCTGAGCAGAAAGACCACTGCATAAATCTCCTGGGTCAGTTTTCTGAACTCTTCTCTACTGTGCCAGGCACCACTTCTTGGTGTGAGCACACTATAGATACTGGAGACAGCTTGCCTGTCAAAAGTAAGATCTATAGGCAGCCTAACCAAGTCATAGACTGCATAAAGCAAGAGGTACAGAAAATGCTTGAACTGGGAGTGGTTGAGCACTCTGAAAGTCCATGGGCCTCTCCTGTGGTACTTGTACCAAAACCTCATTCCAAAGATGGTAAAAGGGAAATTAGATTTTGTGTGGATTACAGAGGTCTCAACCAGGTAACCAAAACTGGTGCTCACCCTATACCCAGGGCAGATGAGCTCATAGATACACTGGCATCTGCCAAGTATCTAAGCACTTTTGATTTGACTGCAGGGTATTGGCAGATCAAGTTATCAGAAGATGCAAAAGCAAAAACTGCATTTTCAACCATTGGAGGCCATTACCAATTCACAGTAATGCCTTTTGGATTGAGTAATGCACCTGCCACTTTTCAAAGGTTGGTGAACACAGTCCTGCAAGGGCTGGAAGCTTTTAGTGCAGCTTATCTAGATGATATAGCTTTCTTTAGCTCCAGCTGGGATGATCACCTGGTCCACCTATGGAAAGTTTTGGAGGCCCTGCAAAAGGCAGGCCTCACTATCAAGGCTTCAAAGTGCCAGATAGGGCAGGGGAACGTGGTTTATATGGGACACCTGGTAGGTGGAGAACAGATTGCACCACTTCAGGGGAAAATCCAAACTATTATAGATTGGGTTCCCCCTACAACTCAGACTCAGGTGAGAGCCTTTTTAGGCCTCACTGGGGACTACAGGAGGTTCATAAAGAACTATGGCTCCATTGCAGCCCCTCTTAATGACCTTACATCTCAAAAAAATGCCTAAGAAGGTATTATGGACAGCAAACTGTCAGAAAGCTTTTGAGGAGCTGAAGCAGGCCATGTGCTCTGCACCTGTCCTGAAAAGCCCCTGTTACTCCACAAAATTAATTGTCCAAACGGATGCATCTGAATTAGGGGTAGGGGCAGTCTTATCACAACTTAATTCTGAGGGCCAGGATCAACCTGTTGCTTTTATCAGCAGGAGGTTGACCCCTAGAGAAAAGCGTTGGTCTGCCATAGAGAGGGAGGCCTTTGCTGTGGTCTGGGCACTGAAGACGTTGAGGCCATACCTGTTTGGCACTCACTTCATTGTTCAGACAGACCACAAACCTCTACTTTGGCTAAAACAAATGAAAGGTGAAAACCCTAAATTGTTGAGGTGGTCCATATCTCTACAGGGGATGGACTATACAGTGGAAGATGGACCTGGGAGTACCCACTCCAATGCAGATGGACTCTCCAGATATTTCCACTTAGACAATGAAGACTCATCAGGTCATGGCTAGTCTTATTGTCCTTCGTTTGTGGGGGGGGGGGGTTGTGTAGGAAAGTACCATCTTGCCTGGCATGTTACCCCTATATTTCACTGTATATATGTTGTTTTAGTTGTATGTGTCACTAGGACCCTGCCAGCCAGGGCCCCAGTGCTCATAAGTGTTCCCTGTATGTGTTACCTGTGTTATGACTAACTGTCTCTCTGAGGCTCTGCTATCCAGAACCTCAGTGGTTATGCTCTCTCATTTCTTTCCAAATTGTCACTGACAGGATAGTGACCAATTTCACTAATTTACATTGGCATACTGGAACACCCTTATAATTCCCTAGTATATGGTACTGAGGTACCCAGGGTATTGGGGCTCCAGGAGATCCCTATGGGCTGCAGCATTTCTTGTTCCACCCATAGGGAGATCTGACAATTCTTACACAGGCCTGCCAGTGCAGCCTGAGTGAAATAACATCCACGTTATTTCACAGCCATTTACCACTGCACTTAAGTAACTTATAAGTCACCTATATGTCTAACCTTTACCTGATAAAGGTTGGGTGCTAAGTTACTTAGTGTGTGGGCAACCTGGCACTGGCCAAGATGCCCCCACATTGTTCAGGGCAAATTCCCCGGACTTTGTGAGTGCGGGACACCATTACACGCGTGCACTATACATATGTCACGACATATGTATAGCGTCACAATGGTAACTCCGAACATGGCCATGTAACATGTCTAAGATCATGGAATTGTCACCCCAATGCCACCCTGGCATTGTAGAGACAATTCCATGATCCCCTGAGTCTCTAGCACAGACCCGGGTACTGTCCAACTGCTTATCCCAGGGTTTCACTGCTGCTGCTGCCAACCCCTCAGACAGGTTTCTGCCCTCCTGGGGTGCAGCCAGGCTTGGCCCAGGAAGGCAGAACAAAGGACTTCCTCAGAGAGAGGGTGTTACATCCTCTCCCTTTGGAAAAAGGGGTTAGGGCTTGGGAGGAGTAGCCTCCCCCAGCCTCTGGAAATGCTTTCATGGGCACAGATGGTGCCCATTTCTGCATAAGCCAGTCTACACCGGTTCAGGGATCCCCCAGCCCTGCTCTGGCACGAAACTGTACAAAGGAAAGGGGAGTGACCACTCCCCTGACCTGCACCTCCCCTGGGAGGTGCCTAGAGCTCCTCCAGTGTGCTCCAGACCTCTGCCATCTTGGAAACAGAGGTGCTGCTGGCACACTGGACTGCTCTGAGTGGCCAGTGCCACCAGGTGACGTCAGAGACTCCTTCTGATATGCTCCTTCAGGTGTTGCTAGCCTATCCTCTCTCCTAGGTAGCCAAACCTCCTTTTCTGGCTATTTAGGGTCTCTGCTTTTGGGAATTCTTTAGATAACGAATGCAAGAGCTGTGAGAAAGTAGCCTCTTTCTAGCCTTGTTACCCCCACTTTTGGCCTCTTTGTTAGTGTATGTCAGGGTGTTTTCACTGTCTCACTGGGATCCTGCCAGCCAGGGCCCAGTGCTCATAGTGAAAACCCTATGTTTTCAGTATGTTTGTTATGTGTCACTGGGACCCTGCTAGTCAGGACCCCAGTGCTCATAAGTTTGTGACCTATAGGTATGTGTTCCCTGTGTGATGCCTAACTGTCTCACTGAGGCTCTGCTAACCAGAACCTCAGTGGTTATGCTCTCTCATTTCTTTCAAAATTGTCACTAACAGGCTAGGGACCAATTTTACCAATTTACATTGGCTTACTGGAACACCCTTATAATCCCCTAGTATATGGTACTGAGGTACCCAGGGTATTGGGGTTCCAGGAGATCCCTATGGGCTGCAGCATTTCTTTTGCCACCCATAGGCAGCTCTGACAATTCTTACACAGGTCTGCCACTGCAGCCTGAGTGAAATAACGTCCACGTTATTTCACAGCCATTTTACACTGCACTTAAGTAACTTATAAGTCACCTATATGTCTAACCTTTACCTGGTAAAGGTTAGGTGCAAGGTTACTTAGTGTGAGGGCACCCTGGCACTAGCCAAGGTGCCCCCACATTGTTCAGGGCCAATTCCCCGGACTTTGTGAGTGTGGGGACACCATTACACGCGTGCACTACATATAGGTCACTACCTATATGTAGCTTCACAATGGTAACTCCGAATATGGCCATGTAACATGTCTATGATCATGGAATTGCCCCCTCTATGCCATCCTGGCATAGTTGGCACAATCCCATGATCCCAGTGGTCTGTAGCACAGACCCTGGTACTGCCAAACTGCCTTTCCTGGGGTTTCACTGCAGCTGCTGCTGCTGCCAACCCCTCAGACAGGTTTCTGCCCCCCTGGGGTCAAGCCAGGCTTGTCCCAGGATGGCAGAACAAAGGACTTCCTCTGAGAGAGGGTGTTACACCCTCTCCCTTTGGAAAATGGTGTGAAGGCAGGGGAGGAGTAGCCTCCCCCAGCCTCTGGAAATGCTTTCTTGGGCACAGATGTGCCCAATTCTGCATAAGCCAGTCTACACCGGTTCAGGGGACCCCTTAGCCCTGCTCTGGCGCGAAACTGGACAAAGGAAAGGGGAGTGACCACTCCCCTGACCTGCACCTCCCCTGGGAGGTGTCCAGAGCTCCTCCAATGTGCTCCAGACCTCTGCCATCTTTGAAACAGAGGTGCTGCTGGCACACTGGACTGCTCTGAGTGGCCAATGCCACCAGGTGACGTCAGAGACTCCTTCTGATAGGCTCCTTTAGGTGTTGCTAGCCTATCCTCTCTCCTAGGTAGCCAAACCCTCTTTTCTGGCTATTTAGGGTCTCTGTCTCTGGGGAAACTTTAGATAACGAATGCAAGAGCTCAGCCGAGTTCCTCTGCATCTCTCTCTTCACCTTCTGCCAAGGAATCGACTGCTGACCGCACTGGAAGCCTGTGTGAGAAAGTAGCCTCTTTCTAGCCTTTTTACCCCCACTTTTGGCCTGTTTGTGAGTGTATGCCAGGGTGTTTTCACTGTCTCACTGGGATCCTGCTAGCCAGGGCCCAGTGCTCATAGTGAAAACCCTATGTTTTCAGTATGTTTGTTATGTGTCACTGGGACCCTGCTAATCAGGACCCCAGTACTCATAAGTTTGTGGCCTATATGTGTGTGTTCCCTGTGTAGTGCCTAACTGTCTCACTGAGGCTCTGCTAATCAGAACCTCAGTGGTTATGCTCTCTCATTTCTTTCAAAATTGTCACTAACAGGCTAGTGACCAATTTTACCAATTTACATTGGCTTACTGGAACACCCTTATAATTCCCTAGTATATGGTACTGAGGTACCCAGGGTATTGGGGTTCCAGGAGATCCCTATGGGCTGCAGCATTTCTTTTGCCACCCATAGGGAGCTCTGACAATTCTTACACAGGCCTGCCACTGCAGCCTGAGTGAAATAACGTCCACGTTATTTCACAGCCATTTTACACTGCACTTAAGTAACTTATAAGTCACCTATATGTCTAACCTTTACCTGGTAAAGGTTAGGTGCAAAGTTACTTAGTGTGAGGGCACCCTGGCACTAGCCAAGGTGCCCCCACATTGTTCAGGGCCAATTCCCCGGACTTTGTGAGTGCGGGGAAACAAATACACGTGTGTACTACATATAGGTCACTACCTATATGTAGCTTCACAATGGTAACTCCAAATATGGCCATGTAACATGTCTATGATCATGGAATTGCCCCCTCTATGCCATCCTGGCATAGTTGGCACAATCCCATGACCCCAGTGGTCTGTAGCACCAAACTGCCTTTCCTGGGGTTTCACTGCAGCTGCTTCTGCTGCCAACCCCTCAGACAGGTTTCTGCCCCCCTGGGGTCAAGCCAGGCTTGTCCCAGGATGGCAGAACAAAGGACTTCCTCTGAGAGAGGGTGTTACACCCTCTCCCTTGGAAAATGGTGTGAAGGCAGGGGAGGAGTAGCCTCCCCCAGCCTCTGGAAATGCTTTCTTGGGCACAGATGTGCCCAATTCTGCATAAACCAGTCTACACTGGTTCAGGGGACCCTTTAGCCCTGCTCTGGCGCGAAACTGGACAAAGGAAAGGGGAGCGACCACTCCCCTGACCTGCACCTCCCCTGGGAGGTGTCCAGAGCTCCTCCAGTGTGCTCCAGACCTCTGCCATCTTGGAAACAGAGGTGCTGCTGGCACACTGGACTGCTCTGAGTGGCCAGTGCCACCAGGTGACGTCAGAGACTCCTTCTGATAGGCTCCTTCAGGTGTTAGTAGCCTATCCTCTCTCCTAGGTAGCCAAACCCTCTTTTCTGGCTATTTAGGGTCTCTGTCTCTGGGGAAACTTTAGATAACGAGTGCAAGAGCTCATCCGAGTTCCTCTGGATCTCTCTCTTCATCTTCTGACAAGGAATCGACTGCTGACCGCGCTGGAAGCCTGCAAAACTGCAACATAGTAGCAAAGACGACTACTGCAACTCTGTAACGCTGATCCTGCCGCCTTCTCGACTGTTTTCCTGGTGGTGCATGCTGTGGGGGTAGTCTGCCTCCTCTCTGCACTAGAAGCTCCGAAGAAATCTC
The DNA here is from genome assembly GCF_031143425.1 of Pleurodeles waltl. NCBI lineage: Eukaryota > Metazoa > Chordata > Amphibia > Caudata > Salamandridae > Pleurodeles > Pleurodeles waltl. Next base: position 1,748,196 of record NW_027150269.1, on the reverse strand, counting down.
CCGTGGGTCGAGGGAATCTTCCCCCTGCAACCGCAGGCACCAAAAAGCTGCATTACTGGTCCCTTGGGTCTCCTCTCAGCACGACGAGCGAGGTCCCTCGAATCCAGCAACTCTGTCCAAGTGACCCCCACAGTCCAGTGACTCTTCAGTCCAAGTTTGGTGGAGGTAAGTCCTTGCCTCACCTCTCTAGACTGCATTGCTGGGAACCGTGACTTTTGCAGCTACTCCGGCCTCCGTGTACTTGCGGCGGAAATCCTTTGTGCACTGTCCAGCCTGGGTCCACGGCACTCTAACCTGCATTGCACGAGCTCCTAAGTTGTTCTCCGGTGACGTGGGACTTCTTTGTGCGACTTCGGGTGAGCACTGTTTCACGCATCCTCATAGTGCCTGTTTCTGGCTATTCTCTGGGAGCTACCTGCTGCTAAGAGGGCTTCTTGTCTTGCTCGACGTCCCCTCTACCTCCTGGTCCAATTTGCGACCTCCTGGTCCCTCCTGGGCCACAGTAGCATCCAAAAACGCTAACCGCATGATTTGCAGCTAGCAACGCTTGTTGGCGTTTTTACGGCGGGAAAATACTTCTGCACGACTCTCCACGGCGAGAGAAATCCGTCTACCAAAGGGGAAGTCTCTAGTCCTTTTTGTTCTTGCAGAAACCTCAGCTTCTTCTGTCCAGTAGAAGCTTCTTTGCACCCACAGCTGGCATTTCCTGGGCATCTGCCCATCTCCGACTTGCTTGTGACTTTTGGACTTGGTCCCCTTGTTCCACAGGTACCCTAGATTGGAAATCCATCGTTGTTGCATTGTTGGTTTGTGTCTTTCCTGCATTATTCCTCTATCACGACTTATTTGTCCTTGGGGGAACTTTAGTGCACTTTGCACTCACTTTTCAGGGTCTTGGGGTGGGCTATTTTTCTAACCCTCACTATTTTCTAATAGTCCCAGCGACCCTCTACAAGGTCACATAGGTTTGGGGTCCATTCGTGGTTCGCATTCCACTTTTGGAGTATATGGTTTGTGTTGCCCCTATCCCTATGTGTCCCCATTGCATCCTATTGTAACTATGCATTGTTTGCACTGTTTTCTAAGACTATACTGCATATTTTTGGTATTGTGTACATGTATCTTGTGTATATTTCCTATCCTCTCACTGAGGGTACACTCTAAGATACTTTGGCATATTGTCATAAAAATAAAGTACCTTTATTTTTTAGTATAACTGTGTATTGTGTTTTCTTATGATATTGTGCATATGACACTAAGTGGTACTGTAGTAGCTTCACACGTCTCCTAGTTCAGCCTAAGCTGCTCTGCTAAGCTACCATTATCTATCAGCCTAAGCTGCTAGATACCCTATACACTAATAAGGGATAACTGGGCCTGGTGCAAGGTGTAAGTAGCCCTTGGTACTCACTACAAGCCAGTCCAGCCTCCTACATTGGTTGTGCAGCGGTGGGATAAGTGCTTTGAGACTACTTACCACTCTTGTCATTGTACTTTTCATAAGAGAAAAATATACAAAACATGTTCAGTGTGTGTACACATAGCTAAAAAGTTTTGCATTTCCTCTTTTCACTCTTTTCTAAGTGCTGAAAAGTACTTCTAAACTTCTAAAAAGTTCTAAAAAGTTTAAAAAGTTTTTTTTCTCTGTCTTTCTAAAAGCTCTGATAAACTTTTTTCACTTTTTCTATCACTTTAACTCTCTCTAAAAATGTCTGGCACAGGCCAAAATGTTGATCTGTCCAAACTTGCATATGATCACCTTAGCTGGAAAGGAGCAAGGAGTCTCTGCATAGAGAGAGGTTTGAGTGTAGGGAAGAATCCTTCCTTGGAACTGTTACTTAACATGCTTAGAGAACAAGATAAAGCCACTAAGGCCCCATCTGTAGAAAAAGCAGCTAATGGTTCCCAATCTGATCCAGGGACACCCCTAGGAAAAGATTTAGGAAAGAAAAATCAGAGCCTGCCCATTACTAGACAGTCTAGCATAGTTGGTACAGATGTAGAGTCACACCATACAGATAGTGTTGTCTCACATCATAGCAAGAGCATTCATTCTCACCACAGTAGAAGTGATGTTTCTGTTAACCAAGCTGTTAGGGTGCCTTCTGTAAGGGACAGGTCTCCTTCTGTTCATTCTCATCATACTTCTGTTTCAAGGCATGTCCCTCCCACCCACCCTGATGACAGATTGTTAGAAAGGGAGCTCAATAAATTGAGAGTGGAACAAACCAGACTGAAGCTCAAGAAGCAACAGCTGGATTTGGATAGACAGACCTTAGAAGTAGAGAAGGAGAGACAGAAACTGGGTTTAGACACCCATGGTGGCAGCAGCAGTATTCCCCATAGTCATCCTGCAAAAGAGCATGATTCCAGAAATCTGCACAAGATAGTTCCCCCTTATAAGGAGGGGGATGACATTAACAAGTGGTTTGCTGCACTTGAGAGGGCCTGTGCTGTACAAGATGTCCCTCAAAGGCAGTGGGCTGCTATCCTATGGCTATCATTTAGTGGAAAAGGTAGGGATAGGTTCCTTACTGTGAAAGAAAATGAAGCTAATGATTACAAAGTTCTTAAGAATGCACTCCTGGATGGTTATGGCTTAACCACTGAACAATACAGGATAAAGTTCAGAGAGACCAAAAAGGAGTCTTCACAAGACTGGGTTGATTTCATTGACCATTCAGTGAAGGCCTTGGAGGGGTGGTTACATGGCAGTAAAGTGACTGATTATGACAGCCTGTATTACTTGATCCTGAGAGAGCATATTCTTAATAATTGTGTGTCTGATTTGCTGCACCAGTACTTGGTGGACTCTGATCTGACCTCTCCCCAAGAATTGGGAAAGAAGGCAGACAAATGGGTCAGAACAAGGGTGAACAGAAAAGTTCATACAGGTGGTGACAAAGAGAACAATAAGAAGAAAGATGGTGAAAAATCTCAAGATAAGCATGGGGATATGGGTAAAACCAAAGATCCCACTTCAAATCTTAAACACTCTTCAGGGGGTGGGGATAAAACAAATTCTTCCTCTTCTTCTCAACCTACACAATTTAAAAAGCCTTGGTGCTTTGTGTGTAAAAACAGAGGCCATAGGCCAGGGGATAAGTCCTGTCCAGGTAAACCCCCTGAGCCTACCACCACTAATACATCAAGCTCTAGTGCCCCTAGCAGTAGTGGTACTAGTGGTGGGACTGCTGGCAACAGTCAAGTTAAGGGTGTAGTTGGGTTCACTTATGGGTCCATAGTAGAAACTGGGGTAGTCACTCCCAAGACAGTTTCTGTCACACCTAGTGGCATTGGCCTTGCCACACTGGCTGCTTGTCCCCTTACAATGGATAAGTACAGGCAGACAGTTTCAATAAATGGTGTTGAGGCCTTGGCCTACAGGGACACAGGTGCCAGTATCACTTTGGTGACTGAAAACCTAGTGGCTCATGAACAACACATCATTGGACAACAGTATAAAATTATTGATGTCCATAACTCCACTAAGTTTCTTCCCTTAGCTATAATTCAGTTTAGTTGGGGTGGAGTTACTGGCCCCAAGCAGGTGGTGGTATCACCTAGCTTACCTGTAGATTGTCTCTTAGGTAATGACCTAGAGGCCTCAGGTTGGGCTGATGTAGAGTTTTATGCCCATGCAGCCATGCTGGGCATCCCAGAGGAATTGTTCACTCTCATTTCTACTGAAATGAAAAAGCAAAGGAGAGAAGGCCTGAAAACTCAGGATCCCTCTCCAACAACAGGTAAAAAGGGTATCACAGTATCCCCTAACCACCCTACCGTTCAGGATACGATTCCTGTGGTGGGAGAACCCTCTCCTGGGGTGGCACCTGTTCCAAGGGAATCATCAGTTGGCAAAACTGTAGTCCCTGAGGTAGAAGTACCTCTCTGTGGGATAACTAACATTGGTGAGAAAAAGAGCACCATTTTAGTTAACATGGAGCATCCCTCCAACCCTCCCAGAGAAACTTTAGTGCAGAAACCCTGCACTGCCTCACAACACTTAGGACAGCATCCCTGCCCTAGTGTGGAGCTCGTAGGACAGCATCCCTGCCCTGCTCCAACTCAAGAGAAACAGCATCCCTGTTCTCTTTTCCAGCCATATGGACCAAGTTTTTGCCCAGCTATAGCTTTCCTGAGACAGCATCCCTGTCTGGCATTTCCATCACTACAAATAGGCTCAGTGGACAATACCCACTGCTCTAAACTAAAACTTACTGATAGAAACTCTGAAAATACATCTTCACATTGTTGCTTAGCTAAAAAACTTCAAACAGGGTGGTTTACATCCCCACAGGGAAGTAACCATATAGTGGATGATAAAGGGAGTAACCAGTCTATTGCAGAGCTACTCTCTACTTATCACCACTTAGACAATAAAGTCTCAACTGGCCAAGGTTAGCCTTATTGTCCTTCGTTTGGGGGGGGGGGGTTGTGTGAGAAAGTAGCCTCTTTCTAGCCTTGTTACCCCCACTTTTGGCCTGTTTGTGAGTGTATGTCAGGGTGTTTTCACTGTCTCACTGGGATCCTGCTAGCCAGGGCCCAGTGCTCATAGAGAAAACCCTATGTTTTCAGTATGTTTGTTATGTGTCACTGGGACCCTGCTAGTCAGGACCCCAGTGCTCATAAGTTTGTGGCCTATATGTGTGTGTTCCCTGTGTAGTGCCTAACTGTCTCACTGAGGCTCTGCTAATCAGAACCTCAGTGGTTATGCTCTCTCATTTCTTTCAAAATTGTCACTAACAGGCTAGGGACCAATTTTACCAATTTACATTGGCTTACTGGAACACCCTTATAATTCCCTAGTATATGGAACTGAGGTACACAGGGTATTGGGGTTCCAGGAGATCCCTATGGGCTGCAGCATTTCTTTTGCCACCCATAAGGAGCTCTGACAATTCTTACACAGGCCTGCCACTGCAGCCTGAGTGAAATAACATCCACGTTATTTCACAGCCATTTTACACTGCACTTAAGTAACTTATAAGTCACCTATATGTCTAACCTTTACCTGGTAAAGGTTAGGTGCAAAGTTACTTAGTGTGAGGGCACCCTGGCACTAGCCAAGGTGCCCCCACATTGTTCAGGGCCAATTCCCCGGACTTTGTGAGTGCGGGGGACACCATTACATGCGTGTACTACATATAGGTCACTACCTATATGTAGCTTCACAATGGTAACTCCAAATATGGCCATGTAACATGTCTATGATCATGGAATTGCCCCCTCTATGCCATCCTGGCATAGTTGGCACAATCCCATGACCCCAGTGGTCTGTAGCACAGACCCTGGTACTGCCAAACTGCCTTTCCTGGGGTTTCACTGCAGCTGCTTCTGCTGCCAACCCCTCAGACAGGTTTCTCCCCCCCTGGGGTCAAGCCATGCTTGTCCCAGGATGGCAGAACAAAGGACTTCCTCTGAGAGAGGGTGTTACACCCTCTCCCTTTGGAAAATGGTGTGAAGGCAGGGGAGGAGTAGCCTCCCCCAACCTCTGGAAATGCTTTCTTGGGCACAGATGTGCCCAATTCTGCATAAGCCAGTCTACACCGGTTCAGGGGACCCTTTAGCCCTGCTCTGGCGCTAAACTGGACAAAGGAAAGGGGAGCGACCACTCCCCTGACCTGCACCTCCCCTGGGAGGTGTCCAGAGCTCCTCCAGTGTGCTCCAGACCTCTGCCATCTTGGAAACAGAGGTGCTGCTGGCACACTGAACTGCTCTGAGTGGCCAGTGCCACCAGGTGACGTCAGAGACTCCTTCTGATAGGCTCCTTCAGGTGTTAGTAGCCTATCCTCTCTCCTAGGTAGCCAAACCCTCTTTTCTGGCTATTTAGGGTCTTTGTCTCTGGGGAAACTTTAGATAACGAGTGCAAGAGCTCATCCGAGTTCCTCTGGATCTCTCTCTTCATCTTCTGACAAGGAATCGACTGCTGACCGCGCTGGAAGCCTGCAAAACTGCAACATAGTAGCAAAGACGACTACTGCAACTCTGTAACGCTGATCCTGCCGCCTTCTCGACTGTTTTCCTGGTGGTGCATGCTGTGGGGGTAGTCTGCCTCCTCTCTGCACTAGAAGCTCCGAAGAAATCTCCCGTGGGTCGACGGAATCTTCCCCCTGCAACCGCAGGCACCAAAAAGCTGCATTACCGGTCCCTTGGGTCTCCTCTCAGCACGACGAGCGAGGTCCCTCGAATCCAGCAACTCTGTCCAAGTGACCCCCACAGTCCAGTGACTCTTCAGTCCAAGTTTGGTGGAGGTAAGTCCTTGCCTCACCTCGCTAGACTGCATTGCTGGGAACCGTGACTTTTGCAGCTACTCCGGCCTGCGTGCACTTCCGGTGAAAATCCTTTGTGCACTGTCCAGCCTGGGTCCACGGCACTCTAACCTGCATTGCACGAGCTCCTAAGTTGTTCTCCGGCGACATGGGACTTCTTTGTGCGACTTCGGGTGAGCACTGTTTCACGCATCCTCATAGTGCCTGTTTCTGGCTATTCTCCGGGAGCTACCTGCTGCTAAGAGGGATCCATGTCTTGCTCGACGTCTCCTCTACCTCCTGGTCCAATTTGCTACCTCCTGGTCCCTCCTGGGCCACAGTAGCATCCAAAAACGCTAACCGCATGATTTGCAGCTAGCAAGGCTTGTTGGCGTTCTTTCGGAGGGAAAACAATTCTGCACGACTCTCCACGGCGTGAGAAATCCGTCTACCAAAGGGGAAGTCTCTAGTCCTTTTCGTTCTTGCAGAAACCTCAGCTTCTTCTGTCCAGTAGAAGCTTCTTTGCACCCACAGCTGGCATTTCCTGGGCATCTGCCCATCTCCGACTTGCTTGTGACTTTTGGACTTGGTCCCCTTGTTCCACAGGTACCCTAGATTGGAAATCCATCGTTGTTGCATTGTTGGTTTGTGTCTTTCCTGCATTATTCCTCTATCACGACTTATTTGTGCTTGGGGGAACTTTAGTGCACTTTGCACTCACTTTTCAGGGTCTTGGGGTGGGCTATTTTTCTAACCCTCACTATTTTCTAATAGTCCCAGCGACCCTCTACAAGGTCACATAGGTTTGGGGTCCATTCGTGGTTCGCATTCCACTTTTGGAGTATATGGTTTGTGTTGCCCCTATCCCTATGTGTCCCCATTGCATCCTATTGTAACTATGCATTGTTTGCACTGTTTTCTAAGACTATACTGCATATTTTTGGTATTGTGTACATGTATCTTGTGTATATTTCCTATCCTCTCACTGAGGGTACACTCTAAGATACTTTGGCATATTGTCATAAAAATAAAGTACCTTTATTTTTTAGTATAACTGTGTATTGTGTTTTCTTATGATATTGTGCATATGACACTAAGTTGTACTGTAGTAGCTTCACACGTCTCCTAGTTCAGCCTAAGCTGCTCTGCTAAGCTACCATTATCTATCAGCCTAAGCTGCTAGATACCCTATACACTAATAAGGGATAACTGGGCCTGGTGCAAGGTGTAAGTAGCCCTTGGTACTCACTACAAGCCAGTCCAGCCTCCTACATTGGTTGTGCAGCGGTGGGATAAGTGCTTTGTGACTACTTACCACTCTTGTCATTGTACTTTTCATAAGAGAAAAATATACAAAACAAGTTCAGTGTGTGTACACATAGCTAAAAAGTTTTGCATTTCCTCTTTTCACTCTTTTCTAAGTGCTGAAAAGTACTTCTAAACTTCTAAAAAGTTCTAAAAAGTTTAAAAAGTTTTTTTTCTCTGTCTTTCTAAAAGCTCTGACAAACTTTTTTCACTTTTTCTATCACTTTAACTCTCTCTAAAAATGTCTGGCACAGGCCAAAATGTTGATCTGTCCAAACTTGCATATGATCACCTTAGCTGGAAAGGAGCAAGGAGTCTCTGCATAGAGAGAGGTTTGAGTGTAGGGAAGAATCCTTCCTTGGAACTGTTACTTAACATGCTTAGAGAACAAGATAAAGCCACTAAGGCCCCATCTGTGGATAAGCAGCTAATGGTTCCCAATCTGATCCAGGGACACCCCTAGGAAAAGATTTAGGAAAGAAAAATCAGAGCCTGCCCATTACTAGACAGTCTAGCATAGTTGGTACAGATGTAGAGTCACACCATACAGATAGTGTTGTCTCACATCATAGCAAGAGCATTCATTCTCACCACAGTAGAAGTGATGTTTCTGTTAACCAAGCTGTTAGGGTGCCTTCTGTAAGGGACAGGTCTCCTTCTGTTCATTCTCATCATACTTCTGTTTCAAGGCATGTCCCTCCCACCCACCCTGATGACAGATTGTTAGAAAGGGAGCTCAATAAATTGAGAGTGGAACAAACCAGACTGAAGCTCAAGAAGCAACAGCTGGATTTGGATAGACAGACCTTAGAAGTAGAGAAGGAGAGACAGAAACTGGGTTTAGACACCCATGGTGGCAGCAGCAGTATTCCCCATAGTCATCCTGCAAAAGAGCATGATTCCAGAAATCTGCACAAGATAGTTCCCCCTTATAAGGAGGGGGATGACATTAACAAGTGGTTTGCTGCACTTGAGAGGGCCTGTGCTGTACAAGATGTCCCTCAAAGGCAGTGGGCTGCTATCCTATGGCTATCATTTAGTGGAAAAGGTAGGGATAGGTTCCTTACTGTGAAAGAAAATGAAGCTAATGATTACAAAGTTCTTAAGAATGCACTCCTGGATGGTTATGGCTTAACCACTGAACAATACAGGATAAAGTTCAGAGAGACCAAAAAGGAGTCTTCACAAGACTGGGTTGATTTCATTGACCATTCAGTGAAGGCCTTGGAGGGGTGGTTACATGGCAGTAAAGTGACTGATTATGACAGCCTGTATTACTTGATCCTGAGAGAGCATATTCTTAATAATTGTGTGTCTGATTTGCTGCACCAGTACTTGGTGGACTCTGATCTGACCTCTCCCCAAGAATTGGGAAAGAAGGCAGACAAATGGGTCAGAACAAGGGTGAACAGAAAAGTTCATACAGGTGGTGACAAAGAGAACAATAAGAAGAAAGATGGTGAAAAATCTCAAGATAAGCATGGGGATATGGGTAAAACCAAAGATCCCACTTCAAATCTTAAACACTCTTCAGGGGGTGGGGATAAAACAAATTCTTCCTCTTCTTCTCAACCTACACAATTTAAAAAGCCTTGGTGCTTTGTGTGTAAAAACAGAGGCCATAGGCCAGGGGATAAGTCCTGTCCAGGTAAACCCCCTGAGCCTACCACCACTAATACATCAAGCTCTAGTGCCCCTAGCAGTAGTGGTACTAGTGGTGGGACTGCTGGCAACAGTCAAGTTAAGGGTGTAGTTGGGTTCACTTATGGGTCCATAGTAGAAACTGGGGTAGTCACTCCCAAGACAGTTTCTGTCACACCTAGTGGCATTGGCCTTGCCACACTGGCTGCTTGTCCCCTTACAATGGATAAGTACAGGCAGACAGTTTCAATAAATGGTGTTGAGGCCTTGGCCTACAGGGACACAGGTGCCAGTATCACTTTGGTGACTGAAAACCTAGTGGCTCATGAACAACACATCATTGGACAACAGTATAAAATTATTGATGTCCATAACTCCACTAAGTTTCTTCCCTTAGCTATAATTCAGTTTAGTTGGGGTGGAGTTACTGGCCCCAAGCAGGTGGTGGTATCACCTAGCTTACCTGTAGATTGTCTCTTAGGTAATGACCTAGAGGCCTCAGGTTGGGCTGATGTAGAGTTTTATGCCCATGCAGCCATGCTGGGCATCCCAGAGGAATTGTTCACTCTCATTTCTACTGAAATGAAAAAGCAAAGGAGAGAAGGCCTGAAAACTCAGGATCCCTCTCCAACAACAGGTAAAAAGGGTATCACAGTATCCCCTAACCACCCTACCGTTCAGGATACGATTCCTGTGGTGGGAGAACCCTCTCCTGGGGTGGCACCTGTTCCAAGGGAATCATCAGTTGGCAAAACTGTAGTCCCTGAGGTAGAAGTACCTCTCTGTGGGATAACTAACATTGGTGAGAAAAAGAGCACCATTTTAGTTAACATGGAGCATCCCTCCAACCCTCCCAGAGAAACTTTAGTGCAGAAACCCTGCACTGCCTCACAACACTTAGGACAGCATCCCTGCCCTAGTGTGGAGCTCGTAGGACAGCATCCCTGCCCTGCTCCAACTCAAGAGAAACAGCATCCCTGTTCTCTTTTCCAGCCATATGGACCAAGTTTTTGCCCAGCTATAGCTTTCCTGAGACAGCATCCCTGTCTGGCATTTCCATCACTACAAATAGGTTCAGTGGACAATACCCACTGCTCTAAACTAAAACTTACTGATAGAAACTCTGAAAATACATCTTCACATTGTTGCTTAGCTAAAAAACTTCAAACAGGGTGGTTTACATCCCCACAGGGAAGTAACCATATAGTGGATGATAAAGGGAGTAACCAGTCTATTGCAGAGCTACTCTCTACTTATCACCACTTAGACAATAAAGTCTCAACTGGCCAAGGTTAGCCTTATTGTCCTTCGTTTGGGGGGGGGTTGTGTGAGAAAGTAGCCTCTTTCTAGCCTTGTTACCCCCACTTTTGGCCTGTTTGTGAGTGTATGTCAGGGTGTTTTCACTGTCTCACTGGGATCCTGCTAGCCAGGGCCCAGTGCTCATAGAGAAAACCCTATGTTTTCAGTATGTTTGTTATGTGTCACTGGGACCCTGCTAGTCAGGACCCCAGTGCTCATAAGTTTGTGGCCTATATGTGTGTGTTCCCTGTGTAGTGCCTAACTGTCTCACTGAGGCTCTGCTAATCAGAACCTCAGTGGTTATGCTCTCTCATTTCTTTCAAAATTGTCACTAACAGGCTAGTGACCAATTTTACCAATTTACATTGGCTTACTGGAACACCCTTATAATTCCCTAGTATATGGTACTGAGGTACCCAGGGTATTGGGGTTCCAGGAGATCCCTATGGGCTGCAGCATTTCTTTTGCCACCCATAAGGAGCTCTGACAATTCTTACACAGGCCTGCCACTGCAGCCTGAGTGAAATAACATCCACGTTATTTCACAGCCATTTTACACTGCACTTAAGTAACTTATATGTCACCTATATGTCTAACCTTTACCTGGTAAAGGTTAGGTGCAAAGTTACTTAGTGTGAGGGCACCCTGGCACTAGCCAAGGTGCCCCCACATTGTTCAGGGCCAATTCCCCGGACTTTGTGAGTGCGGGGACACCATTACACGCGTGTACTACATATAGGTCACTACCTATATGTAGCTTCACAATGGTAACTCCAAATATGGCCATGTAACATGTCTATGATCATGGAATTGCCCCCTCTATGCCATCCTGGCATAGTTGGCACAATCCCATGACCCCAGTGGTCTGTAGCACAGACCCTGGTACTGCCAAACTGCCTTTCCTGGGGTTTCACTGCAGCTGCTTCTGCTGCCAACCCCTCAGACAGGTTTCTGCCCCCCTGGGGTCAAGCCATGCTTGTCCCAGGATGGCAGAACAAAGGACTTCCTCTGAGAGAGGGTGTTACACCCTCTCCCTTTGGAAAATGGTGTGAAGGCAGGGGAGGAGTAGCCTCCCCCACCCTCTGGAAATGCTTTCTTGGGCACAGATGTGCCCAATTCTGCATAAGCCAGTCTACACCGGTTCAGGGGACCCTTTAGCCCTGCTCTGGCGCGAAACTGGACAAAGGAAAGGGGAGCGACCACTCCCCTGACCTGCACCTCCCCTGGGAGGTGTCCAGAGCTCCTCCAGTGTGCTCCAGACCTCTGCCATCTTGGAAACAGAGGTGCTGCTGGCACACTGGACTGCTCTGAGTGGCCAGTGCCACCAGGTGACGTCAGAGACTCCTTCTGATAGGCTCCTTCAGGTGTTAGTAGCCTATCCTCTCTCCTAGGTAGCCAAACCCTCTTTTCTGGCTATTTAGGGTCTCTGTCTCTGGGGAAACTTTAGATAACGAGTGCAAGAGCTCATCCGAGTTCCTCTGGATCTCTCTCTTCATCTTCTGACAAGGAATCGACTGCTGACCGCGCTGGAAGCCTGCAAAACTGCAACATAGTAGCAAAGACGACTACTGCAACTCTGTAACGCTGATCCTGCCGCCTTCTCGACTGTTTTCCTGGTGGTGCATGCTGTGGGGGTAGTCTGCCTCCTCTCTGCACTAGAAGCTCCGAAGAAATCTCCCGTGGGTCGACGGAATCTTCCCCCTGCAACCGCAGGCACCAAAAAGCTGCATTACCGGTCCCTTGGGTCTCCTCTCAGCACGACGAGCGAGGTCCCTCGAATCCAGCAACTCTGTCCAAGTGACCCCCACAGTCCAGTGACTCTTCAGTCCAAGTTTGGTGGAGGTAAGTCCTTGCCTCACCTCGCTAGACTGCATTGCTGGGAACCGTGACTTTTGCAGCTACTCCGGCCTCCGTGCACTTCCGGCGGAAATCCTTTGTGCACTGTCCAGCCTGGGTCCACGGCACTCTAACCTGCATTGCACGAGCTCCTAAGTTGTTCTCCGGTGACGTGGGACTTCTTTGTGCGACTTCGGGTGAGCACTGTTTCACGCATCCTCATAGTGCCCGTTTCTGGCTATTCTCCGGGAGCTACCTGCTGCTAAGAGGGCTCCTTGTCTTGCTCGACGTCCCCTCTACCTCCTGGTCCAATTTGCGACCTCCTGGTCCCTCCTGGGCTACAGTAGCATCCAAAAACGCTAACCGCATGATTTGCAGCTAGCAAGGCTTGTTGGCGTTCTTTCGGAGGGAAAACAATTCTGCACGACTCTCCACGGCAAGAGAAATCCGTCTACCAAAGGGGAAGTCTCTAGTCCTTTTCGTTCTTGCAGAAACCTCAGCTTCTTCTGTCCAGTAGAAGCTTCTTTGCACCCACAGCTGGCATTTCCTGGGCATCTGCCCATCTCCGACTTGCTTGTGACTTTTGGACTTGGTCCCCTTGTTCCACAGGTACCCTAGATTGGAAATCCATCGTTGTTGCATTGTTGGTTTGTGTCTTTCCTGCATTATTCCTCTATCACAACTTATTTGTCCTTGGGGGAACTTTAGTGCACTTTGCACTCACTTTTCAGGGTCTTGGGGTGGGCTATTTTTCTAACCCTCACTATTTTCTAATAGTCCCAGCGACCCTCTACAAGGTCACATAGGTTTGGGGTCCATTCGTGGTTCGCATTCCACTTTTGGAGTATATGGTTTGTGTTGCCCCTATCCCTATGTGTCCCCATTGCATCCTATTGTAACTATGCATTGTTTGCACTGTTTTCTAAGACTATACTGCATATTTTTGGTATTGTGTACATGTATCTTGTGTATATTTCCTATCCTCTCACTGAGGGTACACTCTAAGATACTTTGGCATATTGTCATAAAAATAAAGTACCTTTATTTTTTAGTATAACTGTGTATTGTGTTTTCTTATGATATTGTGCATATGACACTAAGTGGTACTGTAGTAGCTTCACACGTCTCCTAGTTCAGCCTAAGCTGCTCTGCTAAGCTACCATTATCTATCAGCCTAAGCTGCTAGATACCCTATACACTAATAAGGGATAACTGGGCCTGGTGCAAGGTGTAAGTAGCCCTTGGTACTCACTACAAGCCAGTCCAGCGTCCTACATTGGTTGTGCAGCGGTGGGATAAGTGCTTTGAGACTACTTACCACTCTTGTCATTGTACTTTTGATAAGAGAAAAATATACAAAACAAGTTCAGTGTGTGTACACATAGCTAAAAAGTTTTGCATTTCCTCTTTTCACTCTTTTCTAAGTGCTGAAAAGTACTTCTAAACTTCTAAAAAGTTCTAAAAAGTTTAAAAAGTTTTTTTTCTCTGTCTTTCTAAAAGCTCTGACAAACTTTTTTCACTTTTTCTATCACTTTAACTCTCTCTAAAAATGTCTGGCACAGGCCAAAATGTTGATCTGTCCAAACTTGCATATGATCACCTTAGCTGGAAAGGAGCAAGGAGTCTCTGCATAGAGAGAGGTTTGAGTGTAGGGAAGAATCCTTCCTTGGAACTGTTACTTAACATGCTTAGAGAACAAGATAAAGCCACTAAGGCCCCATCGGTAGAAAAAGCAGCTAATGGTTCCCAATCTGATCCAGGGACACCCCTAGGAAAAGATTCAGGAAAGAAAAATCAGAGCCTGCCCATTACTAGACAGTCTAGCATAGTTGGTACAGATGTAGAGTCACACCATACAGATAGTGTTGTCTCACATCATAGCAAGAGCATTCATTCTCACCACAGTAGAAGTGATGTTTCTGTTAACCAAGCTGTTAGGGTGCCTTCTGTAAGGGACAGGTCTCCTTCTGTTCATTCTCATCATACTTCTGTTTCAAGGCATGTCCCTCCCACCCACCCTGATGACAGATTGTTAGAAAGGGAGCTCAATAAATTGAGAGTGGAACAAACCAGACTGAAGCTCAAGAAGCAACAGCTGGATTTGGATAGACAGACCTTAGAAGTAGAGAAGGAGAGACAGAAACTGGGTTTAGACACCCATGGTGGCAGCAGCAGTATTCCCCATAGTCATCCTGCAAAAGAGCATGATTCCAGAAATCTGCACAAGATAGTTCCCCCTTATAAGGAGGGGGATGACATTAACAAGTGGTTTGCTGCACTTGAGAGGGCCTGTGCTGTACAAGATGTCCCTCAAAGGCAGTGGGCTGCTATCCTATGGCTATCATTTAGTGGAAAAGGTAGGGATAGGTTCCTTACTGTGAAAGAAAATGAAGCTAATGATTACAAAGTTCTTAAGAATGCACTCCTGGATGGTTATGGCTTAACCACTGAACAATACAGGATAAAGTTCAGAGAGACCAAAAAGGAGTCTTCACAAGACTGGGTTGATTTCATTGACCATTCAGTGAAGGCCTTGGAGGGGTGGTTACATGGCAGTAAAGTGACTGATTATGACAGCCTGTATTACTTGATCCTGAGAGAGCATATTCTTAATAATTGTGTGTCTGATTTGCTGCACCAGTACTTGGTGGACTCTGATCTGACCTCTCCCCAAGAATTGGGAAAGAAGGCAGACAAATGGGTCAGAACAAGGGTGAACAGAAAAGTTCATACAGGTGGTGACAAAGAGAACAATAAGAAGAAAGATGGTGAAAAATCTCAAGATAAGCATGGGGATATGGGTAAAACCAAAGATCCCACTTCAAATCTTAAACACTCTTCAGGGGGTGGGGATAAAACAAATTCTTCCTCTTCTTCTCAACCTACACAATTTAAAAAGCCTTGGTGCTTTGTGTGTAAAAACAGAGGCCATAGGCCAGGGGATAAGTCCTGTCCAGGTAAACCCCCTGAGCCTACCACCACTAATACATCAAGCTCTAGTGCCCCTAGCAGTAGTGGTACTAGTGGTGGGACTGCTGGCAACAGTCAAGTTAAGGGTGTAGTTGGGTTCACTTATGGGTCCATAGTAGAAACTGGGGTAGTCACTCCCAAGACAGTTTCTGTCACACCTAGTGGCATTGGCCTTGCCACACTGGCTGCTTGTCCCCTTACAATGGATAAGTACAGGCAGACAGTTTCAATAAATGGTGTTGAGGCCTTGGCCTACAGGGACACAGGTGCCAGTATCACTTTGGTGACTGAAAACCTAGTGGCTCATGAACAACACATCATTGGACAACAGTATAAAATTATTGATGTCCATAACTCCACTAAGTTTCTTCCCTTAGCTATAATTCAGTTTAGTTGGGGTGGAGTTACTGGCCCCAAGCAGGTGGTGGTATCACCTAGCTTACCTGTAGATTGTCTCTTAGGTAATGACCTAGAGGCCTCAGGTTGGGCTGATGTAGAGTTTTATGCCCATGCAGCCATGCTGGGCATCCCAGAGGAATTGTTCACTCTCATTTCTACTGAAATGAAAAAGCAAAGGAGAGAAGGCCTGAAAACTCAGGATCCCCCTCCAACAACAGGTAAAAAGGGTATCACAGTATCCCCTAACCACCCTACCATTCAGGATCCGATTCCTGTGGTGGGAGAACCCTCTCCTGGGGTGGCACCTGTTCCAAGGGAATCATCAGTTGGCAAAACTGTAGTCCCTGAGGTAGAAGTACCTCTCTGTGGGATAACTAACATTGGTGAGAAAAAGAGCACCATTTTAGTTAACATGGAGCATCCCTCCAACCCTCCCAGAGAAACTTTAGTGCAGAAACCCTGCACTGCCTCACAACACTTAGGACAGCATCCCTGCCCTAGTGTGGAGCTCGTAGGACAGCATCCCTGCCCTGCTCCAACTCAAGAGAAACAGCATCCCTGTTCTCTTTTCCAGCCATATGGACCAAGTTTTTGCCCAGCTATAGCTTTCCTGAGACAGCATCCCTGTCTGGCATTTCCATCACTACAAATAGGTTCAGTGGACAATACCCACTGCTCTAAACTAAAACTTACTGATAGAAACTCTGAAAATACATCTTCACATTGTTGCTTAGCTAAAAAACTTCAAACAGGGTGGTTTACATCCCCACAGGGAAGTAACCATATAGTGGATGATAAAGGGAGTAACCAGTCTATTGCAGAGCTACTCTCTACTTATCACCACTTAGACAATAAAGTCTCAACTGGCCAAGGTTAGCCTTATTGTCCTTCGTTTGGGGGGGGGGGGGTTGTGTGAGAAAGTAGCCTCTTTCTAGCCTTGTTACCCCCACTTTTGGCCTGTTTGTGAGTGTATGCCAGGGTGTTTTCACTGTCTCACTGGGATCCTGCTAGCCAGGGCCCAGTGCTCATAGTGAAAACCTTATGTTTTCAGTATGTTTGTTATGTGTCACTGGGACCCTGCTAGTCAGGACCCCAGTGCTCATAAGTTTGTGGCCTATATGTGTGTGTTCCCTGTGTAGTGCCTAACTGTCTCACTGAGGCTCTGCTAATCAGAACCTCAGTGGTTATGCTCTCTCATTTCTTTCAAAATTGTCACTAACAGGATAGTGACCAATTTTACCAATTTACATTGGCTTACTGGAACACCCTTATAATTCCCTAGTATATGGTACTGAGGTACCCAGGGTATTGGGGTTCCAGGAGATCCCTATGGGCTGCAGCATTTCTTTTGCCACCCATAGGGAGCTCTGACAATTCTTACACAGGCCTGCCACTGCAGCCTGAGTGAAATAACGTCCACGTTATTTCACAGCCATTTTACACTGCACTTAAGTAACTTATAAGTCACCTATTTGTCTAACCTTTACCTGGTAAAGGTTAGGTGCAAAGTTACTTAGAGTGAGGGCACCCTGGCACTAGCCAAGGTGCCCCCACATTGTTCAGGGCCAATTCCCCGGACTTTGTGAGTGCGGGGACACCATTACACGCGTGTACTACATATAGGTCACTACCTATATGTAGCTTCACAATGGTAACTCCAAATGTGGCCATGTAACATGTCTATGATCATGGAATTGCCCCCTCTATGCCATCCTGGCATAGTTGGCACAATCCCATGACCCCAGTGGTCTGTAGCACAGACCCTGGTACTGCCAAACTGCCTTTCCTGGGGTTTCACTGCAGCTGCTTCTGCTGCCAACCCCTCAGACAGGTTTCTGCCCCCCTAGGGTCAAGCCATGCTTGTCCCAGGATGGCAGAACAAAGGACTTCCTCTGAGAGAGGGTGTTACACCCTCTCCCTTTGGAAAATGGTGTGAAGGCAGGGGAGGAGTAGCCTCCCCCAACCTCTGGAAATGCTTTCTTGGGCACAGATGTGCCCAATTC
This sequence comes from Pleurodeles waltl, assembly GCF_031143425.1. Classification (NCBI taxonomy): domain Eukaryota; kingdom Metazoa; phylum Chordata; class Amphibia; order Caudata; family Salamandridae; genus Pleurodeles; species Pleurodeles waltl. Next base: position 1,730,492 of record NW_027150269.1, on the reverse strand, counting down.
TGCATAAGCCAGTCTACACCGGTTCAGGGGACCCTTTAGCCCTGCTCTGGCGCGAAACTGGACAAAGGAAAGGGGAGCGACCACTCCCCTGACCTGCACCTCCCCTGGGAGGTGTCCAGAGCTCCTCCAGTGCGCTCCAGACCTCTGCCATCTTGGAAACAGAGGTGCTGCTGGCACACTGGACTGCTCTGAGTGGCCAGTGCCACCAGGTGACGTCAGAGACTCCTTCTGATAGGCTCCTTCAGGTGTTAGTAGCCTATCCTCTCTCCTAGGTAGCCAAACCCTCTTTTCTGGCTATTTAGGGTCTCTGTCTCTGGGGAAACTTTAGATAACGAGTGCAAGAGCTCATCCGAGTTCCTCTGGATCTCTCTCTTCATCTTCTGACAAGGAATCGACTGCTGACCGCGCTGGAAGCCTGCAAAACTGCAACATAGTAGCAAAGACGACTACTGCAACTCTGTAACGCTGATCCTGCCGCCTTCTCGACTGTTTTCCTGGTGGTGCATGCTGTGGGGGTAGTCTGCCTCCTCTCTGCACTAGAAGCTCCGAAGAAATCTCCCGTGGGTCGACGGAATCTTCCCCCTGCAACCGCAGGCACCAAAAAGCTGCATTACCGGTCCCTTGGGTCTCCTCTCAGCACAACGAGCGAGGTCCCTCAAATCCAGCAACTCTGTCCAAGTGACCCCCACAGTCCAGTGACTCTTCAGTCCAAGTTTGGTGGAGGTAAGTCCTTGCCTCACCTCGCTAGACTGCATTGCTGGGAACCGTGACTTTTGCAGCTACTCCGGCCTCCGTGCACTTCCGGCGGAAATCCTTTGTGCACTGTCCAGCCTGGGTCCACGGCACTCTAACCTGCATTGCACGAGCTCCTAAGTTGTTCTCCGGCGACGTGGGACTTCTTTGTGCGACTTCGGGTGAGCACTGTTTCACGCATCCTCATAGTGCCTGTTTCTGGCTATTCTCCGGGAGCTACCTGCTGCTAAGAGGGCTCCTTGTCTTGCTCGACGTCCCCTCTACCTCGTGGTCCAATTTGCGACCTCCTGGTCCCTCCTGGGCCACAGTAGCATCCAAAAACGCTAACCGCATGATTTGCAGCTAGCAAGGCTTGTTGGCGTTCTTTCGGAGGGAAAACAATTCTGCACGACTTTCCACGGCGAGAGAAATCCGTCTACCAAAGGGGAAGTCTCTAGTCCTTTTCGTTCTTGCAGAAACCTCAGCTTCTTCTGTCCAGTAGAAGCTTCTTTGCACCCACAGCTGGCATTTCCTGGGCATCTGCCCATCTCCGACTTGCTTGTGACTTTTGGACTTGGTCCCCTTGTTCCACAGGTATCCTAGATTGGAAATCCATCGTTGTTGCATTGTTGGTTTGTGTCTTTCCTGCATTATTCCTCTATCACAACTTATTTGTCCTTGGGGGAACTTTAGTGCACTTTGCACTCACTTTTCAGGGTCTTGGGGTGGGCTATTTTTCTGACCCTCACTATTTTCTAATAGTCCCAGCGACCCTCTACAAGGTCACATAGGTTTGGGGTCCATTCGTGGTTCGCATTCCACTTTTGGAGTATATGGTTTGTGTTGCCCCTATCCCTATGTGTCCCCATTGCATCCTATTGTAACTATGCATTGTTTGCACTGTTTTCTAAGACTATACTGCATATTTTTGGTATTGTGTACATGTATCTTGTGTATATTTCCTATCCTCTCACTGAGGGTACACTCTAAGATACTTTGGCATATTGTCATAAAAATAAAGTACCTTTATTTTTTAGTATAACTGTGTATTGTGTTTTCTTATGATATTGTGCATATGACACTAAGTGGTACTGTAGTAGCTTCACACGTCTCCTAGTTCAGCCTAAGCTGCTCTGCTAAGCTACCATTATCTATCAGCCTAAGCTGCTAGATACCCTATACACTAATAAGGGATAACTGGGCCTGGTGCAAGGTGTAAGTAGCCCTTGGTACTCACTACAAGCCAGTCCAGCCTCCTACATTGGTTGTGCAGCGGTGGGATAAGTGCTTTGAGACTACTTACCACTCTTGTCATTGTACTTTTCATAAGAGAAAAATATACAAAACAAGTTCAGTGTGTGTACACATAGCTAAAAAGTTTTGCATTTCCTCTTTTCACTCTTTTCTAAGTGCTGAAAAGTACTTCTAAACTTCTAAAAAGTTCTAAAAAGTTTAAAAAGTTTTTTTTCTCTGTCTTTCTAAAAGCTCTGACAAACTTTTTTCACTTTTTCTATCACTTTAACTCTCTCTAAAAATGTCTGGCACAGGCCAAAATGTTGATCTGTCCAAACTTGCATATGATCACCTTAGCTGGAAAGGAGCAAGGAGTCTCTGCATAGAGAGAGGTTTGAGTGTAGGGAAGAATCCTTCCTTGGAACTCTTACTTAACATGCTTAGAGAACAAGATAAAGCCACTAAGGCCCCATCGGTAGAAAAAGCAGCTAATGGTTCCCAATCTGATCCAGGGACACCCCTAGGAAAAGATTTAGGAAAGAAAAATCAGAGCCTGCCCATTACTAGACAGTCTAGCATAGTTGGTACAGATGTAGAGTCACACCATACAGATAGTCTTGTCTCACATCATAGCAAGAGCATTCATTCTCACCACAGTAGAAGTGATGTTTCTGTTAACCAAGCTGTTAGGGTGCCTTCTGTAAGGGACAGGTCTCCTTCTGTTCATTCTCATCATACTTCTGTTTCAAGGCATGTCCCTCCCACCCACCCTGATGACAGATTGTTAGAAAGGGAGCTCAATAAATTGAGAGTGGAACAAACCAGACTGAAGCTCAAGAAGCAACAGCTGGATTTGGATAGACAGACCTTAGAAGTAGAGAAGGAGAGACAGAAACTGGGTTTAGACACCCATGGTGGCAGCAGCAGTATTCCCCATAGTCATCCTGCAAAAGAGCATGATTCCAGAAATCTGCACAAGATAGTTCCCCCTTATAAGGAGGGGGATGACATTAACAAGTGGTTTGCTGCACTTGAGAGGGCCTGTGCTGTACAAGATGTCCCTCAAAGGCAGTGGGCTGCTATCCTATGGCTATCATTTAGTGGAAAAGGTAGGGATAGGTTCCTTACTGTGAAAGAAAATGAAGCTAATGATTACAAAGTTCTTAAGAATGCACTCCTGGATGGTTATGGCTTAACCACTGAACAATACAGGATAAAGTTCAGAGAGACCAAAAAGGAGTCTTCACAAGACTGGGTTGATTTCATTGACCATTCAGTGAAGGCCTTGGAGGGGTGGTTACATGGCAGTAAAGTGACTGATTATGACAGCCTGTATTACTTGATCCTGAGAGAGCATATTCTTAATAATTGTGTGTCTGATTTGCTGCACCAGTACTTGGTGGACTCTGATCTGACCTCTCCCCAAGAATTGGGAAAGAAGGCAGACAAATGGGTCAGAACAAGGGTGAACAGAAAAGTTCATACAGGTGGTGACAAAGAGAACAATAAGAAGAAAGATGGTGAAAAATCTCAAGATAAGCATGGGGATATGGGTAAAACCAAAGATCCCACTTCAAATCTTAAACACTCTTCAGGGGGTGGGGATAAAACAAATTCTTCCTCTTCTTCTCAACCTACACAATTTAAAAAGCCTTGGTGCTTTGTGTGTAAAAACAGAGGCCATAGGCCAGGGGATAAGTCCTGTCCAGGTAAACCCCCTGAGCCTACCACCACTAATACATCAAGCTCTAGTGCCCCTAGCAGTAGTGGTACTAGTGGTGGGACTGCTGGCAACAGTCAAGTTAAGGGTGTAGTTGGGTTCACTTATGGGTCCATAGTAGAAACTGGGGTAGTCACTCCCAAGACAGTTTCTGTCACACCTAGTGGCATTGGCCTTGCCACACTGGCTGCTTGTCCCCTTACAATGGATAAGTACAGGCAGACAGTTTCAATAAATGGTGTTGAGGCCTTGGCCTACAGGGACACAGGTGCCAGTATCACTTTGGTGACTGAAAACCTAGTGGCTCATGAACAACACATCATTGGACAACAGTATAAAATTATTGATGTCCATAACTCCACTAAGTTTCTTCCCTTAGCTATAATTCAGTTTAGTTGGGGTGGAGTTACTGGCCCCAAGCAGGTGGTGGTATCACCTAGCTTACCTGTAGATTGTCTCTTAGGTAATGACCTAGAGGCCTCAGGTTGGGCTGATGTAGAGTTTTATGCCCATGCAGCCATGCTGGGCATCCCAGAGGAATTGTTCACTCTCATTTCTACTGAAATGAAAAAGCAAAGGAGAGAAGGCCTGAAAACTCAGGATCCCTCTCCAACAACAGGTAAAAAGGGTATCACAGTATCCCCTAACCACCCTACCGTTCAGGATACGATTCCTGTGGTGGGAGAACCCTCTCCTGGGGTGGCACCTGTTCCAAGGGAATCATCAGTTGGCAAAACTGTAGTCCCTGAGGTAGAAGTACCTCTCTGTGGGATAACTAACATTGGTGAGAAAAAGAGCACCATTTTAGTTAACATGGAGCATCCCTCCAACCCTCCCAGAGAAACTTTAGTGCAGAAACCCTGCACTGCCTCACAACACTTAGGACAGCATCCCTGCCCTAGTGTGGAGCTCGTAGGACAGCATCCCTGCCCTGCTCCAACTCAAGAGAAACAGCATCCCTGTTCTCTTTTCCAGCCATATGGACCAAGTTTTTGCCCAGCTATAGCTTTCCTGAGACAGCATCCCTGTCTGGCATTTCCATCACTACAAATAGGTTCAGTGGACAATGCCCACTGCTCTAAACTAAAACTTACTGATAGAAACTCTGAAAATACATCTTCACATTGTTGCTTAGCTAAAAAACTTCAAACAGGGTGGTTTACATCCCCACAGGGAAGTAACCATATAGTGGATGATAAAGGGAGTAACCAGTCTATTGCAGAGCTACTCTCTACTTATCACCACTTAGACAATAAAGTCTCAACTGGCCAAGGTTAGCCTTATTGTCCTTCGTTTGGGGGGGGGGTTGTGTGAGAAAGTAGCCTCTTTCTAGCCTTGTTACCCCCACTTTTGGCCTGTTTGTGAGTGTATGCCAGGGTGTTTTCACTGTCTCACTGGGATCCTGCTAGCCAGGGCCCAGTGCTCATAGTGAAAACCTTATGTTTTCAGTATGTTTGTTATGTGTCACTGGGACCCTGCTAGTCAGGACCCCAGTGCTCATAAGTTTGTGGCCTATATGTGTGTGTTCCCTGTGTAGTGCCTAACTGTCTCACTGAGGCTCTGCTAATCAGAACCTCAGTGGTTATGCTCTCTCATTTCTTTCAAAATTGTCACTAACAGGCTAGTGACCAATTTTACCAATTTACATTGGCTTACTGGAACACCCTTATAATTCCCTAGTATATGGTACTGAGGTACCCAGGGTATTGGGGTTCCAGGAGATCCCTATGGGCTGCAGCATTTCTTTTGCCACCCATAGGGAGCTCTGACAATTCTTACACAGGCCTGCCACTGCAGCCTGAGTGAAATAACGTCCACGTTATTTCACAGCCATTTTACACTGCACTTAAGTAACTTATAAGTCACCTATATGTCTAACCTTTACCTGGTAAAGGTTAGGTGCAAAGTTACTTAGTGTGAGGGCACCCTGGCACTAGCCAAGGTGCCCCCACATTGTTCAGGGCCAATTCCCCGGACTTTGTGAGTGCGGGGACACCATTACACGCGTGTACTACATATAGGTCACTACCTATATGTAGCTTCACAATGGTAACTCCAAATATGGCCATGTAACATGTCTATGATCATGGAATTGCCCCCTCTATGCCATCCTGGCATAGTTGGCACAATCCCATGACCCAGTGGTCTGTAGCACAGACCCTGGTACTGCCAAACTGCCTTTCCTGGGGTTTCACTGCAGCTGCTTCTGCTGCCAACCCCTCAGACAGGTTTCTGCCCCCCTGGGGTCAAGCCATGCTTGTCCCAGGATGGCAGAACAAAGGACTTCCTCTGAGAGAGGGTGTTACACCCTCTCCCTTTGGAAAATGGTGTGAAGGCAGGGGAGGAGTAGCCTCCCCCAGCCTCTGGAAATGCTTTTTTGGGCACAGATGTGCCCAATTCTGCATAAGCCAGTCTACACCGGTTCAGGGGACCCTTTAGCCCTGCTCTGGCGCGAAACTGGACAAAGGAAAGGGGAGCGACCACTCCCCTGACCTGCACCTCCCCTGGGAGGTGTCCAGAGCTCCTCCAGTGTGCTCCAGACCTCTGCCATCTTGGAAACAGAGGTGCTGCTGGCACACTGGACTGCTCTGAGTGGCCAGTGCCACCAGGTGACGTCAGAGACTCCTTCTGATAGGCTCCTTCAGGTGTTAGTAGCCTATCCTCTCTCCTAGGTAGCCAAACCCTCTTTTCTGGCTATTTAGGGTCTCTGTCTCTGGGGAAACTTTAGATAACGAGTGCAAGAGCTCATCCGAGTTCCTCTGGATCTCTCTCTTCATCTTCTGATAAGGAATCGACTGCTGACCGCGCTGGAAGCCTGCAAAACTGCAACATAGTAGCAAAGACGACTACTGCAACTCTGTAACGCTGATCCTGCCGCCTTCTCGACTGTTTTCCTGGTGGTGCATGCTGTGGGGGTAGTCTGCCTCCTCTCTGCACTAGAAGCTCCGAAGAAATCTCCCGTGGGTCGACGGAATCTTCCCCCTGCAACCGCAGGCCCCAAAGAGCTGCATTACCGGTCCCTTGGGTCTCCTCTCAGCACGACGAGCGAGGTCCCTCGAATCCAGCAACTCTGTCCAAGTGACCCCCACAGTCCAGTGACTCTTCAGTCCAAGTTTGGTGGAGGTAAGTCCTTGCCTCACCTCGCTAGACTGCATTGCTGGGAACCGTGACTTTTGCAGCTACTCCGGCCTCCGTGCACTTCCGGCGGAAATCCTTTGTGCACTGTCCAGCCTGGGTCCACGGCACTCTAACCTGCATTGCACGAGCTCCTAAGTTGTTCTCCGGCGACGTGGGACTTCTTTGTGCGACTTCGGGTGAGCACTGTTTCACGCATCCTCATAGTGCCTGTTTCTGGCTATTCTCCGGGAGCTACCTGCTGCTAAGAGGGCTCCTTGTCTTGCACGACGTCCCCTCTACCACCTGGTCCAATTTGCGACCTCCTGGTCCCTCCTGGGCCACAGTAGCATCCAAAAACGCTAACCGCATGATTTGCAGCTAGCAAGGCTTGTTGGCGTCTTTCGGCGGGAAAACAATTCTGCACGACTCTCCATGGCGAGAGAAATCCGTTTACCAAAGGGGAAGTCTCTAGTCCTTTTCGTTCTTGCAGAAACCTCAGCTTCTTCTGTCCAGTAGAAGCTTCTTTGCACCCACAGCTGGCATTTCCTGGGCATCTGCCCATCTCCGACTTGCTTGTGACTTTTGGACTTGGACCCCTTGTTCCACAGGTACCCTAGATTGGAAATCCATCGTTGTTGCATTGTTGGTTTGTGTCTTTCCTGCATTATTCCTCTATCACGACTTATTTGTCCTTGGGGGAACTTTAGTGCACTTTGCACTCACTTTTCAGGGTCTTGGGGTGGGCTATTTTTCTAACCCTCACTATTTTCTAATAGTCCCAGCGACCCTCTACAAGGTCACATAGGTTTGGGGTCCATTTGTGGTTCGCATTCCACTTTTGGAGTATATGGTTTGTGTTGACCCTATCCCTACGTGTCCCCATTGCATCCTATTGTAACTATACATTGTTTGCACTGTTTTCTAAGACTATACTGCATATTTTTGGTATTGTGTACATATATCTTGTGTATATTTCCTATCCTCTCACTGAGGGTACACTCTAAGATACTTTGGCATATTGTCATAAAAATAAAGTACCTTTATTTTTTAGTATAACTGTGTATTGTGTTTTCTTATGATATTGTGCATATGACACTAAGTGGTACTGTAGTAGCTTCACACGTCTCCTAGTTCAGCCTAAGCTGCTCTGTTAAGCTACCATTATCTATCAGCCTAAGCTGCTAGATACCCTATACACTAATAAGGGATAACTGGGCCTGGTGCAAGGTGTAAGTAGCCCTTGGTACTCACTACAAGCCAGTCCAGCCTCCTACATTGGTTGTGCAGCGGTGGGATAAGTGCTTTGAGACTACTTACCACTCTTGTCATTGTACTTTTCATAAGAGAAAAATATACAAAACAAGTTCAGTGTATATACACATAGCCAAAAAGTTTTGCATTTCCTCTTTTCACTCTTTTCTAAGTGCTGAAAAGTACTTCTAACTTTCTAAAAAGTTCTAAAAAGTTTTAAAAGTTTTTTTCTGTCTTTCTAAAAGTGCTGAAAACTTTTTTTTCTCTTTTTCTATCACTTTAACTCTCTCTAAAAATGTCTGGCACAGGCCAAAATGTTGACCTGTCCAAAATTGCATATGATCACCTTAGCTGGAAAGGAGCAAGGAGTCTCTGCATAGAGAGAGGTTTGAGTGTAGGGAAGAATCCTTCCTTGGAATTGTTACTTAACATGCTTAGAGAACAAGATAAGGCTAAAAGTGCCCCATCTGTTGAAAATGTAGCTAATGGTTCCCAATCTGATCCAGGGACTCCCCCAGGTAAAGGTTCAGGAAAGAAACTTCTTAGCCTTCCCATTACAAGACAGTCTAGCATAGTTGGTACTGAGGTGGAGTCACATCATACAGATGATGTGCTCTCACATTACACTGTCAGCCAAGCTGTTAGGGTGCCCTCTGTAAGGGACAGGTCTCCTTCTGTCCATTCTCATCATACTTCTGTTTCAAGACATGTCCCTCCCACCCACCCTGATGACAGATTGTTAGAAAGGGAGCTCAATAGATTGAGAGTGGAACAAACCAGACTGAAGCTCAAGAAGCAACAGCTGGATTTGGATAGACAGACTTTAGAAGTAGAGAAGGAGAGACAGAAACTGGGTTTAGAAACCCATGGTGGCAGCAGCAGTATTCCCCATAGTCATCCTGCAAAAGAGCATGATTCCAGGAATCTGCACAAGATAGTTCCCCCTTATAAGGAGGGGGATGACATTAACAAGTGGTTTGCTGCACTTGAGAGGGCCTGTGCTGTACAGGATGTCCCTCAAAGGCAGTGGGCTGCTATCCTATGGCTATCATTTAGTGGAAAAGGTAGGGATAGGCTCCTTACTGTGAAAGAAAGTGATGCCAATAATTTTACAGTTCTTAAGAATGCACTCCTGGATGGTTATGGCTTAACCACTGAACAATACAGGATAAAGTTCAGAGAGACCAAAAAGGAGTCTTCACAAGACTGGTTTGATTTCATTGACCATTCAGTGAAGGCCTTGGAGGGTTGGTTACATGGCAGTAAAGTTACTGATTATGACAGCCTGTATAACTTGATCCTGAGAGAGCATATTCTTAATAATTGTGTGTCTGATTTGTTGCACCAGTACTTGGTGGACTCTGATCTGACTTCTCCCCAAGAATTGGGAAAGAAGGCAGACAAATGGGTCAGAACAAGGGTGAACAGAAAAGTTCATACAGGGGGTGACAAAGAGAACAATAAGAAGAAAGATGGTGAAAAATCTCAAGATAAGCATGGGGTCAAGGGTAAAACAAAAGATCCCACTTCAAATCTTAAACACTCTTCATCGGGTGGTGATAAAACAAATTCTTCCTCTTCTTCTCAACCTACACAATTTAAAAAGCCTTGGTGCTTTGTGTGTAAAAATAGAGGCCATAGGCCAGGGGATACGTCCTGTCCAGGTAAACCCCCTGAGCCTACCACCACTAATACATCAAGCTCTAGTGCCCCTAGCAGTAGTGCTACTAGTGGTGGGACTGCTGGCAACAGTCAAGTTAAGGGTGTAGTTGGGTTCATTTATGGGTCCATAGTAGAAACTGGGGTAGTCAGTCCAAAGACAGTTTCTGTCACACCTAGTGGCATTGGCCTTGCCACACTGGCTGCTTGTCCCCTTACAATGGATAAGTACAGGCAGACAGTTTCAATAAATGGTGTTGAGGCCTTGGCCTACAGGGACACAGGTGCCAGTATCACTTTGGTGACTGAAAACCTAGTGCATCCTGAACAACACATCATTGGACAACAGTATAAGATTATTGATGTCCATAACTTCACTAAGTTTCTTCCCTTAGCTATAATTCAGTTTAGTTGGGGTGGAGTTACTGGCCCTAAGCAGGTGGTGGTATCACCTAGCTCACCTGTAGACTGTCTCTTAGGTAATGACCTAGAGGCCTCAGGTTGGGCTGATGTAGAGTTTTATGCCCATGCAGCCATGCTGGGCATCCCTGAGGAATTGTTCCCTCTCATTTCTACTGAAATGAAAAAGCAAAGGAGAGAAGGCCTGAAAACCCAGGATCCCTCTCCATCAACAGGTAAAAAGGGTATCACAGTATCCCCTAACCACCCTACCATTCAGGATACCATTCCTGTGGTGGGAGAAACCTCTCCTGGGGTGGCACCTGTTCCAAGGGAATCATCAGCTGGCAAAGCTGGACTCCCTGAGGTAGAAGTACCTCTCTGTGGGATAACTAACATTGGTGAGAAAAAGAGCACCATTTTAGTTAACATGGAGCATCCCTCCAACTCTCCCAGAGAAACTTTAGTGCAGAAACTCTGCACTGCCTCACAACACTTAGGACAGCATCCCTGCCCTAGTGTGGAGCTCACAGGACAGCATCCCTGCCCTGCTCCAACTCAAGAGAAACAGCATCCCTGTTCTCTCTTCCAGCCATATGGACAAAATGTTTGCCCAGCTATGGCTTTATTGAGACAGCACCCCTGTCTGGCATTTCCATCATTACAAATAGGTTCAGTGGATAATTCCCACTCCTCTAAACTAAAACTTACTGATAGAAACTCTGAAAATACATCTTCATATTGTTGCTTAGCTAATAAACTTCAAACAGGGTGGTTTACATCCCCACAGGGAAGTAACCATATAGTGGATGATAAAGGGAGTAACCAGTCTATTGCAGAGCTACTCTCTACTTATCACCACTTAGACAATAAAGTCTCAACTGGCCAAGGTTAGCCTTATTGTCCTTCGTTTGGGGGGGGGTTGTGTGAGAAAGTAGCCTCTTTCTAGCCTTGTTACCCCCACTTTTGGCCTGTTTGTGAGTGTATGTCAGGGTGTTTTCACTGTCTCACTGGGATCCTGCCAGCCAGGGCCCAGTACTCATAGTGAAAACCCTATGTTTTCAGTATGTTTGTTATGTGTCACTGGGACCCTGCTAGTCAGGACCCCAGTGCTCATAAGTTTGTGACCTATAGGTATGTGTTCCCTGTGTGATGCCTAACTGTCTCACTGAGGCTCTGCTAACCAGAACCTCAGTGGTTATGCTCTCTCATTTCTTTCAAAATTGTCACTAACAGGCTAGTGACCAATTTTACCAATTTACATTGGCTTACTGGAACACCCTTATAATCCCCTAGTATATGGTACTGAGGTACCCAGGGTATTGGGGTTCCAGGAGATCCCGATGGGCTGCAGCTTTCTTTTGCCACCCATAGGGAGCTCTGACAATTCTTACACAGGTCTGCCACTGCAGTCTGAGTGAAATAACGTCCACGTTATGTCACAGCCATTTTACACTGCACTTAAGTAACTTATAAGTCACCCATATGTCTAACATTTACCTGGTAAAGGTTAGGTGCAAAGTTACTTAGTGTGAGGGCACCCTGGCACTAGCCAAGGTGCCCCCACATTGTTCAGAGCCAATTCCCTGAACTTTGTGAGTGCGGGGACACCATTACACGTGTGCACTACATATAGGTCACTACCTATATGTAGCTTCACAATGGTAACTCCGAATATGGCCATGTAACATGTCTATGATCATGGAATTGCCCCCTCTATGCCATCCTGGCATAGTTGGCACAATCCCATGATCCCAGTGGTCTGTAGCACAGACCCTGGTACTGCCAAACTGCCTTTCCTGGGGTTTCACTGCAGCTGCTGCTTCTGCCAACCCCTCAGACAGGTTTCTGCCTCCCTGGGGTCAAGCCAGGCTTGTCCCAGGATGGCAGAACAAAGGACTTTCTCTGAGAGAGGGTGTTACACCCTCTCCCTTTGGAAAATGGTGTGAAGGCAGGGGAGGAGTAGCCTCCCCCAGCCTCTGGAAATGCTTTCTTGGGCACAGATGTGCCCAATTCTGCATTAGCCAGTCTACACCGGTTCAGGGGACCCCTTAGCCCTGCTCTGGCGCGAAACTGGACAAAGGAAAGGGGAGTGACCACTCCCCTGACCTGCACCTCCCCTGGGAGGTGTCCAGAGCTCCTCCAGTGTGCTCCAGACCTCTGCCATCTTGGAAACAGAGGTGCTGCTGGCACACTGGACTGCTCTGAGTGGCCAGTGCCACCAGGTGACGTCAGAGACTCCTTCTGATAGGCTCCTTTAGATGTTGCTAGCCTATCCTCTCTCCTAGGTAGCCAAACCCTCTTTTCTGGCTATTTAGGGTCTCTGTCTCTGGGGAAACTTTAGATAACGAATGCAAGAGCTCAGCCGAGTTCCTCGGCATCTCTCTCTTCACCTTCTGCCAAGGAATCGACTGCTGACCGCGCTGGAAGCCTGCAAAACTGCAACATAGTAGCAAAGACGACTACTGCAACTCTGTAACGCTGATCCTGTCGCCTTCTCGACTGTTTTCCTGGTGGTGCATGCTGTGGGGGTAGTCTGCCTCCTCTCTGCACTAGAAGCTCCGAAGAAATCTCCCGTGGGTCGACGGAATCTTCCCCCTGCAACCGCAGGCACCAAAAAGCTGCATTACCGGTCCCTTGGGTCTCCTCTCAGCACGACGAGCGAGGTCCCTCGAATCCAGCAACTCTGTCCAAGTGACCACCAAAGTTCAGTGACTCTTCAGTCCAAGTTTGGTGGAGGTAAGTCCTTGCCTCACCTCGCTAGACTGCATTGCTCGGAACCGCGACTTTTGCAGCTACTCCGGCCCCTGTGCACTTCCGGCAGAAATCCTTTGTGCACAGCCAAGCCTGGGTCCACGGCACTCTAACCTGCATTGCACGACTTTCTAAGTTGGTCTCCGGCGACGTGGGACTCCTTTGTGTAACTTCGGGTGAGCACCGTTTCATGCATCCTTGTAGTGCCTGTTTCTGGCATTTTTGCAGGTGGTACCTGCTGCTGAGAGGGCTCTTTGTCTTGCCCTACGTTTCTTCTACCTCCTGACGCAATTTGCGACATCATGTTCCTTCCTGGGCCACAGCAGCGTCCAAAAACGTTAACCGCATGATTTGCAACTAGCAAGGCTTGTTGGCATTCTTTTGGCGGGAAAACACTTCTGCACGACTCTCCACAGCGAGTGGGATCCATCCACCAAAGGGGAAGTCTCTAGCCCTTTTCGTTCCTGCAGAAACCTCAGCTTCTTCTGTCCAGTAGAAGCTTCTTTGCACCCACAGCTGGCATTTCCTGGGCATCTGCCCATCTCCGACTTGCTTGTGACTTTTGGACTTGGTCCCCTTGTTCCACAGGTACCCTAGATTGGAAATCCATCGTTGTTGCATTGTTGGTTTGTGTCTTTCCTGCATTATTCCTCTATTTTGACTTCTTTGTCCTTGGGGGAACTTTAGTGCACTTTGCACTCACTTTTCAGGGTCTTGGGGAGGGTTATTTTTCTAACTCTCACTATTTTCTAATAGTCCCAGCGACCCTCTACAAGGTCACATAGGTTTGGGGTCCATTTGTGGTTCGCATTCCACTTTTGGAGTATATGGTTTGTGTTGCCCCTATCCCTATGTGTCCCCATTGCATCCTATTGTAACTATACATTGTTTGCACTGTTTTCTAAGACTATACTGCATATTTTTCCTATTGTGTATATATATCTTGTGTATATTTCCTACCCTCTCACTGAGGATACACTCTAAGATACTTTGGCATATTGTCATAAAAATACAGTACCTTTATTTTTAGTATAACTGTGTATTGTGTTTTCTTATGATATTGTGCATATGACACTAAGTGGTACTGTAGGAGCTTCACTCGTCTCCTAGTTCAGTCTAAGCTGCTCTGCTAAGCTACCATTATCTAGCAGCCTATGCTGCTAGACACCCTATACACTAATAAGGGATAACTGGGCCTGGTGCAAGGTGTAAGTACCCCTTGGTACTCACTACAAGCCAGTCCAGCCTCCTACAAGAGCTCATCAGAGTTCCTCTGCATCTCTCTCTTCACCTTCTGCCAAGGAATAGACTGCTGACCGCGCTGGAAGCCTGCAAAACTGCAACAAAGTAGCAAAGACGACTACTGCGACCTTGTAACGCTGATCCTGCTGCCTTCTCGACTGTTTTCCTGGTGGTGCATGCTGTGGGGGTAGTCTGCCTCCTCTCTGCACTAGAAGCTCTGAAGAAATCTCCCATGGGTCGACGGAATCTTCCCCCTGCAACCGCAGGCACCAAAGAACTGCATCACCGGTCCTCTGGGTCTCCTCTCAGCACAACGAGCGAGGTCCCTTGAACTCAGCAACTCTGTCCAAGTGACTCCCACAGTCCAGTGACTCTTCAGTCCAAGTTTGGTGGACGTAAGTCCTTGCCTCCCCACGCTAGACTGCATTGCTGGGAACCCCGTGTTTTGCAGCTACTCCGGCTCCTGTGCACTCTTCCAGGATTTCCTTTGTGCACAGCCAAGCCTGGGTCCCCGGCACTCTAACCTGCAGTGCACGAACTCCTGAGTTGTCCTCCGGCGTCGAGGGACCCTCTTTTGTGACTTCGGGTGAGCTCCGGTTTGCTCCACTTTGTAGTGCCTGTTCCGGCACTTCTGCGGGTGCTCCTTGCTTCTGAGATGGCTCCTTGTCTTGCTGGGCGCCCCCTCTGTCTCCTCACGCAAGTGGCGACATCCTGGTCCCTCCTGGGCCACAGCAGCATCCAAAAACCCTAACCACGACCCTTGCAGCTACCAAGGCTTGTTTTCGGTCTTTCTGCACAGAAACACCTCTGCACGACTCTTCACGACGTGGGACATGCATCCTCCAAAGGGGAAGTTTCTAGCCCTTGTCATTCTTGCAGAATCCACAGCTTCTACCATCCGGTTGCAGCTTCTTTGCACCCACAGCTGGCATTACCTGGGCATCTGCCCACTCCCACCTTGATCGTGACTCTTGGACTTGGTCCCCTTGTTCCACAGGTACTCTCATCAGGAAATCCATCATTGTTGCATTGCTGGTGTTGGTCTTTGGGGAACTTTACTTCCCTTTGCACCCACTTTTCAGGGTCTTGGGGTCGGCTATTTTTCTAACCCTCACTGTTTCCTTACAGTCCCAGCGACCCTCTACAAGGTCACATAGGTTTGGGGTCCATTCGTGGTTCGCATTCCACTTCTAGAGTATATGGTTTGTGTTGCCCCTATCCCTATGTGCCCCCATTGCATTCTATTGTGACTATACATTGTTTGCACTGTTTTCTATTGCTGTTACTGCATATTTTGGTATTGTGTGCATATATCTTGTGTATATTTGCTATCCTCATACTGAGGGTACTCACTGAGATACTTTGGCATATTATCATAAAAATAAAGTACCTTTATTTTTAGTATATCTGTGTATTGTGTTGTCTTATGATATTGTGCATATGACACTAGTGGTACTGTAGGAGCTTCACTCGTCTCCTAGTTCAGCCTAAGCTGCTCTGCTAAGCTACCTTTTCTATCAGCCTAAGCTGCTAGACACCCATCTACACTAATAAGGGATACCTGAGCCTGGTGCAAGGTGTAAGAACCCCTTGGTACCCACTACAAGCCAGTCCAGCCTCCTACAACGGTCCACTATTGGCCGCCCTGCGAGAGCAGAGGAAACTCTTAAAAAGCGAATTATGGTCTTTTAAAAAACTGCAGCAGGAGACGCTCTTGGCCAAACTACATTACGCATCTAAATCATCCGACCCCAAAAGATTCTGGAAAATCATCAACACAATGGACAAGGGACCAGTGGCAGTTAATAACGCAAATATTTCTGAGGAAGCTTGGGTACACCGTCTAAAGTCACATCTAAAGAAATTGGACACCGAAATCGCTCAACAATCCCAAGGGTTCTCGGAGAGCCAAGAACCCGAGGTTGCAGAATGCCTAAAGATCTCAGCATCAGAATTAATAAATGTAGGAGGCTGGGCTGGCTTGTAGTGAGTACCAAGGGGTACTTGCACCTTGCACCAGGCCCAGTTATCCCTTATTAGTGTATAGGGTGTCTAGCAGCATAGACTGATAGATAATGGTAGCTTAGCAGAGCAGCTTAGGCTGAACTAGGAGACGAGTGAAGCTCCTACAGTACCACTTAGTGTCATATGCACAATATCATAAGAAAACACAATACACAGTTGTACTAAAAATAAAGGTACTTTATTTTTATGACAATATGCCAAAGTATCTCAGAGTGTACCCTCAGTGAGAGGATAGGAAATATACACAAGATATATGTACACAATACCAAAAATATGCAGTATAGTCTTAGAAAACAGTGCAAACAATGTATAGTTACAATAGGATGCAATGGGGACACATAGGGATAGGGGCAACACAAACCATATACTCCAAAAGTGGAATGCGAACCACAAATGGACCCCAAACCTATGTGACCTTGTAGAGGGTCGCTGGGACAATTAGAAAATAGTGAGGGTTAGAAAAATAGCCCACCCCAAGACCCTGAAAAGTGAGTGCAAAGTGCACTAAAGTTCCCCAAAGGACATAGAAGTCGTGATAGGGGAATTCTGCAGGAAAGACACAAACCAGCAATGCAACAACGATGGATTTCCAGTCGAGGGTACCTGTGGAACAAGGGGACCACGTCCAAAAGTCACAAGCAAGTCGGAGATGGGCAGATGCCCAGGAAATGGCAGCTGTGGGTGCAAAGAAGCTTCTACTGGACAGAAGAAGCTAAGGTTTCTGCAGGAACGACAAGGGCTAGAGACTTTCCCTTTGGAGGACGTATCTATCACGCCGTGGAGAGTTGTGCAGAAGTGTTTTTCCGCCGAAAGACTGCCAACAAGCCTTGCTAGCTGCAAATTGTGTGGTTAGTGTTTTTGGATGCTGCTGTGGCCCAGGAGGGACCAGGATGTCGCAAATTGCGCCAGGTGACAGAGGAGACGTCGAGCAAGACAAGGAGCCCTCTCAGCAGCAGGTAGCACCCGGAGAAGTGCCAGAAACAGGCACTACAAGGATGTGTGAAGCGGTGCTCACCCGAAGTTGCACAAAGGAGTCCCACGTCGCCGGAGACCAACTTAGAAAGTCGTGCAATGCAGGTTAGAGTGCCGTGGACCCAGGCTTGGCTGTGCACAAAGGATTTCCACCAGAAGTGCACAGAGGCCGTAGTAGTTGCAAAAATCACGTTTCCCAGCAATGCAGTCTGGCATGGGGAGGCAAGGACTTACCTCCACCAAACTTGGACTGAAGAGTCACTGGACTTTGGGGGTCACTTGGACACAATTTCTGGATTCGAGGGACCTCGCTCGTCGTGCTGAGAGGAGACCCAAGGGACCGGTGATGCAGTTCTTTGGTGCCTGCGGTTGCAGGGGGACGATTCCGTCGACCCACGGGAGATTTCTTCTGAGCTTTTAGTGCAGAGAGGAGGCAGACTACCCCCACAGCATGCACAACCAGGAAAACAGTCGAGAAGGCGGCAGGATCAGCGTTACAGAGTTGCAGTAGTCGTCTTAGCTACTTTGTTGCAGTTTTGCAGGCTTCCAGCGTGGTCAGCAGTCGATTCCTTGGCAGAAGGTGAAGAGAGAGATGCAGAGGAACTCGTATGAGCTCTTGCATTCGTTATCTAAAGTTTCCCCAGAGACAGAGACCCTAAATAGCCAGAAAAGAGGGTTTGGCTACCTAGGAGAGAGGATAGGCTAGCAACACCTGAAGGAGCCTATCAGAAGGAGTCTCTGACATCATCTGGTGGCACTGGCTACTCAGAGCAGTCCAGTGTGCCAGCAGCACCTCTGTTTCCAAGATGGCAGAGGTCTGGAGCACACTGGAGGAGATCTGGACACCTCCCCGGGGAGGTGCAGGTCAGGGGAGTGGTCACTCCCCTTTCCTTTGTCCAGTTTCGCGCCAGAGCAGGGCTAAGGGGTCCCTGAACCGGTGTAAACTGGCTTATGCAGAAATGGGCACCAAATGTGCCCATGAAAGCATTTCCAGAGGCTGGGGGAGGCTACTCCTCCCCTGCCTTCACACCATTTTCCAAAGGGAGAGGGTGTAACACCCTCTCTAAGAGGAAGTCCTTTGTTCTGCCATCCTGGGACAAGCCTGGCTTGACCCCAGGAGGGCAGAAACCTGTCTGAGGGGTTGGCAGCAGCAGCAGCTGCAGTGAAACCCCAGGAAAGGCAGTTTGGCAGTACCAGGGTCTGTGCTACAGACCACTGGGATCATGGGATTGTGCCAACTATGCCAGGATGGCATAGAGGGGGCAATTCCATGATCATAGACATGTTACATGGCCATATTTGGAGTTACCATTGTGAAGATACATATAGGTAGTGACCTATATGTAGTGCACGCGTGTAATGGTTTCCCCGCACTCACAAAGTCCGGGGAATTGGCCCTGAACAATGTGGGGGCACCTTGGCTAGTGCCAGGGTGCCCTCACACTAAGTAACTTTGCACCTAACCTTTACCAGGTAAAGGTTAGACATATAGGTGACTTATAAGTTACTTAAGTGCAGTATAAAATGGCTGTGAAATAACGTGGACGTTATTTCACTCAGGCTGCAGTGGCAGGCCTGTGTAAGAATTGTCAGAGCTCCCTATGGGTGGCAAAAGAAATGCTGCAGCCCATAGGGATCTCCTGGAACCCCAATACCCTGGGTACCTCAGTACCATATACTAGGGAATTATAAGGGTGTTCCAGTAAGCCAATGTAAATTGGTAAAATTGGTCACTAGCCTGTTAGTGACAATTTGAAAGAAATGAGAGAGCATAACCACTGAGGTTCTGGATAGCAGAGCCTCAGTGAGACAGTTAGGCATCACACAGGGAACACTTACATATAGGCCACAAACCTATGAGCACTGGGGTCCTGGCTAGCAGGGTCCCAGTGACACATAACAAACATACTGAAAACATAGGGTTTTCACTATGAGTACTGGGCCCTGGCTAGCAGGATCCCAGTGAGACAGTGAAAACACCCTGACGTACACTCACAAACAGGCCAAAAGTGGGGGTAACAAGGCTAGAAAGAGGCTACTTTCTCACGCAACCCCCCCCCCCAAACGAAGACAATAAGGCTAACCTTGGCCAGTTGAGACTTTATTGTCTAAGTGGTGATAAGTAGAGAGTAGCTCTGCAATAGACTGGTTCCTCCCTTTATCATCCACTATATGGTTACTTCCCTGTGGGGATGTAAACCACCTTGTTTGAAGTTTTTTAGCTAAGCAACAATGTGAAGAAGTATTTTCAGAGTTTCTATCAGTAAGTTTTATTTTAGAGCAGTGGGAATTGTCCACTGAACCTATTTGTAGTGATGGAAATGCCAGACAGGGATGCTGTCTCAGAAAAGCCATAGCTGGGCAAAAACTTTGTCCATATGGCTGGAAGAGAGAACAGGGATGCTGTTTCTCTTGAGTTGGAGCAGGGCAGGGATGCTGTCCTATGAGCTCCACACTAGGGCAGGGATGCTGTCCTAAGTGTTGTGAGGCAGTGCAGGGTTTCTGCACTAAAGTTTCTCTGGGAGGGTTGGAGGGATGCTCCATGTTAACTAAAATGGTGCTCTTTTTCTCACCAATGTTAGTGATCCCACAGAGAGATACTTCTACCTCAGGGAGTCCAGCTTTGCCAGCTGATGATTCCATTGGAACAGGTGCCACCCCAGGAGAGGTTTCTCCCACCACAGGAATGGTATCCTGAGTGGTAGGGTGGTTAGGGGTACTGTGATACCCTTTTTACCTGTTGATGGAGAGGGATCCTGAGTTTTCAGGCCTTCTCTCCTTTGCTTTTTCATTTCAGTAGAAATGAGAGGGAACAATTCCTCAGGGATGCCCAGCATGGCTGCATGGGCATAAAACTCTACATCAGCCCAACCTGAGGCCTCTAGGTCATTACTGTAGGAAAGTACCATCTTGCCTGGCATGTTACCCCCATTTTTCACTGTATATATGTTGTTTTAGTTGTATGTGTCACTGGGACCCTGTTCACCACGGCCCCAGTGCTCATAAGTGTGCCTGAATGTGTTACCCGTGTAGTGACTAACTGTCTCACTGAGGCTCTGCTAATCAGAACCTCAGTGGTTATGGTCTCTCATTTCTTTCTAAATTGTCACTAACAGGCTAGTGACCAATTTCACCAATTTACATTGGCTCACTGGAACACCCTTATAATTCCCTAGTATATGGTACTGAGGTACCCAGGGTATTGGGGTTCCAGGAGATCCCTATGGGCTGCAGCATTTCTTTTGCCACCCATAGGGAGCTCTGACAATTCTTACACAGGCCTGCCACTGCAGCCTGAGTGAAATAACGTCCACGTTATTTCACAGCCATTTTACACTGCACTTAAGTAACTTATAAGTCACCTATATGTCTAACCTTTACCTGGTAAAGGTTAGGTGCAAAGTTACTTAGTGTGAGGGCACCCTGGCACTAGCCAAGGTGTCCCCACATTGTTCAGGGCCAATTCCCCGGACTTTGTGAGTGCGGGGACACCATTACACGCGTGCACTACATATAGGTCACTACCTATATGTAGCTTCACAATGGTAACTCCGAATATGGCCATGTAACATGTCTATGATCATGGAATTGCCCCCTCTATGCCATCCTGGCATAGTTGGCACAATCCCATGATCCCAGTGGTCTGTAGCACAGACCCTGGTACTGCCAAACTGCCCTTCCTGGGGTTTCACTGCAGCTGCTGCTGCTGCCAACCCCTCAGACAGGTTTCTGCCCTCCTGAGGTCAAGCCAGGCTTGTCCCAGGATGGCAGAACAAAGGACTTCCTCTGAGAGAGGGTGTTACACCCTCTCCCTTTGGAAAATGGTGTGAAGGCAGGGAAGGAGTAGCCTCCCCCAGCCTCTGGAAATGCTTTCTTGGGCACAGATGTGCCCAATTCTGCATAAGCCAGTCTACACCGGTTCAGGGGACCCCTTAGCCCTGCTCTGGCGCGAAACTGGACAAAGGAAAGGGGAGTGACCACTCCCCTGACCTGCACCTCCCCTGGGAGGTGTCCAGAGCTCCTCCAGTGTGTTCCAGACCTCTGCCATCTTGGAAACAGAGGTGCTGCTGGCACACTAGACTGCTCTGAGTGGCCAGTGCCACCAGGTGACGTCAGAGACTCCTTGTGATAGGCTCCTTCAGGTGTTGCTAGCCTATCCTCTCTCCTAAGTAGCCAAACCCTCTTTTCTGGCTATTTAGGGTCTCTGTCTCTGGGGAAACTTTAGATAACGAATGCAAGACCTCATCCGAGTTCCTCTGCATCTCTCTCTTCACCTTCTCCCAAGGAATCGACTGCTGACCGCGCTGGAAGCCTGCAACACTGCAACAAAGTAGCAAAGATGACTACTGCAACTCTGTAACGCTGATCCAGCCGCCTTCTCGACTGTTTTCCTGGTGGTGCATGCTGTGGGGGTAGTCTGCCTCCTCTCTGCACTAGAAGCTCAGAAGAAATCTCCAGTGGGTGGACTGAATCTTCCCCCTGCAACCGCAGGCACCAAAAAGCTGCATTACCGGTCCCTTGGGTCTCCTCTCAGCACGACGAGCGAGGTCCCTCGAATCCAGCAACTCTGTCCAAGTGACTCCCACAGTCCAGTGACTCTTCAGTCCAAGTTTGGTGGAGGTAAGTCCTTGCCTCACCTCGCTAGACTGCATTGCTGGGAACCGCGACTTTTGCAGCTACTCCGGCCCCTGTGCACTTCCGGTGGAAATCCTAGCACAGCCAAGCCTGGGTCCACGGCACTCTAACCTGCATTGCACGACTTTCTTAGTTGGTCTCCGGCGGCGTGGGACTCCTTTGTGTAACTTCGGGTGAGCACCGTTTCACGCATCCTTGTAGTGCCTGTTTCTGGCACTTCTCCGGGAGCTACCTGCTGCTGAGAGGGCTTTTTGTCTTGCTCGACGTCCCCTCTCTCTCCTGGTCCAATTTGCGACCTCCTGGTCCCTCCAGGGCCACAGCACCGTCCAAAAACGTTAACTGCACGATTTGCAGCTAGCAAGGCTTGTTGGCGTTCTTTCGGCGGAAAAACACTTCTGCACGACTCTCCACGGCGAGCAGGATCTGTCCACTAAAGGGGACGTCTCTAGCCCTTTTCGTTCCTGCAGAAAACTCAGCTTCTTCTGTCCAGTAGAAGCTTCTTTGCATCCACAGCTGGCATTTCCTGGGCATATGCCCATCTCCGACTTGCTTGTGACTTTTGGACTTGGTCCCCTTGTTCAACCGGTACCCTAGATTGGAAATCCATCGTTGTTGCATTGTTGGTTTGTGTCTTTCCTGCATTATTCCTCTAACATGACTTCTTTGTCCTTAGGGGAACTTTAGTGCACTTTGCACTCACTTTTCAGGGTCTTGGGGAGGGTTATTTTTCTAACTCTCACTATTTTCTAATAGTCCCAGCGACCCTCTACAAGGTCACATAGGTTTGGGGTCCATTCGTGGTTCGCATTCCACTTTTGGAGTATATGGTTTGTGTTGCCCCTATCCCTATGTGTCCCCATTGCATCCTATTGTAACTATACATTGTTTGCACTGTTTTCTAAGACTATACTGCCTATTTTTGGTATTGTGTACATATATCTTGTGTATATTTCCTATCCTCTCACTGAGGGTACACTCTAAGATACTTTGGCATATTGTCATAAAAATAAAGTACCTTTATTTTTAGTATAACTGTGTATTGTGTTTTCTTATGATATTGTGCAAGTGACACTTGTGGTACTGTAGTAGCTTCACACGT
Organism: Pleurodeles waltl; assembly: GCF_031143425.1. Lineage (NCBI taxonomy): Eukaryota > Metazoa > Chordata > Amphibia > Caudata > Salamandridae > Pleurodeles > Pleurodeles waltl. Next base: position 1,707,654 of record NW_027150269.1, on the reverse strand, counting down.
CTCCTAGTTCAGCCTAAGCTGCTCTGCTAAGCTACCATTATCTATCAGCCTAAGCTGCTAGACACCCTATACACTAATAAGGGATAACTGGGCCTGGTGCAAGGTGCAAGTACCCATTGGTACTCACTACAAGTCAGTCCAGCCTCCTACATTGGTTGTGCAGCGGTGGGATAAGTGCTTTGAGACCACTTACCACTCTTGTCATTGTACTTTTCATAAGAGAAAAATATACAAAACAAGGTCAGTGTATATACACATAGTCAAAAAGTTTTGCATTTCCTCTTTTCACTCTTTTCTTAGTGCTGAAAAGTACTTCTAAACTTTCTAAAAAGTTCTAAAAAGTTTAAAAAGTTTTTTTCTCTGTCTTTCTAAAAGCTCTGACAAACTTTTTTCTCTTTTACTATCACTTTAACTCTCTCTAAAAATGTCTGGCACAGGCCAAAATGTTGACCTGTCTAAGGTTGCATATGATCACCTTAGCTGGATAGGAGCAAGGAGTCTCTGCATAGAGAGAGGTTTGAGTGTAGGGAAGAATCCTTCCTTGGAACTGTTACTTAACATGCTTAGAGAACAAGATAAGGCTAAAGGTGCCCCATCTGTTGAAAAAGTAGCTAATGGTTCTCAATCTGATCCAGGGACTCCCCCAGGTAAAGGTTCAGGAAAGAAACTTCTTAGCCTTCCCATTACAAGACAATCTAGCATAGTTGTTACTGAGGTGGAGTCACATCATACAGATGATGTGCTCTCACATTACACTGTCAGCCAAGCTGTTAGGGTGCCCTCTGTAAGGGACAGGTCTCCTTCTGTTCATTCCCATCATACCTCTGTATCTAGAAATGTCCCTCCCACCAACCCTGATGACAGATTGTTAGAAAGGGAACTCAATAAGTTGAGGGTGGAACAAACCGGACTGAAGCTTAAAAAGCAACAGCTGGATTTGGATAGACAGTCTTTAGAATTAGAGAAGGAAAGACAGAAGTTGGGTTTAGAAACCCATGGTGGCAGCAGCAGTATTCCCCATAGTCATCCTGCAAAAGAGCATGATTCCAGGAATCTGCATAACATAGTTCCCCCTTATAAGGAGGGGGATGACATTAACAAGTGGTTTGCTGAACTTGAGAGGGCCTGTGTTGTACAGGATGTCCCTCAAAGGCAGTGGGCTGCTATCCTATGGCTATCATTTAGTGGAAAAGGTAGGGATAGGCTCCTTACTGTGAAAGAAAGTGATGCCAATAATTTTACATTACTTAAGAATGCACTCCTGGATTGTGATGGCTTAACCACTGAACAATACAGGATAAAGTTCAGAGAGACCAAAAAGGAGTCTTCACAAGACTGGGTTGATTTCATTGACCATTCAGTGAAGGCCTTGGAGGGGTGGTTACATGGCAGTAAAGTTACTGATTATGACAGCCTGTATAACTTGATCCTGAGAGAGCATATTCTTAATAATTGTGTGTCTGATTTGTTGCACCAGTACTTGGTGGACTCTGATCTGACCTCTCCCCAAGAATTGGGAAAGTAGGCAGACAAATGGGTCAGAACAAGGGTGAACAGAAAAGTTCATACAGGGGGTGACAAAGAGAACACTAAGAAGAAAGATGGTGAAAAATCTCAAGATAAGCATGGGGATAAGGGTAAAACCAAAGATCCCACTTCAAATCTTAAACACTCTTCAGGGGGTGGGGATAAAACAAATTCTTCCTCTTCTTTTCAACCTACACAATTTAAAAAGCCTTGGTGCTTTGTGTGTAAAAATAGAGGCCATAGGCCAGGGGATAAGTCCTGTCCAGGTAAACCCCCTGAGCCTACCACCACTAATACATCAAGCTCTAGTGCCCCTAGCAGTAGTGGTACTAGTGGTGGGACTGCTGGCAACAGTCAAGTTAAGGGTGTAGTTGGGTTCACTTATGGGTCCATAGTAGAAACTGGGGTAGTCAGTCCCAAGACAGTTTCTGTCACACCTAGTGGCATTGGCCTTGCCACACTGGCTGCTTGTCCCCTTACAATGGATAAGTACAGGCAGACAGTTTCAATAAATGGTGTTGAGGCCTTGGCCTACAGGGACACAGGTGCCAGTATCACTTTGGTGACTGAAAACCTAGTGCACCCTGATCAACACATCATTGGACAACAGTATAAGATTATTGATGTCCATAACTCCACTAAGTTTCTTCCCTTAGCTATAATTCAGTTTAGTTGGGGTGGAGTTACTTGCCCTAAGCAGGTGGTGGTATCACCTAGCTTACCTGTAGACTGTCTCTTAGGTAATGACCTAGAGGCCTCAGGTTGGGCTGATGTAGAGTTTTATGCCCATACAGCCATATTGGGCATCCCTGAGGATTTGTTCCCTCTCATTTCTACTGAAATGAAAAAGCAAAGGAGAGAAGGCCTGAAAACTCAGGATCCCTCTCCAACAACAGGTAAAAGGGGTATCACAGTATCCTCTAACCACCCTACCATTCAGGATACCATTCCTGTGGTGGGAGAAACCTCTCCTGGGGTGGCACCTGTTCCAAGGGAATCATCAGTTGGCAAAACTGTACTCCCTGAGGTAGAAGTACCTCTCTGTGGGATAACTAACATTGGTGAGAAAAAGAGCACCATTTTAGTTAACATGGAGCATCCCTCCAACCCTCCCAGAGAAACTTTAGTGCAGAAACCCTGCACTGCCTCACAACACTTAGGACAGCATCCCTGCCCTAGTGTGGAGCTCATAGATCAGCATCCCTGCCCTGCTCAAACTCAAGAGAAACAGAATCCCTGTTCTCTCTTCCAGCGATATGGAAAAAGTTTTTGCCCAGCTATGGCTTTTCTGAGACAGCATCCCTGTCTGGCATTTCCATCACTACAAATAGGTTCAGTGGACAATTCCCACTGCTCTAAACTAAAACTTACTGATAGAAACTCTGAAAATACATCTTCACATTGTTGCTTAGCTAAAAAACTTCAAACAGGGTGGTTTACATCCCCACAGGGAAGTAACCATATAGTGGATGATAAAGGGAGTAACCAGTCTATTGCAGAACTACTCTCTACTTATCACCACTTAGACAATAAAGTCTCAACTGGCCAAGGTTAGCCTTATTGTCCTTCGTTTGGGGGGGGGTTGTGTGAGAAAGTAGCCTCTTTCTAGCCTTGTTACCCCCACTTTTGGCCTGTTTGTGAGTGTATGTCAGGGTGTTTTCACTGTCTCACTGGGATCCTGCTAGCCAGGGCCCAGTGCTAATAGTGAAAACCCTATGTTTTCTGTATGTTTGTTATGTGTCACTGGGACCCTGCTAGTCAGGACCCCAGTGCTCATAAGTTTGTGGCCTATATGTATGTGTTCCCTGTGTGGTGCCTAACTGTCTCACTGAGGCTCTGCTAACCAGAACCTCAGTGGTTATGCTTTCTCATTTCTTTCAAATTGTCACTAACAGGCTAGTGACCAATTTTACCAATTTACATTGGCTTACTGGAACACCCTTATAATTCCCTAGTATATGGTACTGAGGTACCCAGGGTATTGGGGTTCCAGGAGATCCCTATGGGCTGCAGCATTTCTTTTGCCACCCATAGGGAGCTCTGACAATTCTTACACAGGCCTGCCACTGCAGCCTGAGTGAAATAACGTCCACATTATTTCACAGCCATTTTACACTGCACTTAAGTAACTTATAAGTCACCTATATGTCTAACCTTTACCTGGTGAAGGTTAGGTGCAAAGTTACTTAGTGTGAGGGCACCCTGGCACTAGCCAAGGTGCCCCCACATTGTTCAGGGCCAATTCCCTGAATTTTGTGAGCGCGGGGACACCATTACACGCGTGCACTACATATAGGGCACTACCTATATGTAGCTTCACAATGGTAACTCCGAATATGGCCATGTAACATGTCTAAGATCATGGAATTGCCCCCTCTATACCATCCTGGCATAGTTGGCACAATCCCATGATCCCAGTGGTCTGTAGCACAGACCCTGGTACTGCCAAACTGCCTTTTCTGGGGTTTCACTGCAGCTGCTGCTGCTGCCAACCTCTCAGACAGGTTTCTGCCCTCCTGGGGTCAAGCCAGGCTTGTCCCAGGATGGCAGAACAAAGGACTTCCTCTGAGAGAGGGTGTTACATCCTCTCCCTTTGGAAAATGGTGTGAAGGCAGGGGAGGAGTTGCCTCCCCCAGCCTCTGGAAATGCTTTCTTGGGCACAGATGTGCCCAATTCTGCATAAGCCAGTCTACACCGGTTCAGGGGACCCCTTAGCCCTGCTCTGGCGCGAAACTGGACAAAGGAAAGGGGAGTGACCACTCCCCTGACCTGCACCTCCCCTGGGAGGTGTCCAGAGCTCCTCCAATGTGCTCCAGACCTCTGCCATCTTTGAAACAGAGGTGCTGCTGGCACACTGGACTGCTCTGAGTGGCCAGTGCCACCAGGTGACGTCAGAGACTCCTTGTGATAGGCTCCTTCAGGTGTTGCTAGCCTATCCTCTCTCCTAAGTAGCCAAACCCTCTTTTCTGGCAATTTAGGGTCTCTGTCTCTGGGGAAACTTTAGATAACGAATGCAAGAGCTCATCCGAGTTCCTCTGCATCTCTTTCTTCACCTTCTGCCAAGGAATCGACTGCTGACCGCGCTGGAAGCCTGCAAAACTGCAACATAGTAGCTAAGACGACTACTGCAACTCTGTAACGCTGATCCTGCCGCCTTCTCGACTGTTTTCCTGGTGGTGCATGCTATGGGGGTAGTCTGCCTCCTCTCTGCACTAGAAGCTCCGAAGAAATCTCCCGTGGGTCGACGGAATCTTCCCCCTGCAACCGCAGGCACCAAAAAGCTGCATTACCTGTCCCTTGGGTCTCCTCTCAGCATGACGAGCGAGGTCCCTCGAATCCAGCAACTCTGTCCAAGTGACTCCCACAGTCCAGTGACTCTTCAGTCCAAGTTTGGTGGAGGTAAGTCCTTGCCTCACCTCGCTAGACTGCATTGCTGGGAACCGCGACTTTTGCAGCTACTCCGGCCCCTGTGCACTTCCGGCGGAAATTGCATGACTTTCTAAGTTGGTCTCCGGCGACGTGGGACTCCTTTGTGTAACTTCGGGTGAGCACCGTTTCACGCATCCTCGTAGTGCCTGTTTCTGGCACTTCTCCGGGTGCTACCTGCCGCTAAGAGAGCTCCTTGTCTTGCTCGAAGTCCCCTCTACCTCCTGGTCCAATTTGCGACCTCCTGGTCCCTCCTGGGCCACAGCAGCATCCAAAAACGCTAAACGCACGATTTGCAGCTAGCAAGGCTTGTTGGCGTATTTTTAGCGGGAAAACACTTCTGCACGACTCTCCACGGCAAGAGGGATCCGTCCACCAAAGGAGAAGTCTCTAGCCCTTTTCGTTCCTGCAGAAACCTCAGCTTCTTCTGTCCAGTAGAAGCTTCTTTGCATCCACAGCTGGCATTTCCTGGGCATATGCCCATCTCCGACTTGCTTGTGACTTTTGGACTTGGTCCCCTTGTTCCACAGGTACCCTAGATTGGAAATCCACAGTTGTTGCATTGTTGGTTTGTGTCTTTCCTGCATTATTCCTCTAAAACGACTTCTTTGTCCTTAGGGGAACATTAGTGCACTTTGCACTCACTTTTCAGGGTCTTGGGGAGGGTTATTTTTCTAACTCTCACTATTTTCTAATAGTCCCAGCGACCCTCTACAAGGTCACATAGGTTTGGGGTCCATTCGTGGTTCGCATTCCACTTTTGGAGTATATGGTTTGTGTTGCCCCTATCCCTATGTGTCCCCATTGCATCCTATTGTAACTATGCATTGTTTGCACTGTTTTCTAAGACTATACTGCATATTTTTGGTATTGTGTACATGTATCTTGTGTATATTTCCTATCCTCTCACTGAGGGTACACTCTAAGATACTTTGGCATATTGTCATAAAAATAAAGTACCTTTATTTTTTAGTATAACTGTGTATTGTGTTTTCTTATGATATTGTGCATATGACACTAAGTGGTACTGTAGTAGCTTCACACGTCTCCTAGTTCAGCCTAAGCTGCTCTGCTAAGCTACCATTATCTATCAGCCTAAGCTGCTAGATACCCTATACACTAATAAGGGATAACTGGGCCTGGTGCAAGGTGTAAGTAGCCCTTGGTACTCACTACAAGCCAGTCCAGCCTCCTACATTGGTTGTGCAGCGGTGGGATAAGTGCTTTGAGACTACTTACCACTCTTGTCATTGTACTTTTCATAAGAGAAAAATATACAAAACAAGTTCAGTGTGTGTACACATAGCTAAAAAGTTTTGCATTTCCTCTTTTCACTCTTTTCTAAGTGCTGAAAAGTACTTCTAAACTTCTAAAAAGTTCTAAAAAGTTTAAAAAGTTTTTTTTCTCTGTCTTTCTAAAAGCTCTGACAAACTTTTTTCACTTTTTCTATCACTTTAACTCTCTCTAAAAATGTCTGGCACAGGCCAAAATGTTGATCTGTCCAAACTTGCATATGATCACCTTAGCTGGAAAGGAGCAAGGAGTCTCTGCATAGAGAGAGGTTTGAGTGTAGGGAAGAATCCTTCCTTGGAACTGTTACTTAACATGCTTAGAGAACAAGATAAAGCCACTAAGGCCCCATCGGTAGAAAAAGCAGCTAATGGTTCCCAATCTGATCCAGGGACACCCCTAGGAAAAGATTCAGGAAAGAAAAATCAGAGCCTGCCCATTACTAGACAGTCTAGCATAGTTGGTACAGATGTAGAGTCACACCATACAGATAGTGTTGTCTCACATCATAGCAAGAGCATTCATTCTCACCACAGTAGAAGTGATGTTTCTGTTAACCAAGCTGTTAGGGTGCCTTCTGTAAGGGACAGGTCTCCTTCTGTTCATTCTCATCATACTTCTGTTTCAAGGCATGTCCCTCCCACCCACCCTGATGACAGATTGTTAGAAAGGGAGCTCAATAAATTGAGAGTGGAACAAACCAGACTGAAGCTCAAGAAGCAACAGCTGGATTTGGATAGACAGACCTTAGAAGTAGAGAAGGAGAGACAGAAACTGGGTTTAGACACCCATGGTGGCAGCAGCAGTATTCCCCATAGTCATCCTGCAAAAGAGCATGATTCCAGAAATCTGCACAAGATAGTTCCCCCTTATAAGGAGGGGGATGACATTAACAAGTGGTTTGCTGCACTTGAGAGGGCCTGTGCTGTACAAGATGTCCCTCAAAGGCAGTGGGCTGCTATCCTATGGCTATCATTTAGTGGAAAAGGTAGGGATAGGTTCCTTACTGTGAAAGAAAATGAAGCTAATGATTACAAAGTTCTTAAGAATGCACTCCTGGATGGTTATGGCTTAACCACTGAACAATACAGGATAAAGTTCAGAGAGACCAAAAAGGAGTCTTCACAAGACTGGGTTGATTTCATTGACCATTCAGTGAAGGCCTTGGAGGGGTGGTTACATGGCAGTAAAGTGACTGATTATGACAGCCTGTATTACTAGATCCTGAGAGAGCATATTCTTAATAATTGTGTGTCTGATTTGCTGCACCAGTACTTGGTGGACTCTGATCTGACCTCTCCCCAAGAATTGGGAAAGAAGGCAGACAAATGGGTCAGAACAAGGGTGAACAGAAAAGTTCATACAGGTGGTGACAAAGAGAACAATAAGAAGAAAGATGGTGAAAAATCTCAAGATAAGCATGGGGATATGGGTAAAACCAAAGATCCCACTTCAAATCTTAAACACTCTTCAGGGGGTGGGGATAAAACAAATTCTTCCTCTTCTTCTCAACCTACACAATTTAAAAAGCCTTGGTGCTTTGTGTGTAAAAACAGAGGCCATAGGCCAGGGGATAAGTCCTGTCCAGGTAAACCCCCTGAGCCTACCACCACTAATACATCAAGCTCTAGTGCCCCTAGCAGTAGTGGTACTAGTGGTGGGACTGCTGGCAACAGTCAAGTTAAGGGTGTAGTTGGGTTCACTTATGGGTCCATAGTAGAAACTGGGGTAGTCACTCCCAAGACAGTTTCTGTCACACCTAGTGGCATTGGCCTTGCCACACTGGCTGCTTGTCCCCTTACAATGGATAAGTACAGGCAGACAGTTTCAATAAATGGTGTTGAGGCCTTGGCCTACAGGGACACAGGTGCCAGTATCACTTTGGTGACTGAAAACCTAGTGGCTCATGAACAACACATCATTGGACAACAGTATAAAATTATTGATGTCCATAACTCCACTAAGTTTCTTCCCTTAGCTATAATTCAGTTTAGTTGGGGTGGAGTTACTGGCCCCAAGCAGGTGGTGGTATCACCTAGCTTACCTGTAGATTGTCTCTTAGGTAATGACCTAGAGGCCTCAGGTTGGGCTGATGTAGAGTTTTATGCCCATGCAGCCATGCTGGGCATCCCAGAGGAATTGTTCACTCTCATTTCTACTGAAATGAAAAAGCAAAGGAGAGAAGGCCTGAAAACTCAGGATCCCCCTCCAACAACAGGTAAAAAGGGTATCACAGTATCCCCTAACCACCCTACCATTCAGGATCCGATTCCTGTGGTGGGAGAACCCTCTCCTGGGGTGGCACCTGTTCCAAGGGAATCATCAGTTGGCAAAACTGTAGTCCCTGAGGTAGAAGTACCTCTCTGTGGGATAACTAACATTGGTGAGAAAAAGAGCACCATTTTAGTTAACATGGAGCATCCCTCCAACCCTCCCAGAGAAACTTTAGTGCAGAAACCCTGCACTGCCTCACAACACTTAGGACAGCATCCCTGCCCTAGTGTGGAGCTCGTAGGACAGCATCCCTGCCCTGCTCCAACTCAAGAGAAACAGCATCCCTGTTCTCTTTTCCAGCCATATGGACCAAGTTTTTGCCCAGCTATAGCTTTCCTGAGACAGCATCCCTGTCTGGCATTTCCATCACTACAAATAGGTTCAGTGGACAATACCCACTGCTCTAAACTAAAACTTACTGATAGAAACTCTGAAAATACATCTTCACATTGTTGCTTAGCTAAAAAACTTCAAACAGGGTGGTTTACATCCCCACAGGGAAGTAACCATATAGTGGATGATAAAGGGAGTAACCAGTCTATTGCAGAGCTACTCTCTACTTATCACCACTTAGACAATAAAGTCTCAACTGGCCAAGGTTAGCCTTATTGTCCTTCGTTTGGGGGGGGGGGTTGTGTGAGAAAGTAGCCTCTTTCTAGCCTTGTTACCCCCACTTTTGGCCTGTTTGTGAGTGTATGCCAGGGTGTTTTCACTGTCTCACTGGGATCCTGTTAGCCAGGGCCCAGTGCTCATAGTGAAAACCTTATGTTTTCAGTATGTTTGTTATGTGTCACTGGGACCCTGCTAGTCAGGACCCCAGTGCTCATAAGTTTGTGGCCTATATGTGTGTTTTCCCTGTGTAGTGCCTAACTGTCTCACTGAGGCTCTGCTAATCAGAACCTCAGTGGTTATGCTCTCTCATTTCTTTCAAAATTGTCACTAACAGGATAGTGACCAATTTTACCAATTTACATTGGCTTACTGGAACACCCTTATAATTCCCTAGTATATGGTACTGAGGTACCCAGGGTATTGGGGTTCCAGGAGATCCCTATGGGCTGCAGCATTTCTTTTGCCACCCATAGGGAGCTCTGACAATTCTTACACAGGCCTGCCACTGCAGCCTGAGTGAAATAACGTCCACGTTATTTCACAGCCATTTTACACTGCACTTAAGTAACTTATAAGTCACCTATTTGTCTAACCTTTACCTGGTAAAGGTTAGGTGCAAAGTTACTTAGAGTGAGGGCACCCTGGCACTAGCCAAGGTGCCCCCACATTGTTCAGGGCCAATTCCCCGGACTTTGTGAGTGCGGGGACACCATTACACGCGTGTACTACATATAGGTCACTACCTATATGTAGCTTCACAATGGTAACTCCAAATGTGGCCATGTAACATGTCTATGATCATGGAATTGCCCCCTCTATGCCATCCTGGCATAGTTGGCACAATCCCATGACCCCAGTGGTCTGTAGCACAGACCCTGGTACTGCCAAACTGCCTTTCCTGGGGTTTCACTGCAGCTGCTTCTGCTGCCAACCCCTCAGACAGGTTTCTGCCCCCCTAGGGTCAAGCCATGCTTGTCCCAGGATGGCAGAACAAAGGACTTCCTCTGAGAGAGGGTGTTACACCCTCTCCCTTTGGAAAATGGTGTGAAGGCAGGGGAGGAGTAGCCTCCCCCAACCTCTGGAAATGCTTTCTTGGGCACAGATGTGCCCAATTCTGCATAAGCCAGTCTACACCGGTTCAGGGGACCCTTTAGCCCTGCTCTGGCGCGAAACTGGACAAAGGAAAGGGGAGCGACCACTCCCCTGACCTGCACCTCCCCTGGGAGGTGTCCAGAGCTCCTCCAGTGCGCTCCAGACCTCTGCCATCTTGGAAACAGAGGTGCTGCTGGCACACTGGACTGCTCTGAGTGGCCAGTGCCACCAGGTGACGTCAGAGACTCCTTCTGATAGGCTCCTTCAGGTGTTAGTAGCCTATCCTCTCTCCTAGGTAGCCAAACCCTCTTTTCTGGCTATTTAGGGTCTCTGTCTCTGGGGAAACTTTAGATAACGAGTGCAAGAGCTCATCCGAGTTCCTCTGGATCTCTCTCTTCATCTTCTGACAAGGAATCGACTGCTGACCGCGCTGGAAGCCTGCAAAACTGCAACATAGTAGCAAAGACGACTACTGCAACTCTGTAACGCTGATCCTGCCGCCTTCTCGACTGTTTTCCTGGTGGTGCATGCTGTGGGGGTAGTCTGCCTCCTCTCTGCACTAGAAGCTCCGAAGAAATCTCCCGTGGGTCGACGGAATCTTCCCCCTGCAACCGCAGGCACCAAAAAGCTGCATTACCGGTCCCTTGGGTCTCCTCTCAGCACAACGAGCGAGGTCCCTCAAATCCAGCAACTCTGTCCAAGTGACCCCCACAGTCCAGTGACTCTTCAGTCCAAGTTTGGTGGAGGTAAGTCCTTGCCTCACCTCGCTAGACTGCATTGCTGGGAACCGTGACTTTTGCAGCTACTCCGGCCTCCGTGCACTTCCGGCGGAAATCCTTTGTGCACTGTCCAGCCTGGGTCCACTGCACTCTAACCTGCATTGCACGAGCTCCTAAGTTGTTCTCCGGCGACGTGGGACTTCTTTGTGCGACTTCGGGTGAGCACTGTTTCACGCATCCTCATAGTGCCTGTTTCTGGCTATTCTCCGGGAGCTACCTGCTGCTAAGAGGGCTCCTTGTCTTGCTCGACGTCCCCTCTACCTCGTGGTCCAATTTGCGACCTCCTGGTCCCTCCTGGGCCACAGTAGCATCCAAAAACGCTAACCGCATGATTTGCAGCTAGCAAGGCTTGTTGGCGTTCTTTCGGAGGGAAAACAATTCTGCACGACTTTCCACGGCGAGAGAAATCCGTCTACCAAAGGGGAAGTCTCTAGTCCTTTTCGTTCTTGCAGAAACCTCAGCTTCTTCTGTCCAGTAGAAGCTTCTTTGCACCCACAGCTGGCATTTCCTGGGCATCTGCCCATCTCCGACTTGCTTGTGACTTTTGGACTTGGTCCCCTTGTTCCACAGGTATCCTAGATTGGAAATCCATCGTTGTTGCATTGTTGGTTTGTGTCTTTCCTGCATTATTCCTCTATCACAACTTATTTGTCCTTGGGGGAACTTTAGTGCACTTTGCACTCACTTTTCAGGGTCTTGGGGTGGGCTATTTTTCTGACCCTCACTATTTTCTAATAGTCCCAGCGACCCTCTACAAGGTCACATAGGTTTGGGGTCCATTCGTGGTTCGCATTCCACTTTTGGAGTATATGGTTTGTGTTGCCCCTATCCCTATGTGTCCCCATTGCATCCTATTGTAACTATGCATTGTTTGCACTGTTTTCTAAGACTATACTGCATATTTTTGGTATTGTGTACATGTATCTTGTGTATATTTCCTATCCTCTCACTGAGGGTACACTCTAAGATACTTTGGCATATTGTCATAAAAATAAAGTACCTTTATTTTTTAGTATAACTGTGTATTGTGTTTTCTTATGATATTGTGCATATGACACTAAGTGGTACTGTAGTAGCTTCACACGTCTCCTAGTTCAGCCTAAGCTGCTCTGCTAAGCTACCATTATCTATCAGCCTAAGCTGCTAGATACCCTATACACTAATAAGGGATAACTGGGCCTGGTGCAAGGTGTAAGTAGCCCTTGGTACTCACTACAAGCCAGTCCAGCCTCCTACATTGGTTGTGCAGCGGTGGGATAAGTGCTTTGAGACTACTTACCACTCTTGTCATTGTACTTTTCATAAGAGAAAAATATACAAAACAAGTTCAGTGTGTGTACACATAGCTAAAAAGTTTTGCATTTCCTCTTTTCACTCTTTTCTAAGTGCTGAAAAGTACTTCTAAACTTCTAAAAAGTTCTAAAAAGTTTAAAAAGTTTTTTTTCTCTGTCTTTCTAAAAGCTCTGACAAACTTTTTTCACTTTTTCTATCACTTTAACTCTCTCTAAAAATGTCTGGCACAGGCCAAAATGTTGATCTGTCCAAACTTGCATATGATCACCTTAGCTGGAAAGGAGCAAGGAGTCTCTGCATAGAGAGAGGTTTGAGTGTAGGGAAGAATCCTTCCTTGGAACTGTTACTTAACATGCTTAGAGAACAAGATAAAGCCACTAAGGCCCCATCGGTAGAAAAAGCAGCTAATGGTTCCCAATCTGATCCAGGGACACCCCTAGGAAAAGATTTAGGAAAGAAAAATCAGAGCCTGCCCATTACTAGACAGTCTAGCATAGTTGGTACAGATGTAGAGTCACACCATACAGATAGTCTTGTCTCACATCATAGCAAGAGCATTCATTCTCACCACAGTAGAAGTGATGTTTCTGTTAACCAAGCTGTTAGGGTGCCTTCTGTAAGGGACAGGTCTCCTTCTGTTCATTCTCATCATACTTCTGTTTCAAGGCATGTCCCTCCCACCCACCCTGATGACAGATTGTTAGAAAGGGAGCTCAATAAATTGAGAGTGGAACAAACCAGACTGAAGCTCAAGAAGCAACAGCTGGATTTGGATAGACAGACCTTAGAAGTAGAGAAGGAGAGACAGAAACTGGGTTTAGACACCCATGGTGGCAGCAGCAGTATTCCCCATAGTCATCCTGCAAAAGAGCATGATTCCAGAAATCTGCACAAGATAGTTCCCCCTTATAAGGAGGGGGATGACATTAACAAGTGGTTTGCTGCACTTGAGAGGGCCTGTGCTGTACAAGATGTCCCTCAAAGGCAGTGGGCTGCTATCCTATGGCTATCATTTAGTGGAAAAGGTAGGGATAGGTTCCTTACTGTGAAAGAAAATGAAGCTAATGATTACAAAGTTCTTAAGAATGCACTCCTGGATGGTTATGGCTTAACCACTGAACAATACAGGATAAAGTTCAGAGAGACCAAAAAGGAGTCTTCACAAGACTGGGTTGATTTCATTGACCATTCAGTGAAGGCCTTGGAGGGGTGGTTACATGGCAGTAAAGTGACTGATTATGACAGCCTGTATTACTTGATCCTGAGAGAGCATATTCTTAATAATTGTGTGTCTGATTTGCTGCACCAGTACTTGGTGGACTCTGATCTGACCTCTCCCCAAGAATTGGGAAAGAAGGCAGACAAATGGGTCAGAACAAGGGTGAACAGAAAAGTTCATACAGGTGGTGACAAAGAGAACAATAAGAAGAAAGATGGTGAAAAATCTCAAGATATGGGGATATGGGTAAAACCAAAGATCCCACTTCAAATCTTAAACACTCTTCAGGGGGTGGGGATAAAACAAATTCTTCCTCTTCTTCTCAACCTACACAATTTAAAAAGCCTTGGTGCTTTGTGTGTAAAAACAGAGGCCATAGGCCAGGGGATAAGTCCTGTCCAGGTAAACCCCCTGAGCCTACCACCACTAATACATCAAGCTCTAGTGCCCCTAGCAGTAGTGGTACTAGTGGTGGGACTGCTGGCAACAGTCAAGTTAAGGGTGTAGTTGGGTTCACTTATGGGTCCATAGTAGAAACTGGGGTAGTCACTCCCAAGACAGTTTCTGTCACACCTAGTGGCATTGGCCTTGCCACACTGGCTGCTTGTCCCCTTACAATGGATAAGTACAGGCAGACAGTTTCAATAAATGGTGTTGAGGCCTTGGCCTACAGGGACACAGGTGCCAGTATCACTTTGGTGACTGAAAACCTAGTGGCTCATGAACAACACATCATTGGACAACAGTATAAAATTATTGATGTCCATAACTCCACTAAGTTTCTTCCCTTAGCTATAATTCAGTTTAGTTGGGGTGGAGTTACTGGCCCCAAGCAGGTGGTGGTATCACCTAGCTTACCTGTAGATTGTCTCTTAGGTAATGACCTAGAGGCCTCAGGTTGGGCTGATGTAGAGTTTTATGCCCATGCAGCCATGCTGGGCATCCCAGAGGAATTGTTCACTCTCATTTCTACTGAAATGAAAAAGCAAAGGAGAGAAGGCCTGAAAACTCAGGATCCCTCTCCAACAACAGGTAAAAAGGGTATCACAGTATCCCCTAACCACCCTACCGTTCAGGATACGATTCCTGTGGTGGGAGAACCCTCTCCTGGGGTGGCACCTGTTCCAAGGGAATCATCAGTTGGCAAAACTGTAGTCCCTGAGGTAGAAGTACCTCTCTGTGGGATAACTAACATTGGTGAGAAAAAGAGCACCATTTTAGTTAACATGGAGCATCCCTCCAACCCTCCCAGAGAAACTTTAGTGCAGAAACCCTGCACTGCCTCACAACACTTAGGACAGCATCCCTGCCCTAGTGTGGAGCTCGTAGGACAGCATCCCTGCCCTGCTCCAACTCAAGAGAAACAGCATCCCTGTTCTCTTTTCCAGCCATATGGACCAAGTTTTTGCCCAGCTATAGCTTTCCTGAGACAGCATCCCTGTCTGGCATTTCCATCACTACAAATAGGTTCAGTGGACAATGCCCACTGCTCTAAACTAAAACTTACTGATAGAAACTCTGAAAATACATCTTCACATTGTTGCTTAGCTAAAAAACTTCAAACAGGGTGGTTTACATCCCCACAGGGAAGTAACCATATAGTGGATGATAAAGGGAGTAACCAGTCTATTGCAGAGCTACTCTCTACTTATCACCACTTAGACAATAAAGTCTCAACTGGCCAAGGTTAGCCTTATTGTCCTTCGTTTGGGGGGGGGGTTGTGTGAGAAAGTAGCCTCTTTCTAGCCTTGTTACCCCCACTTTTGGCCTGTTTGTGAGTGTATGCCAGGGTGTTTTCACTGTCTCACTGGGATCCTGCTAGCCAGGGCCCAGTGCTCATAGTGAAAACCTTATGTTTTCAGTATGTTTGTTATGTGTCACTGGGACCCTGCTAGTCAGGACCCCAGTGCTCATAAGTTTGTGGCCTATATGTGTGTGTTCCCTGTGTAGTGCCTAACTGTCTCACTGAGGCTCTGCTAATCAGAACCTCAGTGGTTATGCTCTCTCATTTCTTTCAAAATTGTCACTAACAGGCTAGTGACCAATTTTACCAATTTACATTGGCTTACTGGAACACCCTTATAATTCCCTAGTATATGGTACTGAGGTACCCAGGGTATTGGGGTTCCAGGAGATCCCTATGGGCTGCAGCATTTCTTTTGCCACCCATAGGGAGCTCTGACAATTCTTACACAGGCCTGCCACTGCAGCCTGAGTGAAATAACGTCCACGTTATTTCACAGCCATTTTACACTGCACTTAAGTAACTTATAAGTCACCTATATGTCTAACCTTTACCTGGTAAAGGTTAGGTGCAAAGTTACTTAGTGTGAGGGCACCCTGGCACTAGCCAAGGTGCCCCCACATTGTTCAGGGCCAATTCCCCGGACTTTGTGAGTGCGGGGACACCATTACACGCGTGTACTACATATAGGTCACTACCTATATGTAGCTTCACAATGGTAACTCCAAATATGGCCATGTAACATGTCTATGATCATGGAATTGCCCCCTCTATGCCATCCTGGCATAGTTGGCACAATCCCATGACCCAGTGGTCTGTAGCACAGACCCTGGTACTGCCAAACTGCCTTTCCTGGGGTTTCACTGCAGCTGCTTCTGCTGCCAACCCCTCAGACAGGTTTCTGCCCCCCTGGGGTCAAGCCATGCTTGTCCCAGGATGGCAGAACAAAGGACTTCCTCTGAGAGAGGGTGTTACACCCTCTCCCTTTGGAAAATGGTGTGAAGGCAGGGGAGGAGTAGCCTCCCCCAGCCTCTGGAAATGCTTTTTTGGGCACAGATGTGCCCAATTCTGCATAAGCCAGTCTACACCGGTTCAGGGGACCCTTTAGCCCTGCTCTGGCGCGAAACTGGACAAAGGAAAGGGGAGCGACCACTCCCCTGACCTGCACCTCCCCTGGGAGGTGTCCAGAGCTCCTCCAGTGTGCTCCAGACCTCTGCCATCTTGGAAACAGAGGTGCTGCTGGCACACTGGACTGCTCTGAGTGGCCAGTGCCACCAGGTGACGTCAGAGACTCCTTCTGATAGGCTCCTTCAGGTGTTAGTAGCCTATCCTCTCTCCTAGGTAGCCAAACCCTCTTTTCTGGCTATTTAGGGTCTCTGTCTCTGGGGAAACTTTAGATAACGAGTGCAAGAGCTCATCCGAGTTCCTCTGGATCTCTCTCTTCATCTTCTGATAAGGAATCGACTGCTGACCGCGCTGGAAGCCTGCAAAACTGCAACATAGTAGCAAAGACGACTACTGCAACTCTGTAACGCTGATCCTGCCGCCTTCTCGACTGTTTTCCTGGTGGTGCATGCTGTGGGGGTAGTCTGCCTCCTCTCTGCACTAGAAGCTCCGAAGAAATCTCCCGTGGGTCGACGGAATCTTCCCCCTGCAACCGCAGGCCCCAAAGAGCTGCATTACCGGTCCCTTGGGTCTCCTCTCAGCACGACGAGCGAGGTCCCTCGAATCCAGCAACTCTGTCCAAGTGACCCCCACAGTCCAGTGACTCTTCAGTCCAAGTTTGGTGGAGGTAAGTCCTTGCCTCACCTCGCTAGACTGCATTGCTGGGAACCGTGACTTTTGCAGCTACTCCGGCCTCCGTGCACTTCCGGCGGAAATCCTTTGTGCACTGTCCAGCCTGGGTCCACGGCACTCTAACCTGCATTGCACGAGCTCCTAAGTTGTTCTCCGGCGACGTGGGACTTCTTTGTGCGACTTCGGGTGAGCACTGTTTCACGCATCCTCATAGTGCCTGTTTCTGGCTATTCTCCGGGAGCTACCTGCTGCTAAGAGGGCTCCTTGTCTTGCACGACGTCCCCTCTACCACCTGGTCCAATTTGCGACCTCCTGGTCCCTCCTGGGCCACAGTAGCATCCAAAAACGCTAACCGCATGATTTGCAGCTAGCAAGGCTTGTTGGCGTCTTTCGGCGGGAAAACAATTCTGCACGACTCTCCATGGCGAGAGAAATCCGTTTACCAAAGGGGAAGTCTCTAGTCCTTTTCGTTCTTGCAGAAACCTCAGCTTCTTCTGTCCAGTAGAAGCTTCTTTGCACCCACAGCTGGCATTTCCTGGGCATCTGCCCATCTCCGACTTGCTTGTGACTTTTGGACTTGGACCCCTTGTTCCACAGGTACCCTAGATTGGAAATCCATCGTTGTTGCATTGTTGGTTTGTGTCTTTCCTGCATTATTCCTCTATCACGACTTATTTGTCCTTGGGGGAACTTTAGTGCACTTTGCACTCACTTTTCAGGGTCTTGGGGTGGGCTATTTTTCTAACCCTCACTATTTTCTAATAGTCCCAGCGACCCTCTACAAGGTCACATAGGTTTGGGGTCCATTTGTGGTTCGCATTCCACTTTTGGAGTATATGGTTTGTGTTGACCCTATCCCTACGTGTCCCCATTGCATCCTATTGTAACTATACATTGTTTGCACTGTTTTCTAAGACTATACTGCATATTTTTGGTATTGTGTACATATATCTTGTGTATATTTCCTATCCTCTCACTGAGGGTACACTCTAAGATACTTTGGCATATTGTCATAAAAATAAAGTACCTTTATTTTTTAGTATAACTGTGTATTGTGTTTTCTTATGATATTGTGCATATGACACTAAGTGGTACTGTAGTAGCTTCACACGTCTCCTAGTTCAGCCTAAGCTGCTCTGTTAAGCTACCATTATCTATCAGCCTAAGCTGCTAGATACCCTATACACTAATAAGGGATAACTGGGCCTGGTGCAAGGTGTAAGTAGCCCTTGGTACTCACTACAAGCCAGTCCAGCCTCCTACATTGGTTGTGCAGCGGTGGGATAAGTGCTTTGAGACTACTTACCACTCTTGTCATTGTACTTTTCATAAGAGAAAAATATACAAAACAAGTTCAGTGTATATACACATAGCCAAAAAGTTTTGCATTTCCTCTTTTCACTCTTTTCTAAGTGCTGAAAAGTACTTCTAACTTTCTAAAAAGTTCTAAAAAGTTTTAAAAGTTTTTTTCTGTCTTTCTAAAAGTGCTGAAAACTTTTTTTTCTCTTTTTCTATCACTTTAACTCTCTCTAAAAATGTCTGGCACAGGCCAAAATGTTGACCTGTCCAAAATTGCATATGATCACCTTAGCTGGAAAGGAGCAAGGAGTCTCTGCATAGAGAGAGGTTTGAGTGTAGGGAAGAATCCTTCCTTGGAATTGTTACTTAACATGCTTAGAGAACAAGATAAGGCTAAAAGTGCCCCATCTGTTGAAAATGTAGCTAATGGTTCCCAATCTGATCCAGGGACTCCCCCAGGTAAAGGTTCAGGAAAGAAACTTCTTAGCCTTCCCATTACAAGACAGTCTAGCATAGTTGGTACTGAGGTGGAGTCACATCATACAGATGATGTGCTCTCACATTACACTGTCAGCCAAGCTGTTAGGGTGCCCTCTGTAAGGGACAGGTCTCCTTCTGTCCATTCTCATCATACTTCTGTTTCAAGACATGTCCCTCCCACCCACCCTGATGACAGATTGTTAGAAAGGGAGCTCAATAGATTGAGAGTGGAACAAACCAGACTGAAGCTCAAGAAGCAACAGCTGGATTTGGATAGACAGACTTTAGAAGTAGAGAAGGAGAGACAGAAACTGGGTTTAGAAACCCATGGTGGCAGCAGCAGTATTCCCCATAGTCATCCTGCAAAAGAGCATGATTCCAGGAATCTGCACAAGATAGTTCCCCCTTATAAGGAGGGGGATGACATTAACAAGTGGTTTGCTGCACTTGAGAGGGCCTGTGCTGTACAGGATGTCCCTCAAAGGCAGTGGGCTGCTATCCTATGGCTATCATTTAGTGGAAAAGGTAGGGATAGGCTCCTTACTGTGAAAGAAAGTGATGCCAATAATTTTACAGTTCTTAAGAATGCACTCCTGGATGGTTATGGCTTAACCACTGAACAGTACAGGATAAAGTTCAGAGAGACCAAAAAGGAGTCTTCACAAGACTGGTTTGATTTCATTGACCATTCAGTGAAGGCCTTGGAGGGTTGGTTACATGGCAGTAAAGTTACTGATTATGACAGCCTGTATAACTTGATCCTGAGAGAGCATATTCTTAATAATTGTGTGTCTGATTTGTTGCACCAGTACTTGGTGGACTCTGATCTGACTTCTCCCCAAGAATTGGGAAAGAAGGCAGACAAATGGGTCAGAACAAGGGTGAACAGAAAAGTTCATACAGGGGGTGACAAAGAGAACAATAAGAAGAAAGATGGTGAAAAATCTCAAGATAAGCATGGGGTCAAGGGTAAAACAAAAGATCCCACTTCAAATCTTAAACACTCTTCATCGGGTGGTGATAAAACAAATTCTTCCTCTTCTTCTCAACCTACACAATTTAAAAAGCCTTGGTGCTTTGTGTGTAAAAATAGAGGCCATAGGCCAGGGGTTACGTCCTGTCCAGGTAAACCCCCTGAGCCTACCACCACTAATACATCAAGCTCTAGTGCCCCTAGCAGTAGTGCTACTAGTGGTGGGACTGCTGGCAACAGTCAAGTTAAGGGTGTAGTTGGGTTCATTTATGGGTCCATAGTAGAAACTGGGGTAGTCAGTCCAAAGACAGTTTCTGTCACACCTAGTGGCATTGGCCTTGCCACACTGGCTGCTTGTCCCCTTACAATGGATAAGTACAGGCAGACAGTTTCAATAAATGGTGTTGAGGCCTTGGCCTACAGGGACACAGGTGCCAGTATCACTTTGGTGACTGAAAACCTAGTGCATCCTGAACAACACATCATTGGACAACAGTATAAGATTATTGATGTCCATAACTTCACTAAGTTTCTTCCCTTAGCTATAATTCAGTTTAGTTGGGGTGGAGTTACTGGCCCTAAGCAGGTGGTGGTATCACCTAGCTCACCTGTAGACTGTCTCTTAGGTAATGACCTAGAGGCCTCAGGTTGGGCTGATGTAGAGTTTTATGCCCATGCAGCCATGCTGGGCATCCCTGAGGAATTGTTCCCTCTCATTTCTACTGAAATGAAAAAGCAAAGGAGAGAAGGCCTGAAAACCCAGGATCCCTCTCCATCAACAGGTAAAAAGGGTATCACAGTATCCCCTAACCACCCTACCATTCAGGATACCATTCCTGTGGTGGGAGAAACCTCTCCTGGGGTGGCACCTGTTCCAAGGGAATCATCAGCTGGCAAAGCTGGACTCCCTGAGGTAGAAGTACCTCTCTGTGGGATAACTAACATTGGTGAGAAAAAGAGCACCATTTTAGTTAACATGGAGCATCCCTCCAACTCTCCCAGAGAAACTTTAGTGCAGAAACTCTGCACTGCCTCACAACACTTAGGACAGCATCCCTGCCCTAGTGTGGAGCTCACAGGACAGCATCCCTGCCCTGCTCCAACTCAAGAGAAACAGCATCCCTGTTCTCTCTTCCAGCCATATGGACAAAATGTTTGCCCAGCTATGGCTTTATTGAGACAGCACCCCTGTCTGGCATTTCCATCATTACAAATAGGTTCAGTGGATAATTCCCACTCCTCTAAACTAAAACTTACTGATAGAAACTCTGAAAATACATCTTCATATTGTTGCTTAGCTAATAAACTTCAAACAGGGTGGTTTACATCCCCACAGGGAAGTAACCATATAGTGGATGATAAAGGGAGTAACCAGTCTATTGCAGAGCTACTCTCTACTTATCACCACTTAGACAATAAAGTCTCAACTGGCCAAGGTTAGCCTTATTGTCCTTCGTTTGGGGGGGGGTTGTGTGAGAAAGTAGCCTCTTTCTAGCCTTGTTACCCCCACTTTTGGCCTGTTTGTGAGTGTATGTCAGGGTGTTTTCACTGTCTCACTGGGATCCTGCCAGCCAGGGCCCAGTACTCATAGTGAAAACCCTATGTTTTCAGTATGTTTGTTATGTGTCACTGGGACCCTGCTAGTCAGGACCCCAGTGCTCATAAGTTTGTGACCTATAGGTATGTGTTCCCTGTGTGATGCCTAACTGTCTCACTGAGGCTCTGCTAACCAGAACCTCAGTGGTTATGCTCTCTCATTTCTTTCAAAATTGTCACTAACAGGCTAGTGACCAATTTTACCAATTTACATTGGCTTACTGGAACACCCTTATAATCCCCTAGTATATGGTACTGAGGTACCCAGGGTATTGGGGTTCCAGGAGATCCCGATGGGCTGCAGCTTTCTTTTGCCACCCATAGGGAGCTCTGACAATTCTTACACAGGTCTGCCACTGCAGTCTGAGTGAAATAACGTCCACGTTATGTCACAGCCATTTTACACTGCACTTAAGTAACTTATAAGTCACCCATATGTCTAACATTTACCTGGTAAAGGTTAGGTGCAAAGTTACTTAGTGTGAGGGCACCCTGGCACTAGCCAAGGTGCCCCCACATTGTTCAGAGCCAATTCCCTGAACTTTGTGAGTGCGGGGACACCATTACACGTGTGCACTACATATAGGTCACTACCTATATGTAGCTTCACAATGGTAACTCCGAATATGGCCATGTAACATGTCTATGATCATGGAATTGCCCCCTCTATGCCATCCTGGCATAGTTGGCACAATCCCATGATCCCAGTGGTCTGTAGCACAGACCCTGGTACTGCCAAACTGCCTTTCCTGGGGTTTCACTGCAGCTGCTGCTTCTGCCAACCCCTCAGACAGGTTTCTGCCTCCCTGGGGTCAAGCCAGGCTTGTCCCAGGATGGCAGAACAAAGGACTTTCTCTGAGAGAGGGTGTTACACCCTCTCCCTTTGGAAAATGGTGTGAAGGCAGGGGAGGAGTAGCCTCCCCCAGCCTCTGGAAATGCTTTCTTGGGCACAGATGTGCCCAATTCTGCATTAGCCAGTCTACACCGGTTCAGGGGACCCCTTAGCCCTGCTCTGGCGCGAAACTGGACAAAGGAAAGGGGAGTGACCACTCCCCTGACCTGCACCTCCCCTGGGAGGTGTCCAGAGCTCCTCCAGTGTGCTCCAGACCTCTGCCATCTTGGAAACAGAGGTGCTGCTGGCACACTGGACTGCTCTGAGTGGCCAGTGCCACCAGGTGACGTCAGAGACTCCTTCTGATAGGCTCCTTTAGATGTTGCTAGCCTATCCTCTCTCCTAGGTAGCCAAACCCTCTTTTCTGGCTATTTAGGGTCTCTGTCTCTGGGGAAACTTTAGATAACGAATGCAAGAGCTCAGCCGAGTTCCTCTGCATCTCTCTCTTCACCTTCTGCCAAGGAATCGACTGCTGACCGCGCTGGAAGCCTGCAAAACTGCAACATAGTAGCAAAGACGACTACTGCAACTCTGTAACGCTGATCCTGTCGCCTTCTCGACTGTTTTCCTGGTGGTGCATGCTGTGGGGGTAGTCTGCCTCCTCTCTGCACTAGAAGCTCCGAAGAAATCTCCCGTGGGTCGACGGAATCTTCCCCCTGCAACCGCAGGCACCAAAAAGCTGCATTACCGGTCCCTTGGGTCTCCTCTCAGCACGACGAGCGAGGTCCCTCGAATCCAGCAACTCTGTCCAAGTGACCACCAAAGTTCAGTGACTCTTCAGTCCAAGTTTGGTGGAGGTAAGTCCTTGCCTCACCTCGCTAGACTGCATTGCTCGGAACCGCGACTTTTGCAGCTACTCCGGCCCCTGTGCACTTCCGGCAGAAATCCTTTGTGCACAGCCAAGCCTGGGTCCACGGCACTCTAACCTGCATTGCACGACTTTCTAAGTTGGTCTCCGGCGACGTGGGACTCCTTTGTGTAACTTCGGGTGAGCACCGTTTCATGCATCCTTGTAGTGCCTGTTTCTGGCATTTTTGCAGGTGGTACCTGCTGCTGAGAGGGCTCTTTGTCTTGCCCTACGTTTCTTCTACCTCCTGACGCAATTTGCGACATCATGTTCCTTCCTGGGCCACAGCAGCGTCCAAAAACGTTAACCGCATGATTTGCAACTAGCAAGGCTTGTTGGCATTCTTTTGGCGGGAAAACACTTCTGCACGACTCTCCACAGCGAGTGGGATCCATCCACCAAAGGGGAAGTCTCTAGCCCTTTTCGTTCCTGCAGAAACCTCAGCTTCTTCTGTCCAGTAGAAGCTTCTTTGCACCCACAGCTGGCATTTCCTGGGCATCTGCCCATCTCCGACTTGCTTGTGACTTTTGGACTTGGTCCCCTTGTTCCACAGGTACCCTAGATTGGAAATCCATCGTTGTTGCATTGTTGGTTTGTGTCTTTCCTGCATTATTCCTCTATTTTGACTTCTTTGTCCTTGGGGGAACTTTAGTGCACTTTGCACTCACTTTTCAGGGTCTTGGGGAGGGTTATTTTTCTAACTCTCACTATTTTCTAATAGTCCCAGCGACCCTCTACAAGGTCACATAGGTTTGGGGTCCATTTGTGGTTCGCATTCCACTTTTGGAGTATATGGTTTGTGTTGCCCCTATCCCTATGTGTCCCCATTGCATCCTATTGTAACTATACATTGTTTGCACTGTTTTCTAAGACTATACTGCATATTTTTCCTATTGTGTATATATATCTTGTGTATATTTCCTACCCTCTCACTGAGGGTACACTCTAAGATACTTTGGCATATTGTCATAAAAATACAGTACCTTTATTTTTAGTATAACTGTGTATTGTGTTTTCTTATGATATTGTGCATATGACACTAAGTGGTACTGTAGGAGCTTCACTCGTCTCCTAGTTCAGTCTAAGCTGCTCTGCTAAGCTACCATTATCTAGCAGCCTATGCTGCTAGACACCCTATACACTAATAAGGGATAACTGGGCCTGGTGCAAGGTGTAAGTACCCCTTGGTACTCACTACAAGCCAGTCCAGCCTCCTACAAGAGCTCATCAGAGTTCCTCTGCATCTCTCTCTTCACCTTCTGCCAAGGAATAGACTGCTGACCGCGCTGGAAGCCTGCAAAACTGCAACAAAGTAGCAAAGACGACTACTGCGACCTTGTAACGCTGATCCTGCTGCCTTCTCGACTGTTTTCCTGGTGGTGCATGCTGTGGGGGTAGTCTGCCTCCTCTCTGCACTAGAAGCTCTGAAGAAATCTCCCATGGGTCGACGGAATCTTCCCCCTGCAACCGCAGGCACCAAAGAACTGCATCACCGGTCCTCTGGGTCTCCTCTCAGCACAACGAGCGAGGTCCCTTGAACTCAGCAACTCTGTCCAAGTGACTCCCACAGTCCAGTGACTCTTCAGTCCAAGTTTGGTGGACGTAAGTCCTTGCCTCCCCACGCTAGACTGCATTGCTGGGAACCCTGTGTTTTGCAGCTACTCCGGCTCCTGTGCACTCTTCCAGGATTTCCTTTGTGCACAGCCAAGCCTGGGTCCCCGGCACTCTAACCTGCAGTGCACGACCTCCTGAGTTGTCCTCCGGCGTCGAGGGACCCTCTTTTGTGACTTCGGGTGAGCTCCGGTTTGCTCCACTTTGTAGTGCCTGTTCCGGCACTTCTGCGGGTGCTCCTTGCTTCTGAGATGGCTCCTTGTCTTGCTGGGCGCCCCCTCTGTCTCCTCACGCAAGTGGCGACATCCTGGTCCCTCCTGGGCCACAGCAGCATCCAAAAACCCTAACCACGACCCTTGCAGCTACCAAGGCTTGTTTTCGGTCTTTCTGCACAGAAACACCTCTGCACGACTCTTCACGACGTGGGACATGCATCCTCCAAAGGGGAAGTTTCTAGCCCTTGTCATTCTTGCAGAATCCACAGCTTCTACCATCCGGTTGCAGCTTCTTTGCACCCACAGCTGGCATTACCTGGGCATCTGCCCACTCCCACCTTGATCGTGACTCTTGGACTTGGTCCCCTTGTTCCACAGGTACTCTCATCAGGAAATCCATCATTGTTGCATTGCTGGTGTTGGTCTTTGGGGAACTTTACTTCCCTTTGCACCCACTTTTCAGGGTCTTGGGGTCGGCTATTTTTCTAACCCTCACTGTTTCCTTACAGTCCCAGCGACCCTCTACAAGGTCACATAGGTTTGGGGTCCATTCGTGGTTCGCATTCCACTTCTAGAGTATATGGTTTGTGTTGCCCCTATCCCTATGTGCCCCCATTGCATTCTATTGTGACTATACATTGTTTGCACTGTTTTCTATTGCTGTTACTGCATATTTTGGTATTGTGTGCATATATCTTGTGTATATTTGCTATCCTCATACTGAGGGTACTCACTGAGATACTTTGGCATATTATCATAAAAATAAAGTACCTTTATTTTTAGTATATCTGTGTATTGTGTTGTCTTATGATATTGTGCATATGACACTAGTGGTACTGTAGGAGCTTCACTCGTCTCCTAGTTCAGCCTAAGCTGCTCTGCTAAGCTACCTTTTCTATCAGCCTAAGCTGCTAGACACCCATCTACACTAATAAGGGATACCTGAGCCTGGTGCAAGGTGTAAGAACCCCTTGGTACCCACTACAAGCCAGTCCAGCCTCCTACAACGGTCCACTATTGGCCGCCCTGCGAGAGCAGAGGAAACTCTTAAAAAGCGAATTATGGTCTTTTAAAAAACTGCAGCAGGAGACGCTCTTGGCCAAACTACATTACGCATCTAAATCATCCGACCCCAAAAGATTCTGGAAAATCATCAACACAATGGACAAGGGACCAGTGGCAGTTAATAACGCAAATATTTCTGAGGAAGCTTGGGTACACCGTCTAAAGTCACATCTAAAGAAATTGGACACCGAAATCGCTCAACAATCCCAAGGGTTCTCGGAGAGCCAAGAACCCGAGGTTGCAGAATGCCTAAAGATCTCAGCATCAGAATTAATAAATGTAGGAGGCTGGGCTGGCTTGTAGTGAGTACCAAGGGGTACTTGCACCTTGCACCAGGCCCAGTTATCCCTTATTAGTGTATAGGGTGTCTAGCAGCATAGACTGATAGATAATGGTAGCTTAGCAGAGCAGCTTAGGCTGAACTAGGAGACGAGTGAAGCTCCTACAGTACCACTTAGTGTCATATGCACAATATCATAAGAAAACACAATACACAGTTGTACTAAAAATAAAGGTACTTTATTTTTATGACAATATGCCAAAGTATCTCAGAGTGTACCCTCAGTGAGAGGATAGGAAATATACACAAGATATATGTACACAATACCAAAAATATGCAGTATAGTCTTAGAAAACAGTGCAAACAATGTATAGTTACAATAGGATGCAAT
Source organism: Pleurodeles waltl (assembly GCF_031143425.1). NCBI lineage: Eukaryota > Metazoa > Chordata > Amphibia > Caudata > Salamandridae > Pleurodeles > Pleurodeles waltl. The sequence continues at coordinate 1,680,952 of NW_027150269.1, read as the reverse complement.
GGGGACACATAGGGATAGGGGCAACACAAACCATATACTCCAAAAGTGGAATGCGAACCACAAATGGACCCCAAACCTATGTGACCTTGTAGAGGGTCGCTGGGACAATTAGAAAATAGTGAGGGTTAGAAAAATAGCCCACCCCAAGACCCTGAAAAGTGAGTGCAAAGTGCACTAAAGTTCCCCAAAGGACATAGAAGTCGTGATAGGGGAATTCTGCAGGAAAGACACAAACCAGCAATGCAACAACGATGGATTTCCAGTCGAGGGTACCTGTGGAACAAGGGGACCACGTCCAAAAGTCACAAGCAAGTCGGAGATGGGCAGATGCCCAGGAAATGGCAGCTGTGGGTGCAAAGAAGCTTCTACTGGACAGAAGAAGCTAAGGTTTCTGCAGGAACGACAAGGGCTAGAGACTTTCCCTTTGGAGGACGTATCTATCACGCCGTGGAGAGTTGTGCAGAAGTGTTTTTCCGCCGAAAGACTGCCAACAAGCCTTGCTAGCTGCAAATTGTGTGGTTAGTGTTTTTGGATGCTGCTGTGGCCCAGGAGGGACCAGGATGTCGCAAATTGCGCCAGGTGACAGAGGAGACGTCGAGCAAGAAAAGGAGCCCTCTCAGCAGCAGGTAGCACCCGGAGAAGTGCCAGAAACAGGCACTACAAGGATGTGTGAAGCGGTGCTCACCCGAAGTTGCACAAAGGAGTCCCACGTCGCCGGAGACCAACTTAGAAAGTCGTGCAATGCAGGTTAGAGTGCCGTGGACCCAGGCTTGGCTGTGCACAAAGGATTTCCACCAGAAGTGCACAGAGGCCGTAGTAGTTGCAAAAATCACGTTTCCCAGCAATGCAGTCTGGCATGGGGAGGCAAGGACTTACCTCCACCAAACTTGGACTGAAGAGTCACTGGACTTTGGGGGTCACTTGGACACAATTTCTGGATTCGAGGGACCTCGCTCGTCGTGCTGAGAGGAGACCCAAGGGACCGGTGATGCAGTTCTTTGGTGCCTGCGGTTGCAGGGGGACGATTCCGTCGACCCACGGGAGATTTCTTCTGAGCTTTTAGTGCAGAGAGGAGGCAGACTACCCCCACAGCATGCACAACCAGGAAAACAGTCGAGAAGGCGGCAGGATCAGCGTTACAGAGTTGCAGTAGTCGTCTTAGCTACTTTGTTGCAGTTTTGCAGGCTTCCAGCGTGGTCAGCAGTCGATTCCTTGGCAGAAGGTGAAGAGAGAGATGCAGAGGAACTCGTATGAGCTCTTGCATTCGTTATCTAAAGTTTCCCCAGAGACAGAGACCCTAAATAGCCAGAAAAGAGGGTTTGGCTACCTAGGAGAGAGGATAGGCTAGCAACACCTGAAGGAGCCTATCAGAAGGAGTCTCTGACATCATCTGGTGGCACTGGCTACTCAGAGCAGTCCAGTGTGCCAGCAGCACCTCTGTTTCCAAGATGGCAGAGGTCTGGAGCACACTGGAGGAGATCTGGACACCTCCCCGGGGAGGTGCAGGTCAGGGGAGTGGTCACTCCCCTTTCCTTTGTCCAGTTTCGCGCCAGAGCAGGGCTAAGGGGTCCCTGAACCGGTGTAAACTGGCTTATGCAGAAATGGGCACCAAATGTGCCCATGAAAGCATTTCCAGAGGCTGGGGGAGGCTACTCCTCCCCTGCCTTCACACCATTTTCCAAAGGGAGAGGGTGTAACACCCTCTCTAAGAGGAAGTCCTTTGTTCTGCCATCCTGGGACAAGCCTGGCTTGACCCCAGGAGGGCAGAAACCTGTCTGAGGGGTTGGCAGCAGCAGCAGCTGCAGTGAAACCCCAGGAAAGGCAGTTTGGCAGTACCAGGGTCTGTGCTACAGACCACTGGGATCATGGGATTGTGCCAACTATGCCAGGATGGCATAGAGGGGGCAATTCCATGATCATAGACATGTTACATGGCCATATTTGGAGTTACCATTGTGAAGATACATATAGGTAGTGACCTATATGTAGTGCACGCGTGTAATGGTTTCCCCGCACTCACAAAGTCCGGGGAATTGGCCCTGAACAATGTGGGGGCACCTTGGCTAGTGCCAGGGTGCCCTCACACTAAGTAACTTTGCACCTAACCTTTACCAGGTAAAGGTTAGACATATAGGTGACTTATAAGTTACTTAAGTGCAGTATAAAATGGCTGTGAAATAACGTGGACGTTATTTCACTCAGGCTGCAGTGGCAGGCCTGTGTAAGAATTGTCAGAGCTCCCTATGGGTGGCAAAAGAAATGCTGCAGCCCATAGGGATCTCCTGGAACCCCAATACCCTGGGTACCTCAGTACCATATACTAGGGAATTATAAGGGTGTTCCAGTAAGCCAATGTAAATTGGTAAAATTGGTCACTAGCCTGTTAGTGACAATTTGAAAGAAATGAGAGAGCATAACCACTGAGGTTCTGGATAGCAGAGCCTCAGTGAGACAGTTAGGCATCACACAGGGAACACTTACATATAGGCCACAAACCTATGAGCACTGGGGTCCTGGCTAGCAGGGTCCCAGTGACACATAACAAACATACTGAAAACATAGGGTTTTCACTATGAGTACTGGGCCCTGGCTAGCAGGATCCCAGTGAGACAGTGAAAACACCCTGACGTACACTCACAAACAGGCCAAAAGTGGGGGTAACAAGGCTAGAAAGAGGCTACTTTCTCACGCAACCCCCCCCCCCAAACGAAGACAATAAGGCTAACCTTGGCCAGTTGAGACTTTATTGTCTAAGTGGTGATAAGTAGAGAGTAGCTCTGCAATAGACTGGTTCCTCCCTTTATCATCCACTATATGGTTACTTCCCTGTGGGGATGTAAACCACCTTGTTTGAAGTTTTTTAGCTAAGCAACAATGTGAAGATGTATTTTCAGAGTTTCTATCAGTAAGTTTTAGTTTAGAGCAGTGGGAATTGTCCACTGAACCTATTTGTAGTGATGGAAATGCCAGACAGGGATGCTGTCTCAGAAAAGCCATAGCTGGGCAAAAACTTTGTCCATATGGCTGGAAGAGAGAACAGGGATGCTGTTTCTCTTGAGTTGGAGCAGGGCAGGGATGCTGTCCTATGAGCTCCACACTAGGGCAGGGATGCTGTCCTAAGTGTTGTGAGGCAGTGCAGGGTTTCTGCACTAAAGTTTCTCTGGGAGGGTTGGAGGGATGCTCCATGTTAACTAAAATGGTGCTCTTTTTCTCACCAATGTTAGTGATCCCACAGAGAGATACTTCTACCTCAGGGAGTCCAGCTTTGCCAGCTGATGATTCCATTGGAACAGGTGCCACCCCAGGAGAGGTTTCTCCCACCACAGGAATGGTATCCTGAGTGGTAGGGTGGTTAGGGGTACTGTGATACCCTTTTTACCTGTTGATGGAGAGGGATCCTGAGTTTTCAGGCCTTCTCTCCTTTGCTTTTTCATTTCAGTAGAAATGAGAGGGAACAATTCCTCAGGGATGCCCAGCATGGCTGCATGGGCATAAAACTCTACATCAGCCCAACCTGAGGCCTCTAGGTCATTACTGTAGGAAAGTACCATCTTGCCTGGCATGTTACCCCCATTTTTCACTGTATATATGTTGTTTTAGTTGTATGTGTCACTGGGACCCTGTTCACCACGGCCCCAGTGCTCATAAGTGTGCCTGAATGTGTTACCCGTGTAGTGACTAACTGTCTCACTGAGGCTCTGCTAATCAGAACCTCAGTGGTTATGGTCTCTCATTTCTTTCTAAATTGTCACTAACAGGCTAGTGACCAATTTCACCAATTTACATTGGCTCACTGGAACACCCTTATAATTCCCTAGTATATGGTACTGAGGTACCCAGGGTATTGGGGTTCCAGGAGATCCCTATGGGCTGCAGCATTTCTTTTGCCACCCATAGGGAGCTCTGACAATTCTTACACAGGCCTGCCACTGCAGCCTGAGTGAAATAACGTCCACGTTATTTCACAGCCATTTTACACTGCACTTAAGTAACTTATAAGTCACCTATATGTCTAACCTTTACCTGGTAAAGGTTAGGTGCAAAGTTACTTAGTGTGAGGGCACCCTGGCACTAGCCAAGGTGTCCCCACATTGTTCAGGGCCAATTCCCCGGACTTTGTGAGTGCGGGGACACCATTACACGCGTGCACTACATATAGGTCACTACCTATATGTAGCTTCACAATGGTAACTCCGAATATGGCCATGTAACATGTCTATGATCATGGAATTGCCCCCTCTATGCCATCCTGGCATAGTTGGCACAATCCCATGATCCCAGTGGTCTGTAGCACAGACCCTGGTACTGCCAAACTGCCTTTCCTGGGGTTTCACTGCAGCTGCTGCTGCTGCCAACCCCTCAGACAGGTTTCTGCCCTCCTGAGGTCAAGCCAGGCTTGTCCCAGGATGGCAGAACAAAGGACTTCCTCTGAGAGAGGGTGTTACACCCTCTCCCTTTGGAAAATGGTGTGAAGGCAGGGGAGGAGTAGCCTCCCCCAGCCTCTGGAAATGCTTTCTTGGGCACAGATGTGCCCAATTCTGCATAAGCCAGTCTACACCGGTTCAGGGGACCCCTTAGCCCTGCTCTGGCGCGAAACTGGACAAAGGAAAGGGGAGTGACCACTCCCCTGACCTGCACCTCCCCTGGGAGGTGTCCAGAGCTCCTCCAGTGTGTTCCAGACCTCTGCATCTTGGAAACAGAGGTGCTGCTGGCACACTAGACTGCTCTGAGTGGCCAGTGCCACCAGGTGACGTCAGAGACTCCTTGTGATAGGCTCCTTCAGGTGTTGCTAGCCTATCCTCTCTCCTAAGTAGCCAAACCCTCTTTTCTGGCTATTTAGGGTCTCTGTCTCTGGGGAAACTTTAGATAACGAATGCAAGACCTCATCCGAGTTCCTCTGCATCTCTCTCTTCACCTTCTCCCAAGGAATCGACTGCTGACCGCGCTGGAAGCCTGCAACACTGCAACAAAGTAGCAAAGATGACTACTGCAACTCTGTAACGCTGATCCAGCCGCCTTCTCGTCTGTTTTCCTGGTGGTGCATGCTGTGGGGGTAGTCTGCCTCCTCTCTGCACTAGAAGCTCAGAAGAAATCTCCAGTGGGTGGACTGAATCTTCCCCCTGCAACCGCAGGCACCAAAAAGCTGCATTACCGGTCCCTTGGGTCTCCTCTCAGCACGACGAGCGAGGTCCCTCGAATCCAGCAACTCTGTCCAAGTGACTCCCACAGTCCAGTGACTCTTCAGTCCAAGTTTGGTGGAGGTAAGTCCTTGCCTCACCTCGCTAGACTGCATTGCTGGGAACCGCGACTTTTGCAGCTACTCCGGCCCCTGTGCACTTCCGGTGGAAATCCTAGCACAGCCAAGCCTGGGTCCACGGCACTCTAACCTGCATTGCACGACTTTCTTAGTTGGTCTCCGGCGGCGTGGGACTCCTTTGTGTAACTTCGGGTGAGCACCGTTTCACGCATCCTTGTAGTGCCTGTTTCTGGCACTTCTCCGGGAGCTACCTGCTGCTGAGAGGGCTTTTTGTCTTGCTCGACGTCCCCTCTCTCTCCTGGTCCAATTTGCGACCTCCTGGTCCCTCCAGGGCCACAGCACCGTCCAAAAACGTTAACTGCACGATTTGCAGCTAGCAAGGCTTGTTGGCGTTCTTTCGGCGGAAAAACACTTCTGCACGACTCTCCACGGCGAGCAGGATCTGTCCACTAAAGGGGACGTCTCTAGCCCTTTTCGTTCCTGCAGAAAACTCAGCTTCTTCTGTCCAGTAGAAGCTTCTTTGCATCCACAGCTGGCATTTCCTGGGCATATGCCCATCTCCGACTTGCTTGTGACTTTTGGACTTGGTCCCCTTGTTCAACCGGTACCCTAGATTGGAAATCCATCGTTGTTGCATTGTTGGTTTGTGTCTTTCCTGCATTATTCCTCTAACATGACTTCTTTGTCCTTAGGGGAACTTTAGTGCACTTTGCACTCACTTTTCAGGGTCTTGGGGAGGGTTATTTTTCTAACTCTCACTATTTTCTAATAGTCCCAGCGACCCTCTACAAGGTCACATAGGTTTGGGGTCCATTCGTGGTTCGCATTCCACTTTTGGAGTATATGGTTTGTGTTGCCCCTATCCCTATGTGTCCCCATTGCATCCTATTGTAACTATACATTGTTTGCACTGTTTTCTAAGACTATACTGCCTATTTTTGGTATTGTGTACATATATCTTGTGTATATTTCCTATCCTCTCACTGAGGGTACACTCTAAGATACTTTGGCATATTGTCATAAAAATAAAGTACCTTTATTTTTAGTATAACTGTGTATTGTGTTTTCTTATGATATTGTGCAAGTGACACTTGTGGTACTGTAGTAGCTTCACACGTCTCCTAGTTCAGCCTAAGCTGCTCTGCTAAGCTACCATTATCTATCAGCCTAAGCTGCTAGACACCCTATACACTAATAAGGGATAACTGGGCCTGGTGCAAGGTGCAAGTACCCATTGGTACTCACTACAAGTCAGTCCAGCCTCCTACATTGGTTGTGCAGCGGTGGGATAAGTGCTTTGAGACCACTTACCACTCTTGTCATTGTACTTTTCATAAGAGAAAAATATACAAAACAAGGTCAGTGTATGTACACATAGTCAAAAAGTTTTGCATTTCCTCTTTTCACTCTTTTCTTAGTGCTGAAAAGTACTTCTAAACTTTCTAAAAAGTTCTAAAAAGTTTAAAAAGTTTTTTTCTCTGTCTTTCTAAAAGCTCTGACAAACTTTTTACTCTTTTACTATCACTTTAACTCTCTCTAAAAATGTCTGGCACAGGCCAAAATGTTGACCTGTCTAAGGTTGCATATGATCACCTTAGCTGGATAGGAGCAAGGAGTCTCTGCATAGAGAGAGGTTTGAGTGTAGGGAAGAATCCTTCCTTGGAACTGTTACTTAACATGCTTAGAGAACAAGATAAGGCTAAAGGTGCCCCATCTGTTGAAAAAGTAGCTAATGGTTCTCAATCTGATCCAGGGACTCCCCCAGGTAAAGGTTCAGGAAAGAAACTTCTTAGCCTTCCCATTACAAGACAATCTAGCATAGTTGTTACTGAGGTGGAGTCACATCATACAGATGATGTGCTCTCACATTACACTGTCAGCCAAGCTGTTAGGGTGCCCTCTGTAAGGGACAGGTCTCCTTCTGTTCATTCCCATCATACCTCTGTATCTAGAAATGTCCCTCCCACCAACCCTGATGACAGATTGTTAGAAAGGGAACTCAATAAGTTGAGGGTGGAACAAACCGGACTGAAGCTTAAAAAGCAACAGCTGGATTTGGATAGACAGTCTTTAGAATTAGAGAAGGAAAGACAGAAGTTGGGTTTAGAAACCCATGGTGGCAGCAGCAGTATTCCCCATAGTCATCCTGCAAAAGAGCATGATTCCAGGAATCTGCATAACATAGTTCCCCCTTATAAGGAGGGGGATGACATTAACAAGTGGTTTGCTGAACTTGAGAGGGCCTGTGTTGTACAGGATGTCCCTCAAAGGCAGTGGGCTGCTATCCTATGGCTATCATTTAGTGGAAAAGGTAGGGATAGGCTCCTTACTGTGAAAGAAAGTGATGCCAATAATTTTACATTACTTAAGAATGCACTCCTGGATTGTGATGGCTTAACCACTGAACAATACAGGATAAAGTTCAGAGAGACCAAAAAGGAGTCTTCACAAGACTGGGTTGATTTCATTGACCATTCAGTGAAGGCCTTGGAGGGGTGGTTACATGGCAGTAAAGTTACTGATTATGACAGCCTGTATAACTTGATCCTGAGAGAGCATATTCTTAATAATTGTGTGTCTGATTTGTTGCACCAGTACTTGGTGGACTCTGATCTGACCTCTCCCCAAGAATTGGGAAAGTAGGCAGACAAATGGGTCAGAACAAGGGTGAACAGAAAAGTTCATACAGGGGGTGACAAAGAGAACACTAAGAAGAAAGATGGTGAAAAATCTCAAGATAAGCATGGGGATAAGGGTAAAACCAAAGATCCCACTTCAAATCTTAAACACTCTTCAGGGGGTGGGGATAAAACAAATTCTTCCTCTTCTTTTCAACCTACACAATTTAAAAAGCCTTGGTGCTTTGTGTGTAAAAATAGAGGCCATAGGCCAGGGGATAAGTCCTGTCCAGGTAAACCCCCTGAGCCTACCACCACTAATACATCAAGCTCTAGTGCCCCTAGCAGTAGTGGTACTAGTGGTGGGACTGCTGGCAACAGTCAAGTTAAGGGTGTAGTTGGGTTCACTTATGGGTCCATAGTAGAAACTGGGGTAGTCAGTCCCAAGACAGTTTCTGTCACACCTAGTGGCATTGGCCTTGCCACACTGGCTGCTTGTCCCCTTACAATGGATAAGTACAGGCAGACAGTTTCAATAAATGGTGTTGAGGCCTTGGCCTACAGGGACACAGGTGCCAGTATCACTTTGGTGACTGAAAACCTAGTGCACCCTGATCAACACATCATTGGACAACAGTATAAGATTATTGATGTCCATAACTCCACTAAGTTTCTTCCCTTAGCTATAATTCAGTTTAGTTGGGGTGGAGTTACTTGCCCTAAGCAGGTGGTGGTATCACCTAGCTTACCTGTAGACTGTCTCTTAGGTAATGACCTAGAGGCCTCAGGTTGGGCTGATGTAGAGTTTTATGCCCATACAGCCATATTGGGCATCCCTGAGGATTTGTTCCCTCTCATTTCTACTGAAATGAAAAAGCAAAGGAGAGAAGGCCTGAAAACTCAGGATCCCTCTCCAACAACAGGTAAAAGGGGTATCACAGTATCCTCTAACCACCCTACCATTCAGGATACCATTCCTGTGGTGGGAGAAACCTCTCCTGGGGTGGCACCTGTTCCAAGGGAATCATCAGTTGGCAAAACTGTACTCCCTGAGGTAGAAGTACCTCTCTGTGGGATAACTAACATTGGTGAGAAAAAGAGCACCATTTTAGTTAACATGGAGCATCCCTCCAACCCTCCCAGAGAAACTTTAGTGCAGAAACCCTGCACTGCCTCACAACACTTAGGACAGCATCCCTGCCCTAGTGTGGAGCTCATAGATCAGCATCCCTGCCCTGCTCAAACTCAAGAGAAACAGAATCCCTGTTCTCTCTTCCAGCGATATGGAAAAGGTTTTTGCCCAGCTATGGCTTTTCTGAGACAGCATCCCTGTCTGGCATTTCCATCACTACAAATAGGTTCAGTGGACAATTCCCACTGCTCTAAACTAAAACTTACTGATAGAAACTCTGAAAATACATCTTCACATTGTTGCTTAGCTAAAAAACTTCAAACAGGGTGGTTTACATCCCCACAGGGAAGTAACCATATAGTGGATGATAAAGGGAGTAACCAGTCTATTGCAGAACTACTCTCTACTTATCACCACTTAGACAATAAAGTCTCAACTGGCCAAGGTTAGCCTTATTGTCCTTCGTTTGGGGGGGGGTTGTGTGAGAAAGTAGCCTCTTTCTAGCCTTGTTACCCCCACTTTTGGCCTGTTTGTGAGTGTATGTCAGGGTGTTTTCACTGTCTCACTGGGATCCTGCTAGCCAGGGCCCAGTGCTAATAGTGAAAACCCTATGTTTTCTGTATGTTTGTTATGTGTCACTGGGACCCTGCTAGTCAGGACCCCAGTGCTCATAAGTTTGTGGCCTATATGTATGTGTTCCCTGTGTGGTGCCTAACTGTCTCACTGAGGCTCTGCTAACCAGAACCTCAGTGGTTATGCTTTCTCATTTCTTTCAAATTGTCACTAACAGGCTAGTGAGCAATTTTACCAATTTACATTGGCTTACTGGAACACCCTTATAATTCCCTAGTATATGGTACTGAGGTACCCAGGGTATTGGGGTTCCAGGAGATCCCTATGGGCTGCAGCATTTCTTTTGCCACCCATAGGGAGCTCTGACAATTCTTACACAGGCCTGCCACTGCAGCCTGAGTGAAATAACGTCCACATTATTTCACAGCCATTTTACACTGCACTTAAGTAACTTATAAGTCACCTATATGTCTAACCTTTACCTGGTGAAGGTTAGGTGCAAAGTTACTTAGTGTGAGGGCACCCTGGCACTAGCCAAGGTGCCCCCACATTGTTCAGGGCCAATTCCCTGAATTTTGTGAGCGCGGGGACACCATTACACGCGTGCACTACATATAGGGCACTACCCATATGTAGCTTCACAATGGTAACTCCGAATATGGCCATGTAACATGTCTAAGATCATGGAATTGCCCCCTCTATACCATCCTGGCATAGTTGGCACAATCCCATGATCCCAGTGGTCTGTAGCACAGACCCTGGTACTGCCAAACTGCCTTTTCTGGGGTTTCACTGCAGCTGCTGCTGCTGCCAACCTCTCAGACAGGTTTCTGCCCTCCTGGGGTCAAGCCAGGCTTGTCCCAGGATGGCAGAACAAAGGACTTCCTCTGAGAGAGGGTGTTACATCCTCTCCCTTTGGAAAATGGTGTGAAGGCAGGGGAGGAGTTGCCTCCCCCAGCCTCTGGAAATGCTTTCTTGGGCACAGATGTGCCCAATTCTGCATAAGCCAGTCTACACCGGTTCAGGGGACCCCTTAGCCCTGCTCTGGCGCGAAACTGGACAAAGGAAAGGGGAGTGACCACTCCCCTGACCTGCACCTCCCCTGGGAGGTGTCCAGAGCTCCTCCAATGTGCTCCAGACCTCTGCCATCTTTGAAACAGAGGTGCTGCTGGCACACTGGACTGCTCTGAGTGGCCAGTGCCACCAGGTGACGTCAGAGACTCCTTGTGATAGGCTCCTTCAGGTGTTGCTAGCCTATCCTCTCTCCTAAGTAGCCAAACCCTCTTTTCTGGCAATTTAGGGTCTCTGTCTCTGGGGAAACTTTAGATAACGAATGCAAGAGCTCATCCGAGTTCCTCTGCATCTCTTTCTTCACCTTCTGCCAAGGAATCGACTGCTGACCGCGCTGGAAGCCTGCAAAACTGCAACATAGTAGCTAAGACGACTACTGCAACTCTGTAACGCTGATCCTGCCGCCTTCTCGACTGTTTTCCTGGTGGTGCATGCTATGGGGGTAGTCTGCCTCCTCTCTGCACTAGAAGCTCCGAAGAAATCTCCCGTGGGTCGACGGAATCTTCCCCCTGCAACCGCAGGCACCAAAAAGCTGCATTACCTGTCCCTTGGGTCTCCTCTCAGCATGACGAGCGAGGTCCCTCGAATCCAGCAACTCTGTCCAAGTGACTCCCACAGTCCAGTGACTCTTCAGTCCAAGTTTGGTGGAGGTAAGTCCTTGCCTCACCTCGCTAGACTGCATTGCTGGGAACCGCGACTTTTGCAGCTACTCCGGCCCCTGTGCACTTCCGGCGGAAATTGCATGACTTTCTAAGTTGGTCTCCGGCGACGTGGGACTCCTTTGTGTAACTTCGGGTGAGCACCGTTTCACGCATCCTCGTAGTGCCTGTTTCTGGCACTTCTCCGGGTGCTACCTGCCGCTAAGAGAGCTCCTTGTCTTGCGCGAAGTCCCCTCTACCTCCTGGTCCAATTTGCGACCTCCTGGTCCCTCCTGGGCCACAGCAGCATCCAAAAACGCTAAACGCACGATTTGCAGCTAGCAAGGCTTGTTGGCGTATTTTTAGCGGGAAAACACTTCTGCACGACTCTCCACGGCAAGAGGGATCCGTCCACCAAAGGAGAAGTCTCTAGCCCTTTTCGTTCCTGCAGAAACCTCAGCTTCTTCTGTCCAGTAGAAGCTTCTTTGCATCCACAGCTGGCATTTCCTGGGCATATGCCCATCTCCGACTTGCTTGTGACTTTTGGACTTGGTCCCCTTGTTCCACAGGTACCCTAGATTGGAAATCCACAGTTGTTGCATTGTTGGTTTGTGTCTTTACTGCATTATTCCTCTAAAACGACTTCTTTGTCCTTAGGGGAACATTAGTGCACTTTGCACTCACTTTTCAGGGTCTTGGGGAGGGTTATTTTTCTAACTCTCACTATTTTCTAATAGTCCCAGCGACCCTCTACAAGGTCACATAGGTTTGGGGTCCATTCGTGGTTCGCATTCCACTTTTGGAGTATATGGTTTGTGTTGCCCCTATCCCTATGTGTCCCCATTGCATCCTATTGTAACTATACATTGTTTGCACTGTTTTCTAAGACTATACTGCATATTTTTGCTATTGTGTATATATATCTTGTGTATATTTCCTATCCTCTCACTGAGGGTACACTCTAAGATACTTTGGCATATTGTCATAAAAATAAAGTACCTTTATTTTTAGTATAACTGTGTATTGTGTTTTCTTATGGTATTGTGCAAGTGACACTTGTGGTACTGTAGTAGCTTCACACGTCTCCTAGTTCACCCTAAGCTGCTCTGCTAAGCTACCATTATCTATCAGCCTAAGCTGCTAGACACCCTATGCACTAATAAGGGATAACTGGGCCTGGTGCAAGGTGGAAGTACCCCTTGGTACTCACTACAAGCCAGGGCACAAAGGATTTCCGCCGGAAGTGCACGGAGGCCAGAGTAGCTGCAAAAGTCGCGGTTCCCAGCAATGCAGTCTAGCGAGGTGAGGCAAGTACTTACCTCCACCAAACTTGGACTGAAGAGTCACTGGACTGTGGGGGTCACTTGGACAGAGTTCCTGGATTCGAGGGACCTCACTCGTCGTGCTGAGAGGAGACCCAAGGCACCGGTAATGCAGCTTTTTGGTGCCTGCGGTTGCAGGGGGAAGATTCTGTCGACCCACTGGAGATTTCTTCGGAGCTTCTAGTGCAGAGAGGAGGCAGACTACCCCCACAGCATGCACCACCAGGAAAACAGTCGAGAAGGCGGCAGGATCAGCGTTACAGAGTTGCAGTAGTCGTCTTTGCTACTATGTTGCAGTTTTGCAGGCTTCCAGCGCGGTCAGCAGTCGATTCCTTGGCAGGAGGTGAAGAGAGAGATGCAGAGGAACTCGGATGAGCTCTTGCATTCGTTATCTAAAGTTTCCCCAGAGACAGAGACCCTAAATAGCCAGAAAAGAGGGTTTGGCTACCTAGGAGAGAGGATAGGCTAGCAACACCTGAAGGAGCCTATCAGAAGGAGTCTCTGACGTCACCTGGTGGCACTGGCCACTCAGAGCAGTCCAGTGTGCCAGCAGCACCTCTGTTTCCAAGATGGCAGAGGTCTGGAGAACACTGGAGGAGCTCTGGGCACCTCCCAGGGGAGGTACAGGTCAGGGGAGTGGTCACTCCCCTTTCCTTTGTCCAGTTTCGCGCCAGAGCAGGGCTAAGGGGTCCCCTGAACCGGTGTAGACTGGCTTATGCAGAATTGGGCACATCTGTGCCCAACAAAGCATTTCCAGAGGCTGGGGGAGGCTACTCCTCCCCTGCCTTCACACCATTTTCCAAAGGGAGAGGGTGTAACACCCTCTCTCAGAGGAAGTCCTTTGTTCTGCCATCCTGGGCCAGGCCTGGCTGGACCCCAGGAGGGCAGATGCCTGTCTGAGGGGTTGGCAGCAGCAGCAGCTGCAGTGAAACCCCAGGAAGGGCAGTTTGGCAGTCCCAGGGTCTGTGCTACAGACCACTGGGATCATGGGATTGTGCCAACTATGCCAGGATGGCATAGAGGGGGCAATTCCATGATCATAGACATGTTACATGGCCATATTCGGAGTTACCATTGTGAAGCTACATATAGGTAGTGACCTATATGTAGTGCACGCGTGTAATGGTGTCCCCGCACTCACAAAGTCCGGGGAATTGGCCCTGAACAATGTGGGGGCACCTTGGCTAGTGCCAGGGTGCCCTCACACTAAGTAACTTTGCACCTAACCTTTACCAGGTAAAGGTTAGACATATAGGTGACTTATAAGTTACTTAAGTGCAGTGTAAAATGGCTGTGAAATAACGTGGACGTTATTTCACTCAGGCTGCAGTGGCAGGCCTGTGTAAGAATTGTCAGAGCTCCCTATGGGTGGCAAAAGAAATGCTGCAGCCCATAGGGATCTCCTGGAACCCCAATACCCTGGGTACCTCAGTACCATATACTAGGGAATTATAAGGGTGTTCCAGTAAGCCAATGTAAATTGGTAAAATTAGTTACTAGCCTGTTAGTGACAATTTGGAAAGAAATGAGAGAGCATAACCACTGAGGTTCTGATTAGCAGAGCCTCAGTGAGACAGTTAGTCACTACACAGGTAACACATTCAGGCACACTTATGAGCACTGGGGCCCTGGTGAACAGGGTCCCAGTGACACATACAACTAAAACAACATATATACAGTGAAAAATGGGGGTAACATGCCAGGCAAGATGGTACTTTCCTACAATCATATGCAATTGTGGACAGATCAACATTTTGGCCTGTGCCAGACATTTTTAGAGAGAGTTAAAGTGATAGAAAAAGAGAAAAAAGTTTGTCAGAGCTTTTAGAAAGACAGAGAAAAAAAACTTTAAAAACTTTTTGGAACTTTTTGAAAGTTTAGAAGTACTTTTCAGCACTTTAGAAAAGAGTGAAAAGAGGAAATGCAAAACTTTTTAGTTATGTGTACACACACTGAACTTGTTTTGTATATTTTTCTCTTATGAAAAGTACAATGACAAGAGTGGTAAGTAGTCTCAAAGCACTTATCACACCACTGCACAACCAATGTAGGAGGCTGGGCTGGCTTGTAGTGAGTACCAAGGGGTACTTGCACCTTGCACCAGGCCCAGTTATCCCTTATTAGTGTATAGGGTGTCTAGCAGCATAGGCTGATAGATAATGGTAGCTTAGCAGAGCAGCTTAGGCTGAACTAGGAGACGAGTGAAGCTCCTACAGTACCACTTAGTGTCATATGCACAATATCATAAGAAAACACAATACACAGTTATACTAAAAATAAAGGTACTTTATTTTTATGACAATATGCTAAAGTTTCTCAGAGTGTACCCTCAGTGAGAGGATAGGAAATATACACAAGATATATGTACACAATACCAAAAATGCAGTATAGTCTTAGAAAACAGTGCAAACAATGTATAGTTACAATAGGATGCAAAGGGGACACATAGGGATAGGGGCAACACAAACCATATACTCCAAAAGTGGAATGCGAACCACGAATGGACCCCAAACCTATGTGACCTTGTAGAGGGTCGCTGGGACTATTAGAAAATAGTGAGGGTTAGAAAAATAGCCCACCCCAAGACCCTGAAAAGTGAGTGCAAAGTGCACTAATGTTCCCCAAAGGACATAGAAGTCGTGATAGGGGAATTCTGCAGGAAAGACACAAACCAGCAATGCAACAACGATGGATTTCCAGTCGAGGGTACCTGTGGAACAAGGGGACAAAGTCCAAAAGTCACAAGCAAGTCAGAGATGGGCAGATGCCCAGGAAATGCCAACTGTGGGTGCAAAGAAGCTTCTACTGGACAGAAGAAGCTAAGGTTTCTTCAAGAACGACAAGGACTAGAGACTTCCCCTTTGGAGGACGCATCCCTCACGCCTTGGAGAGTCGTACAGAAGTGTTTTCCCGCCAAAAGACCGCCAAAAAGCCTTACTAGCTGCAAATCGTGTGGTTAGTGTTTTTGGACGCTGCTGTGGCCCAGGAGGGACCAGGATGTCGCAAATTGTGCCAGGAGACAGAGGGGACATCGAGCAAGACAAGGAGCCCTCTCAGCAGCAGGTAGCACCCAGAGAAGTGCCAGAAACAGGCACTACGAGGATGCGTGAAATGGTGCTCACCCGAAGTTGCACAAAGGAGTCCCACGTCGCCGGAGTCCAACTTAGAAAGTCGTGCAATGCAGGTTAGAGTGCCGTGGACCCAGGCTTGGCTGTGCACAAAGGATTTCCGCCGGAAGTGCACAGAGGCCGGAGTAGCTGCAAAAATTCTGCGGTTCCCAGCAATGCAGTCTGGCGTGGGGATGCAAGGACTTACCTCCACCAAACTTGGAATGAAGAGTCAATGGACTGTGGGGGTCACTTGGACACAATTGCTGGATTCGAGGGACCTCGCTCGTCGTGCTGAGAGGAGACCCAAGGGACCGGTGATGCAGATCTTTGGTGCCTGCGGTTGCAGGGGGACGATTCCGTCGACCCACGGGAGATTTCTTCGCAGCTTCTAGTGCAGAGAGGAGGCAGACTACCCCCACAGCATGCACCACCAGGAAAACAGTCGAGAAGGCGGCAGGATCAGCGTTACAGAGTTGCAGTAGTCGTCTTTGCTACTATGTTGCAGGTTTGCAGGCTTCCAGCGCGGTCAGCAGTCGATTCCTTGGCAGAAGGTGAAGAGAGAGTGTAGGAAAGTACCATCTTGCCTGGCATGTTACCCCCATTTTTCACTGTATATATGTTGTTTTAGTTGTATCTGTCACTGGGACCCTGGTAACCCAGGGCCCCAGTGCTCATAAGTGTGCCTGAATGTGTTACCTGTGTAGTGACTAACTGTCTCACTGAGGCTCTGCTAACCAGAACCTCAGTGGTTATGCTCTCTCATTTCTTTCCAAATTGTCACTGACAGGCTAGTGACCATTTTTACCAATTTACATTGGCTTACTGGAACACCCTTATAATTCCCTAGTATATGGTACTGAGGTACCCAGGGTATTGGGGTTCCAGGAGATCCCTATGGGCTGAAGCATTTCTTTTGCCACCCATAGGGAGCTCTGACAATTCTTACACAGGCCTGCCACTGCAGCCTGAGTGAAATAACGTCCACGTTATTTCACAGCCATTTTACACTGCACTTAAGTAACTTATAAGTCACCTATATGTCTAACCTTTACCTGGTAAAGGTTAGGTGCAAAGTTACTTAGTGTGAGGGCACCCTGGCACTAGCCAAGGTGCCCCCACATTGTTCAGAGCCAATTCCCTGAACTTTGTGAGTGCGGGGACACCATTACACGCGTGCACTACATATAGGTCACTACCTATATGTAGCTTCACAATGGTAACTCCGAATATGGCCATGTAACATGTCTATGATCATGGAATTGCCCCCTCTATGCCATCCTGGCATAGTTGGCACAATCCCATGATCCCAGTGGTCTGTAGCACAGACCCTGGTACTGCCAAACTGCCCTTCCTGGGGTTTCACTGCAGCTGCTGCTGCTGCCAACCCCTCAGACAGGCATCTGCCCTCCTGGGGTCCAGCCAGGCCTGGCCCAGGATGGCAGAACAAAGAACTTCCTCTGAGAGAGGGTGTGACACCCTCTCCCTTTGGAAAATGGTGTGAAGGCAGGGGAGGAGTAGCCTCCCCCAGCCTCTGGAAATGCTTTCTTGGGCACAGATGTGCCCAATTCTGCATAAGCCAGTCTACACCGGTTCAGGGACCCCTTAGCCCCTGCTCTGGCGCGAAACTGGACAAAGGAAAGGGGAGTGACCACTCCCCTGACCTGCACCTCCCCTGGGAGGTGTCCAGAGCTCCTCCAGTGTGCTCCAGACCTCTGCCATCTTGGAAACAGAGGTGCTGCTGGCACACTGGACTGCTCTGATTGGCCAGTGCCACCAGGTGACGTCAGAGACTCCTGCTGATAGGCTCCTTCAGGTGTTAGTAGCCTATCCTCTCTCCTAGGTAGCCAAACCCTCTTTTCTGGCTATTTAGGGTCTCTGTCTCTGGGGAAACTTCAGATAACGAATGCATGAGCTCAGCCGAGTTCCTCTGCATCTCTCTCTTCACCTTCTGATAAGGAATCGACCGCTGACCGCGCTGGAAGCCTGCAAACCTGCAACATAGTAGCAAAGACGACTACTGCAACTCTGTAACGCTGATCCTGCCGCCTTCTCGACTGTTTTCCTGCTTGTGCATGCTGTGGGGCTAGCCTGCCTCCTCTCCGCACCAGAAGCTCCGAAGAAATCTCCCGTGGGTCGACGGAATCTTCCCCCTGCAACCGCAGGCACCAAAAAGCTGCATTACAGGTCCCTTGGGTCTCCTCTCAGCACGACGAGCGAGGTCCCTCGAATCCAGCGACTCTGTCCAAGTGACCCCCACAGTCCAGTGACTCTTCAGCCCAAGTTTGGTGGAGGTAAGTCCTTGCCTCACCTCGCTGGGCTGCATTGCTGGGAACCGCGACTTTGCAGCTACTCCGGCCCCTGTGCACTTCCGGCAGAAAACCTTTGTGCACAGCCAAGCCTGGGTCCACAGCTCTCTAACCTGCATTGCACGACTTTCTAAGTTGGTCTCCGGCGACGTGGGACTCCTTTGTGCAACTTCGGCGAGCACCGTTTCACGCATCCTTGTAGTGCCTGTTTCTGGCACTTCTCCGGGAACTACCTGCTTTAGTGAGGGCTCTTTGTCTTGCTCGACGTCTCCTCTCTCTTCAGGTCCAATTTGCGACCTCCTGGTCCCTCCTGGGCCCCAGCAGCGTCCAAAAACGTCAAACGCACGATTTGCAGCTAGCAAGGCTTGTTGGCGTTCTTTCGGCGGGAAAATACATCTGCACGACTCTCCACGGCGCGAGGAATCCATCCACCAAAGGGGAAGTCTCTAGCCCTTTTCGTTTCTGCAGAAACCTCAGCTTCTTCTGTCCAGTCGAAGCTTCTTTGCACCCGCAGCTGGCATTTCTTGGGCATCTGCCCATCTCCGACTTGCTTGAGACTTTTGGACTTGGTCCCCTTGTTCCACAGGTACCCTAGATTGGAAATCCACAGTTGTTGCATTGCTGGTTTGTGTCTTTCCTGCATTATTCCTCTAACACGACTTCTTTGTCCTTAGGGGAACTTTAGTGCACTTTGCACTCACTTTTCAGGGTCTTGGGGAGGGTTATTTTGCTAACTCTCACTATTTTCTAATAGTCCCAGCGACCCTCTACAAGGTCACATAGGTTTGGGGTCCATTCGTGGTTCGCATTCCACTTTTGGAGTATATGGTTTGTGTTGCCCCTATCCCTATGTTTCCCCATTGCATCCTATTGTAACTATACATTGTTTGCACTGTTTTCTAAGACTATACTGCATATTTTTGCTATTGTGTATATATATCTTGTGTATATTTCCTATCCTCTCACTGAGGGTACACTCTAAGATACTTTGGCATATTGTCATAAAAATAAAGTACCTTTATTTTTAGTATAACTGTGTATTGTGTTTTCTTATGATATTGTGCATATGACACTAAGTGGTACTGTAGTAGCTTCACACGTCTCCTAGTTCAGCCTAAGCTGCTCTGCTAAGCTACCATTATCTATCAGCCTAAGCTGCTAGACACCCTATACACTAATAAGGGATAACTTGGCCTGGTGCAAGGTGCAAGTACCCCTTGGTACTCACTACAAGCCAGCCCAGCCTCCTACAGAGAGATGCAGAGGAACTCGGATGAGCTCTTGCATTCGTTATCTAAAGTTTCCCCAGAGACAGAGACCCTAAATAGCCAGAAAAGAGGGTTTGGCTACCTAGGAGAGAGGATAGGCTAGCAACACCTGAAGGAGCCTATCAGAAGGAGTCTCTGACGTCACCTGGTGGCACTGGCCACTCAGAGCAGTCCAGTGTGCCAGCAGCACCTCTGTTTCCAAGATGGCAGAGGTCTGGAGCACACTGGAGGAGCTCTGGACACCTCCCAGGGGAGGTGCAGGTCAGGGGAGTGGTCACTCCCCTTTCCTTTGTCCAGTTTCGCGCCAGAGCAGGGCTAAGGGGTCCCTGAACCGGTGTAGACTGGCTTATGCAGAAATGGGCACCAAAAGTGCCCATGAAAGCATTTCCAGAGGCTGGGGGAGGCTACTCCTCCCCTGCCTTCACACCATTTTCCAAAGGGAGAGGGTGTAACACCCTCTCTCAGAGGAAATCCTTTGTTCTGCCATCCTGGGACAAGCCTGGCTTGACACCAGGAGGGCAGAAACCTGTCTGAGGGGTTGGCAGCAGCAGCTGCAGTGAAACCTAGGAAAGGCAGTTTGGCAGTACCAGGGTCTGTGCTACAGACCACTGGGGTCATGGAATTGTACCAACAATGCCAGGATGGCATAGAGGGGGCAATTCCATGATCTTAGACATGTTACATGGCCATATTCGGAGTTACCATTGTGAAGCTACATATAGGTAGTGACCTATATGTAGTGCACGCGTGTAATGGTGTCCCCGCACTCACAAAGTTCAGGGAATTGGCTCTGAACAATGTGGGGGCGCCTTGGCTAGTGCCAGGGTGCCCTCACACTAAGTAACTTTGCACCTAACCTTTACCAGGTAAAGGTTAGACATATAGGTGACTTATAAGTTACTTAAGTGCAGTGTAAATTGGCTGTGAAATAACGTGGACGTTATTTCACTCAGGCTGCAGTGGCAGGCCTGTGTAAGAATTGTCAGAGCTCCCTATGGGTTGCAAAAGAAATGCTGCAGCCCATAGGGATCTCCTGGAACCCCAATACCCTGGGTACCTCAGTACCATATACTAGGGAATTATAAGGGTGTTCCAGTAAGCCAATGTAAATTGGTAAAATTGGTCACTAGCCTGTTAGTGACAATTTGAAAGAAATGAGAGAGCATAACCACTGAGGTTCTGATTAGCAGAGCCTCAGTGAGACAGTTAGGCACCACACAGGGAACACATACATATAGGCCACAAACTTATGAGCACTGGGGTCCTGACTAGCAGGGTCCCAGTGACACATAACAAACATACTGAAAACATAGGGTTTTCACTATGAGCACTGGGCCCTGGCTAGCAGGATCCCAGTGAGACAGTGAAAACACCCTGACATACACCCACAAACCGGCCAAAAGTGGGGGTAACAAGGCTAGAAAGAGGCTACTTTCTCACATGGGGATAAGGGTAAAACCAAAGATCCCACTTCAAATCTTAAACACTCTTCAGGGGCTTGGGATAAAACAAATTCTTCCTCTTCTTCTCAACCTACACAATTTAAAAAGCCTTGGTGCTTTGTGTGTAAAAATAGAGGCCATAGGCCAGGGGATAAGTCCTGTCCAGGTAAACCCCCTGAGCCTACCACCACTAATACATCAAGCTCTAGTGCCCCTAGCAGTAGTGGTACTAGTGGTGGGACTGCTGGCAACAGTCAAGTTAAGGGTGTAGTTGGGTTCACTTTAGGGTCCATAGTAGAAACTGGGGTAGTCAGTCCCAAGACAGTTTCTGTCACACCTAGTGGCATTGGCCTTGCCACACTGGCTGCTTGTCCCCTTACAATGGATAAGTACAGGCAGACAGTTTCAATAAATGGTGTTGAGGCCTTGGCCTACAGGGACACAGGTGCCAGTATCACTTTGGTGACTGAAAACCTAGTGCACCCTGATCAACACATCATAGGACAACAGTATAAGATTATTGATGTCCATAACTCCACTAAGTTTCTTCCCTTAGCTATAATTCAGTTTAGTTGGGGTGGAGTTACTGGCCCTAAGCAGGTGGTGGTATCACCTAGCTTACCTGTAGACTGTCTCTTAGGTAATGACCTAGAGGCCTCAGGTTGGGCTGATGTAGAGTTTTATGCCCATGCAGCCATGTTGGGCATCCCAGAGGAATTGTTCCCTCTCATTTCTACTGAAATGAAAAAGCAAAGGAGAGAAGGCCTGAAAACTCAGGATCCCTCTCCAACAACAGGTAAAAGGGGTATCACAGTATCCCCTAACCACCCTACCATTCAGGATACCATTCCTGTGGTGGGAGAAACCTCTCCTGGGGTGGCACCTGTTCCAAGGGAATCATCAGTTGGCAAAACTGTACTCCCTGAGGTACAAGTACCTCTCTGTGGGATAACTAACATTGGTGAGAAAAAGAGCACCATTTTAGTTAACATGGAGCATCCCTCCAACCCTCCCAGAGAAACTTTAGTGCAGAAACCCTGCACTGCCTCACAACACTTAGGACAGCATCCCTGCCCTAGTGTGGAGCTCATAGGACAGCATCCCTGCCCTGCTCAAACTCAAGAGAAACAGCATCCCTGTTCTCTCTTCCAGCCATATGGACAAAGTTTTTGCCCAGCTATGGCTTTTCGGAGACAGCATCCCTGTCTGGCATTTCCATCACTACAAATAGGTTCAGTGGACAATTCCCACTGCTCTAAACTAAAACTTACTGATAGAAACTCTGAAAATACATCTTCACATTGTTGCTTAGCTAAAAAACTTCAAACAGGGTGGTTTACATCCCCACAGGGAAGTAACCATATAGTGGATGATAAAGGGAGTAACCAGTCTATTGCAGAGCTACTCTCTACTTATCACCACTTAGACAATAAAGTCTCAACTGGCCAAGGTTAGCCTTATTGTCCTTTGTTTGGGGGGGGGGGTGTGAGAAAGTAGCCTCTTTCTAGCCTTGTTACCCCCACTTTTGGCCTGTTTTGAGTGTATGTCAGGGTGTTTTCACTGTCTCACTGGGATCCTGCTAGCCAGGGCCCAGTGCTCATAGAGAAAACCCTATGTTTTCAGTATGTTTGTTATGTGTCACTGGGACCCTGCTAGTCAGGACCCCAGTGCTCATAAGTTTGTGGCCTATATGTATGTGTTCCCTGTGTGGTGCCTAACTGTCTCACTGAGGCTCTGCTAACCAGAACCTCAGTGGTTATGCTCTCTCATTTCTTTCAAATTGTCACTAACAGGCTAGTGACCAATTTTACCAATTTACATTGGCTTACTGGAACACCCTTATAATTCCCTAGTATATGGTACTGAGGTACCCAGGGTATTGGGGTTCCAGGAGATCCCTATGGGCTGCAGCATTTCTTTTGCCACCCATAGGGAGCTCTGACAATTCTTACACAGGCCTGCCACTGCAGCCTGAGTGAAATAACGTCCACGTTATTTCACAGCCATTTTACACTGCACTTAAGTAACTTATAAGTCACCTATATGTCTAACCTTTACCTGGTAAAGGTTAGGTGCAAAGTTACTTAGTGTGAGGGCACCCTGGCACTAGCCAAGGTGCCCCCACATTGTTCAGGTCCAATTCCCCGGACTTTGTGAGTGCGGGGACACCATTACACGCGTGCACTACATATAGGTCACTACCTATATGTAGCTTCACAATGGTAACTCCGAATATGGCCATGTAACATGTCTATGATCATGGAATTGCCCCCTCTATGCCATCCTGGCATAGTTGGCACAATCCCATGATCCCAGTGGTCTGTAGCACAGACCCTGGTACTGCCAAACTGCCTTTCCTGGGGTTTCACTGCAGCTGCTGCTGCTGCCAACCCCTCAGACAGGTTTCTGCCCCCCTGGGTTCAAGCCAGGCTTGTCCCAGGATGGCAGAACAAAGGACTTCCTCTGAAAGAGGGTGTTACACCCTCTCCCTTTGGAAAATGGTGTGAAGGCAGGGGAGGAGTAGCCTCCCCCAGCCTCTGGAAATGCTTTCTTGGGCACAGATGTGCCCAATTCTGCATAAGCCAGTCTACACCGGTTCAGGGGACCCCTTAGCCCTGCTCTGGCGCGAAACTGGACAAAGGAAAGGGGAGTGACCACTCCCCTGACCTGCACCTCCCCTGGGAGGTGTCCAGAGCTCCTCCAGTGTGCTCCAGACCTCTGCCATCTTGGAAACAGAGGTGCTGCTGGCACACTGGACTGCTCTGAGTGGCCAGTGCCACCAGGTGACGTCAGAGACTCCTTGTGATAGGCTCCTTCAGGTGTTGCTAGCCTATCCTCTCTCCTAAGTAGCCAAACCCTCTTTTCTGGCTATTTAGGGTCTCTGTCTCTGGGGAAACTTTAGATAACGAATGCAAGAGCTCATCCGAGTTCCTCTGCATCTCTCTCTTCACCTTCTGCCAAGGAATCGACTGCTGACCGCGCTGTAAGCCTGCAAAACTGCAACAAAGTAGCTAAGACGACTACTGCAACTCTGTAACGCTGATCCTGCCGCCTTCTCGACTGTTTTCCTGTTTGTGCATGCTGTGGGGGTAGTCTGCCTCCTCCCTGCACCAGAAGCTCCGAAGAAATCTCCCGTGGGTCGACGGAATCTTCCCCCTGCAACCGCAGGCACCAAAAAGCTGCATTACCTGTCCCTTGGGTCTCCTCTCAGCACGACGAGCGAGGTCCCTCGAATCCAGCGACTCTGTCCAAGTGACCCCCACTGTCCAGTGACTCTTCAGTCCAAGTTTGGTGGAGGTAAGTCCTTGCCTCACCTCGCTGGGCTGCATTGCTTGGAACCGCAACTTTTGCAGCTACTCCGGCCCCTGTGCACTTCCGTCGGATATCCTTTGTGCACAGCCAAGCCTGGGTCCACGGCACTCTAACCTGCATTGCACGACTTTCTAAGTTGGTCTCCGGCGACGTGGGACTCCTTTTTTGCGACTTCGGGTGAGCACTATTTCACGCATCCTTCTAGTGCCTGTTTCTGGCACTTCTCTGGGTGCTACCTGCTGCTGAGAGGGCTCCCTGTCTTGCTCGACATCCCTTCTCTCACCTGGTCCAATTTACGACCTTCTGGTCCCTCCAGGGCCACAGCAGCGTCCAAAAACGCTAACTGCACGATTTGCAGCTAGCAAGGCTTGTTGGCGTTTTTTTGGCGGGAAAACACTTATGCACGACTCTCCACAGCGAGAGGGATCTGTCTACCAAAGGGGAAGTCTCTAGCCCTTTTCGTTCCTGCAGAAACCTCTGCTTCTTCTGTCCAGTAGAAGCTTCTTTGCACCCGCAGCTGGCATTTCCTGGGCATCTGCCCATCTCCGACTTGCTTGTGACTTTTGGACTTGGTCCTCTTGTTCCACAGGTACTCCAGATTGGAAATCCAGCGTTGTTGCATTGTTGGTTTGTGTCTTTCCTGCATTTTTCCTCTAACACGACTTCTTTGTCCGTAGGGGAACTTTAGTGCACTTTGCACTCACTTTTCAGGGTCTTGGGGAAGGTTATTTTTCTAACTCTCACTATTTTCTAATAGTCCCAGTGACCCTCTACAAGGTTACATAGGTTTGGGGTCCATTCGTGGTTCACATTCCACTTTTGGAGTATATGGTTTGTGTTGCCCCTATCCCTATGTTTCCCCATTGCATCCTATTGTAACTATACATTGTTTGCACTGTTTTCTAAGACTATACTGCATATTTTTGCTATTGTGTATATATATCTTGTGTATATTTCCTATCCTCTCACTGAGGGTACACTCTAAGATACTTTGGCATATTGTCATAAAAATAAAGTACCTTTATTTTTAGTATAACTGTGTATTGTGTTTTCTTATGATATTGTGCATATGACACTAAGTGGTACTGTAGTAGCTTCACACGTCTCCTAGTTCAGCCTAAGCTGCTCTGCTAAGCTACCATTATCTATCAGCCTAAGCTGCTAGACACCCTATACACTAATAAGGGATAACTGGGCCTGGTGCAAGGTGCAAGTACCCCTTGGTACTCACTACAAGCCAGTCCAGCCTCCTACAGGCCCTGTTTAAACAAGAAACAGAAAGATGGGCCAACTTCCTGGCTGAGATGTTCAACTGCGTGCTCACAACGGGAATTGTCCCGGCAACCTGGAGAGGCTCAATAATTCATCCCATCTACAAAGGAGGGATTGCAGCTTCCCCAAGCAATTACAGACTTATAGCTCTCCTAGATGTCGACCTTAAGTATTTTTCATCCTGTGTGTTAAAACATCTACAGTCTTGGGTTACAGACAATAACATCTTGCCATTCAATCAAAGCGGTTTTACCAAACATCAAGGAACACTTACGAACCTGATGGCACTGGGACTCATCACAAATAGTGCAATAGCAACCAGGACCTGAGGAAATTCGATTTTTAATACGATCGTATCGACCCGCCATTTTGTGGCCCGCCGCCATTTTATGTTGCCTTCACTCAGGCAGCACAGCGAACGAAGTCCATTCTGCCTTTTCTGCTTATTCTGCAACATGGTGTTCAAAACAGCCTTCTGCCTCTATCTTTACAAGGCTGGTATTAAGGTCTGACCGAGTACACTAATCCCTGTCTGGTTTTCTAATCCTTGTTTCAACTATCTGTAGGCTCACACTATTCTCCGCCGATCTTATCTTATCGTCTGGCCTTCGCTGTCCTTTGCTAGTATTCTCTCATTTCACAACTGTCCTCCAAACGCACACAAACTTATCGCACCACATGCAACTTCGTTGTGGATCGGTTAATGAATTAGTTCAAGGGAGGGGTGACAAACACAGCTGGAGGGGAGGCAACCTTAAGTCACTTAATACTTTGTTTTCCAATTCCTTCTATTGGTGCTGTCTTGTTTTCCGACATTTCTATTGGCTCTGTTCTATCTTTACATTATTCTTACTGGGTCCTTTCTATGTGTTCTGGGAGTGTATGTAGTTAATAAATGGTTTTTATACGGTATATAAGATTGTGCGCCACAAAGTAAAGTGGCAGTCTCCTGAGAACATACCTTGTGTACTTCTTGGACAACTGTACTAGCTGCAGCTAATAAAATCTGATCTTTTACGCCTGACAGAGTGTCCCGTGTCTCTGTTAGTTGAGGCAGGTGAATCCAAGGAGATTTCAGGCGTACCCTGCGCCGCCAGGCCCATAAGGTTCTGGTTCTTCAACTGGCGCCCAACGTGGGGCGGCTTCAGCGGTACCGGTTCTGCCTGAAGGTCGTGAGGAACCCCGCAAGAAAATTCTGGAGGAATCGCGAGCCACGTCAAGCGACCCCTGTATGTCGAAGTGGTCCGAAGGTCTTTTTCAGCGCGGTTACTCCTTCCTGACGGCTACTGACGACTGCTGCCCTGACTGCCGCCCTGCCTTGGCCCTTTCTTTGATGATGTATGGTAAAGCGAGATGATAGACGGGCCTCTGTTGGTGTAAGAAGACATCCTTAGTTAAGTATTTGGTGGGTCGCGCCCACAAATTTTGGTCTTTGTTTTGTCCTTAGGTCCTTAGATTTGGCCATTGCAGTGGCCAAAGCCGAGGGGAAGTGCATTTGTGCTGTGTAAACTGAAAGTTTTACCCCCTTGATGTTTGTGAACAGCCAGTAAAAATCGTGAGATGTCTGGTCTGACTAAGTTTGGAAAACTTTGTTGCTTTGGTTGTATTAGGGACTCCCAGCTTGAGGACTCCTGTCCGATTCCTTCGGTTGGAACTCCCACATATGAGCTCTATTCTAAACATGGTGTTGGTCCTATTGCCTTTAATAAGACATGGACCCGATATACAAAGAAAGATGGTGTTTTAAAATGGCCAGAAAATGGTAGTTTCGAAACTGATGTGCTAGATAATTTAGAAGCAACGTTATTTAAAAGAAAAGCCCGGCCGGCAATGTTTGACTCTTTTCGCCTTTGGCGTAAGGAAGCCAAACAGAGAGAAATTAAACAAGCGAAACGAGATAGGAAAACACAGGGAATGACGATTATACAGGCTGCTCAGCAATTCAAAGATGATGAAATAGATAATGCAATGGAAATTTCAGACAGACAGCATCGAATGGCAATAGATAAATGCTATCCGACGTTGCCTATCTCTTCCCTTGATAAGAGAAAAGATTTTGAGGAAGATTCCTTAATGTCCCACTTATTGAAATTGCCTCCGCCCTATGTACAAGGTGCTAATGCACCCCCGATGTTACAGCCTGTTCAGCCGCCAGTTGTGCTTCCGCCTGCTCCAGCTTTTCCACATTTGCCTCCTCAAGTATTGCCTATGCCAGCTTTGCCTTTAACTCCTTTGCCTTCTGCTCCTTTGGCAATTCCTAATGCTCCTTTAGTTAATTCACCTAATACCTTGTCCCCTATCCTTATGTCAAATTCTCCATCTATGCGTAAGCGATTTGCAGATACTGTCTCTGGTCTCTTATCACCTTTCTTTGAAGCTTTAAACGTGTCTCCAGCTTTTTCTCGAAGACAGTCTCGTAGTCAATTCCCAGACTCCGAAGAGCGAGAAAAATTGGACTCACTTGCTTGTAGATGGATCAAGAAGGGTCCCCAATATAGTACGTCTGATATTATGTCCACCTTTCTGCAATGGAATGCACCTACGCAGAGATATGTTTTTAAAGTTATGTGCGATACTCTCGCTAAAGAATGGGAGGATATGAATTTGGGTTCGGTCCCACAGGATCTGTTAGATGTTCAGGCTGACTTTGACAAAGGACTTATTGTGGGTCCTAAGGTTGAAAACGC
This sequence comes from Pleurodeles waltl, assembly GCF_031143425.1. Lineage (NCBI taxonomy): Eukaryota > Metazoa > Chordata > Amphibia > Caudata > Salamandridae > Pleurodeles > Pleurodeles waltl. The sequence goes on along the minus strand of NW_027150269.1, from coordinate 1,652,944 downwards.
TGTCAGAACACTTATTTCTTTCAGATCCCTATTGTTCTCACAGACTTTTCCTGATTCTGATCCTTCAGTTAGGACAGCACTGAAAAACTATCCCATGAGAGAGGTTTCTCCAATATGGAAGGAAGAAGTTGCAGCAGCAGGTGCCAATCCAGCTATTCCTGCGCATTTTCAGCGCATATGGATACATGTCCCCTGGAAAAGGTCTGAAGTTTTAGCACTTAAACAGTCACTACCAGATCCACGCAAAAATCCTGCTGGTTATTATAAAGAGTTGTCGCAAACAGTTGATGCATGTATTATGAATCTAGCAGATATTGACATGTTGATGGGAAATGTAGTTCCACAGACAATATGGGCTAAAATTCGTAGAGAGGATCACGCTCAAGAATTAGGCGGCGATTGGAACGCTATTATTGCCGCAGATAGAGGTCAAGTAGGTGGTGCAAAGCCCGACGCTTTGATCTCAGAACTCCCTGGTAGGATTATTACATTAATGAAAACAATGATGCCTGCTTTGAGAGTTAATTGGGATAAGCTAGCAGCATGTAAACAAAAGAAAGATGAAAGTGTTTCCGATTTCTTTACCCGATTCGAGGAGACATTCATTGATCACAGTGGTCAAGATATGGCTACAGAAGGGGGACAGCGATTATTTGTGGATAAGTTCGTATATAACTTGCTTCCTGAACTATCACACAAGCTAAAAGACTCCGAGAGTTCATGGGCAGTTTCTTCTTCCGCCCAGATATTGGCTACTGCACAATATTATGAAAATAGAGACAAAGAAGAAAGGGAAAAACAAGAGAAAAAGACGAAAGAATTAAAAACTAAAGTTCTCTTGCAACAGGCTTATCCTCCTCGTTATGTTCAGCCTCAGTTTCAACAGCCTCCGCAGTTTCAGAGGTTGTATCAAAAGCCTGAACCATTCATTCCAAGACCTTTGCTAGGTCCCAATCAATGTGCTTATTGTAGGGAGGAAGGTCATTTTAAGAACAGTTGTCCGGCATTGTTGCAGCGTAATGGAGCAACATCTGCTTCACGAGGTCGTGGTGGTTCTCAGTCAGCAAATAGAGGTAGATGTCGAGGTGTGTTAACCCAAGAGCAGCGTTCTTTTGTTCCTCCAAATTCCGGAAATTACTTTTACCAGCAAAATGTTAGGTCTACACAGTATTACAGTGAGGATCAGTATATTGAAGGAGGGAATGAAAGTCTTCATTTTGAATAGGACAGCCATGGACAAAGTAAGGGGGTTACGTCAATTCCAGTGGATCAGAATGGACCTTATGTTAATGTCACTACAATGGGTGTTTCAGAGCCATTTCTTTTAGATACTGGTGCCATGAGAAGCTCTATCATTCATTCTAAACTCCCTGGCGCACCTTTGTCTGGCTTAACGAATGTATCTGTAGGATTTTCTGGCGCCCCTGTTCGCAATCCAGTTTCTTGCCCTTTGCCTGTTTCAATAGGCCCTTATGATTTAGAAGCTCCGCTTCTTCTGACGAATGGTTGTGGTGAAAATCTGTTGGGTTTAGATCTATTAAAAAGAATGCATGCTACGATATATTGTTCACCTTCTGGTGTATACCTCACTCTAGGACAGAAAATGACTAGTCCAATGTACTTATCAAAAGATCAATTTCCACCTGAATTGCTTTCTCTTCCCGAAACGCTTTGGGCTACGGGTCCGAATGACGTTGGTTGTCTTGAGATCCCACCTTATGTTGTTACTCTTAAGCCCAATGCTGAAATGCCACGTATTCCGCAATACAGAATCTCTACTGAAGGTGAGAAAGCACTTCTGGAAATTGTCCATGATTTGATTCAGAAGGGTGTGGTTGAGGAAACGAGAGGAAATACATGTAACAGTCCTGTTCTTCCGGTTCTTAAACGCACTGATCCTTCTCAGCCTCCTGTTTATCGTTTTGTAATTGATCTTCGGGAGGTAAACAAGATTGTCGTACCGCAGTTTCCTGTAGTCCCAGATATCACTGCTCTGTTGACGATGATACCTTCTACAGCGACTTGGTTTTCAGTTATTGATCTAAAGAATGCTTTCTTTAGTATTCCCATCGCCGAAGAGAGTAGAGATATTTTTGGTTTTTCCCTCGGAGGCCGAAGCTTCCGGTTTAAACGCGCACCTCAAGGTTATTGTGAAAGTCCCTCTATTTACAGTCAAGCTCTAAAATGTCATCTTGATGCCTTTTCCTTACCGTCCGGTGCCGCTCTCATTCAGTACATGGATGACTTATTAGTTGCCGCTGATTCAGAGGAGATTTGCAAAAACGTGACCGTTGCACTGTTGCGTCATTTGTTTGATCTGAATCACAAGGTTTCTCCTTCTAAATTACAATATGTCTGTCGCGAGGTGACTTATTTGGGTCATCTCTTGTCAAAGGAGGGACGACGATTGACCCCCGAACGAATTCAGGCAATTGCACAAATGTCAGTGCCATCCACACAAAGAGAGGTACGTGCCTTTTTGGGCATTACTTCTTATTGTAGACAGTGGATTCCGAGTTTCTCTTTATTGGCTAAACCGCTGTTGGCACTAACTTTAAAAGATACGCCTCAGCCTCTTCCGTGGACTGACGAATGTCAGAAGAGTTTTACTGATTTGCGTATTGCTTTGTGTTCTGCTCCTGTATTGGGTACTCCTGATTACAGTAAGCCCTTTACGCTCTATGTCCACGAAAGAGAGGGTTGTGCATTGTCAGTCTTAACGCAGCGTTTTGGAGATCAACAGCGACCATGCGCATATTTCTCAGCTACGTTAGATCCAGTAGCTAAAGCATTGCCTAGTTGTCTTAAGGCGACAGCGGCAGCAGCAATTTCTATTCGACAGTCTGCTGGAGTAGTGCTAGATAATACTCTCATTGTTATGGTGCCACATGCAGTGGATACTTTACTAAATAGGACAAAAACGCAGCATCTTACGAGTGCTCGGTTGTCCGGATATGAGCTGACGCTTTTGGCTAGTCACATACACATCAAACGATGTAATACCCTGAATCCAGCTACTTTGTTGCCTCTTCCAGAAGAGAGAGATGTCTCTGAACAGCATGATTGTTTTCTCCGTACTGAAGAAGAGACTAAGGGTAGAATTGACCTAAAAGACACGCCATTAGTGAATCCAGATGGAACACTATGGGTAGATGGTTCTTGTTTCAAGCTCCCGAATGGAGATACAGTTTCAGCCTACGCTATTACTACTTTGCATACGATTGTGGAGACAGCACGCATTAGACATAATTCAGCTCAGGCAGCTGAATTGATAGCCTTAACTAGAGCGTGTGTGTTATCCAAAGGAAAAAGAGTAAACGTGTACACTGATAGCCAATACGCTTTTGGTGTAGCGTTTAACTTTGGGCGTTTATGGAAGGAAAGAGGATTCTTTACTTCCCATGGTACTAAGATACAACATGGTCAATTAGTGACTGAACTTCTTGAGTCACTTACAATGCCTACTCAGATAGCGATCGTGAAGTGTAGTGCACACAAAAAGATTGTGGACGATGTTGGTCGAGGAAATGCATTTGCAGATGAGGTAGCGAAAAAGACAGCCAGAGACAACACAAGTCGAATGTATGTTGCAGGTCCCGCAAACTGCGTAAGAGAAAAGGGAATGTGTGAAGATACAGTAGAGAGTGTGAAATCAATTCAAGGAGAGGCTACGGAGAATGAGTTGAGAAAGTGGAAGGAAAGTACAGGAATGTTAGATGAGATGGGATGTTGGGTTGAATTATCAGAACATCAACGTTGGCTGTTACCAGATGCTTATGTACTACCTGTAGTTACTATGGCACATGGTCCAGCTCACCTAAGTGCAAAAGGAATATGTAGACTTCTGGCTCCAGTGTGGCAAAATGAGGGGATCCCAAAGTGTGCAAATAATGTAGTAAAACATTGTATTGTTTGCTTGATGTACAATCCGGGAAAGGGAACCCCAACTCCAGCAGGTCATTTTGCTCCTCCGACATATCCATTTGAGGTGTTGCAGATCGATTATATTCACATGGAACGATGCAACAACCTCAAATATGTTCTGGTGGTAGTATGTGCTTTTTCTAGATGGGTAGAAGCCTACCCTCTGAAGGACAATACTGCTTTATCAACTGCCAAAATACTTTTGAAAGAATTCTTCCCTAGGTTTGGTTTGCCGCGCATTGTCTGGAGTGACAATGGGAGCGAATTTGTGGGTCAAGTCATGCAAAAAGTTTGTGCAGGTCTTGGCATAAAACAGAAGTTCCACGCGGCGAATCACCCACAGTCGGCTGGTTTAGTAGAATGCTACAATGGAACCTTGAAGCTTAAAATTGCTAAGGTGCAAGCTAGCACAGGACTTAATTGGCCTGATGCTTTACCATTGGCTCTTCTGTCCACCAGAACAGCAGTACACTCTCGTTTGGGGCTTAGCCCTTACGAAGTGATATTTGGTCGCCCAGCTAATGTATGGGGAGTTCCTCGCCCTAAGAAATACTCAGACTTGCCATACCCGATGTTGATTGACTACTTGCATGACCTTACAACTAAATTGCGTGTTCTTCATCAACAGGTTCAGAGTGCTCTACCAGAGGCTTCCACAGACCCAGGTCATTCCATCCGACCAGGTGACTGGGTCTGCACGAAAAATTTCCAACGACAGAGAAATTTGGAGCCCAGATGGAGAGAGCCACGCCTGGTTCTTTTGACCACAAGAACAGCAGTTAAAGTCGAAGGAAAGAAAAACTGGGTGCATGCCGTGCACTGCAAGAAAGTGCCTTTGCCCTTGCCTTTCGATCAGTGGGTCCGTAGAGGCATCAGTGACTCTGAAAGTGAGAAAGTTCCGCAATTTGTACCATTCAGTGATGCGCGTCTAATTGGAACACTTTCTGAGAAAGAGGACGACGACATCCTTCAAGAAGCAATACCATCGCATCGTCGCTTGAACACGACAAATCCAGGAACATTGTTTCAAAACCAGACTGCCTCTGGACAGGAACGCTATAATTTGAGACCAAGACCAAAGAACTTGTAAATTTCTCTCCTATGTAGTACTCTATCCCGGTTGCAGGGTCACGGTAGGAGTCTTAGTTACGACCTGAGTAAGTGGCAATAGGCCTGCAGGACCTCACAGTGTCATAGGACGGTAGATAATCGTGACTACAGTGATTGAGGAAGATTGCCGTGAGCATCCACTTAGAAAGATGGAGGCTACATTAGATAAAAGAGAAAGTAAAAATGTAAAGAATAATTGTAAAGAAATATATAGTCGTTGTAGTATTGCTCTATGCGTCATTATATTGTCGTGTATTCTTTTGGCATCTGTAAACTGGATCATTATTACTCTGCAGCAAAAAGTTGTCTCTTCTCCTACCTCTACATCTTCTTCTACTATCTCTCCGCACCTATTTCACACTCTTCCCCAGCATGAACTCATCAGAAGAACTGAATACTTTAACAATTCCTTCGTCCAGTTGTTACATCAACATCAGTTAGTGATCAATACAACTGACTGTTGGGTGTGTGGACTCATACCACATACGGTAGAAAAAGGAATGCCATATTTAGTTCTTCCATTCTCCTATGAAGGTTCCGCTTGGGCTTATTTTGTCATTTTCAATAATGCATATCAAAGTAAAATTAAACAACCTGTCAGTTCACATAGTGTTGGTTCAGATTTCAGTCATAGTTTATTGATAAAGGGAATGGTAGCTATGGCTAAAATCATGGAAAAAAGTGAAGCTTCCATAGATGAAAGAAAAGCATATACCAATTGGAACATAACTAATTACATTTCCAGCCTCAATGATAAGGTTAAGCAAGGAAAATCTCCTCCGATACGGGTCATACCCCAACAAGGAAATTTCTGTCTGCAAATAAATGGTAGAACTCCAAACACCGGACAAAGAGAAAGTTTATGTTCCCATACATATATTTATTCAGCCCTGAATCCACTGCCGTTAGTACCATCTCAAGGTACATACTTCGTTTGCCACGATAGGGCTTATACATGGTTGCCAGCTGATTTCTCTGGTACTTGTTATATAGCCTTTCTTCTTCCCCCTACATACACCGCTCCTGCGAACCATCATAAAAATAGATATGGCAGAGGGATTGTGGATTCGAAAGACACAGCAGGACAAGAGGGAGGAGATTTCCTCAAAGGATTTCTTCCCTTCTGGGGTCCAATGGCCAACAGCAGAAATATAAGGCAATTGGTTTGTGTCGTAGAAACCACCATAGACATCACTGTAGGAGCTTTAAGTAACATTACAGCTGAACTACAGGCTGATCGTCTTATGACGTTGCAGAACCGTGTTGCCTTAGACTTTGTTCTTGCGGACCGTGGTGGAGTATGCAAATTGATCGGATCAAGTTGCTGTATTTTCATACCTAATGACGCTCCGACAGTATACCAAGCTATCTCTAAGTTACACATAATCTCCGAGTCGATTCATCAGGACGAAGGAGATTGGTCCTTTTCAGAGTGGTTTTGGGGATTACTGTCCAAATGGGGTTGGAAGGTATTGACATTCTTTGGAGTAATTTTAGCTTTTATATTCTCTTGTTGTCTTTGTATGCACTGCGGTCCTGCCATCTGCAACCTATGTGCTACTGCATGTATTCCCAAACCCAAGTCACAAAGAGCAGAGAATATCAAAATGATGGTACAGCAACAGCTTGATGACCTCATGGCCATAGACATCGACTCAGATTAACATGAGTTTGTGTATCTTGCCTGAGTTCTGGCAAAAGGAGGGTCTGAGGAAATTCGATTTTTAATACGATCGTATCGACCCGCCATTTTGTGGCCCGCCGCCATTTTATGTTGCCTTCACTCAGGCAGCACAGTGAACGAAGTCCATTCTGCCTTTTCTGCTTATTCTGCAACATGGTGTTCAAAACAGCCTTCTGCCTCTATCTTTACAAGGCTGGTATTAAGGTCTGACCGAGTACACTAATCCCTGTCTGGTTTTCTAATCCTTGTTTCAACTATCTGTAGGCTCACACTATTCTCCGCCGATCTTATCTTATCGTCTGGCCTTCGCTGTCCTTTGCTAGTATTCTCTCATTTCACAACTGTCCTCCAAACGCACACAAACTTATCGCACCACATGCAACTTCGTTGTGGATCGGTTAATGAATTAGTTCAAGGGAGGGGTGACAAACACAGCTGGAGGGGAGGCAACCTTAAGTCACTTAATACTTTGTTTTCCAATTCCTTCTATTGGTGCTGTCTTGTTTTCCGACATTTCTATTGGCTCTGTTCTATCTTTACATTATTCTTACTGGGTCCTTTCTATGTGTTCTGGGAGTGTATGTAGTTAATAAATGGTTTTTATACGGTATATAAGATTGTGCGCCACAAAGTAAAGTGGCAGTCTCCTGAGAACATACCTTGTGTACTTCTTGGACAACTGTACTAGCTGCAGCTAATAAAATCTGATCTTTTACGCCTGACAGAGTGTCCCGTGTCTCTGTTAGTTGAGGCAGGTGAATCCAAGGAGATTTCAGGCGTACCCTGCGCCGCCAGGCCCATAAGGTTCTGGTTCTTCCCCATCTACCTGTGTTTTTTTTACTTTAAAGCTGCCTTCAATTGTGTTCCCCGTGGTAAACTATGGGTTAAACTAAAGCTTTGGGGACTTCCAGCTACTATTTTAAAAGCCATTGAATTAATTTATTTTGACACATGGGTGAAGGTAAAATTAGGGGGCGGCTCTCATTTATCTAGGGCAGTAAAAACAACAGCTGTTGTTAAACAAGGCTGCGTATTGGCCCCAACACTCTTTAACCTGTATATAGTGGATCTGTCTACAAAGCGAAACGTGGATCCATCCCACTCCCTCTCTTTGGGCGGCCAGCAATTATCTAATATGTTATATGCAGATGACCTACTACTAATTAGTAACACCAGAATAGGCAGAAACTGCTAAATAAATTAGGAGAGTTTGCAAGGGTAAACGAGTTAGAAATTAATCACAAAAAATCCAAAATAATTACCATCAATCGCAGGCATACCGGCCAGCGTAAATGGCTCCTAAACGAAAAGACCCTGGAGGAAGTAAACTCTTACAGATATCTAGGAGTCGTGGTCGACGCCAGGTGCAACTTTGCGGCTCAGAAAGAAGCAATATAAAACAGGGCGCAGACCCTTGCTTACGCATTCTGCAAACTCGCTAATTCAATCTGTGGTCACGTCTTGAATCCCTTAACAGCCATAATGAGAGCCAAACTATTGCCAACTCTCTCGTATGGGGCAGAAATAATGAGGGGTATGGAGGAAACCCTTTTGGAGAAGCATTTGATAAAGACGTACAAACGTGTCTTTCGGCTACCGAGGCACGCTCCCGCTGCCAGGTCAGACTAGAATTCATGTTGGTTAAACAATCACTGGCTCGACCGGGAGCTTTCATCAAATGCTGTTACAAACTGAGCCACGCCCAAGAAAGGTCTCTAGTCAAACTAGTCTGGCAGGAAAATATTCCTGGAAAGAGGCAATGGAAACTACAAAAGGTATCTGGAAAAGAGTGTAAGCCTCTTGAATGTAGGTGGGGTTTGGGATCAGTCACTTACCACGACGGCTTTTAACAAAGCAGTCAATAAGTCATGTAAACTGCTTAGTTGGTTTAAAGACAAAGAGGCTCTGACCAAAAGGTTGCATGGCTGTCTGACCCTTAATTCGTATAAAACTCTAAAAGAATCTACACTCTTGGCCGCCCCCTATTCACTGAAAATTAAGCAATGCTTTTTAAGGTTTAGGCTGGGCGATGTCCCAACGCCAGACCTCCTCCCAATTTGGAAGAAAGGGCCACAAATGGGCGCACAGGAGTGCCGCCTTTGTCATCTGGCGGTAGAAAACCTGATGCATGTGGTCTGCATTTGCCCGGCCCTGGCTGAAGATAGAAAACGTTTATTGAAAAAAGAAATAAACGGCCTAGGGATTAGATCCTGCAGACAAGCACTAATCGAAGCATTCAACCCACAAAACACCATATTGAATATTAAATTGGTTCAATTTTTGGAAATTTACTCCAGCAAAATAACTTCTGCTGAACGAAGCCTGGGATAGGGAGGGCGCAAATAGAGACATAGGCCCATATTTATACTTTTTGACGCAAAACTGCGCTAACGCAGTTTTGCGCCAAAATAATTAGCGCCGGCTAACGCCATTCTGAAGCGCCATGCGGGCGCCGTATTTATTGAATGGCGTTAGCCGACCGGCGCTGCCTGGTGTGCGTGAAAAAAAACCACGGACACCAGGCAGTGCCGGTGTAGGGAAAAATAGCGTTTGGGCGTCCAAAAATGGGGCAAGTCAGGCTGAGGCAAAAAAATCGTCTTAACCCGAATTGCGCCATTTTTTTGGGCGCCCAGACGCCATTAACATGACTCCTGTCTTAGCAAAGACAGGAGTCATGCCCCCTTGCCCAATGGCCATGCCCAGGGGACTTCTGTCCCCTGGGCATGGTCATTGGGCATAGTGGCATGTAGGGGGGCACAAATCAGGCCCCCCTATGCCACAAAAAAAATTTAAAAAAAATACTTACCACAACTTACCTTTTCTTCCCTGGGATGGGTCCCTCCATCCTTGGGTGTCCTCCTGGGGTGAGCAAGGGGGGCAGGGGGTGTCCCTGGGGGCAGGGGAGGGCACCTCTGGGCTCATTCTGAGCCCACAGGTCCCTTAACGCCTGCCCTGACCCAGGCGTTAAAAAGAAGCGCAAATGCGGGTTTTTTTGCCCCGCCCACTCCCGGGCGTCATTTTTGCCCGGGAGTATAAATACCACGCACATGCCTGGTTGTCATTTTTTAAGACGGGAACGCCTACCTTGCATCTCATTAACGCAAGGAAGGTGTTCACGCAAAAAAATGACGCTAACTCCATGAACTTTGGCGCTACACGCGTCTAACGCCAAAGTATAAATATGGAGTTAGTTTTGCGTCGAATTTGCGTCGAAAAAAACGACGCAAATTCGGCGCAAACGGAGTATAAATATGCCCCATAGTCCACCCACTGTGAGTAAAAACGACAAAGATAGAAAGGTATGTTGGTAATATTCGCCACACGGCCAGACCACTATGAAGTACTGTATTAGAACCCAGAGTCAAGTAGGGATTCTTCTTCTTTGTGAAATATACTTCCTTCAGTTATTTAAAATTTTATGCAATTTATATGTTTTAATGTATGAGCACGGTTTTGTTTACGTTTTATGTTGAAGGATTACTTTTATGGTTTTAATTAACTAATAAAATAAACAATCATCATCATTAACTCACCATGGAGACCAATGATTGTGGACAGAGGCTACCAAGCGCTGTGTACAAGAGTATGCAGAGATTTGAACTGACCCAGACTTGGCACCATACTTAGGCCCAGATTTAAGAGGGCCTAGCACCAATCTGATAACAAATTAGCATTATTTTTTCATGCTAATGTGGCATTAGATGACCAAAAACGACACACCATATTTAGAAATTGGTACAATGCATGCGTTGCACCACTTTGTAACCCTTTGCGCTACGTTATGCCTGCACCAGGATTGCTTTGTGTCATTTTGTTTTACACTTTTAACATCTGCTCAGAGCAGGTGTTGAAAGGAGGCACACCATTGTTTTCCATGGACCTCAATGGGCTTTGAAGGATTAGTGTCAACATTCTTTATGCTAATCCTGCAAAGATCTGAACTAGTGTCAAACATTTTGACGCTAGTCCTCCTAATTACTGTCACGGGGTGTGTATCTTAGATACGGCGCACACATGGTGGCGTTAGGGGGCGCTAAGGAGTGCAAGAAGTGCACTGGGTGCAGCTCTGCTTTTCTTAAATCAGACCCTTAATGTGTGTGGGGAATCAGCACTATAGGTTTCTGTTGGTCAGGGTCAAGGTAGGCAATGTTCAGGGCCCCTATTTTAAGAATTTACCTACTTTTCCCTGTGGTGGTTACTCTGCCCAAAGTAATTTGCATTTTATGTCTCTCTGTAAATTGTATGTTGATCTAAGAAGATTTTACCTTTTACCCCTCCCTTTTAAAACAGGCCACCATTCGTTTTAACATAGCAACTTTCATTTATTTACAGTCATTGCCAAATCTGCGGATCTCCCACCTCTCCACAGTTTATATTCAAAGGGCCATAAGGCTGAGGACCCCGATGACTGTTTATAAATGAATTTTGGTCTTTTGGTCGGTATTTGACAATGTTAGGATATTTAAGTAAGCTCGTGTCATGATGATCTGTTTTTGAACTGTAATTCTTATGCTTGTGGCTGTATCGTTTATGATCACGAATTTGGTTGAATAAAGAGTTAATAAATTTAATTTATAGTGGTGTGAGAAGGTAGCCTCTTTCTAGCCTTGTTACCCCCACTTTTGGCCTGTTTGTGAGTGTATGTCAGGGTGTTTGTCACTGTTTTCACTGTCTCACTGGGATCCTGATAGCCAGGCCTCAGTGCTCATAGTGAAAACACCATGTTTTCAGTATGGTTGTTATGTGTCACTGGGATCCTGCTGGTCAGGACCCCAGTGCTCATAGGTTTGTGGCCTATATGTATGTGTCACTGGGACCCTGTCACACAGGGCCCCAGTGCTCATAGGTGTGCATGTATATGTTCCCTGTGTGGTGCCTAACTGTCTCACTGAGGCTCTGCTAACCAGAACCTCAGTGGTTATGCTCTCTCATTACTTTCAAATTGTCACTGACAGGCTAGTGACCATTTTTACCAATTTACATTGGCTTACTGGAACACCCTTATAATTCCCTAGTATATGGTACTGAGGTACCCAGGGTATTGGGGTTCCGGGAGATCCCTATGGGCTGCAGCATTTCTTTTGCCACCCATAGGGAGCCCTGACAATTCTTACACAGGCCTGCCACTGCAGCCTGAGTGAAATAACGTCCACGTTATTTCACAGCCATTTTACACTGCACTTAAGTAACTTATAAGTCACCTATATGTCTAACCTTTACCTGGTAAAGGTTAGGTGCAAAGTTACTTAGTGTGAGGGCACCCTGGCACTAGCCAAGGTGCCCCCACATTGTTCAGAGCCAATTCACTGAACTTTGTGAGTGCGGGGACACCATTACACGCGTGCACTACATATAGGTCACTACCTATATGTAGCTTCACCATGGTAACTCCGAATATGGCCATGTAACATGTCTATGATCATGGAATTGCCCCCTCTATGCCATCCTGGCATTGTTGGTACAATTCCATGATCCCAGTGGTCTGTAGCACAGACCCTGGTACTGCCAGACTGCCCTTCCTGGGGTTTCTCTGCAGCTGCTGCCAACCCCTCAGACAGGCAGCTGCCCTCCTGGGGTCCAGCCAGGCCTGGCCCAGGATGGCAGAACAAAGAACTTCCTCTGAGAGAGGGTGTGACACCCTCTCCCTTTGGAAAATGGTGTGAAGGCAGGGGAGGAGTAGCCTCCCCCAGCCTCTGGAAATGCTTTGTTGGGCACAGATGTGCCCAATTCTGCATAAGCCAGTCTACACCGGTTCAGGGACCCCTTAGCCCCTGCTCTGGCGCGAAACTGGACAAAGGAAAGGGGAGTGACCACTCCCCTGACCTGCACCTCCCCTGGGAGGTGTCCAGAGCTCCTCCAGTGTGCTCCAGACCTCTGCCATCTTGGAAACAGAGGTGCTGCTGGCACACTGGACTGCTCTGAGTGGCCAGTGCCACCAGGTGACGTCAGAGACTCCTTGTGATAGGCTCCTTCAGGTGTTAGTAGCCTTTCCTCTCTCCTAGGTAGCCAAACCCTCTTTTCTGGCTATTTAGGGTCTCTGTCTCTGGGGAAACTTTAGATAACGAATGCATGAGCTCAGCCGAGTTCCTCTGCATCTCCCTCTTCACCTTCTGATAAGGAATCGACCGCTGACCGCGCTGGAAGCCTGCAAACCTGCAACATAGTAGCAAAGACGACTACTGCAACTCTGTTACGCTGATCCTGCCGCCTTCTCGACTGTTTTCCTGCTTGTGCATGCTGTGGGGGTAGTCTGCCTCCTCTCTGCACCAGAAGCTCCGAAGAAATCTCCCGTGGGTCGACGGAATCTTCCCTCTGCAACCGCAGGCACCAAAAAGCTGCATTACCGGTCCCTTGGGTCTCCTCTCAGCACGACGAGCGAGGTCCCTCGAATCCAGCGACACCGTCCAAGTGACCCCCACAGTCCAGTGACTCTTCAGCCCAAGTTTGGTGGAGGTAAGTCCTTGCCTCACCTCGCTGGGCTGCATTGCTGGGAACCGCGACTTTGCAAGCTACTCCGGCCCCTGTGCACTTCCGGCGGAAATCCTTTGTGCACAGCCAAGCCTGGGTCCACGGCACTCTAACCTGCATTGCACGACTTTCTAAGTTGGTCTCCGGCGACGTGGGACTCCTTTGTGCAACTTCGGCGAGCACCGTTTCACGTATCCTCGTAGTGCCTGTTTCTGGCACTTCTCCGAGAGCTACCTGCTTCAGTGAGGGCTCTTTGTCTTGACCGACGCCCCCTCTCTCTGCAGGTCCAATTTGCGACCTTCTGGTCCCTCCTGGGCCCCAGCAGCGTCCAAAAACGCCAAACGCACGATTTGCGAGTAGCAAGGCTTGTTGGCGTCCATCCGGCAGGAAAACACTTCTGCACGACTTTCCAAGGCGTGGGGGATCCATCCTCCAAAGGGGAAGTCTCTAGCCCTTGTCGTTCCTGCAGTATTCACAGTTCTTCAGCCTAGTAAGAGCTTCTTTGCACCAACCGCTGGCATTTCTTGGGCATCTGCCCATCTCCGAGCTGCTTGTGACTTTTGGACTTGGTCCCCTTGTTCCACAGGTACCCTCAGTCAGGAATCCATCGTTGTTGCATTGCTGATTTGTGTTTTCCTTGCATTTTCCCTCTAACACGACTATTTTGTCCTTAGGGGAACTTTGGTGCACTTTGCACTCACTTTTCAGGGTCTTGGGGAGGGTTATTTTTCTAACTCTCACTATTTTCTGATAGTCCCAGCGACCCTCTACAAGGTCACATAGGTTTGGAGTCCATTCGTGGTTCACATTCCACTTTTGGAGTATATGGTTTGTGTTGCCCCTATCCCTATGTTTCCCCATTGCATCCTATTGTAACTATACATTGTTTGCACTGTTTTCTAAGACTATACTGCATATTTTTGCTATTGTGTATATATATCTTGTGTATATTTCCTATCCTCTCACTGAGGGTACACTCTAAGATACTTAGGCATATTGTCATAAAAATAAAGTACCTTTATTTTTAGTATAACTGTGTATTGTGTTTTCTTATGATATTGTGCATATGACACTAGGTGGTACTGTAGTAGCTTCACACGTCTCCTAGTTCAACCTAAGCTGCTCTGCTAAGCTACCATTATCTATCAGCCTAAGCTGCTAGACACCCTATACACTAATAAGGGATAACTGGGCCTGGTGCAAGGTGCAAGTACCCCTTGGTACTCACTACAAGCCAGTCCAGCCTCCTACATTGGTTGTGCAGCGGTGGGATAAGTGCTTTGAGACTACTTACCACTCTTGTCATTGTACTTTTCATAAGAGAAAAATATACAAAACAAGGTCAGTGTATATACACATAGCCAAAAAGTTTTGCATTTCCTCTTTTCACTCTTTTCTAAGTGCTGAAAAGTACTTCTAAACTTTCAAAAAGTTCTTAAAAGTTTAAAAAGTTTTTTCTGTCTTTCCAAAAAGTTCTGAAAACTTTTTTTCTCTTTGTCTATCACTTTAACTCTCTCAAAAAAAATGTCTGGCACAGGAAAAAATGTTGAACTGTCCAAACTTGCATATGATCACCTTAGCTGGAAAGGAGCAAGGAGTCTCTGCATAGAGAGAGGTTTGAGTGTAGGGAAGAATCCTTCTTTAGAACTGTTAATTAATATGCTTAGAGTACAGGATAAGGCCATAAGTGCCCAATCTGTAGAAAAAGTAGCTAATGGTTCTCAATCTGATCCAGGGACTCCCCCAGGAAAAGGTTCAGGAAAGAAACTTCTCAGCCTGCCCATTACTAGACAGTCTAGCATAGTTGGTACAGAGGTTGAATCACACCATACTAATGGTGTGCTCTCACATTATACTGGTAGCCAAGCTGTTAGGGTGCCCTCTGTAAGGGACAGGTCTCCTTCTGTTCATTCCCATCATACCTCTGTATCTAGAAATGTCCCTCCCACCCACCCTGATGACAGATTGTTAGAAAGGGAGCTCAATAGATTGAGAGTGGAGCAAACCAGACTGAAGCTCAAGAAGCAACAGCTGGATTTGGATAGACAGTCTTTAGAAATAGAGAGGGAAAGACAGAAGTTGGGTTTAGATACCCATGGTGGCAGCAGCAGTATTCCCCATAGTCATCCTGCAAAAGAGCATGATTCCAGGAATCTGCACAAGATAGTTCCCCCTTATAAGGAGGGGGATGACATTAACAAGTGGTTTGCTGCACTTGAGAGGGCCTGTGCTGTACAGGATGTCCCTCAAAAGCAGTGGGCTGCTATCCTATGGCTATCATTTAGTGGAAAGGGTAGGGATAGACTCCTTACTGTGAAAGAAAATGATGCCAATAATTTTACAGTTCTTAAGAATGCACTCCTGGATGGTTATGGCTTAACCACTGAACAATACAGGATAAAGTTCAGAGAGACCAAAAAGGAGTCTTCACAAGACTGGGTTGATTTCATTGACCATTCAGTGAAGGCCTTGGAGGGGTGGTTACATGGCAGTAAAGTTACTGATTATGATAGCCTGTATAACACAATCCTGAGAGAGCATATACTTAATAATTGTGTGTCTGATTTGTTGCACCAGTACCTGGTAGACTCTGATCTGACCTCTCCCCAAGAATTGGGAAAGAAGGCAGACAAATGGGTCAGAACAAGGGTGAACAGAAAAGTTCATACAGGGGGTGACAAAGATGGCAATAAGAAGAAAGATGGTGAAAAATCTCAAGATAAGCATGGGGATAAGGGTAAAACCAAAGATCCCACTTCAAATCTTAAACACTCTTCAGAGGGTGGGGATAAAACAAATTCTTCCTCTTCTTCCCAACCTGCACACATTAAAAAGCCCTGGTGCTTTGTGTGTAAAAACAGAGGCCATAGGCCAGGGGATAAGTCCTGTCCAGGTAAACCCCCTGAGCCTACCACCACTAATACATCAAGCTCTAGTGCCCCTAGCAGTAGTGGTACTAGTGGTGGGACTGCTGGCAACAGTCAAGCAAAGGGTGTAGTTGGGTTCACTTATGGGTCCATAGTGGAAACTGATGTAATCAGTCCCAAGACAGTTTCTGTCACACCTAGTGGCATTGGCCTTGCCACACTGGCTGCTTGTCCCCTTACAATGGATAAGTACAGGCAGACAGTTTTAATAAATGGTGTTGAGGCCTTGGCCTACAGGGACACAGGTGCCAGTTTCACTTTGGTGACTGAAAACCTAGTGCACCCTGATCAACACATCATTGGACAACAGTATAAGATTATTGATGTCCATAACTCCACTAAGTTTCTTCCCTTAGCTATAATTCAGTTTAGTTGGGGTGGAGTTACTGGCCCTAAGCAGGTGGTGGTATCACCTAGCTTACCTGTAGACTGTCTCTTAGGTAATGACCTAGAGGCCTCAGGCTGGGCTGATGTAGAGTTTTATGCCCATGCAGTCATGCTGGGCATCCCTGAGGAATTGTTCCCTCTCATTTCAAGTGAAATGAAAAAGCAAAGGAGAGAAGGCCTGAAAACTCAGGATCCCTCTCCATCAACAGGTAAAAAGGGTATCACAGTATCCCCTAACCACCCTACCATTCAGGATACTATTCCTGTGGTGGGAGAAACCTCTCCTGGGGTGGCACCTGTTCCAAGGGAATCATCAGCTAGCAAAGCTGGACTCCCTGAGGTGGAAGTACCTCTCTGTGGGATAACTAACATTGGTGAGAAAAACAGCACCATTTTAGTTAACATGGAGTATCCCTCCAACCCTTCCAGAGAAACTTTAGTGCAGAAACCCTGCACTACCTCACAACACTTAGGACAGCATCCCTGCCCTAGTGTGGAGCTCATAGGACAGCATCCCTGCCTTGCTCCAACTCAAGAGAAACAGCATCCCTGTTCTCTCTTCCAGCCATATGGACAAAGTTTTTGCCCAGCTATGGCTTTTCTGAGACAGCATCCCTGTCTGGCATTTCCATCACTACAAATAGGTTCAGTGGACAATTCCCACTGCTCTAAACTAAAACTTACTGATAGAAACTCTGAAAATACATCTTCACATTGTTGCTTAGCTAAAAAACTTCAAACAGGGTGGTTTACATCCCCACAGGGAAGTAACCATATAGTGGATGATAAAGGGAGTAACCAGTCTATTGCAGAGCTACTCTCTACTTATCACCACTTAGACAATAAAGTCTCAACTGGCCAAGGTTAGCCTTATTGTCCTTCGTTTGGGGGGGGGTTGTGTGAGAAGGTAGCCTCTTTCTAGCCTTGTTACCCCCACTTTTGGCCTGTTTGTGAGTGTATGTCAGGGTGTTTGTCACTGTTTTCACTGTCTCACTGGGATCCTGATAGCCAGGCCTCAGTGCTCATAGTGAAAACACCATGTTTTCAGTATGGTTGTTATGTGTCACTGGGATCCTGCTGGTCAGGACCCCAGTGCTCATAGGTTTGTGGCCTATATGTATGTGTCACTGGGACCCTGTCACACAGGGCCCCAGTGCTCATAGGTGTGCATGTATATGTTCCCTGTGTGGTGCCTAACTGTCTCACTGAGGCTCTGCTAACCAGAACCTCAGTGGTTATGCTCTCTCATTACTTTCAAATTGTCACTGACAGGCTAGTGACCATTTTTACCAATTTACATTGGCTTACTGGAACACCCTTATAATTCCCTAGTATATGGTACTGAGGTACCCAGGGTATTGGGGTTCCAGGAGATCCCTATGGGCTGCAGCATTTCTTTTGCCACCCATAGGGAGCCCTGACAATTCTTACACAGGCCTGCCACTGCAGCCTGAGTGAAATAACGTCCACGTTATTTCACAGCCATTTTACACTGCACTTAAGTAACTTATAAGTCACCTATATGTCTAACCTTTACCTGGTAAAGGTTAGGTGCAAAGTTACTTAGTGTGAGGGCACCCTGGCACTAGCCAAGGTGCCCCCACATTGTTCAGAGCCAATTCACTGAACTTTGTGAGTGCGGGGACACCATTACACGCGTGCACTACATATAGGTCACTACCTATATGTAGCTTCACCATGGTAACTCCGAATATGGCCATGTAACATGTCTATGATCATGGAATTGCCCCCTCTATGCCATCCTGGCATTGTTGGTACAATTCCATGATCCCAGTGGTCTGTAGCACAGACCCTGGTACTGCCAGACTGCCCTTCCTGGTGTTTCTCTGCAGCTGCTGCTGCTGCCAACCCCTCAGACAGGCAGCTGCCCTCCTGGGGTCCAGCCAGGCCTGGCCCAGGATGGCAGAACAAAGAACTTCCTCTGAGAGAGGGTGTGACACCCTCTCCCTTTGGAAAATGGTGTGAAGGCAGGGGAGGAGTAGCCTCCCCCAGCATCTGGAAATGCTTTGTTGGGCACAGATGTGCCCAATTCTGCATAAGCCAGTCTACACCGGTTCAGGGACCCCTTAGCCCCTGCTCTGGCACGAAACTGGACAAAGGAAAGGGGAGTGACCACTCCCCTGACCTGCACCTCCCCTGGGAGGTGTCCAGAGCTCCTCCAGTGTGCTCCAGACCTCTGCCATCTTGGAAACAGAGGTGCTGCTGGCACACTGGACTGCTCTGAGTGGCCAGTGCCACCAGGTGACGTCAGAGACTCCTTGTGATAGGCTCCTTCAGGTGTTAGTAGCCTTTCCTCTCTCCTAGGTAGCCAAACCCTCTTTTCTGGCTATTTAGGGTCTCTGTCTCTGGGGAAACTTTAGATAACGAATGCATGAGCTCAGCCGAGTTCCTCTGCATCTCCCTCTTCACCTTCTGATAAGGAATCGACCGCTGACCGCGCTGGAAGCCTGCAAACCTGCAACATAGTAGCAAAGACGACTACTGCAACTCTGTTACGCTGATCCTGCCGCCTTCTCGACTGTTTTCCTGCTTGTGCATGCTGTGGGGGTAGTCTGCCTCCTCTCTGCACCAGAAGCTCCGAAGAAATCTCCCGTGGGTCGACGGAATCTTCCCCCTGCAACCGCAGGCACCAAAAAGCTGCATTACCGGTCCCTTGGGTCTCCTCTCAGCACGACGAGCGAGGTCCCTCGAATCCAGCGACACCGTCCAAGTGACCCCCACAGTTTAGTGACTCTTCAGCCCAAGTTTGGTGGAGGTAAGTCCTTGCCTCACCTCGCTGGGCTGCATTGCTGGGAACCGCGACTTTGCAAGCTACTCCGGCCCCTGTGCACTTCCGGCGGAAATCCTTTGTGCACAGCCAAGCCTGGGTCCACGGCACTCTAACCTGCATTGCACGACTTTCTAAGTTGGTCTCCGGCGACGTGGGACTCCTTTGTGCAACTTCGGCGAGCACCGTTTCACGCATCCTCGTAGTGCCTGTTTCTGGCACTTCTCCGGGTGCTACCTGCTTCAGTGAGGGCTCTTTGTCTTGCTCGACGCCCCCTCTCTCTGCAGGTCCAATTTGCGACCTTCTGGTCCCTCCTGGGCCCCAGCAGCGTCCAAAAACGCCAAACGCACGATTTGCGTGTAGCAAGGTTTTTTGGCGTCCATCCGGCGGCAAAACACTTCTGCACGACTCTCCAAGGCGTGTTGAATCCATCCTCCAAAGGGGAAGTCTCTAGCCCTTGTCGTTCCTGCAGTATTCACAGTTCTTCAGCCTAGTAAGAGCTTCTTTGCACCAACCGCTGGCATTTCTTGGGCATCTGCCCATCTCCGAGCTGCTTGTGACTTTTGTACTTGGTCCCCTTGTTCCACAGGTACCCTCAGTCAGGAATCCATCGTTGTTGCATTGCTGATTTGTGTTTTCCTTGCATTTTCCCTCTAACACGACTATTTTGTCCTTAGGGGAACTTTGGTGCACTTTGCACTCACTTTTCAGGGTCTTGGGGAGGGTTATTTTTCTAACTCTCACTATTTTCTGATAGTCCCAGCGACCCTCTACAAGGTCACATAGGTTTGGGGTCCATTCGTGGTTCACATTCCACTTTTGGAGTATGTGGTTTGTGTTGCCCCTATCCCTATGTTTCCCCATTGCATCCTATTGTAACTATACATTGTTTGCACTGTTTTCTAAGACTATACTGCATATTTTTGCTATTGTGTATATATATCTTGTGTATATTTCCTATCCTCTCACTGAGGGTACACTCTAAGATACTTAGGCATATTGTCATAAAAATAAAGTACCTTTATTTTTAGTATAACTGTGTATTGTGTTTTCTTATGATATTGTGCATATGACACTAGGTGGTACTGTAGTAGCTTCACACGTCTCCTAGTTCAGCCTAAGCTGCTCTGCTAAGCTACCATTATCTATCAGCCTAAGCTGCTAGACACCCTATACACTAATAAGGGATAACTGGGCCTGGTGCAAGGTGCAAGTACCCTTGGTACTCACTACAAGCCAGTCCAGCCTCCTACAAGTGGTATTCATTCAAAGTATTTGTATTGATACACATAGAGATGGGGGAGGAATTGCAAGTGACCATAGAAAACACGACATTTGTAAAGTAAACAATCCAACCAGTAGTAAGTCTTGTTGCAAATCCCAATTTTTTTTTCGCCTCTGAAGTGATTCAATTTGTAGACTTACATAGAAACTGGTTGAAATGCTTTGAATAACTTCAGTTCCCTCATAGTTTTATTGGAAATAAATTAACCTAAAATGTAAATATTTAAAGCGCACGTTCAACCTGAAGGGCGTCTCGGAGCTGATTGACAGATGTCTATTGGCCTTTTCCAAATTAGCGTGTTTCATCAGCTGCTGAATGTTTGTCTTTCAATAGCAATTATATTTCAAGGTTCTTCATCTTATCTTACTGAGTAATCAAACATGTTAGTAAAGTGCCTGTTTTGACACTGCAGCGTCACAGCACAGATGGTAGAAGCACCTTGTGTTTGTTTTTAGACACTGCCTTTTGTTAACACGACTATTATAAGTTCATGGGTAATATGTCAAGTATTTATCTTTTAATGTGGAAATATTACGCTACATTATAATATTTTTTTGCTATGGTGGTAATGGCTTATTTGTTTTCGTTCCCTCCTGTGCTCTTCTCTACTCTTCTCTGCATTTTAGTATTGGTGATTGTGCTTTCATGTTATCGCTCAGCCTATTTTTAGAACCATTTTACTCTCCCGAAGTCGTATCCTGTGTTTCTTCCTCTGTTGTTAACAGCTGCATGTTTAGATTATTATAGCAATAATATGCCAGAGTACATGCTTTTACCTTGCTGGCTACAGGGATCCTTTAGCCATTGCCTGTCATGCAGTTGCTATCTTTTGCTATCTTAGTCAGTGGCGTAAGGAAACTGGAAGAGGGCCATCTGCACAGAACATGGAGCCACCCCCCCCCCCCGAGTCTCATGCAGACCAGCTGCTGTGCTGAGGGGGCCCCATGGAATTAGCCCCCCCCCCGGGCCTTTGTTATGCAGCTTATCTTGGTGTACTCTTGCTAAAGGCAGCTCATCTTTGCATTATCAGCTAAAGATTTACGATCATGTCACACAATGCAGGTAAGCACAAAAAATTGCTGCACTGCATGACATGGAGAGAGGAAGAAAGTGCCATATCAACAGAGATATGGCACTCTGCTCCCCTCTCCTGAGTGCTGAGGCATAATCAGGCTGTTGAGCCCCACACACACACCTTTTCACCATAGTTTAAGCACAGGAATGCACTACATCACCCGTTTAGTGCCCATCTAACACAGACAAATGCAAAGCAGCACTATATAATTTTCCAGACCAAAACAATTTTTTCCCTGGAAAGTAAATCCAACAAAAATGTTTTGCGCAGGTTTGCACCACTTTTCTGATGGACCCAGCGCAAAAGGTTTGTAAATCTGTCCCTTAGTCATTATTATATATGCCTATGCACAATATGTAAATGTCTTGACATAAAATAACAAAAAGTTTGATTTGAATACCTAAATTTTTTTGACTATGGATATACTTGCTATTTTTTAGGTCGAGCATTCGAGGCCTCTTGTATATACTTTAGTATATACTTCTTTGTGGGGTCTCTGCTTTTTCACTGGTTTGTTTCAGTGCCCTTAAAAACTCCTTGCTTGCTAGTGGTCAATCCTTGCTCTTTGTCCCACCTTTTCCACAGTTGCACACTCCCCTGGAACATGGCCCTAGTACTTGTACCCTTCCACTTGTGCCTATGTAGCATGTGCTTAGGGATTACTTTTTTCAAAGGCTAATAGCATTTGACCAGAGCGCTGGATGTTTCGGTGGCTCCAGGCTGTTTCTGTTTACAGGGTTCTAATCTATTACTTATTTTCATTTGCAGTCATGTGTGACTTTGTTTACTCCATTCCTTACTCTCCCTCGCACATTTTCTGTTCTTGCATTTCAAATCCTTGTTCCTTTTGTCTGTCTCTGCGAGCTCTCGGCGTTGCTTTGAACCCGCCTCTTATGTCAACTGTTTTACTTTTTATTTTCAGTTTGTGTGGCAGGAAAACACTGATAGCTCTAACTCAAGCGAACGCGAAACCCATTGTAGTTTGTTTTTGTTTGTTTTTGTTTGGCATCCGGGACATGTCTTCCTGCTTTTATGAGCTAAAACGTGTCCCGGATTTCAAAAACAAACCCTCGGCTGGATACCCGTCTTGCAAATTTACCCGAGAAACATGAAACAGCTGGTCTCTCCCGCTGCCCATTCGCAGCATGTCACCATTTACGAGGCACAGCAGAATCATAGGGAGGAGGACTGGACGGGGGGAGCAGCACATTCCGACCCTTCGCCAATCAGTGGTGCTCTGAGCTCTAACTCGAGCAAACACCAGACTATTGCATTCCAAATGGTTGTTTTTTTTCTATTTATGTGGCATGAAAAGTCCAGTTAGGAGTTTACAACGTTCTTTTGCCTCTAAACAGGATCTGAGCTGCTCCTGCTGCGCTGAAGTGCCTTTCGAAAGCTAGAAAAGTTTTCCTTTCTTCTACTCAAATGGGTTTCATGGAAAACATTCCACCTTGTACTGAAAATGCACAAAAAGCATGTAATTCGACATTGCAGAAGTATTTTCTTCTCAGCCACAAGAGGGCACCAGTGGCCTTGGAATCCATACAGTTTAAGCACCAGTTGATTGAAATCTCCGGCTTCTTTGTTTTGCAGCAGGCCATTTTCAGGCTGACGTACTCTTCCTACTTTGCATAACAACAAACACAGGTTATTTTTATTGATGTTAATTACTAAAAGGGACGAGCTAATGGCCCTGCAAGACCTTGTCATTTTCCTCTCTCACTAGGTATGTGTAATGCTGACTTTTGTGTACCTCCACGAGCGTGTTTAACATGGTACGGGAGGTGCATGTGCTTAGAAACTAATTAAAATAATGAACATGTGATTGCCCTTTGTGCAAAGCTGCAGCAGAAAGAACATAAACTGTGTCCGTAAGCCACTCATGGGTCACCCCTGTATGACCACGGCTTTTTGACGTCAGGGGCGGGAGTTTCTTTGAAAGAGGCGTGGCCTCAGTTGGTTCCTGCCCTGCCCGGGTGGACGGCTGAAAGCACAAATTTATTCGCGTGATTTACAAAGGAACAAGTCTATATCTTGACAAACGAACTTATGTCACATCACGGGATGTCCAGATTGAAAGTAATCATCTGGCAATCGCAGAGTGAGGAGTCGTAAAACGCTGCTACTTTCTAGTGCCTAGCTGCCAGTCCTGGGACGTATTTACTATTAAAGGAAACCCATTCACAACTCGTCTGCACTGCCTCCTGACGCATGCATGTGCATCAGTTAGTGAAAGGCATGCGTACATCATGCCTTCTCCGGCGTTTACCCCCTCTAGTTCTGTATGGTCACAGAAATGCGCAGTGACGTGCACTATCCTTTAAGGGACAGCGGGGGATGCTTCATCCCATACGTAATAGCATCCAGGAGTAACGTGGACAACGAGCAGCGTGGACACTGGAATATTTGTGTCTAGAATGACCCGGGGTTGCATTGCATGCAGCGCACATTCATGCTCTGGTCATTGCACATTTATGCAGACATTCTTACTGCAACGGAGATGCTCACCGAGGCACTGTTCGACGCCTTTAATTAGCGCTTTGAATTGAGTTACGTAAACAGCCATGTGGTGTATTAATGCGGATAAAATGACAAGCTAGACGTAAACCCGTGGACTATCTCAACGCATCTAATGATATCGGGGGTAGTTAACAGACTCTGTGGATCCCCGACCTTTTGTCCCCCTCCACGCAGCAGCAAATGTACCATGTGTCACAGTTGGTGCAAAACTGCTTAGATAGGACACGCCGGCCCCTCTTCTCTTCCCTCATACTATTTGAATGAATCAATGAGGAAACAAATCGCATTCTGCGTGTAATTTAAAAAAGACACTTTCACTAGGCCAACATCTGCTGTCTGAGACAAAGTAAAGAATCATGAATTAATTGTATATGTGGGCGACTTAATTGTACCGAGTGCGGGTGGGCATCGGTGTGCCCTGCAGACACTGGGGTCATTCGAGGCTATGCAGGAAGGATGCACTCAAAGAACGTCAAGAGGCTTTGGGGCTCTGCGTTAATTTCAAAGTATAACCTTAGGCAAGAAATTAACGTTGGTCTTCACACTTCTAAAGTCTGTAAATATCAGCTGTTAGCGCTGCAGGCACCAACACAAAACTATTAGTGAAAGCAATTGTCAAACCTTCTGCAGTCGCTCGGTGAAGGCGTCACACTGAGTGACTGATAGACGGCCATGCTAGCTCGGGCAATCTCGAATTAGTTTGCAATTGAAAGCAGTCTTATGACATCGGACCCGTTTATTCTTTGATGCGACCTGGACAACGTAGCCAATATCAGCAAAAGCAAAGTTCATTATAGGAACACTTACACTACTACTAATAAAAAAAACAATTATTATTATAATTATTATTATTATCAGTATTGTTATTAATAATATTATTCTAGTTTCATGTAGTGTTTCATACCAGTTTCAAAGTGCTGTAGCGAGAGGCTTCACTGTTTTCCGCCCTATTACTAGGTATAATGCCGTGCCACTGGAGTTATATAGCAGAGAGGACCAAATTATGCAGCACTGTTGAAAGATTTCTGTGTCGAGAAAAGTCCAGTTATGCATGTACAAAGCTAATAGCTCTAACTCAAGCAAATGCGAGACCTATTGCATTGTAAATGCTTGTTTTCTTTGGTATGCTACATCTTATCTTGCTTAGTACAGAGACAGTTAACCATTGCCTGTTTTAAGTTTGCTGTATTACTGTGAATTTGATAAAAGTGCCTCATTTTAGTTTTTTGGGCACTGCATTTTGTCAACAATGTATTTGCTATATACCCAAAAGCATAGTATGTATCACTCCAAATATAGAGTAAAAAAACAAATGTTTGTTTCAATTTAAGTTATTATTATGCTGTTTTAAACACCTTATTCAATAATAGAACAGTGTGAAGGCAAGACCTATAGGCTATGAAATGTTGGCTGAGTGTATTTCCTGTATATATACCTGGCTCAGATTCACATCACTAACTGTATTACAGTTTCAAGAGTTATTTTGATCTAATCTGCAAGTCCTTTGGTGACTAAGGGCAATATTTGCTAAGGTTTTGCGTTTGGGTTTCATTATTTTCATAGCACAGCCTTGACGTAAAATTATTTTTGCATTTACTAAGCAAGGCAATGCTGTAGGAAAGTACCATCTTACCTGGCATGTTACCCCCATATTTCACTGTATATATGTTGTTTTAGTGTATGTGTCACTGGGACCCTGCCAGCCAGGGCCCCAGTGCTCATAAGTGTGCCCTGTATGTGTTCCCTGTGTGATGACTAACTGACTCACTGAGGCTCTGCTAACCAGAACCTCAGTGGTTATGCACTCTCTGCTTTCTAAATTGTCACTAACAGGCTAGTGACCAATTTCACCAATTCACATTGGCATACTGGAACACCCTTATAATTATCCCTAGTATATGGTACTGAGGTACCCAGGGTATTGAGGTTCCAGGAGATCCCTATGGGCTGCAGCATTTCTTTTGCCACCCATAGGGAGCTCTGACAATTCTTACACATGCCTGCCACTGCAGCCTGAGTGAAATAACGTCCACGTAATTTCACAGCCATTTACCACTGCACTTAAGTAACTTATAAGTCACCTATATGTCTAACCTTTACCTGGTAAAGGTTGGGCGCTAAGGTACTTAGTGTGTGGGCACCCTGGCATTAGCCAAGGTGCCCCCACATAGTTCAGGGCAAATTCCCCGGACTTTGTGAGTGCGGGGACACCATTTCACGCGTGCACTATACATAGGTCACTACCTATGAATAGCGTCACAATGGTAACTCCGAACATGGCCATGTAACATGTCTAAGAACATGGAATTGTCACCCCAATGCCATTCTGGCTTTGGGGCGACAATTCCATGATCCCCCGAGTCTCTAGCAGAGACCCGGGCACTGCCAAACTACCTTTCCCGGGGATTCACTGCAGCTGCTGCTGCTGCCAACCCCTCAGACAGTTTTCTGCCCTCCTGTGGTCCAGCCAGGCCTGGTACAGGAAGGCAGAACAAATGGTGCCCATCTCTGCATAAGCCAGTCTACACCGGTTCTGGGATCCCCCAGCCCTGCTCTGGCGCGAAACTGGACAAAGGAAAGGGGAGTGACCACTCCCCTGACCTGCACCTCCCAGGGGAGGTGCCCGGAGCTCCTCCAGTGTGCTCCAGACCTCTGCCATCTTGGAAACAGAGGTGCTGCTGGCACACTGGACTGCTCTGAGTGGCCAGTGCCAGCAGGTGACTTCAGAGACTCCTTCTGATAGGCTCTTACCTGTGTTGCTAGCCTATCCTCCTTCCTAGGTAGCCAAACCTCCTTTTCTGGCTATTTAGGGTCTCTGCTTTGGGGAATTCTTTAGATAACGAATGCAAGAGCTCATCAGAGTTCCTCTGCATCTCTCTCTTCACCTTCTGCCAAAGGATCGACCGCTGACTGCTCAGGACGCCTGCAAAACCGTAACAAAGTAGCAAAGACGACTACTGCAACCTTGTATCACTGATCCTGCCGCTTTCTCACCTGTTTCCTGGTGGTGCATGCTCTGGGGGTAGCCTGCCTCCTTCTTGCACCAGGAGTTCCGAAGAAATCTCCTGTGGGTCGACGGAATCTTCCCCCTGCAACCACAGGCAACAAAAGACTGCATCAACGGTCCTCTGGGTCCCCTCTCAGCACGAGGTGCGTGGCCCCTGGAACTCAGCAACTCTGTCCAAGTGACTCCCACAGTCCAGTGACTCTTCAGTCCAAGTTTGGTGAAGGTAAGTCTTTGCCTCCCCACGCTAGACTGCATTGCTGGGTACCACGTGATTTGCAGCTGCTCCGGCTCCTGTGCACTCTTCCAGGATTTTCTTCGTGCACAGCCAAGCCTGGGTCCCCGACACTCTAACCTGCAGTGCACAGCCTCCTGAGTTGTCCTCCGGCATTGTGGGACTCCCTTTTGTGTGTTCGGGTGAGCTCTGGTTCACTCCTCTTCCAAATGCCTGTTCCGGTACTTCTACGGGTGCTGTCTGCTTCTGTGAGGGCTCCCTGACTTGCTGTGCGCCTCCTCTGTTTTCCCATCAAAGTGGCGACATCCTGGTCCCTCCTGGGCCACAGCAGCATCCAAAAGCCCTAACCGCGACCCTTGCAGCTAGCAAGGCTTGTTTGCAGTCTTTCTGCGTGGGACTACCTCTGCAAGCTTCTACAGGACGTGGGACATCCATCCTGCAAAGGGGAAGTTTCTAGCCCTCTTCGTTCTTGCAGAATCCACAGCTTCTACCATCCGGTGGCAGCATCTTTGCACCCTCAGCTGGCATTTACTGGGCATCTGCCCACTCTCGACATTGTCGCGACTCTGGGACTTGGTCCCCTTGTTTCACAGGTACTCATGTCCGGAAACCCACTGTTGTTGCTTTGCTGGTGTTGGTCTTCCTTGCAGAATTCCCCTATCACGACTTCTGTGCTCTCTGGGGAATATAAGTGCACTTTACACCTACTTTTCAGGGTTTTGGGGTGGGCTATTTTTCTAACCCTAACTGTTTTCCTACAGCCCCAGCGACCCTCTACAAGCTCACATAGGTTTGGGGTCCATTCGTGGTTCGCATTCCACTTTTGGAGTATATGGTTTGTGTTGCCCCTATACCTATGTGCTCCTATTGCAATCTACTGCAACTTTACATTGCTTGCATTACTTCCTTTTGCTATTATTGCATATTTTTGGTATTGTGTACATATATCTTGTGTATATTTGGCATCCTCATACTGAGGGTACTCACTGAGATATTTTTGGCATATTGTCATAAAAATAAAGTACTTTTATTTTTAGTATATCTGTGTATTGTGTTTTCTTATGATATTGTGGAGATGACACCAGTGGTATAGTAGGAGCTTTGCATGTCTCCTAGTTCAGCCTAAGCTGCTCTGCTATAGCTACCTTCTATCAGCGTAAGCTGCTAGAAACACCTCTACTACACTAATAAGGGATAACTGGACCTGGTACAGAGTGCAAGTACCCCTTGGTACCCACTACAAGCCAGGCCAGCCTCCTACAAACGCCACTTTGTGTGGCTTTGCATGGTTCAGTAAATTCAAAGTAAGACAAGGCTTCACATAGAGCTGTCCTGTTTTACCTTGCATTGAGAAGGTGTTTATTGGGTGAAACATGGGTATTTCCAGGCATCCTGACATCAACCGTGACTCATTCTAAGATTGACAAACTGTAGTAAACCTGTGAATGTGTGAAAAAGACATGCCTACCTGAAGCAGACGTAACGAGAAATATCTTTATCTCTCATTACTTGCTCTTTCTATGTGTGCTGCATTCTGCCAGATGCATAGAAAGAGAACAATGCCTTTAAAGATTGCTTTTGTACAAGAAGATGTCTCATCCTGCACAATATCAACCTTGACTGTAACACAGGAACCTTTTTCACTATGGTGGAAGGGTGCCTGTATTGGTGCTAAGCATTCACAAGTGTGCCAGAACAGGGTGAGAGCTGCAGAGCATGATATCTTAGTGGATATGGTGCTTTTCAGTTCTCTCTCATTCATGCAACACAACACAGCAACTTGTCTTGCTGCACTGTATTCAGTGAATTATCAGTAAATTTGCCCCTATGTCTGTAGAGCTGGAACGGGCTGAAGAAATCACAGCCTACACAATTACTATGATTTGTTGGAAAGTTTTTTAGCACATGTAGCAATATTTAACAAAGTTTGGGTAAAAGTCCAAAGTCTGCTTTCAGTTGCAGTCTCTGGCTGCTCAATATGTCCCTTGGAGATCTAATAAATGATGGATATGAGTCATGGATTGTGATGATCTTTCTACTTTATTGGTGAAGTGAAATAAGGAATAGAAATCATGAAAGATTACTACAGAATACTATTTTGAGTAAGGGAAATGGAATGTGATCCCTTGTGTGAAGATTTAGAAAGGAAATGTTTCCAGCAATCAGCATTGTTGCAGAATTCATCAATTGGCATGAAGACCACAGCCATATTTCCTCTGCAAAAAGAAAAACAGATAATATTATACAACATACTCCTGGATAATTGAAATGCAAAACATCCTAGGTATACCACTGTAAATAAAACTGATGATAAGCTGGCACTGATTTCGCCTTGTACTAGGTTTCTGCATAATACAAGGAATGGTAGTTCAGAAGGACATTTAACAGGCTAGGACAAGGAAGCTGTAGATGGTTGTCAGTTTGTATGTTACCAGGTTTCTTAATGGTTTACATTGATAGGTGTCTTGTAGTAGTTGTGTCCATGCTGCCTCAGGGTGATACAAAACAGATTGCCCCTTCAGTTCACTCTCCAGCCCAGTGAATGCAGCCCTGTAAATTAGTGTAATTTGCATTGCATGTACTTCTGAAATAGATTACTTAGTGAGATTGGCTATTTTTATTAAAAAGGATCATTAGTAACTGTATCTGTGAAAAACATTTACTGTGGCAATTATTAAAAAATTGTAAAATAACACTATTTAAAATCACCATATTATAACAAAAAAAATATTGTAAAAGGAATATAAAAACAAAGGTGCGTGCAAGTAAGTTTTGTGCAGAAAAGACATAGAGATCGAGCAAAGATAGATTTAACCCTCTATTGTACAGGGGTGTTAAGGCAGTTCATGGTGTAGTGCAATTTGTTTGTGTAAATTTCCCAACTAGGACAAGGTCCATCAATATTTTGATAGTTAGGCAACATGCTCAAGCCTCCTTACAAGTGTGAACAGCTTGTTTTAAAAGCATTGGCCTCAATAAAGTGTGCTGTGCTTTTAAAAATGCTAAGCAGCAATTTAATAGATAAAGAATTGAGTCTGACCTGTTATCACATAATTTACAGTGTTGACAGTTCGACTGCTTCATTGAGTTTGTTTAATTTTCTTGGCTTGGTAGGATCATTAGTCTGAGGCATAGACTTGAGCTTTGATTCATCCCATTTAAAGGCTCTTTTAGATAAGGCTGGATCTTAGCATCTTCATAATATTTAACAATTAGATGGGCATAAAAAGCATCCCCATTTTTTTCTACATCAGCGTTACTGGAAATGGCTGTGACTTGTTTTTTCAGTGCAGGCCTGATAAACATAGATGTGAGTGCAGAGACTGAGGCCTTCATTATGAGGCTGGCGGTCTTAAGACCGCCAGCCTTGCGGTGTCGGTTGGACCGTCACTAAAGCAGCAGTCCGACCACAACATTATGACTGTGGCGTTTCCCCCACCGTCAGACTGCCGGCACTGCCACTTTTGGGCTGGCCTGGCAGTGCCGGCGGTCCCAATGCGTCAGAGCAGCACTGCCCTCAGGATTACGACCCCTCCCCCTGCCAGCTTTTACATGGCGGTTGCACCGGCATGTAGAAGCTGGCAGAGACGGGGTGCTGGGGGCCCAAGGGGGCCCGTGCACTGCCCATGCGCTTGGAATGGGCAATGCAGGGGCCCCCTGGCCAGCCCCGTCGCGCAAATGACTGCCTGCTTTGCAGACAGTGATTTGCACAACGGGTGCTGGTGCACCCGACGCACCACAACATTGCCATCAGCTCAATTATGAGCTGGTGTCAATGTTGTGGGTTGTTTCCTGCTGGACCAGCGGGTGGCAACTCTGTTTCCACCCACTGACCCAGTAGGAAACCCATATTAGGGTCCCCGGGAAGGTGACCGCACTGGCAGTAACCTGACCACGGAACTTTGGCGGACGGACCTTTCTATCCACTGAAGTCAGAATAAGGAGTAGAGTCAAGATTGATCTTTACGTGTGCTAAATACAGCCCCCAGGGGTTATCCGCACTCGTTTTCATTCTCATCTAATCCTTCTTTAAAGGTCTTGGGTTGGCAGTCATTAGTGAGTGGAATGCCTTGCACTCCAATTCTTGCCTGATAAGGCTGAACTCCAGCTGTTGCAACAACTGTCTTGTGTATTTTAGTAAAGTAAATATCCACTTGTAGGCAAGTTCCAAGGGTAAGTTTAATGACCATCGGAAATAATAGGCAATTGTTTGGTGTGCACAACTCAAATTATTACGTTGGATGATGGACTATAGAAC
The DNA here is from genome assembly GCF_031143425.1 of Pleurodeles waltl. NCBI lineage: Eukaryota > Metazoa > Chordata > Amphibia > Caudata > Salamandridae > Pleurodeles > Pleurodeles waltl. The sequence goes on along the minus strand of NW_027150269.1, from coordinate 1,621,279 downwards.
TGTTTGTTTTATTTGCAGATACTAAGTGTAGGAGGCTGGACTGGCTTGTAGTGAGTACCAAGGGGTACTTGCACCTTGCACCAGGCCCAGTTATCCCTTATTAGTGTATAGGGTGTCTAGCAGCTTAGGCTGATAGATAATGGTAGCTTAGCAGAGCAGCTTAGGCTGAACTAGGAGACGTGTGAAGCTACTACAGTACCACAAGTGTCACTTGCATAATATCATAAGAAAACACAATACACAGTTATACTAAAAATAAAGGTACTTTATTTTTATGACAATATGCCAAAGTATCTTAGAGTGTACCCTCAGTGAGAGGATAGGAAATATACACAAGATATATATACACAATAGCAAAAATATGCAGTATAGTCTTAGAAAACAGTGCAAACAATGTATAGTTACAATAGGATGCAATGGGGAAACATAGGGATAGGGGCAACACAAACCATATACTCCAGAAGTGGAATGCGAACCACAAATGGACCCCAAACCTATGTGACCTTGTAGAGGGTCGCTGGGACTATTAGAAAATAGTGAGAGTTAGCAAAATAACCCTCCCCAAGACCCTGAAAAGTGAGTGCAAAGTGCACTAAAGTTCCCCTAAGGACAAAAGAGTAGTGTTAGAGGAATAATGCAGGAAAGACACAAACCAGCAATGCAACAACGGTGGATTTCCAATCTAGGGTACCTGTGGAACAAGGGAACCAAGTCCAAAAGTCACAAACAAGTCGGAGATGGGCAGATGCCCAGGAAATGCCAGCTGCGGGTGCAAAGAAGCTTTGACTGGACAGAAGAAGCTGAGGTTTCTGCAGGAACAAAAAGGGCTAGAGACTTTCCCTTTGGTGGACGGATCCGTCTCGCCTTGCAGAGTCGTGCAGAAGTGTTTTCCCGCCGGAATGACACCAACAAGCCTTGCTACACGCAAATCGTGCGTTTGGCGTTTTTGGACGCTGCTGGGGCCCAGGAGGGACCAGAAGGTCGCAAATTGGACCTGCAGAGAGAGGGAACGTCGAGCAAGACAAAGAGCCCTCACTAAAGCAGGTAGCACCCGGAGAAGTGCCAGAAACAGGCACTACGAGGATGCGTGAAACAGTGCTCGCCGAAGTTGCACAAAGGAGTCCCACGTCGCCGGAGACCAACTTAGAAAGTCGTGCAATGCAGGTTAGAGTGCCGTGGACACAGGCTTGGCTGTGCACGAAGGATTTCCGCCGGAAGTGCACAGGGGCCGGAGTAGCTGCAAAGTCGCGGTTCCCAGCAATGCAGCCCAGCGAGGTGAGGCAAGGACTTACCTCCACCAAACTTGGGCTGAAGAGTCACTGGACTGTGTGGGTCACTTGGACAGAGTCGCTGGATTCGAGGGACCTCGCTCGTCGTGCTGAGAGGAGACCCAAGGGACCGGTAATGCAGCTTTTTGGTGCCTGCGGTTGCAGGGGGAAGATTCCGTCGACCCACAGGAGATTTCTTCGGAGCTTCTGGTGCAGAGAGGAGGCAGGCTACCCCCACAGCATGCACAAGCAGGAAAACAGTCGAGAAGGCGGCAGGATCAGCGTTACAGAGTTGCAGTAGTCGTCTTTGCTACTATGTTGCAGGTTTGCAGGCTTCCAGCGCGGTCAGCGGTCGTTTCCTTATCAGAAGGTGAAGAGGGAGATGCAGAGGAACTCGGATGAGCTCTTGCATTCGTTATCTGAAGTTTCCCCAGAGACAGAGACCCTAAATAGCCAGAAAAGAGGGTTTGGCTACCTAGGAGAGAGGATAGGCTACTAACACCTGAAGGAGCCTATCAGCAGGAGTCTCTGACGTCACCTGGTGGCACTGGCCACTCAGAGCAGTCCAGTGTGCCAGCAGCACCTCTGTTTCCAAGATGGCAGAGGTCTGGAGCACACTGGAGGAGCTCTGGACACCTCCCAGGGGAGGTGCAGGTCAGGGGAGTGGTCACTCCCCTTTCCTTTGTCCAGTTTCGCGCCAGAGCAGGGGCTAAGGGGTCCCTGAACCGGTGTAGACTGGCTTATGCAGAATTGGGCACATCTGTGCCCAAGAAAGCATTTCCAGAGGCTGGGGGAGGCTACTCCTCCCCTGCCTTCACACCATTTTCCAAAGGGAGAGGGTGTCACACCCTCTCTCAGAGGAAGTTCTTTGTTCTGCCATCCTGGGCCAGGCCTGGCTGGACCCCAGGAGGGCAGATGCCTGTCTGAGGGGTTGGCAGCAGCAGCAGCTGCAGTGAAACCTGAGGAAGGGCAGTTTGGCAGTACCAGGGTCTGTGCTACAGACCACTGGGATCATGGGATTGTGCCAACTATGCCAGGATGGCATAGAGGGGTCAATTCCATGATCATAGACATGTTACATGGCCATATTCGGAGTTACCATGGTGAAGCTACATATAGGTAGTGACCTATATGTAGTGCACGCGTGTAATGGTGTCCCCGCACTCACAATGTTCAGTGAATTGGCTCTGAACAATGTGGGGGCACCTTGGCTAGTGCCAGGGTGCCCACACACTAAGTAACTTTGCACCTAATCTTTACCAGGTAAAGGTTAGACATATAGGTGACTTATAAGTTACTTAAGTGCAGTGTAAAATGGCTGTGAAATAACGTGGACGTTATTTCACTCAGGCTGCAGTGGCAGGCCTGTGTAAGAATTGTCAGAGCTCCCTATGGGTGGCAAAAGAAATGCTGCAGCCCATAGGGATCTCCTGGAACCCCAATACCCTGGGTACCTCAGTACCATATACTAGGGAATTATAAGGGTGTTCCAGTAAGCCAATGTAAATTGGTATAAATTGGTCACTAGCCTGTTAGTGACAATTTGAAAGTAATGAGAGAGCATAACCACTGAGGTTCTGGTTAGCAGAGCCTCAGTGAGACAGTTAGGCACCACACAGGGAACATATACATGCACACCTATGAGCACTGGGGCCCTGTGTGACAGGGTCCCAGTGACACATACATATAGGCCACAAACCTATGAGCACTGGGGTCCTGACCAGCAGGATCCCAGTGACACATAACAAACATACTGAAAACATAGTGTTTTCACTATGAGCACTGAGGCCTGGTTATCAGGATCCCAGTGAGACAGTGAAAACAGTGACAAACACCCTGACATACACTCACCAACAGGCCAAAAGTGGGGGTAACAAGGCTAGAAAGAGGCTACTTTCTCACACAACCCCCCCCCAAACGAAGGACAATAAGGCTAACCTTGGCCAGTTGAGACTTTATTGTCTAAGTGGTGATAAGTAGAGAGTAGCTCTGCAATAGACTGGTTACTCCCTTTATCATCCACTATATGGTTACTTCCCTGTGGGGATGTAAACCACCCTGTTTGAAGTTTTTTAGCTAAGTAACAATGTGGAGATGTATTTTCAGAGTTTCTATCAGTAAGTTTTAGTTTAGAGCAGTGGGAATTGTCCACTGAACCTATTTGTAGTGATGGAAATGCCAGACAGGGATGCTGTCTCAGAAAAGCCATAGCTGGGCAAAAACTTTGTCCATATGGCTGGAAGAGAGAACAGGGATGCTGTTTCTCTTGGGTTGGAGCAGGGCAGGGATGCTGTCCTATCAGCTCCACACTAGGGCAGGGATGCTGTCCTAAGTGTTGTGAGGCAGTGCAGAGTTTCTGCACTAAAGTTTCTCTGGGAGGGTTGGAGGGATGCTCCATGTTAACTAAAATGGTGCTCTTTTTCTCACCAATGTTAGTTATCCCACAGAGAGGTACTTCCACCTCAGGGAGTCCAGCTTTGCTAGCTGATGATTCCCTTGGAACAGGTGCCACCCCAGGAGAGGTTTCTCCCACCACAGGAATAGTATCCTGAATGGTAGGGTGGTTAGGGGATACTGTGATACCCTTTTTACCTGTTGATGGAGAGGGATCCTGAGTTTTCAGGCCTTCTCTCCTTTGCTTTTTCATTTCACTTGAAATGAGAGGGAACAATTCCTCAGGGATGCCCAGCATGGCTGCATGGGCATAAAACTCTATATCAGCCCAACCTGAGGCCTCTAGGTCATTACCTAAGAGACAGTCTACAGGTAAGCTAGGTGATACCACCACCTGCTTAGGGCCAGTAACTCCACCCCAACTAAACTGAATTATAGCTAAGGGAAGAAACTTAGTGGAGTTATGGACATCAATAATCTTATACTGTTGTCCAATGATGTGTTGATCAGGGTGCACTAGGTTTTCAGTCACCAAAGTGAAACTGGCACCTGTGTCCCTGTAGGCCAAGGCCTCAACACCATTTATTGAAACTGTCTGCCTGTACTTATCCATTGTAAGGGGACAAGCAGCCAGTGTGGCAAGGCCAATGCCACTAGGTGTGACAGAAACTGTCTTGGGACTGATTACATCAGTTTCCACTATGGACCCATAAGTGAACCCAACTACACCCTTTGCTTGACTGTTGCCAGCAGTCCCACCACTAGTACCACTACTGCTAGGGGCACTAGAGCTTGATGTATTAGTGGTGGTAGGCTCAGGGGGTTTACCTGGACAGGACTTATCCCCTGGCCTATGGCCTCTATTTTTACACACAAAGCACCAAGGCTTTTTAATGTGTGCAGGTTGGGAAGAAGAGGAAGAATTTGTTTTATCCCCACCCTCTGAAGAGTGTTTAAGATTTGAAGTGGGATCTTTGGTTTTACCCTTATCCCCATGCTTATCTTGAGATTTTTCACCATCTTTCTTCTTATTGCCATCTTTGTCACCCCCTGTATGAACTTTTCTGTTCACCCTTGTTCTGACCCATTTGTCTGCCTTCTTTCCCAATTCTTGGGGAGAGGTCAGATCAGAGTCTACCAGGTACTGGTGCAACAAATCAGACACACAATTATTAAGTATATGCTCTCTCAGGATTGTGTTATACAGGCTTTCATAATCAGTAACTTTACTGCCATGTAACCACCCCTCCAAGGCCTTCACTGAATGGTCAATGAAATCAACACAGTCTTGTGAAGACTCCTTTTTGGTCTCTCTGAACTTTATCCTGTACTGTTCAGTGGTTAAGCCATAACCATCCAGGAGTGCATTCTTAAGAACTGTAAAATTATTGGCATCATTTTCTTTCACAGTAAGGAGCCTATCCCTACCTTTTCCACTAAATGATAGCCATAGGATAGCATCCCACTGCCTTTGAGGGACATCCTGTACAGCACAGGCCCTCTCAAGTGCAGCAAACCACTTGTTAATGTCATCCCCCTCCTTATAAGGGGGAACTATCTTGTGCAGATTCCTGGAATCATGCTCTTTTGCAGGATGACTATGGGGAATACTGCTGCTGCCACCATGGGTATCTAAACCCAACTTCTGTCTTTCCTTCTCTACTTCTAAAGACTGTCTATCCAAATCCAGCTGTTGCTTCTTGAGCTTCAGTCTGGTTTGTTCCACTCTCAATCTATTGAGCTCCCTTTCTAACAATCTGTCATCAGGGTGGGTGGGAGGGACATTTCTAGATACAGAGGTATGATGGGAATGAACAGAAGGAGACATGTCCCTTACAGAGGGCACCCTAACAGCTTGGCTACCAGTATAATGTGAGAGCACACCATCAGTATGGTGTGATTCAACCTCTGTACCAACTATGCTAGACTGTCTAGTAATGGGCAGGCTGAGAAGTTTCTTTCCTGAACCTTTTCCTGGGGGAGTCCCTGGATCAGATTGTGAACCATTAGCTACTTTTTCACCAGATTTGGCACTTATGGCCTTATCCTGTACTCTAAGCATATTAATTAACAGTTCTAAGGAAGGATTCTTCCCTATACTCAAACCTCTCTCTATGCAGAGACTCCTTGCTCCTTTCCAGCTAAGGTGATCATATGCAAGTTTGGACAGTTCAACATTTTTGCCTGTGCCAGACATTTTTTAGAGAGAGTTAAAGTGATAGAAAAAGAGAAAAAAGTTTTCAGAACTTTTTGGAAAGACAGAAAAAAACTTTTTAAACTTTTAAGAACTTTTTGAAAGTTTAGGAGTACTTTTCAGCACTTAGAAAAGAGTGAAAAGAGGAAATGCAAAACTTTTTGGCTATGTGTATATACACTGACCTTGTTTTGTATATTTTTCTCTTATGAAAAGTACAATGACAAGAGTGGTAAGTAGTCTCAAGCACTTATCCCACCACTGCACAACCAATGTAGGAGGCTGGACTGGCTTGTAGTGAGTACCAAGGGGTACTTGCACCTTGCACCAGGCCCAGTTATCCCTTATTAGTGTATAGGGTGTCTAGCAGCTTAGGCTGATAGATAATGGTAGCTTAGCAGAGCAGCTTAGGCTGAACTAGGAGACGTGTGAAGCTACTACAGTACCACAAGTGTCACTTGCACAATATCATAAGAAAACACAATACACAGTTATACTAAAAATAAAGGTACTTTATTTTTATGACAATATGCCAAAGTATCTTAGAGTGTACCCTCAGTGAGAGGATAGGAAATATACACAAGATATATATACACAATAGCAAAAATATGCAGTATAGTCTTAGAAAACAGTGCAAACAATGTATAGTTACAATAGGATGCAATGGGGAAACATAGGGATGGGGGCAACACAAACCATATACTCCAGAAGTGGAATGCGAACCACGAATGGACCCCAAACCTATGTGACCTTGTAGAGGGTCGCTGGGACTATTAGAAAATAGTGAGAGTTAGCAAAATAACCCTCCCCAAGACCCTGAAAAGTGAGTGCAAAGTGCACTAAAGTTCCCCTAAGGACAAAAGAGTAGTGTTAGAGGAATAATGCAGGAAAGACACAAACCAGCAATGCAACAACGGTGGATTTCCAATCTAGGGTACCTGTGGAACAAGGGGACCAAGTCCAAAAGTCACAAGCAAGTCGGAGATGGGCAGATGCCCAGGAAATGCCAGCTGCGGGTGCAAAGAAGCTTTGACTGGACAGAAGAAGCTGAGGTTTCTGCAGGAACGAAAAGGGCTAGAGACTTTCCCTTTGGTGGACGGATCCGACTCGCCTTGTAGAGTCGTGCAGAAGTGTTTTCCCGCCGGAAGGACGCCAACAAGCCTTGCTACACGCAAATCGTGCGTGTAGCGTTTTTGGACGCTGCTGGGGCCCAGGAGGGACCAGGAGGTCGCAAATTGGACCTGCAGAGAGAGGGGACGTCGTGCAAGACAAAGAGCCATAACTGAAGCAGGTAGCACCCGGAGAAGTGCCAGAAACAGGCACTACGAGGATGCGTGAAACGGTGCTCGCCGAAGTTGCACAAAGGAGTCCCACGTCGCCGGAGACCAACTTAGAAAGTCGTGCAATGCAGGTTGGAGTGCCGTGGACCCAGGCTTGGCTGTGCACGAAGGATTTCTGCCGGAAGTGCACAGGGGCCGGAGTAGCTGCAAAGTCGCGGTTCCCAGCAATGCAGCCCAGCGAGGTGAGGCAAGGACTTACCTCCACCAAACTTGGGCTGAAGAGTCACTGGACTGTGGGGGTCACTTGGACAGAGTCGCTGGATTCGAGGGACCTCGCTCGTCGTGCTGAGAGGAGACCCAAGGGACCGGTAATGCAGCTTTTTGGTGCCTGCGGTTGCAGGGGGAAGATTCCGTCGACCCACGGGAGATTTCTTCGGAGCTTCTGGTGCAGAGAGGAGGCAGGCTACCCCCACAGCATGCACAAGCAGGAAAACAGTCGAGAAGGCGGCAGGATCAGCGTTACAGAGTTGCAGTAGTCGTCTTTGCTACTATGTTGCAGGTTTGCAGGCTTCCAGCGCGGTCAGCGGTTGTTTCCTTATCAGAAGGTGAAGAGGGAGATGCAGAGGAACTCGGATGAGCTCTTGCATTCGTTATCTGAAGTTTCCCCAGAGACAGAGACCCTAAATAGCCAGAAAAGAGGGTTTGGCTACCTAGGAGAGAGGATAGGCTACTAACACCTGAAGGAGCCTATCAGCAGGAGTCTCTGACGTCACCTGGTGGCACTGGCCACTCAGAGCAGTCCAGTGTGCCAGCAGCACCTCTGTTTCCAAGATGGCAGAGGTCTGGAGCACACTGGAGGAGCTCTGAACACCTCCCAGGGGAGGTGCAGGTCAGGGGAGTGGTCACTCCCCTTTCCTTTGTCCAGTTTCGCGCCAGAGGAGGGGCTAAGGGGTCCCTGAACCGGTGTAGACTGGCTTATGCAGAATTGGGCACATCTGTGCCCAAGAAAGCATTTCCAGAGGCTGGGGGAGGCTACTCCTCCCCTGCCTTCACACCATTTTCCAAAGGGAGAGGGTGTCACACCCTCTCTCAGAGGAAGTTCTTTGTTCTGCCATCCTGGGCCAGGCCTGGCTGGACCCCAGGAGGGCAGATGCCTGTCTGAGGGGTTGGCAGCAGCAGCAGCTGCAGTGAAACCCGAGGAAGGGCAGTTTGGCAGTACCAGGGTCTGTGCTACAGACCACTGGGATCATGGGATTGTGCCAACTATGCCAGGATGGCATAGAGGGGTCAATTCCATGATCATAGACATGTTACATGGCCATATTCGGAGTTACCATGGTGAAGCTACATATAGGTAGTGACCTATATGTAGTGCACGCGTGTAATGGTGTCCCTGCACTCACAAAGTTCAGTGAATTGGCTCTGAACAATGTGGGGGCACCTTGGCTAGTGCCAGGGTGCCCACACACTAAGTAACTTTGCACCTAACCTTTACCAGGTAAAGGTTAGACATATAGGTGACTTATAAGTTACTTAAGTGCAGTGTAAAATGGCTGTGAAATAACGTGGACGTTATTTCACTCAGGCTGCAGTGGCAGGCCTGTGTAAGAATTGTCAGAGCTCCCTATGGGTGGCAAAAGAAATGCTGCAGCCCATAGGGATCTCCTGGAACCCCAATACCCTGGGTACCTCAGTACCATATACTAGGGAATTATAAGGGTGTTCCAGTAAGCCAATGTAAATTGGTAAAATTGGTCACTAGCCTGTTAGTGACAATTTGAAAGTAATGAGAGAGCATAACCACTGAGGTTCTGGTTAGCAGAGCCTCAGTGAGACAGTTAGGCACCACACAGGGAACATATACATGCACACCTATGAGCACTGGGGCCCTGTGTGACAGGGTCCCAGTGACACATACATATAGGCCACAAACCTATGAGCACTGGGGTCCTGACCAGCAGGATCCCAGTGACACATAACAAACATACTGAAAACATAGTGTTTTCACTATGAGCACTGAGGCCTGGTTATCAGGATCCCAGTGAGACAGTGAAAACAGTGACAAACACCCTGACATACACTCACAAACAGGCCAAAAGTGGGGGTAACAAGGCTAGAAAGAGGCTACTTTCTCACAGTAAGTATGACTGCAGCCACTCCTTTCTTGAGATGCTGTACACTAGGCTGAAGGTTGTTGGAGAAACATACTCCCAAGTAGTTGTAGTTGGTTGAAATATTAATGTTAATTTCTCCTACTCTCCATTGTTGAATTGATTTGTGTTTGTAATTTCCAAATATCATGACCTTGGTATCCCAGGATTGCTAGTGCGTTTTTTACAAATATATGAATTTAGATGGTCTAATGCTCCCTGCATCCCAGTTCTCGTATGGTCTAGAATGATAACATCATCTAGATATTGAAGTACAGGCAGTCTAAAAGACCCCATCCTCAGTGGTATTGTTTTCTTTTTTAATATGACTTTCCTCAAGTTATATATATGTACGTTGAACAGAATTGGTACTAGCGTGCACCCATTTTTCCTGCCTTGTTTTGTCGGGTCTTTAAGGTGCGACCATGTTTCCACTGTCAAGCTTAATGCAGATCCATGTGTTTGATTAAAGAGATATAATTGCCTCCAATAAGAGAGAAGGGATGTCTTCCCAGCATTGCTAGTAAGCTTTTTACAAATATTATACGAATTTAGCTGGTCCAAGGCTCTCTGCATCCCAGTTCTCGTATGGGCTAGAATGACAACATCACCTAGATATTGAAGTACAGGCTGTCTAAAAGACCCAATCCTCAGTGGTATTGTTTTCTTTTTTAATATGACTTTCCCCAATTCATATATATGTACGTTGAACAGAATTGGTACTAGCATGCACCCATTGTTCTGGCCTTGTTTTGTCGGGTCTTTAAGGTGTGACCATGCTTCCTCTGTCAAGCTTAATGCAGACCCATGTGTTTGATTAAATTGATATAATTGCCTCCAATAGGAGAGAAGGGATGTTGCATTGTGCAAATTTTTGACCATAAAATATTTCTATCATCACCATGAAATGCAGCAGAATAATCTGTGAAGCAGGTAAAAAGCAGAGGGCTAAACAATTTTATTGCTTGATAAACCAAATATGTTAGAGCGACCATGTGGTCTATGTTGGAGGTCTTTCATCACAATCTGGTTTGGTAAAAGAGAATTATATTTTCCTCAGTAGACCATGCCTCAAGTTCCTGCAGTAAATATTTTGTGAATTCTTTTGTATGTACATCTAACAAGGCTATTAGTAGACAGATCATGGTCATTGGCAGGTCCTTTTGTGTGAACCAGGAGCAATATAGAACCTCTCCATGCATATGTTATTTGAGCAGACTGGAAGCACTAGTGATAAATAGGACTGACGATGTTAACCTACAGCTCAGTATCGGCCTTGAACACTGACCGAGGAAGTCCATTTGGGCCCAGTGCCCCATTCCCTCTGATTGTCTTTAGAACTTTACTAATAGCTTGCTGTTAAACATAATTGCTTGTAATTCTTCATGAGCCATGTTTTGTGTGGTCTCATATTTACATTGGTTTGTGAAGCAGGCAATGCAATGTATGAAACGTTGTTGTATGATACATACATTCAGCAAGACGGATGATTGAATTGAAAATTACAGTGAAAGAAAAAGGTTAACCACCACATAATTGACAGGAGCAGATCAAACACTCAGTGCGACTAAACATACACACATTTAGAATGATTGGGGGGCAGAGAAAAGGTTAATACTGTTTTTATTGAATTATTCTCGAGAATTATCTATAAAAGGTGTCTTATCTTTTATTCTGATACCCACATGCTCTCTACACAGCCTCTGTCTACATAGCACCTTGGGACCTAGCAAGTTCTCTGGACATCATTTAAGAATTACCAAGAAGGAGACTAGGAAATCCAGTCTCAGTTCTATTGCATACTTTCAGTGTACAATTACTCATAGAAGATGGGTATTTAAGATTGCTTTTGAATTAGCTGGTTTTATTACTGTTGCCAACTTATATTGTTTTTTGTTAATGAATTGGTCCCAAAGCCTAGGCCTGTCCCTTTTCAAGGTGTTGGATCCTGAGGACTTGATTATTTTGCTGTACCAGGTGAAGGGTGAATTCAGTTGGTGTAGCTCTGAGGTACATGCTGAGTGGCTTGGGGCAGATGTTTTTACCATGCAAATAAACTGCACTGTATAATGTTTTCTATCACAAACCTGTTGGGTCTACTTCAGTTGCTCCAACTATTCCTTGTAAGTCTGAGTAAACTGACTTTCATTCTGATTTAGTTACTCACATTCCCTCGACATTTTCATTTAATTAGCCATGCTGGTCTCGTCACAATTAAATTGGTGTGGTGATGTCGTCCAGGTTCTTATATCACTTCATCAATATCTCTTTTAAGCAACTGCCAGTTTTTTAAAATTACGTTGAGGTCTTTATTAAAACAGCTAGTATGGACTAGAGAACATTCCAGGGAAAAATGAAGGGCACTCATCCTGCATTACAAAGCGGGGTGATTTTCCATTCCTGATATTGAGCTACATATTTATGTTGCCCAGGCCACATATTTATGTTGCCCAGGCTCAATGTGTGTGCTTTTGATTTCGTGGCCTTGGAATCGGCTACACATACAGTGGGAAAGAAGGTGCACTGCCATATGCTCTGCCGATGGCAGTGCTGCTCATATTTTTTATGTTGACTGTTGGGTTGGAATCCATGAGATGTACAGCTGGAGCATGGTATCAGCTGGTGTTTAGACATGGGTTGCATAGGATTTCCTTCCCTCATACACCAGTAAACAACCCCGACTCCTCCTCATATCAGAGCCAAAGGACAAATTGTGGCTGGTCAGGCTGGTAGTCACCACTGAAGGTGTCCTTCTCTAGAAACAGGAATTTAGAAGGCTAGAGCAGTTTTGGTAGGAAATGATGATACAGTGAGGGCCCCTGGACATTATCTTATATTACATTTACATAGTACTTTAAAGTTACTGAGCCAATTTTTTTCCAGAGAAACCTCCCCTCTCTCTATGCATTTACTTGGGTGATTGAAAATTAAAGCCCACAGTACATAGTACTTTGTATTCCATGTAGAGAGGAAGTTGCAGAGTTGGAACCCTAAGGCACCAGACAACTCTATCATCAATGACGTTTTATTTTGTGCAAATACTCACCTCTCTATGAACAGCAGTGACATGCTGTAGGAGGCTGGACTGGCTTGTAGTGAGTACCAAGGGGTACTTGCACCTTGCACCAGGCCCAGTTATCCCTTATTAGTGTATAGGGTGTCTAGCAGCTTAGGCTGATAGATAATGGTAGCTTAGCAGAGCAGCTTAGGCTGAACTAGGAGACGTGTGAAGCTACTACAGTACCACAAGTGTCACTTGCACAATATCATAAGAAAACACAATACACAGTTATACTAAAAATAAAGGTACTTTATTTTTATGACAATATGCCAAAGTATCTTAGAGTGTACCCTCAGTGAGAGGATAGGAAATATACACAAGATATATATACACAATAGCAAAAATATGCAGTATAGTCTTAGAAAACAGTGCAAACAATGTATAGTTACAATAGGATGCAATGGGGAAACATAGGGATAGGGGCAACACAAACCATATACTCCAAAAGTGGAATGTGAACCACGAATGGACCCCAAACCTATGTGGCCTTGTAGAGGGTCGCTGGGACTATTAGAAAATAGTGAGAGTTAGAAAAATAACCCTCCCCAAGACCCTGAAAAGTGAGTGCAAAGTGCACTAAAGTTCCCCTAAGGACAAAGAAGTCGTGTTAGAGGAATAATGCAGGAAAGACACAAACCAACAATGCAACAACGCTGGATTTCCAATCTGGAGTACCTGTGGAACAAGGGGACCAAGTCCAAAAGTCACAAGCAAGTCGGAGATGGGCAGATGCCCAGGAAATACCAGCTGCGGGTGCAAGGAAGCTTCTACTGGACAGAAGAAGCTGAGGTTTCTGCAGAAACGAAAAGGGCTAAAGACTTCCCCTTTGGTGGACGGATCCCTCTCGCCGTGGAGAGTCGTTCAGAAGTGTTTTTCCGCCGAAAGAACGACAACAAGCCTTGCTAGCTGCAAATCATGCGGTTAGTGTTTTTGGACACTGCTGTGGCCCTGGAGGGACCAGGAGGTCGAAAATTGGACCAGGAGAGAGAGGAGACGTCGAGAAAGACAAGGAGCCCTCTCAGAAGCAGGTAGCACCCGGACAAGTGCCAGAAACAGGCACCAGGAGGATGCGTGAAACGGTGCTCACCCGAAGTCGCACAAAGGAGTCCCACGTCGCCGGAGACCAACTTAGAAAGTCGTGCAATGCAGGTTAGAGTGCTGTGGACCCAGGCTTGGCTGTGCACAAAGGATTTCCGCCGGAAGTGCACAGGGGCCGGAGTAGCTGCAAAAGTCATGGTTCCCAGCAATGCAGCCCAGCGAGGTGAGGCAAGGACTTACCTCCACCAAACTTGGACTGAAGAGTCACTGGACTGTGGGGGTCACTTGGACAGAGTCGCTGGATTCGAGGGACCTCGCTCGTCATGCTGAGAATGAGACCCAAGGGACCGGTAATGCAGCTTTTTGGTGCCTGCGGTTGCAGGGGGAAGATTCCGTCGACCCACAGGAGATTTCTTCGGAGCTTCTGGTGCAGAGAGGAGGCAGACTACCCCCACAGCATGCACAAGCAGGAAAACAGTCGAGAAGGCGGCAGGATCAGCGTTACAGAGTTGCAGTAGTCGTCTTTGCTACTATGTTGCAGTTTTGCAGGCTTCCAGCGCGGTCAGCAGTCGATTCCTTGGCAGAAGGTGAAGAGAGAGATGCAGAGGAACTCGGATGAGCTCTTGCATTCGTTATCTAAAGTTTCCCCAGAGACAGAGACCCTAAATAGCCAGAAAAGAGGGTTTGGCTACTTAGGAGAGAGGATAGGCTAGCAACACCTGAAGGAGCCTATCACAAGGAGTCTCTGACGTCACCTGGTGGCACTGGCCACTCAGAGCAGTCCAGTGTGCCAGCAGCACCTCTGTTTCCAAGATGGCAGAGGTCTGGAGCACACTGGAGGAGCTCTGGACACCTCCCAGGGGAGGTGCAGGTCAGGGGAGTGGTCACTCCCCTTTCCTTTGTCCAGTTTCGCGCCAGAGCAGGGCTAAGGGGTCCCCTGAACCGGTGTAGACTGGCTTATGCAGAATTGGGCACAGCTGTGCCCAACAAAGCATTTCCAGAGGCTGGGGGAGTCTACTCCTCCCCTGCCTTCACACCATTTTCCAAAGGGAGAGGGTGTAACACCCTCTCTCAGAGGAAGTTCTTTGTTCTGCCATCCTGGGCCAGGCCTGGCTGGACCCCAGGAGGGCAGATGCCTGTCTGTGGGGTTGGCAGCAGCAGCAGCTGCAGTGAAACCCCAGGAAGGGCAGTTTGGCAGTACCAGGGTCTGTGCTACAGACCACTGGGATCATGGGATTGTGCCAACTATGCCAGGATGGCATAGAGGGGGCAATTCCATGATCATAGACATGTTACATGGCCATATTCGGAGTTACCATTGTGAAGCTACATATAGGTAGTGACCTATAAGTAGTACACGCGTGTAATGGTGTCCCCGCACTCACAAAGTTCAGGGAATTGGCTCTGAACAATGTGGGGGCACCTTGGCTAGTGCCAGGGTGCCCTCACACTAAGTAACTTTGCACCTAACCTTTACCAGGTAAAGGTTAGACATATAGGTGACTTATAAGTTACTTAAGTGCAGTGTAAAATGGCTGTGAAATAACGTGGACGTTATTTAACTCAGGCTGCAGTGGCAGGCCTGTGTAAGAATTGTCTGAGCTCCCTATGGGTGGCAAAAGAAATGCTGCAGCCCATAGGGATCTCCTGGAACCCCAATACCCTGGGTACCTTAGTACCATATACTAGGGAATTATAAGGGTGTTCCAGTAAGCCAATGTAAATTGGTAAAATTAGTCACTAGCCTGTTAGTGACAATTTGGAAAGAAATGAGAGAGCATAACCACTGAGGTTCTGATTAGCAGAGCCTCAGTGAGACAGTTAGTCACTACACAGGTAACACATTCAGGCACACTTATGAGCACTGGGGCCCTGGTGAACAGGGTCCCAGTGACACATACAACTAAAACAACATATATACAGTGAAAAATGGGGGTAACATGCCAGGCAAGATGGTACTTTCCTACACAACCCCCCCCAAACGAAGGACAATAAGACTAGCCATGACCTGATGAGTCTTCATTGTCTAAGTGGAAATATCTGGAGAGTCCATCTGCATTGGAGTGGCTACTCCCAGGTCTATGTTCCACTGTATAGTCCATTCCCTGTAGGGATATGGACCACCTCAACAATTTAGGATTTTCACCTTTCATTTGTTTTAGCCAAAGTAGAGGTTTGTGGTCTGTCTGAACAATGAAGTGAGTGCCAAACAGGTATGGCCTCAACTTCTTCAGAGCCCAGACCACAGCAAAGGCCTCCCTCTCTATGGCAGACCAACGCTTTTCTCTAGGGGTCAACCTCCTACTAATAAAAGCAACAGGTTGATCCTGGCCCTCAGCATTAAGTTGTGATAGGACTGCCCCTACTCCTAATTCAGATGCATCAGTTTGGACATAGAATTTTTTAGAGTAACAAGGGCTTTTCAGGACAGGTGCAGAGCACATGGCCTGCTTCAGCTCCTCAAAAGCTTTCTGACAGTTTGCTGTCCATAATACCTTTTTAGGCATCTTTTTGGAAGTGAGGTCATTAAGAGGGGCTGCAATGGAGCCATAGTTCTTAATGAACCTCCCGTAATACCCAGTGAGGCCTAGGAAGGCTCTCACCTGAGTCTGTGTAGTAGGGGGAACCCAATCAAAAATTGTTTGGATTTTCCCCTGTAGTGGTGCAATCTGTTCCCCACCAACAAGGTGTCCCAGATAAACCACCTTACCCTGCCCTATCTGGCACTTTGAAGCCTTGATAGTGAGGCCTGCCTTTTGCAGGGCCTCCAAAACTTTCCATAGGTGGACCAGGTGATCATCCCAGCTGGAGCTAAAGACAGCCATATCGTCCAATTATGCTGCACTGAAAGCTTCCAGCCCTTGCAGGACTGTGTTCACCAACCTTTGAAAAGTGGCAGGTGCATTTTTCAAATCAAAAGGCATTACAGTAAACTGGTAATGTCCTCCAATGGTTGAAAATGCAGTCTTAGGTTTAGCATCTTCTGACAATTTGATCTGCCAATACCCTGCAGTCAAGTCAAAAGTGCTTAGATACTTGGCAGATGCCAGTGTATCTATGAGCTCATCTGCCCTGGGTATAGGGTGAGCATCAGTTTTGGTTACCAAGTTGAGACCTCTATAGTCTACACAAAACCGCATTTCCTTCTTTCCATCTTTGGAATGGGGTTTTGGTACAAGTACCACAGGAGAAGCCCATGGACTGTCAGAGTGCTCAACCACTCCTAGTTCTAACATTTTCTGGACCTCTTGCTTTATGCAGTCCCTGACATGGTCAGGCTGCCTATAGATCTTACTTTTGACAGGCAAGCTGTCTCCAGTATCTATAGTGTGCTCACACCAAGAAGTGGTACCTGGCACAGTAGAGAAGAGTTCAGAGAATTGATCTAGGAGGTTTATGCAATTGTCTTTCTGCTCAGCAGTAAGACAATCAGCCAAAACTACACCTTCCACCAGAGCATCTTGTTCTGTGGAAGAGAAGAGATCAGGTAGAGGATCACTGTCTTCTTCCTGTCCCTCATCTGTTGCCATGAGCAGGGTGAGATCAGCCCTGTCATAGTAGGGTTTCAGGCGGTTTACATGGAGTACCCTAAGGGGACTCCTTGCAGTGCCTAAGTCAACTAAATAGGTGACTTCACCCTTTTTCTCAACAATTGTGTGGGGACCACTCCATTTATCTTGGAGTGCTCTTGGGGCCACAGGCTCCAAGACCCACACTTTCTGCCCTGGTTGGTACTGAACCAAAACAGCCTTCTGGTCATGCCATTGCTTCTGGAGCTCTTGGCTGGCCTGAAGGTTTTTACTGGCCTTTTTCATATACTCAGCCATCCTTGATCTGAGGCCAAGTACATAGTCCACAATATCCTGCTTAGGAGCTTTTAAAGGTTGTTCCCAACCCTCCTTTACAAGTGTGAGTGGACCCCTAACAGGGTGTCCAAAAAGAAGTTCAAAGGGGCTGAAGCCCACTCCTTTCTGGGGTACCTCCCTGTAGGCAAAAAGGAGGCATGGTAACAGGATATCCCATCTCCTGCTGAGTATTTCAGGGAGACCCATAATCATGCCTTTGAGAGTTTTGTTAAATCTCTCCACCAGTCCATTTGTTTGTGGATGATAGGGTGTAGTGAACTTGTAAGTTACACCTGTAGGAGGCTGGACTGGCTTGTAGTGAGTACCAAGGGGTACTTGCACCTTGCACCAGGCCCAGTTATCCCTTATTAGTGTATAGGGTGTCTAGCAGCTTAGGCTGATAGATAATGGTAGCTTAGCAGAGCAGCTCAGGCTGAACTAGGAGACGTGTGAAGCTACTACAGTACCACTTAGTGTCATATGCACAATATCATAAGAAAACACAATACACAGTTATACTAAAAATAAAGGTACTTTATTTTTATGACAATATGCCAAAGTATCTCAGAGTGTACCCTCAGTGAGAGGATAGGAAATATACACAAGATATATATACACAATAGCAAAAATATGCAGTATAGTCTTAGAAAACAGTGCAAACAATGTATAGTTACAATAGGATGCAATGGGGAAACATAGGGATAGGGGCAACACAAACCATATACTCCAGAAGTGGAATGCGAACCACGAATGGACCCCAAACCTATGTGACCTTGTAGAGGGTCGCTGGGACTATTAGAAAATAGTGAGAGTTAGGAAAATAACCCTCCCCAAGACCCTGAAAAGTGAGTGCAAAGTGCACCAAAGTTCCCCTAAGGACAAAAGAGTTGTGTTAGAGGAATAATGCAGGAAAGACACAAACCAGCAATGCAACAACTGTGGATTTCCAATCTAGGGTACCTGTGGAACAAGGGGACCAAGTCCAAAAGTCACAAGCAAGTCGGAGATGGGCAGATGCCCAGGAAATGCCAGCTGCGGGTGCAAAGAAGCTTCGACTGGACAGAAGAAGCTAAGGTTTCTGCAGGAACGAAAAGGGCTAGAGACTTTCCCTTTGGTGGATGGATCGCACTCTCCTTGGAGAGTCGTGCAGAAGTGCTTTCCCGCCGGAAGAACGCCAACAAGCCTTGCTACACGCAAATCGTGCGTTTGGTGTTTTTGGACGCTGCTGGGGCCCAGGAGGGACCAGGAGGTCGCAAATTGGACCTAAAGAGAGAGGGGACGTCGAGCAAGACAAAGAGCCCTCACTGAAGCAGGTAGCACCCGGAGAAGTGCCAGGAACAGGCACTACGAGGATGCGTGAAACAGTGCTCGCCGAAGTTGCACAAAGGAGTCCCACGTCACCGGAGACCAACTTAGAAAGTCGTGCAATGCAGGTTAGAGTGCCGTGGACCCAGGCTTGGCTGTGCACGAAGGATTTCTGCCGGAAGTGCACAGGGGCCGGAGTAGCTGCAAAGTCGCGGTTCCCAGCAATGCAGCCCAGCGAGGTGAGGCAAGGACTTACCTCCACCAAACTTGGGCTGAAGAGTCACTGGACTGTGGGGGTCACTTGGACAGTGTCACTGGATTCGAGGGACCTCGCTCGTCGTGCTGAGAGGAGACCCAAGGGACCGGTAATGCAGCTTTTTGGTGCCTGCGGTTGCAGGGGGAAGATTCCGTCGACCCACGGGAGATTTCTTCGGAGCTTCTGGTGCAGAGAGGAGGCAGGCTACCCCCACAGCATGCACAAGTAGGAAAACAGTCGAGAAGGCGGCAGGATCAGCGTTACAGAGTTGCAGTAGTCGTCTTTGCTACTATGTTGCAGGTTTGCAGGCTTCCAGCGCGGTCAGCGGTCGATTCCTTATCAGAAGGTGAAGAGGGAGATGCAGAGGAACTCGGCTGAGCTCATGCATTCGTTATCTACCGTTTCCCCAGAGACAGAGACCCTAAATAGCCAGAAAAGAGGGTTTGGCTACCTAGGAGAGAGGAAAGGCTACTAACACCTGAAGGAGCCTATCACAAGGAGTCTCTGACGTCACCTGGTGGCACTGGCCACTCAGAGCAGTCCAGTGTGCCAGCAGCACCTCTGTTTCCAAGATGGCAGAGGTCTGGAGCACACTGGAGGAGCTCTGGACACCTCCCAGGGGAGGTGCAGGTCAGGGGAGTGGTCACTCCCCTTTCCTTTGTCCAGTTTCGCGCCAGAGCAGGGGCTAAGGGGTCCCTGAACCGGTGTAGACTGGCTTATGCAGAATTGGGCACATCTGTGCCCAACAAAGCATTTCCAGAGGCTGGGGGAGGCTACTCCTCCCCTGCCTTCACACCATTTTCCAAAGGGAGAGGGTGTCACACCCTCTCTCAGAGGAAGTTCTTTGTTCTGCCATCCTGGGCCAGGCCTGGCTGGACCCCAGGAGGGCAGCTGCCTGTCTG
The DNA here is from genome assembly GCF_031143425.1 of Pleurodeles waltl. Classification (NCBI taxonomy): domain Eukaryota; kingdom Metazoa; phylum Chordata; class Amphibia; order Caudata; family Salamandridae; genus Pleurodeles; species Pleurodeles waltl. The sequence continues at coordinate 1,601,586 of NW_027150269.1, read as the reverse complement.
AGGGGTTGGCAGCAGCAGCAGCTGCAGTGAAACCCCAGGAAGGGCAGTCTGGCAGTACCAGGGTCTGTGCTACAGACCACTGGGATCATGGAATTGTACCAACAATGCCAGGATGGCATAGAGGGGGCAATTCCATGATCATAGACATGTTACATGGCCATATTCGGAGTTACCATGGTGAAGCTACATATAGGTAGTGACCTATATGTAGTGCACGCGTGTAATGGTGTCCCCGCACTCACAAAGTTGAGTGATTTGGCTCTGAACAATGTGGGGGCACCTTGGCTAGTGCCAGGGTGCCCTCACACTAAGTAACTTTGCACCTAACCTTTACCAGGTAAAGGTTAGACATATAGGTGACTTATAAGTTACTTAAGTGCAGTGTAAAATGGCTGTGAAATAACGTGGACGTTATTTCACTCAGGCTGCAGTGGCAGGCCTGTGTAAGAATTGTCAGAGCTCCCTATGGGTGGCAAAAGAAATGCTGCAGCCCATAGGGATCTCCTGGAACCCCAATACCCTGGGTACCTCAGTACCATATACTAGGGAATTATAAGGGTGTTCCAGTAAGCCAATGTAAATTGGTAAAAATGGTCACTAGCCTGTCAGTGACAATTTGGAAAGAAATGAGAGAGCATAACCACTGAGGTTCTGATTAGCAGAGCCTCAGTGAGACAGTTAGTCACTACACAGGTAACACATTCAGGCACACTTATGAGCACTGGGGCCCTGGGTTACCAGGGTCCCAGTGACACATACAACTAAAACAACATATATACAGTGAAAAATGGGGGTAACATGCCAGGCAAGATGGTACTTTCCTACAACACCACACTCCTTCCACATGGCCTTTAAGTATGCAGACATGAAATTGCTTCCCCTGTCTGATACTACTTCCTTTGGGAAGCCCACCCTGGAAAATATTCCCAGGAGGGCCTTTGCCACTGCAGGAGCTGTAGTGGTCCTTAAAGGAATAGCTTCAGGGTATCTTGTGGCATGGTCCACTACCACCAAGATGAATCTATTGCCTGAAGCAGTAGGAGGGTCAAGGGGGCCAACTATGTCAACCCCTACCCTTTCAAAGGGAACCCCAACCACAGGCAGTGGAATAAGGGGTGCCTTTGGAGTTCCACCTGTCTTGCCACTGGCTTGACAGGTTTCACAGGACTTACAAAATTCCTTTGTGTCCTCAGACATCCTAGGCCAATGAAACAGGGGAACAAGCCTGTCCCAAGTTTTCATTTGTCCTAGATGCCCAGCTAAGGGAATGTCATGTGCCAGTGTTAGGAGGAACTTTCTGTACTCCTGAGGAATCACTAATCTCCTGGCAGCTCCAGGTTTAAGATCCCTATGCTCAGTGTACAAGAGGTTGTCCTCCCAGTAAACTCTGTGAGAGTCACTGACATCCCCATTAGCCTGTTTGACAGCTTGCTGTCTGAGACCCTCTAATGTGGGACAGGTTTGCTGTGCCACACTCAGCTCCTCTCTGGCAGGCCCCCCTTCACCCAAAAGCTCAGCAGTGTCTGCTTCCAGCTCCTCTGGTGTAGGTTCTGCACAGGGAGGGAATTCTTCTTCCTCAGAAATTGAATCCACTGTAGAGGGAGGGACAGTAGGAAGTGGTTTGCTTCTACTAGCCCTAGCTTTAGGGAGCACTTGGTCCATTGTGCCAGGATCCAAGGTTCCCTGTCCTTTTTGCTTTTTGGCCTGAGCCCTTGTCAAAGCAAAAATATGCCCTGGGATGCCCAGCATTGCTGCATGGGCCTCCAACTCCACATCTGACCAAGCTGATGTCTCCAAATCATTCCCTAATAGACAGTCTACAGGTAAATCTGAAGCTACCACAACTTTCTTTGGACCAGTAACCCCCCCCAGTTGAGATTTACAACAGCCATGGGGTGGCTTTGTGTTATGTTGTGAGCATCGGTTACTTGGTACTGGTGTCCAAGTATGTGTTGTTCAGGGTGCACCAGTTTCTCAATCACCATTGTGACACTGGCACCAGTGTCCCTGTAGGCCTGGACCTCAACACCATTTATTAGGGTTAGTTGCTTGCACTTCTCCAAGTTATGGGGGCAAGCAACCAAAGTGGCTAAATCAATAGCCCCTTCAGAGACTAAAGTAGCCTCTGTGGTCTCCCTAATCAGACCAACCCCAACTAAGTTACCAAAAGTGAGCCCAGCTACTCCCTTGGATTGGCTATTAGTAGGTTTGCTCCCACCACCACTGCTATTAGTAGGGACACTAGGTGTAGCAGTAGGGGTTGTAGTGGTAGGAGGCTTGGTGTTTTTCTTTGGACAACTGGGATCTGTTGTCCAATGGCCTTTTATTTTACATAAATAGCACCATGGTTTCATTTCCTTGTTTTGATTAGAAGAGGATTTGGGCCCACCACCCCCACCAGAGTGTTTTTGTGGGCCTGATGAAGACTCATTTTTAGATTTGTCCCCACCCTTGTCAGAAGACTTACCATCCTTCTTCTTGCCATCTCTGTCACCCCATGTATGAACTTTTCTGTTCACCCTTGTTCTGACCCATTTGTCTGCCTTCTTTACCAATTCTTGGGGAGAGGTCAGATCAGAGTCCATCAAGTACTGGTGCAACAAATCAGACACACAATTATTAAAAATATGCTCTCTCAGGATCAAGTTATACAGGCTGTCATAATCAGTAACTTCACTGCCATGTAACCACCCCTCCAAGGCCTTCACTGAATGGTCAATGAAATCAACCCAGTCTTGTGAAGACTCATTTTTGGTCTCTCTGAACTTTATCCTGTACTGTTCAGTGGTTAAGCCATAACCATCCAGGAGTGCATTCTTAAGAACTGTAAAATTATTGGCATCACTTTCTTTCACAGTAAGGAGCCTATCCCTACCTTTTCCACTAAATGATAGCCATAGGATAGCAGCCCACTGCCTTTGAGGGACATCCTGTACAACACAGGCCCTCTCAAGTGCAGCAAACCACTTGTTAATGTCATCCCCCTCCTTATAAGGGGGAACTATCTTGTGCAGATTCCTGGAATCATGCTCTTTTGCAGGATGACTATGGGAAATACTGCTGCTGCCACCATGGGTTTCTAAACCCAATTTCTGTCTCTCCTTCTCTACTTCTAAAGTCTGTCTATCCAAATCCAGCTGTTGCTTCTTGAGCTTCAGTCTGGTTTGTTCCACTCTCAATCTATTGAGCTCCCTTTCTAACAATCTGTCATCAGGGTGGGTGGGAGGGACATGCCTTGAAACAGAAGTATGGTGAGAATGGACAGAAGGAGACCTGTCCCTTACAGAGGGCACCCTAACAGCTTGGCTAACAGAAACATCAGTACCACTGTGGTGAGAATAAATGCTTTTGCTATGATGTGAGAGAACACTATTTGTATGGTGTGGCTCTACATCATTACCAACTATGCTAGACTGTCTAGTAATGGGCAGGCTAGGAAGTTTCTTTCCTGAATCTTTTCCTGGGGGAGTCCCTGGATCAGATTGGGAACCATTAGCTACTTTGTCAACAGATGGGGCACTTCTAGCCTTATCCCGTTCTCTAAGCATGTTAAGTAACAGTTCCAAGGAAGGATTCTTCCCTAAACTCAAACCTCTCTCTATGCAGAGAATCCTTGCTCCTTTCCAGCTAAGGTGATCATATGCAAGTTTGGACAGATCAACATTTTGGCCTGTGCCAGACATTTTTAGAGAGAGTTAAAGTGATAGAAAAAGATAAAAAAGTTTGTCAGAGCTATTAGAAAGACAGAAAAAAAACTTTTAAAACTTTTTAGAACTTTTTTAGAAAGTTTAGAAGTACTTTTCAGCACTTAGAAAAGAGTGAATAGAGGAAATGCAAAACGTTTTGGCTATGTGTATATACACTGAACTTGTTTTTTATATTTTTCTCTTATGAAAAGTACAATGACAAGAGTGGTAAGTAGTCTCAAAGCACTTATCCCACCGCTGCACAACCAATGTAGGAGGCTGGACTGGCTTGTAGTGAGTACCAAGGGGTACTTGCACCTTGCACCAGGCCCAGTTATCCCTTATTAGTGTATAGGGTGTCTAGCAGCTTAGGCTGATAGATAATGGTAGCTTAGCAGAGCAGCTTAGGCTGAACTAGGAGACGTGTGAAGCTACTACAGTACCACTTAGTGTCATATGCACAATATCATAAGAAAACACAATACACAGTTATACTAAAAATAAAGGTACTTTATTTTTATGACAATGTGCCAAAGTATCTTAGAGTGTACCCTCAGTGAGAGGATAAGAAATATACACAAGATATATATACACAATAGCAAAAATATGCAGTATAGTCTTAGAAAACAGTGCAAACAATGTATAGTTACAATAGGATGCAATGGGGACACATAGGGATAGGGGCAACACAAACCATATACTCCAAAAGTGGAATGCGAACCACGAATGGACCCCGAACCTATGTGACCTAGTAGAGGGTCGCTGGGACTATTAGAAAATAGTGAGAGTTAGGAAAAGAACCCTCCCCAAGACCCTGAAAAGTGAGTGCAAAGTGCACTAAAGTTCCCCTAAGGATAAAGAAGTTGTGTTAGAGGAATAATGCAGGAAAGACACAAACCAACAATGCAACAATGATGGATTTCCAATCTAGGGTACCTGTGGAACAAGGGGACCAAGTCCAAAAGTCACAAGCAAGTCGGAGATGGGCAGATGCCCAGGAAATACCAGCTGCGGGTGCAAGGAAGCTTCTACTGGACAGAAGAAGCTGAGGTTTCTGCAGAAACGAAAAGGGCTAAAGACTTCCCCTTTGGTGGACGGATCCCTCTCGCCGTGGAGAGTCGTTCAGAAGTGTTTTTCCGCCGAAAGAACGACAACAAGCCTTGCTAGCTGCAAATCATGCGGTTAGTGTTTTTGGACACTGCTGTGGCCCTGGAGGGACCAGGAGGTCGAAAATTGGACCAGGAGAGAGAGGAGACGTCGAGAAAGACAAGGAGCCCTCTCAGAAGCAGGTAGCACCCGGACAAGTGCCAGAAACAGGCACCAGGAGGATGCGTGAAACGGTGCTCACCCGAAGTCGCACAAAGGAGTCCCACGTCGCCGGAGACCAACTTAGAAAGTCGTGCAATGCAGGTTAGAGTGCCGTGGACCCAGGCTTGGCTGTGCACAAAGGATTTCCGCCGGAATTGCACAGGGGCCGGAGTAGCTGCAAAAGTCGTGGTTCCCAGCAATGCAGCCCAGCGAGGTGAGGCAAGGACTTACCTCCACCAAACTTGGACTGAAGAGTCACTGGACTGTGGGGGTCACTTGGACAGAGTCGCTGGATTCGAGGGACCTCGCTCGTCATGCTGAGAATGAGACCCAAGGGACCGGTAATGCAGCTTTTTGGTGCCTGCGGTTGCAGGGGGAAGATTCCGTCGACCCACAGGAGATTTCTTCGGAGCTTCTGGTGCAGAGAGGAGGCAGACTACCCCCACAGCATGCACAAGCAGGAAAACAGTCGAGAAGGCGGCAGGATCAGCGTTACAGAGTTGCAGTAGTCGTCTTTGCTACTATGTTGCAGTTTTGCAGGCTTCCAGCGCGGTCAGCAGTCGATTCCTTGGCAGAAGGTGAAGAGAGAGATGCAGAGGAACTCGGATGAGCTCTTGCATTCGTTATCTAAAGTTTCCCCAGAGACAGAGACCCTAAATAGCCAGAAAAGAGGGTTTGGCTACTTAGGAGAGAGGATAGGGTAGCAACACCTGAAGGAGCCTATCACAAGGAGTCTCTGACGTCACCTGGTGGCACTGGCCACTCAGAGCAGTCCAGTGTGCCAGCAGCACCTCTGTTTCCAAGATGGCAGAGGTCTGGAGCACACTGGAGGAGCTCTGGACACCTCCCAGGGGAGGTGCAGGTCAGGGGAGTGGTCACTCCCCTTTCCTTTGTCCAGTTTCGCGCCAGAGCAGGGCTAAGGGGTCCCCTGAACCGGTGTATACTGGCTTATGCAGAATTAGGCACAGCTGTGCCCAACAAAGCATTTCCAGAGGCTGGGGGAGTCTACTCCTCCCCTGCCTTCACACCATTTTCCAAAGGGAGAGGGTGTAACACCCTCTCTCAGAGGAAGTTCTTTGTTCTGCCATCCTGGGCCAGGCCTGGCTGGACCCCAGGAGGGCAGATGCCTGTCTGTGGGGTTGGCAGCAGCAGCAGCTGCAGTGAAACCCCAGGAAGGGCAGTTTGGCAGTACCAGGGTCTGTGCTACAGACCACTGGGATCATGGGATTGTGCCAACTATGCCAGGATGGCATAGAGGGGTCAATTCCATGATCATAGACATGTTACATGGCCATATTCGGAGTTACCATTGTGAAGCTACATATAGGTAGTGACCTATAAGTAGAACACGCTTGTAATGGTGTCCCCGCACTCACAAAGTTCAGGGAATTGGCTCTGAACAATGTGGGGGCACCTTGGCTAGTGCCAGGGTGCCCTCACACTAAGTTACTTTGCACCTAACCTTTACCAGGTAAAGGTTAGACATATAGGTGACTTATAAGTTACTTAAGTGCAGTGTAAAATGGCTGTGAAATAACGTGGACGTTATTTAACTCAGGCTGCAGTGGCAGGCCTGTGTAAGAATTGTCTGAGCTCCCTATGGGTGGCAAAAGAAATGCTGCAGCCCATAGGGGTCTCCTGGAACCCCAATACCCTGGGTACCTTAGTACCATATACTAGGGAATTATAAGGGTGTTCCAGTAAGCCAATGTAAATTGGTAAAATTAGTCACTAGCCTGTTAGTGACAATTTGGAAAGAAATGAGAGAGCATAACCACTGAGGTTCTGATTAGCAGAGCCTCAGTGAGACAGTTAGTCACTACACAGGTAACACATTCAGGCACACTTATGAGCACTGGGGCCCTGGTGAACAGGGTCCCAGTGACACATACAACTAAAACAACATATATACAGTGAAAAATGGGGGTAACATGCCAGGCAAGATGGTACTTTCCTACACAACCCCCCCCAAACGAAGGACAATAAGACTAGCCATGACCTGATGAGTCTTCATTGTCTAAGTGGAAATATCTGGAGAGTCCATCTGCATTGGAGTGGCTACTCCCAGGTCTATGTTCCACTGTATAGTCCATTCCCTGTAGGGATATGGACCACCTCAACAATTTAGGATTTTCACCTTTCATTTGTTTTAGCCAAAGTAGAGGTTTGTGGTCTGTCTGAACAATGAAGTGAGTGCCAAACAGGTATGGCCTCAACTTCTTCAGAGCCCAGACCACAGCAAAGGCCTCCCTCTCTATGGCAGACCAACGCTTTTCTCTAGGGGTCAACCTCCTACTAATAAAAGCAACAGGTTGATCCTGGCCCTCAGAATTAAGTTGTGATAGGACTGCCCCTACTCCTAATTCAGATGCATCAGTTTGGACATAGAATTTTTTAGAGTAACAAGGGCTTTTCAGGACAGGTGCAGAGCACATGGCCTGCTTCAGCTCCTCAAAAGCTTTCTGACAGTTTGCTGTCCATAATACCTTTTTAGGCATCTTTTTGGAAGTGAGGTCATTAAGAGGGGCTGCAATGGAGCCATAGTTCTTAATGAACCTCCCGTAATACCCAGTGAGGCCTAGGAAGGCTCTCACCTGAGTCTGTGTAGTAGGGGGAACCCAATCAAAAATTGTTTGGATTTTCCCCTGTAGTGGTGCAATCTGTTCCCCACCAACAAGGTGTCCCAGATAAACCACCTTACCCTGCCCTATCTGGCACTTTGAAGCCTTGATAGTGAGGCCTGCCTTTTGCAGGGCCTCCAAAACTTTCCATAGGTGGACCAGGTGATCATCCCAGCTGGAGCTAAAGACAGCTATATCGTCCAATTATGCTGCACTGAAAGCTACCAGCCCTTGCAGGACTGTGTTCACCAACCTTTGAAAAGTGGCAGGTGCATTTTTCAAATCAAAAGGCATTACAGTAAACTGGTAATGTCCTCCAATGGTTGAAAATGCAGTCTTAGGTTTAGCATCTTCTGACAATTTGATCTGCCAATACGCTGCAGTCAAGTCAAAAGTGCTTAGATACTTGGCAGATGCCAGTGTATCTATGAGCTCATCTGCCCTGGGTATAGGGTGAGCATCAGTTTTGGTTACCAAGTTGAGACCTCTATAGTCTACACAAAACCGCATTTCCTTCTTTCCATCTTTGGAATGGGGTTTTGGTACAAGTACCACAGGAGAAGCCCATGGACTGTCAGAGTGCTCAACCACTCCTAGTTCTAACATTTTCTGGACCTCTTGCTTTATGCAGTCCCTGACATGGTCAGGCTGCCTATAGATCTTACTTTTGACAGGCAAGCTGTCTCCAGTATCTATAGTGTGCTCACACCAAGAAGTGGTACCTGGCACAGTAGAGAAGAGTTCAGAGAATTGATCTAGGAGGTTTATGCAATTGTCTTTCTGCTCAGCAGTAAGACAATCAGCCAAAACTACACCTTCCACCAGAGCATCTTGTTCTGTGGAAGAGAAGAGATCAGGTAGAGGATCACTGTCTTCTTCCTGTCCCTCATCTGTTGCCATGAGCAGGGTGAGATCAGCCCTGTCATAGTAGGGTTTCAGGCGGTTTACATGGAGTACCCTAAGGGGACTCCTTGCAGTGCCTAAGTCAACTAAATAGGTGACTTCACCCTTTTTCTCAACAATTGTGTGGGGACCACTCCATTTATCTTGGAGTGCTCTTGGGGCCACAGGCTCCAAGACCCACACTTTCTGCCCTGGTTGGTACTGAACCAAAACAGCCTTCTGGTCATGCCATTGCTTCTGGAGCTCTTGGCTGGCCTGAAGGTTTTTACTGGCCTTTTTCATATACTCAGCCATCCTTGATCTGAGGCCAAGTACATAGTCCACAATATCCTGCTTAGGAGCTTTTAAAGGTTGTTCCCAACCCTCCTTTACAAGTGTGAGTGGACCCCTAACAGGGTGTCCAAAAAGAAGTTCAAAGGGGCTGAAGCCCACTCCTTTCTGGGGTACCTCCCTGTAGGCAAAAAGGAGGCATGGTAACAGGATATCCCATCTCCTGCTGAGTTTTTCAGGGAGACCCATAATCATGCCTTTGAGAGTTTTGTTAAATCTCTCCACCAGTCCATTTGTTTGTGGATGATAGGGTGTAGTGAACTTGTAAGTTACACCTGTAGGAGGCTGGACTGGCTTGTAGTGAGTACCAAGGGGTACTTGCACCTTGCACCAGGCCCAGTTATCCCTTATTAGTGTATAGGGTGTCTAGCAGCTTAGGCTGATAGATAATGGTAGCTTAGCAGAGCAGCTCAGGCTGAACCAGGAGACGTGTGAAGCTACTACAGTACCACTTAGTGTCATATGCACAATATCATAAGAAAACACAATACACAGTTATACTAAAAATAAAGGTACTTTATTTTTATGACAATATGCCAAAGTATCTCAGAGTGTACCCTCAGTGAGAGGATTGGAAATATACACAAGATATATATACACAATAGCAAAAATATGCAGTATAGTCTTAGAAAACAGTGCAAACAATGTATAGTTACAATAGGATGCAATGGGGAAACATAGGGATAGGGGCAACACAAACCATAGACTCCAGAAGTGGAATGCGAACCACAAATGGACCCCAAACCTATGTGACCTTGTAGAGGGTCGCTGGGACTATTAGAAAATAGTGAGAGTTAGGAAAATAACCCTCCCCAAGACCCTGAAAAGTGAGTGCAAAGTGCACCAAAGTTCCCCTAAGGACAAAAGAGTCGTGTTAGAGGAATAATGCAGGAAAGACACAAACCAGCAATGCAACAACTGTGAATTTCCAATCTAGGGTACCTGTGGAACAAGGGGACCAAGTCCAAAAGTCACAAGCAAGTCGGAGATGGGCAGATGCCCAGGAAATGCCAGCTGCGGGTGCAAAGAAGCTTCGACTGGACAGAAGAAGCTAAGGTTTCTGCAGGAACGAAAAGGGCTAGAGACTTCCCCTTTGGTGGACGGATCCCTCTCGCCTTGGAGAGTCGTGCAGAAGTGTTTTCCCGCCGGAAGGACGCCAACAAGCCTTGCTACACGCAAATCGTGCGTTTGGTGTTTTTGGACGCTGCTGGGGCCCAGGAGGGACCAGGAGGTCGCAAATTGGACCTGAAGAGAGAGGGGACGTCGAGCAAGACAAAGAGCCCTCACTGAAGCAGGTAGCACCCGGAGAAGTGCAAGAAACAGGCACTACGAGGATGCGTGAAACGGTGCTCGCCGAAGTTGCACAAAGGAGTCCCACGTCGCCGGAGACCAACTTAGAAAGTCGTGCAATGCAGGTTAGAGTGCTGTGGACCCAGGCATGGCTGTGCACGAAGGATTTCCGCCGGAAGTGCACAGGGGCCGGAGTAGCTGCAAAGTCGCGGTTCCCAGCAATGCAGCCCAGCGAGGTACCTCCACCAAACTTGGGCTGAAGAGTCACTGGACTGTGGGGGTCACTTGGACAGCGTCGCTGGATTCGAGGGACCTCGCTCGTCGTGCTGAGAGGAGACCCAAGGGACCGGTAATGCAGCTTTTTGGTGCCTGCGGTTGCAGGGGGAAGATTCCGTCGACCCACGGGAGATTTCTTCGGAGCTTCTGGTGCAGAGAGGAGGCAGGCTACCCCCACAGCATGCACAAGTAGGAAAACAGTCGAGAAGGCGGCAGGATCAGCGTTACAGAGTTGCAGTAGTCGTCTTTGCTACTATGTTGCAGGTTTGCAGGCTTCCAGCGCGGTCAGCGGTCGATTCCTTATCAGAAGGTGAAGAGGGAGATGCAGAGGAACTCGGCTGAGCTCATGCATTCGTTATCTACCGTTTCCCCAGAGACAGAGACCCTAAATAGCCAGAAAAGAGGGTTTGGCTACCTAGGAGAGAGGAAAGGCTACTAACACCTGAAGGAGCCTATCACAAGGAGTCTCTGACGTCACCTGGTGGCACTGGCCACTCAGAGCAGTCCAGTGTGCCAGCAGCACCTCTGTTTCCAAGATGGCAGAGGTCTGGAGCACACTGGAGGAGCTCTGGACACCTCCCAGGGGAGGTGCAGGTCAGGGGAGTGGTCACTCCCCTTTCCTTTGTCCAGTTTCGCGCCAGAGCAGGGGCTAAGGGGTCCCTGAACCGGTGTAGACTGGCTTATGCAGAATTGGGCACATCTGTGCCCAACAAAGCATTTCCAGAGGCTGGGGGAGGCTACTCCTCCCCTGCCTTCACACCATTTTCCAAAGGGAGAGGGTGTCACACCCTCTCTCAGAGGAAGTTCTTTGTTCTGCCATCCTGGGCCAGGCCTGGCTGGACCCCAGGAGGGCAGCTGCCTGTCTGAGGGGTTGGCAGCAGCAGCAGCTGCAGTGAAACCCCAGGAAGGGCAGTCTGGCAGTACCAGGGTCTGTGCTACAGACCACTGGGATCATGGAATTGTACCAACAATGCCAGGATGGCATAGAGGGGGCAATTCCCTGATCATAGACATGTTACATGGCCATATTCGGAGTTACCATGGTGAAGCTACATATAGGTAGTGACCTATATGTAGTGCACGCGTGTAATGGTGTCCCCGCACTCACAAAGTTGAGTGATTTGGCTCTGAACAATGTGGGGGCACCTTGGCTAGTGCCAGGGTGCCCTCACACTAAGTAACTTTGCACCTAACCTTTACCAGGTAAAGGTTAGACATATAGGTGACTTATAAGTTACTTAAGTGCAGTGTAAAATGGCTGTGAAATAACGTGGACGTTATTTCACTCAGGCTGCAGTGGCAGGCCTGTGTAAGAATTGTCAGAGCTCCCTATGGGTGGCAAAAGAAATGCTGCAGCCCATAGGGATCTCCTGGAACCCCAATACCCTGGGTACCTCAGTACCATATACTAGGGAATTATAAGGGTGTTCCAGTAAGCCAATGTAAATTGGTAAAAATGGTCACTAGCCTGTCAGTGACAATTTGGAAAGAAATGAGAGAGCATAACCACTGAGGTTCTGATTAGCAGAGCCTCAGTGAGACAGTTAGTCACTACACAGGTAACACATTCAGGCACACTTATGAGCACTGGGGCCCTGGGTTACCAGGGTCCCAGTGACACATACAACTAAAACAACATATATACAGTGAAAAATGGGGGTAACATGCCAGGCAAGATGGTACTTTCCTACAACACCACACTCCTTCCACATGGCCTTTAAGTATGCAGACATGAAATTGCTTCCCCTGTCTGATACTACTTCCTTTGGGAAGCCCACCCTGGAAAATATTCCCAGGAGGGCCTTTGCCACTGCAGGAGCTGTAGTGGTCCTTAAAGGAATAGCTTCAGGGTATCTTGTGGCATGGTCCACTACCACCAAGATGAATCTATTGCCTGAAGCAGTAGGAGGGTCAAGGGGGCCAACTATGTCAACCCCTACCCTTTCAAAGGGAACCCCAACCACAGGCAGTGGAATAAGGGGTGCCTTTGGAGTTCCACCTGTCTTGCCACTGGCTTGACAGGTTTCACAGGACTTACAAAATTCTTTTGTGTCCTCAGACATCCTAGGCCAATGAAACAATGGAACCAGTCTGTCCCAAGTTTTCATTTGACCCAGGTGCCCAGCTAGGGGAATGTCGTGGGCAAGAGTTAGGAGGAACTTTATGTACTCCTGAGGAATCACTAATCTCCTGGCAGCTCCAGGTTTAAGATCCCTATGCTCAGTGTACAAGAGGTTGTCCTCCCAGTAAACTCTGTGAGAGTCACTGACATCCCCATTAGCCTGTTTGACAGCTTGCTGTCTGAGACCCTCTAATGTGGGACAGGTTTGCTGTGCCACACTCAGCTCCTCTCTGGCAGGCCCCCCTTCACCCAAAAGCTCAGCAGTGTCTGCTTCCAGCTCCTCTGGTGTAGGTTCTGCACAGGGAGGGAATTCTTCTTCCTCAGAAATTGAATCCACTGTAGAGGGAGGGACAGTAGGAAGTGGTTTGCTTCTACTAGCCCTAGCTTTAGGGAGCACTTGGTCCATTGTTCCAGGATCCAAGCTTCCCTGTCCTTTTTGCTTTTTGGCCTGAGCCCTTGTCAAAGCAAAAAGATGCCCTGTGATGCCCAGCATTGCTGCATGGGCCTCCAACTCCACATCTGACCAAGCTGATGTCTCCAAATAATTTCCTAGTAGACAGTCTACAGGTAAATCTGTGGCTACCACAACTTTCTTTGGACCAGTAACCCCCCCCCCCAGTTGAGATTAACAACAGCCATGGGGTGGCTAAGTGTGTTGTTGTGAGCATCGGTTACTTGGTACTGGTGACCAAGTAGGTGTTGTTCAGGGTGGACCAGTTTCTCTATGACCATAGTCACACTGGCTCCAGTGTCCCTGTAGGCCTGAACCTCAACACCATTTATTAGGGGTAGCTGCTTGTACTTATCCATATTAAGGGGACAAGCAACTAAGGTGGCTAAATCAATAGCCCCCTCAGAGACTAACACAGCCTCTGTGGCCTCCCTAACAAGGCCAACCCCAACTAAGTTACCAATAGTGAGCCCAGCTACTCCCTTGGATTGGCTATTAGTAGGTTTGCTCCCACCACCACTGCTATTAGTAGGGACACTAGGGGTAGCAGTAGGGGTTGTAGTGATAGGAGCATTGGTGCTTTTCTTTGGACAAGTGGGATCTGTTGTCCAATGGCCTTTTATCTTACATAAATAGCACCATGGTTTCTTTTCCTTGTTCTGATTAAAAGAGGATTTGGGCCCACCACCCCCACCAGAGTTTTTTTGTGGGCCTGATGAAGACTCATTTTTAGATTTGTCCCCACCCTTGTCAGAAGACTTACCACCCTTCTTTTTGTTGCCATCTTTGTCACCCCCTGTATGAACTTTTCTGTTCACCCTTGTTCTGACCCATTTGTCTGCCTTCTTTCCCAATTCTTGGGGAGAGGTCAGATCAGAGTCCACCAAGTACTGGTGCAACAAATCAGACACACAATTATTAAGAATATGCTCTCTCAGGATCAAGTTATACAGGCTGTCATAATCAGTAACTTTACTGCCATGTAACCACCCCTCCAAGGCCTTCACTGAATGGTCAATGAAATCAACCCAGTCTTGTGAAGACTCCTTTTTGGTCTCTCTGAACTTTATCCTGTATTGTTCAGTGGTTAAGCCATAACCATCCAGGAGTGCATTCTTAAGAACTTGGAAATTATTAGCATCATTTTCTTTCACAGTAAGGAGCCTATCCCTACCTTTTCCACTAAATGATAGCCATAGGATAGCAGCCCACTGCCTTTGAGGGACATCCTGTACAACACAGGCCCTCTCAAGTGCAGCAAACCACTTGTTAATGTCATCCCCCTCCTTATAAGGGGGAACTATCTTGTGCTGATTCCTGGAATCATGCTCTTTTGCAGGTTGACTATGGGGAATACTGCTGCTGCCACCATGGGTATCTAAACCCAACTTCTGTCTTTCTTTCTCTAGTTCAAAAGACTGTCTATCCAAATCCAGCTGTTGCTTTTTAAGCTTCAGTCTGGTTTGTTCCACTCTCAACTTATTGAGTTCCCTCTCTAACATTCTGTCATCAGGGTTGGTGGGAGGGACATTCTTAGACACAGAAGAATGAACAGAAGGAGACCTGTCCCTTACAGAAGCCACCCTAACAGCTTGGCTAACAGAAACATCACTACCAGTATGGTGAGAATAAATGCTTTTGCTATGATGTGAGACAACACTATTTGTATGGTGAGGCTCTCCATCATTACCAACTATGCTAGACTGTCTAGTAATGGGCAGGCTAGGAAGTTTCTTTCCTGAATCTTTTCCTGGGGGAGTCCCTGGATCAGATTGGGAACCATTTGCTACTTTTTCAACAGATGGGGCCCCTATGGCCTTATCTTGTTCTCTAAGCATGTTAAGCAATAATTCCAAAGAAGGATTCTTCCCTACACTCAAACCTCTCTCTATGCAGAGACTCCTTGCTCCTTTCCAGCTAAGGTGATCATATGCAAGTTTGGACAGATCAACATTTTGGCCTGTGCCAGACATTTTTAGAGAGAGTTAAAGTGATAGAAAAAGAGTAAAAAGTATGTCAGAGCTTTTTAGAAAGACAGAAAAAAAAACTTTTTAAACTTGTAAGAACTTTTTGAAAGTTTAGAAGTACTTTTCAGCACTTTGAAAAGAGTGAAAAGAGGAAATGAAAAACTTTTTGGCTATGTGTATATACACTGACCTTGTTTTGTATATTTTTCTCTTATGAAAAGTACAATGACAAGAGTGGTAAGTAGTCTCAAAGCACTTATCCCACCGCTGCACAACCAATGTAGGAGGCTGGACTGGCTTGTAGTGAGTACCAAGGGGTACTTGCACCTTGCACCAGGCCCAGTTATCCCTTATTAGTGTATAGGGTGCCTAGCAGCTTAGGCTGATAGATAATGGTAGCTTAGCAGAGCAGCTTAGGCTGAACTAGGAGACGTGTGAAGCTACTACAGTACCACAAGTGTCACTTGCACAATATCATAAGAAAACACAATACACAGTTATACTGAAAATAAAGGTACTTTATTTTTATGACAATATGCCAAAGTATCTTAGAGTGTACCCTCAGTGAGAGGATAGGAAATATACACAAGATATATATACACAATAGCAAAAATATGCAGTATAGACTTAGAAAACAGTGCAAACAATGTATAGTTACAATAGGATGCAATGGGGAAACATAGGGATAGGGGCAACACAAACCATATACTCCAAAAGTGGAATGTGAACCACGAATGGACCCCAAACCTATGTGACCTTGTAGAGGGTCGCTGGGACTATTAGAAAATAGTGAGAGTTAGAAAAATAACCCTCCCCAAGACCCTGAAAAGTGAGTGCAAAGTGCATAAAAGTTCCCCTAAGGACAAAGAAGTCGTGTTAAAGGAATAATGCAGGAAAGACACAAACCAACAATGCAACAATGCTGGATTTCCAATCTGGAGTACCTGTGGAACAAGGGGACCAAGTCCAAAAGTCACAAGCAAGTCGGAGATGGGCAGATGCCCAGGAAATGCCAGCTGCGGGTGCAAAGAAGCTTCTACTGGACAGAAGAAGCTGAGGTTTCTGCAAGAACGAAAAGGGCTAGAGTCTTCCCCTTTGGTGGACGGATCCCTCTTGCCGTGGAGAGTTGTGCAGATGTGTTTTCCCGCCGAAAGAATGCCAACAAGCCTTGCTAGCTGCAAATCGTGCGGTTAGCGTTTTTGGATGCTGCTGTGGCCCTGGAGGGACAAGGAGGTCGCAAATTGGACCAGGGAGAGAGGGGACGTCGAGCAAGACAAGGAGACCTCTCAGAAGCAGGTAGCACCCGGAAAAGTGCCAGAAACAGGCACTACAAGGATGCGTGAAATGGTGCTCACCCGAAGTCGCACAAAGGAGTCCCACGTCGCCGGAGACCAACTTAGAAAGTCGTGCAATGCAGGTTAGAGTGCCGTGGACGCAGGCTTGGCTGTGCACAAAGGCTTTCCACCGGAAGTGCACAGGGGCCGGAGTAGCTGCAAAAGTCGCGGTTCCCAGCAATGCAGCCCAGCGAGGTGAGGCAAGGACTTACCTCCACCAAACTTGGACTGAAGAGTCACTGGACTGTGGGGGTCACTTGGACAGAGTCGCTGGATTCGAGGGACCTCGCTCGTCGTGCTGAGAGGAGACCCAAGGGACCGGTAATGCAGCTTTTTGGTGCCTGCAGTTGCAGGGGGAAGATTCCGTCGACCCACGGGAGATTTCTTCAGAGCTTCTGGTGCAGAGAGGAGGCAGACTACCCCCACAGCATGCACAAGCAGGAAAACAGTCGAGAAGGCGGCAGGATCAGCGTTACAGAGTTGCAGTAGTCGTCTTTGCTACTATGTTGCAGTTTTGCAGGCTTCCAGCGCGGTCAGCAGTCGATTCCTTGGCAGAAGGTGAAGAGAGAGATGCAGAGGAACTCGGATGAGCTCTTGCATTCGTTATCTAAAGTTTCCCCAGAGACAGAGACCCTAAATAGCCAGAAAAGAGGGTTTGGCTACTTAGGAGAGAGGATAGGCTAGCAACACCTGAAGGAGCCTATCACAAGGAGTCTCTGACGTCACCTGGTGGCACTGGCCACTCAGAGCAGTCCAGTGTGCCAGCAGCACCTCTGTTTCCAAGATGGCAGAGGTCTGGAGCACACTGAAGGAGCTCTGGACACCTCCCAGGGGAGGTGCAGGTCAGGGGAGTGGTCACTCCCCTTTCCTTTGTCCAGTTTCGCGCCAGAGCAGGGCTAAGGGGTCCCCTGAACCGGTGTAGACTGGCTTATGCAGAATTGGGCACATCTGTGCCCAACAAAGCATTTCCAGAGGCTGGGGGAGGCTACTCCTCCCCTGCCTTCACACCATTTTCCAAAGGGAGAGGGTGTAACACCCTCTCTCAGAGGAAGTTCTTTGTTCTGCCATCCTGGGCCAGGCCTGGCTGGACCCCAGGAGGGCAGATGCCTGTCTGAGGGGTTGGCAGCAGCAGCAGCTGCAGTGAAACCCCAGGAAGGGCAGTTTGGCAGTACCAGGGTCTGTGCTACAGACCACTGGGATCATGGGATTGTGCCAACTATGCCAGGATGGCATAGAGGGGGCAATTCCATGATCATAGACATGTTACATGGCCATATTCGGAGTTACCATTGTGAAGCTACATATAGGTAGTGACCTATATGTAGTACACGCGTGTAATGGTGTCCCCGCACTCACAAAGTTCAGGGAATTGGCTCTGAACAATGTGGGGGCACCTTGGCTAGTGCCAGGGTGCCCTCACACTAAGTAACTTTGCACCTAACCTTTACCAGGTAAAGGTTAGACATATAGGTGACTTATAAGTTACTTAAGTGCAGTGTAAAATGGCTGTGAAATAACGTGGACGTTATTTCACTCAGGCTGCAGTGGCAGGCCTGTGTAAGAATTGTCTGAGCTCCCTTTGGGTGGCAAAAGAAATGCTGCAGCCCATAGGGATCTCCTGGAACCCCAATACCCTGGGTACCTTAGTACCATATACTAGGGAATTATAAGGGTGTTCCAGTAAGCCAATGTAAATTGGTAAAATTAGTCACTAGCCTGTTAGTGACAATTTGGAAAGAAATGAGAGAGCATAACCACTGAGGTTCTGATTAGCAGAACCTCAGTGAGACAGTTAGTCACTACACAGGTAACACATTCAGGCACACTTATGAGCACTGGGGCCCTGGTGAACAGGGTCCCAGTGACACATACAACTAAAACAACATATATACAGTGAAAAATGGGGGTAACATGCCAGGCAAGATGGTACTTTCCTACACATGCTTCTACAATTTAAACTCATCCTAATGTCTGTATTATATTCTGGTTGGATTGACAGCTATTGGACTGGTAGCAGATGCTATATGTACTAGATGATCACATAAGGCACATGGTGACACAACACAGGGTAGATCCCTCACTCTTAGAGGAACTTTTGAGTCTATCAAGGATAACCCACTTCATATGAGAGCCTATTGTGCCTTATCTCTCGAACTAGCCATGTGTGGGAAGGCCCTGTGCTGGGCTAGAGGTGTGCTCCTAATGACTGGAGGCTGGAAAAGGAACCTCAATTTTTGTAATACTCATTTGTGCTTACACGTTGCTTCCAACTTTCACATCAAAACTACAGGGGATATAGGCCCCTTAGAGACAGTCTTTACAATCAAGAGAACAAAGTCCATTGGTCTTAATCACTTGAGTCTTATTATTTCCATTCTACCTAAGGCAGCAGTGGATTACACTGCTCAGTTCTGGAATGCACCTGGTACTCTGTCACTACTAAATCATTGTCATAATATTTGCTTTTAAGTGTGAGTGCTGTTATATAAGAATTTATATGTATTTGTGGGGATTGTTTTTTGCTTCTTTTTTTGCCAATTTGTATATGATACCTTTCTTAATTATTTCTTAATATTTTCTTCTTGTCTCAAGGATGCATTTGTATTCATGATTTCAATGTCTCATGTCATTGTCATTACTTTCATTGCTTTATGAAATTTCATTGATAAAGCTTATTCCCATTCGATAGTTATGTATGGTTAAGAAAACAAATTAAGCTTGAGAAGAGCTTGTGTTTATCTGTGTAAATAAAGGCTTAACTTTGTTTTTGAAAATAAATGTTCAAAAACACTCACTATAAACTGTCAGTGACCACCCCACGGATTCAAATTCTCCAGCCACTGAGATGGTTGGTTATTTTGTCAATTTATACAGCGTTTCAGGCTTTCTCAATTTGAATTGTTGCTAGGGCAATTAAGCTTAATCAATACAAGGTACTCAACAACAAAGGTGGAGCAATACCCTGCCCAACAACTTGATGATTCACCCCCTCTATTTTGAGATGGGTGGATGGTCATGTTTATGATGACTGTGCTCCTGCTGGTTCAGCAGGTGGAAAGTTTATGCTACAGGTCCAGTGGACTGGGGCCCATCAAATTAACTCCATCAGTCTGCTGGCCCTGTTTAGAGCAGAAAGTCTGATTTTTCTGTTGTCCAAAACTAACAAATATAAATATGATCCTCAAATCCTGTGAGCGATCTTTCAGCATGCGAGGGTCATTAGTGTTTTGTTTTTTAAAGTCAATCTCCTGATTTAGAAGTTTGTTTTTGATAAACAAAAAGGTCTGGTGGGTGGCCACCAGAAACATGATGGGTACTCAACAAGCTTTGAGTGCCTTCATAGGATCCACTGTGGTTGTGTCTCCTTGGAAGGCACAGAGAGCTTCTCTAGGGCAAGTAATTGTGTAAATCAATGTACAAGATGTGTTACATGAGAAAGTGAGGGTAACAAGGTATAGAAGTCCCATGTTCTTCATAGCTCACTGTGCTATATTAGAAGGATTACAATTTGTGAACTGCAAGTAACAAAAGGATCCCTGTCTTCAAAGCAGAAAACCACTTACCCAAAATACAAGTCTATCATCTGCATGTTACATGATGTGCTTTGCAGGAGACACATTAACCTTCCATACTACTTTGATTCAAATCTGGGACTGCATAAAACACATCTCTCTAACAAATGCATGAACTCTACAGTTATCTCACCATTATTATTATTCTCTGAGATTTCCTGGGCACCTCTTCAGCAGATGCCTTAACCATATAAAATATTTTAAAATGCAGACTTTTGCAACCAATTAAGCAGAACAGATCTACTATCATTCTTCTCCTTGTTGCCAATTTCTTTGTGGAAGGGTTTTGAAAAAAGAAATGTCCCAGATTTTGCGTCAGGATTGTGCCACATTTTTGGTAAAACCCCAACTTAAAATCTCATTTGTTAAATCTAAAAATGTGCTTAAATGTACTCATGATATACCTGATAAAAATATGTTTGAGGTCTTAATATCTGATGTCACGTCTTATGATGTCACCCCCAGTGAAATCACCTCACGTGCCTTGTCATACGTTGTGACGTCATGCGCTGTGCTAGCACGTGCCATGATGTCAGTTGCATACTGCCGAACTTGGTTAGTCCTTCCACTTCATTTTTAGGACATGTGCCTGTTTAATATGCTGCACTAACAATTGAAGGAATCAAAAGCTGTTTTCAGCATGTGCCTCAGTGATTCAGTTCTGGCATTATCTGAGAGATAGTTGAGAGAGCAAGAGAGAGAGAGTGTGTGTGTGTGTTTTAGTATGTCAGTCAATGTCAGATTTAGATGTCGTAAATATTTTCAACAAGCGACATTGCCTTGCAATGAAATGTCAATGGGAAAATTGATGTGTGGGGCAACATGCTATGTCTGTTCATTCTGCCTGAACTTCTGGTATCTGTATTAGTTGTGGCTGCGGGGACACCATGGGCACAAGGACAAAAAGAACTAGGGCACTGCCTGTGAGAAAGTAGCCTCTTTCTAGCCTTGTTACCCCCACTTTTGGCCTGTTTGTGAGTATATGTCAGGGTGTTTTCACTGTCTCACTTGGATCCTGCTAGCCAGGGCCCTGTGCTCATAGTGAAAACCCTATGTTTTCAGTATGTTTGTTATGTGTCACTGGGACCCTGCTAGCCAGGACCCCAGTGCTCATAAGGTTGTGACCTATATGTATTTGTTCCCTGTGTGATCCCTAACTGTCTCACTAAGGTTCTGCTAACCAGAACCTCAGTGGTTATGTTCTCTCTTTACAAATTGTCATTAACAGGCTAGTGACCAATTTCACCAATTCACATTGGCATCCTGGAACACCCTTATAATTCCCTAGTATATGGTACTGAGGTACCCAAGGTATTGGGGTTCCAGGAGATCCCTATGGGCTACAGCATTTCTTTTGCCACCCATAGGGAGCTCTGACAATTCTTACACAGGCCTGCCACTGCAGCCTGAGTGAAACAACGTCCATGTTATTTCAAAGCCATTTACCACTGCACTTAAGTAACTCATAAGTCACCTATATGTCTAACCTTTACCTGTTAAAGTTTGGGTGCTAAGTTACTTAGTGTGTGGGCACCCTGGCACTAGCCAAGGTGCCCCCACATCGTTCAGGGCAGATTCCCTGGACTTTGTAAGTGCTGGGACACCATTACACGCGTGCACTGTACATAGGTCACTACCTATGTCCAGCGTCACAATGGTAACTCCGAACATGGCCATGTAACATGTCTAAGATCATGGAATTGTCACCCCAATGCCATTCTGGCATTGGGGAGACAATTCCATGATCCCCCAAGTCTCTAGCACAGACCCAGGTACTGCCAAACTACCTTTCCCGGGGTTTCACTGCAGCTGCTGCTGCCAACCCCTCAGACAGGATTCTGCCCTCCTGGGGTCCAGCCAGGCTTGGCCCAGGAAGGCAGAACAAAGAACTTCCTCAGAGAGAGGGTGTTACACCCTCTCCCTTCTGAAAAAGGTGTCAGGGCTGGGGAGGAGTAGCCTCCCCCAGCCTCTGGAAATGCTTTGATGGGCACAGATGGTGCCCATCTCTGCATAAACCAGTCTACACCGGTTCAGGGATCCCCCAGCCCTGCTCTGGCGCGAAACTGGACAAAGGAAAGGGGAGTGACCACTCCCCTGACCTGCACCTCCCAGGGGAGGTGCCCAGAGCTCCTCCAGTGTGCTCCAGACCTCTGCCATCTTGGAAACAGAGGTGCTGCTGGCACACTGGACTGCTCTGAGTGGCCAGTGCCAGCTGGTGATGTCAGAGACTCCTCCTGATAGGCTCTTACCAGTGTTGCTAGCCTATCCTCCTTCCTGAGTAGCCAAACCTCCTTTTGTGGCTATTTAGGGTCTCTGCTTTGGGGAATTCTTTAGATAACGAATGCAAGAGCTCATCAGAGTTCCTCTGCATCTCTCTCTTCACCTTCTGCCAAGGAATCGACCGTTGACTGCTCTGGACGCCTGCAAAACCGCAACAAAGTAGCAAAGACGACTACTGCAACCTTGTATCGCTGATCCGGCCGCCTTCTCGACTGTTTTCCTGGTGGTGCATGCTGTGGGGGTAGTCTGCCTCCTCTCTGCACTAGAAGCTCCGAAGAAATCTCCTGTGGGTCGACGGAATCTTCCCCCTGCAACCGCAGGCACCAAAAGACTGCATCACCGGTCCTCTGGGTCCCCTCTCAGCACGACGAGTGTGGTCCCTGGAACTCAGCAACTCTGTCCAAGTGACTCCCACAGTCCAGTGACTCTTCAGTCCAAGTTTGGTGGAGGTAAGTCCTTGCATCACCACGCTAGACTGCATTGCTGGGTACCGCGTGATTTGCAGCTGCTCCGGCTCCTGTGCACTCTTCCAGGATTTCCTTTGTGCACAGCCAAGCCTGGGTCCCCGACACTCTAACCTGCAGTGCACGACCTCCTGAGTTGTCCTCTGGCATCGTGGGACCTTCTTTTGTGACTTCGGGTGAGCTCCGGTTCACTCTTCTTTGTAGTGCCTGTTCCAGCACTTCTGCGGGTGCTGCTTGCTTCTGAGTGGTCTTCTTTTCTTGCCAGGCACCCCCTCTGTCTCCTCACGCACTTGGCGACATCCTGGTCCCTCCTGGGCCACAGCAGCATCCAAAAACCCTAACCACGACCCTTCCCGCTAGCAAGGCTTGTTTGTGGTATTTCTGCTTGGGAACACCTCTGCAAGCTTCTTCACGACGTGGGACATCCATCCTCCAAAGGGGAAGTTCCTAGTCCTCTTCGTTCTTGCAGAATCCACAGCTTCTACCATCTGGTGGCAGCTTCTTTGCACCCTCAGCTGGCATTTCCTGGGCATCTGCCCACTCCCGACTTGAGTGTGACTCTTGGACTTGGTCACCTTGTTCCACAGGTACTCTCGTCTGGAAATCCATCATTGTTGCATTGCTGGTGTTGGTCTTCCTTGCAGAATTCCCCTATCACGACTTCTGTGCTCTCTGGGAAACTTAGGTGCACTTTGCACCCACTTTTCAGGGTCTTGGGGTGGGCTAGTTTTCTAACCCTCACTGTTTTCTTACAGTCCCAGCGACCCTCTACAAGCTCACATAGGTTTGGGGTCCATTTGTGGTTCGCATTCCACTTCTAGAGTATATGGTTTGTGTTGCCCCTATACCTATGTGCTCTCATTGCAATCTATTGTGACTGTAGATTGCTTGCATTGCTTTCTATTGCTATTACTGCATAATTTTGGTAATGTGTACATATATCTTGTGAATATTTACTATCCTCATACTGCGGGTACTCACTGAGATACTTTTGGCATATTGTCATAAAAATAAAGTACCTTTATTTTTAGTATATCTGTGTATTGTGTTTTCTTATGATATTGTGCATATGACACTAGTGGTATAGTGGGAGCTTTGCATGTCTCCTAGTTCAGCCTAAGCTGCTCTGCTAAGCTACCCTTTTCTATAAGCCAAAGCTGCTAGACACCTCTTCTACACTAATAAGGGATATCTGGACCTGGTGCAGAGTGTAAGTACCCCTTGGTACTCACTACAAACCAGGCCAGCCTCCTACACTGCCCCATCTGGTCCCCCCTCTAGTGATGCTACTGCACCCAGCATCTGTATTAGAATGATGCGATCTTCACAGACAGACATTATTGAAACAAGGCTTAATGATCAGTGGCTTTCGACTGTCATAAGATTTAGCCACGACTCTGGCTATGAATTTCCGTTCCTTTCAAGCATGTAGTAGTTTCTTATTGTGCCACTGCTGATTTAAACTAATTATTCAAAGTAGTAAAGCTTAGAAGTTACCTCTACTTGTTGGATTGCTGCAACCACACTATCCTTAGTGAGCACAAGGCTAAAATGGAAAGAAAGAAACATTTTTACAAAAATATAAAAATTCAGGTTTGCTTAAGAATACATGCTCTATTGTCTTTTTATGTGTGGATGTGTAGAAGCCTCAATATTTCAGAAATGTTAGACCTGGTTTCGTTGGCTGGTTTTCCACCTAATATTTTGCTTAAGAGCACACTTGTTTTGCTTACTTCATTGTTGCTGGCTTTAGGACTCTGCACACTTTACCACTGCTAACCAGTGCTAAAGTGTGTGCGCTCTCTTCTTAAAACATGTTAGCATTGGCTGATACCCAGCTGGCACATTTAATTTACCTATTGGTCCCTAGTAGAGTGATAGTACATGTACCCCGGTCTGTAAACTAAATGCTACTGATGACCCTGCAGCACTGATTGTGCCATCCACTTATGTAGCCCTTTAACATGTCTCAGGACTGCCATTGCTACGCCTCCCCCCACACCACATGGCTACAAAAGTGATACTATTACTGTATGATGGAGTTTTGAATGCATACAATTACTGTGTATGGAGAGGCAAATCAGCCGAGGCCTCATACTAGAATGGCTCCTGCAAAGTCCTGGAGCCAAAGTCCTTTTTAAATCTACTTTAAAAACACAATTGATATGAACATAAGGGGCTTTGTTTTCCTGTTTTAGGTGCAGAATCCACTTGCATCCTAATTAGGATTCCATTCTGGCCACACTTTACCCCCCAAAGGAAGGCAAATATAAGCTGAAGCAAAATTGCAACAGCAAATTGCATCAAATTGCATTTCATGTGAAAATAGGCAGACGATCGGCCATTATTGGTTATGCAAACCGTAATTAGGTACAAACTGCACATTTGCTCACATTGCTTACTCTAATGAAAATTAGCAGGCTTGGAATTTGCATTCAGTTTTTCCAAACACACTGTATTCATGCATTGTGGAATGAATATACAGGACTTTTTTTGCAGAGATGTATGTGCATGAATAGGTAGTGTATAGATACACACAACCTTCAGCACTGAAAAACATAATTCAACATAGGATCAAGAGAAGTTATCAGAGAAAGTCAGAGAAGGCTAGTCAGAGTGGGGAAAACCGTGAGACAGAGAGACAAAGGTAAGGACAAGTAGAAGACAGAAAGAGCGTCTACATAAAAAGGAGAGACAGAGAATATTAGAAAAGGAAAGTTGTGCATTGCGAGGATGATAGAATGTCCACATGAAGTGGAGTGAGAGAAATAGGGGCATATTTAAGAAACGTGGTGCTGCACCTAATGCAGCGCCACTTTTCTTGCGCCCTTTACCGTCCCCCCTACTACCACCATGTGTGGGCTTTGTTTAAAATACGGTGCCCCATGGCGCAGGGTAGGGGGCAATAGTGTCATTTTTTATGATGCTATTGATGTACTTGTAGGAAAGTATCATCTTTTTGGCATGTTACCCCCAATTTCTGCCTGATGTCAGCGTGTTTTCGACTGTCTCATTGGGACCCGGCTAGTCAGGACTCCAGTGCTTATGGTTTATGGCCTACTTCTCAGTATCAATATGTTTCACTGTTCTCTAAATTGTCACTGAAGCCCTGCTAACCAGAAACCACAGTGCTCATGCACTCTCTTTTTCCAAATTTGTCCTTACATACTGGTAACCCAGTATTTCACTCCAAATTGGCATATTGGTCCTCCCTTATAAGTCCCTAGTATATGGTACCTAGGTAGTCAGGGCATCAGGGTCTCAGGGGATCCCTATGAGCTGCAGCATTTCTTTTGCCACCCATAGAGAGCCCATGCAAAGGCTCCTACAGGACTGCCATTGCAGCCTGTGTGAAATAGTACATGCACTATTTCTCAGCCATTTTCACTGCAACAGGTCACCTATATGCCAGGCCTTCCAAACCTGAAGGATGGGTGCAAAGTACCTGTGTGTGAGGGCACCCCTGCACTAGCAGAGGTGCCCCCATGTAGTCCAGGACCATTTTCCCGGACTTCGTGAGTGTGGGGACACCATTTTATGCATGTACTGGACATAGGTCAATAACTATACTCCAAATATATTCATGTCAGGTGTCTAACACCTGGGAATTGTACCCCAATACTGATGCTAGTATTGGTTGCACAATTACATGCACTCTGGGGGCTCCACTATGGACCCCCAGTACTGCCATACCAGCATTCTGAGGTTTTCCAGGCAGCCCGAACTGCAGCCACCTCCCAGACATGTTTCTGCCCTGATGCGGCAGAACCAAAGATTTCCTTTGGGAGAGGGGGGTTACACCCACTTCCTTTGGAAATAGGTGTTACAGGCATGGGAGGGGTATCCTCCAAGAGCTTCTGGAAATGGTTTGAAGGGCACAGATAGTGCCCTCCTTGCATAATCCAGTCTACACTGGTTCAGGGACCCCCAATCCTTGTCTGGCGCACAACTCGACAAAGGAAAGGGGAGTGACCACTCCCCTGTCCATCACCTCCCAAGGGGTGGTGCTCAGATCTCCTCCAGAGAGTCCCTGGGTTCTGCCATCTTGTTTTCTGGATGGGCAGGGAACTCTGGCAGCATCTGAGTGGCCAATGCCAGCAGGTGAAGTCTGAGCCCGCCCCTGATAGGCGCTTCCCTGGTTAGGTGACCAGTCCCCCTTTAAGGGCTATTTAGGCTCTCTCCTCTGAGCCTTTCCTGAGATTCAGATTGCAAGACTCCAGCAGGAATCTGCTGCATCCTTTACTTCATCTTCTACCAATGGAACTGCACCTGACCCCTCCAGGAACTCTACAACTTGAAATAAAGAAACAAAGACAACTTCAGCAACCTTTTAACTTCAACTCCTGCCAGAAACTGCAACAGTTTCCAGGTCGTGCACTTTCCGAGTACTGCCTGTCTTCAGCCTGCACCAGAAGAACCAAATGAATCTCCCGTGCAGTGACAGAGTCACTTCCCTGCTTCAGCAGGCACCTCTCTGCAGTGATGACTGGTGGTGTGGGACCCCTCTCCTGATGACGAGCGTGGATCCAGCAACATGGGTGGTGAACTAAAAGGACCCCGACAGTCCTAAGGTCCAGCTGTCCAACTTTGGTGTTGGTAAGAGCTTGCCTCCCCACGCAAGCCACTACCCCGTGCACTGCATGGCTTGCAGCTACCAAGGCTTGTGTACGACCTTCCATGTAGTTCTTCGTGCACAGCACAGCTTAGTCCCCCAGCACTCCATCTTGCGACCCACAGCTTCTTGAGTGGTTCTCCAGAGGCGTGGGATCTCTTTGTGTCATGCTGCATGGGCCTCCATTTCACCTTCTATGTCCCAGTGCTGTGGGTCTTGTGTGCACACTGCCTGGTCTTCTGAGAGTGCTCTGAGTTGCTGAAGGCCCCCTCTCTCGCCCCCTTCTGGGTAGAGGCCACCAAGTCCCTCCTGGTCCCGGGCAGCACCATTTTCCACTAACTGCAAGCTTTGCTTGTTGGCCGAATCCAGTGACGCAAAGCAGACTGCATTTGCCCATCCGGCATGGGACATCTTCTGCACCAACCAAGAACCCGCATCTGTCTTCTTTGGTGCAGTACTGACTTTGGGCCATATGTACGAAAGCTTTTTCCCATTGACACAGAATGGGAAAATCCTTTGGTACATCTGGCCCTTTGTCTTCTCACCGGTGGTTCTACTATTGAACCTTCACCCGGGCTAGCAGGTGCTCCTGTTCTCCATGGACTTTTCAGTGCCTCTTGGGCTTGGTCCCCTTCTTCCTCAGGTCTTCAGTTCCAGGAATCCTTCATTGGTGTCTTGCAGTTTCTTCTGGTTCTTGCATAATCTTCTATCATGACTTCTTGTGTATTTTAGGAAAGTTACTGTACTTTACTCCTGCTTTCCTGGGCTCTGGGGTGGGTTCTATTACTTGCCTTTGGTGTTCTCTTACACTCCTAGCGCCCCTCTACACACTACACTTGCCTACGTGGGAAACGAACATTTGCATTCTACTATTTCAGTATATGGTTTGTGTTCCCCCTAGGCTTATTTCAACCGATTGTGATTTTCACTGTTTGCACTGTTTTCTGACAAGTTACTTACCTGTTTTGGTTACTAGTGTATTTATTGTGTATATGACTTACCTCTGAAGGGAGGATAGTCTCTAAGGTATTTCTGACATTTGTTTCACCAAAATAAAGTACCTTTATTTTTTGTAACATATGTGCAAGTACTGTGTGACTACAGTGGTATTGCAAGAGTTTTGCATGTCTCCTAGTTAGGCTGGCTGCTCATCCACACTACCCCCAGAGAGCCTGGCTCTCAGACACTGTGTACATTTCACTAATAAGTACTCATTACAAACGAGACCAGCCTCCTACAGTACTCTCCAGGAGTAGCACCAAAATGTTGGCGCTACTCCTGCAGAGTACGTAGTGGGCCATTTGTAGGAAAGTACCATCTTGCCTGGCATGTTACCCCCATTTTTCACTGTATATATGTTGTTTTAGTTGTATGTGTCACTGGGACCCTGTTCACCAGGGCCCCAGTGCTCATAAGTGTGCCTGAATGTGTTACCTGTGTAGTGACTAACTGTCTCACTGAGGCTCTGCTAATCAGAACCTCAGTGGTTATGCTCTCTCATTTCTTTCCAAATTGTCACTAACAGGCTAGTGACTAATTTTACCAATTTACATTGGCTTACTGGAACACCCTTATAATTCCCTAGTATATGGTACTGAGGTACCCAGGGTATTGGGGTTCCAGGAGATCCCTATGGGCTGCAGCATTTCTTTTGCCACCCATAGGGAGCTCTGACAATTCTTACACAGGCCTGCCACTGCAGCCTGAGTGAAATAACGTCCACGTTATTTCACAGCCATTTTACACTGCACTTAAGTAACTTATAAGTCACCTATATGTCTAACCTTTACCTGGTAAAGGTTAGGTGCAAAGTTACTTAGTGTGAGGGCACCCTGGCACTAGCCGAGGTGCCCCCACATTGTTCAGGGCCAATTCCCCGGACTTTGTGAGTGCGGGGACACCATTACACGCGTGCACTACATATAGGTCACTACCTATATGTAGCTTCACAATGGTAACTCCGAATATGGCCATGTAACATGTCTATGATCATGGAATTGCCCCCTCTATGCCATCCTGGCATAGTTGGCACAATCCCATGATCCCAGTGGTCTGTAGCACAGACCCTGGTACTGCCAAACTACCTTTCCTGGGGTTTCACTGCAGCTGCTGCTGCTGCCAACCCCTCAGACAGGCATCTGCCCTCCTGGGGTCCAGCCAGGCCTGGCCCAGGATGGCAGAACAAAGGACTTCCTCTGAGAGAGGGTGTTACACCCTCTCCCTTTGGAAAATGGTGTGAAGGCAGGGGAGGAGTAGCCTCCCCCAGCCTCTGGAAATGCTTTCTTGGGCACAGATGTGCCCAATTCTGCATAAGCCAGTCTACACCGGTTCAGGGGACCCCTTAGCCCTGCTCTGGCGCGAAACTGGACAAAGGAAAGGGGAGTGACCACTCCCCTGACCTGCACCTCCCCTTGGAGGTGTCCAGAGCTCCTCCAGTGTGCTCCAGACCTCTGCCATCTTGGAAACAGAGGTGCTGCTGGCACACTGGACTGCTCTGAGTGGCCAGTGCCACCAGGTGACGTCAGAGACTCCTTCTGATAGGCTCCTTCAGGTGTTCGTAGCCTATCCTCTCTCCTAAGTAGCCAAACCCTCTTTTCTGGCTATTTAGGGTCTCTGTCTCTGGGGAAACTTTAGAAAACGAATGCAAGAGCTCAGCCAAGTTCCTCTGCATCTCTCTCTTCACCTTCTGATAAGGAATCGACTGCTGACCGCGCTGGAAGCCTGCAAAACTGCAACAAAGTAGCTAAGACGACTACTGCAACTCTGTAACGCTGATCCTGCCGCCTTCTCGACTGTTTTCCTGTTTGTGCATGCTGTGGGGGAAGTCTGCCTCCTCACTGCACCAGAAGCTCCGAAGAAATCTCCTGTGGGTCAACGGAATCTTCCCCCTGCAACCGCAGGCACCAAAAAGCTGCATTACCGGTCCCTTGGGTCTCCTCTCAGCACGACGAGCGAGGTCCCTCGAATCCAGCGACTCTGTCCAAGTGACCCCCACAGTCCAGTGACTCTTCAGTCCAAGTTTGGTGGAGGTAAGTCCTTGCCTCACCTCGCTCTATTGCTGGGAACCGCGACTTTTGCAGCTACTCCGGCCCCTGTGCACTTCCGGCGGAAATCCTTTGTGCACAGCCAAGCCTGGGTCCACGGCACTCTAACCTGCATTGCACGACTTTCTAAGTTGGTCTCCGGCGACGTGGGACTCCTTTGTGCGACTTCGGGTGAGCACTGTTTCATGCATCCTCGTAGTGCCTGTTTCTGGCACTTCTCCGGGTGCTACCTGCTGCTGAGAGGGCTCCTTGTCTTGCTCGACGTCCCCTCTCTCTCCTGGTCCAATTTGCGACCTCCTGGTCCCTCCAGGGCCACAGCAGCGTCCAAAAACGCTAACCGCACGATTTGCAGCTAGCAAGGCTTGTTGGCATTCTTTCGGCGGGAAAACACTTCTGCACGACTCTCCACGGCGAGAGGGATCCGTCCACCCAAGGGAAAGTCTCTAGCCCTTTTCGTTCCTGCAGAAACCTCAGCTTCTTCTGTCCAGTAGAAGCTTCTTTGCACCCGCAGCTGGCATTTCCTGGGCATCTGCCCATCTCCGACTTGCTTGTGACTTTTGGACTTGGTCCCCTTGTTCCACAGGTACCCTAGAGTGGAAATCCACAGTTGTTGCATTGTTGGTTTGTGTCTTTCCTGCATTATTCCTCTAACACGACTTCTTTGTCCTTAGGGGAACTTCAGTGCACTTTGCACTCACTTTTCAGGGTCTTGGGGAGGGTTATTTTTCTAAATCTCACTATTTTCTAATAGTCCCAGCGACCCTCTACAAGGTCACATAGGTTTGGGGTCCATTCGTGGTTCGCATTCCACTTTTGGAGTATATGGTTTGTGTTGCCCCTATCCCTATGTTTCCCCATTGCATCCTATTGTAACTATACATTGTTTGCACTGTTTTCTAAGACTATACTGCATATTTTTGCTATTGTGTACATATATCTTGTGTATATTTCCTATCCTCTCACTGAGGGTACACTCTAAGATACTTTGGCATATTGTCATAAAAATAAAGTACCTTTATTTTTAGTATAACTGTGTATTGTGTTTTCTTATGATATTGTGCATATGACACTAAGTGGTACTGTAGTAGCTTCACACGTCTCCTAGTTCAGCCTAAGCTGCTCTGCTAAGCTACCATTATCTATCAGCCTAAGCTGCTAGACACCCTATACACTAATAAGGGATAACTGGGCCTGGTGCAAGGTGCAAGTACCCCTTGGTACTCACTACAAGCCAGTCCAGCCTCCTACAACTTCCTAGCCTGGGTCCCCAGCACTCCGTCCTGCAGTGCTCAACCCTCTGAATTGGCCTCCGACGTTGTGGCACCCTTCTTTGTGACTCTGAGCCAGCTCTGGTTCACAAATTTTCTGTGTGCCTGTTCCAGTACTTCTGCAGGTGCTGCCTGCTTTTTGGGGGGCTCTCTGAGTTGCTGAGCGCATCCTCTGTCTCCTCCTCCAAGGGGCAACATCCTGGCCCTTCCTGGTCCCCAGCAGCACCCACAAACCTCTAACATGACCCTTGCAGCTAGCAAGGCTTGTTTGTGGTATTTCTGCATGGGAACACTTCTGCAACCTTCAGCATGCCGTGGGACATCTTCCATCCAAAGGAGAAGTTCCTAGCTCGCTTCGTTGTTGCAGAATCCTAAGCTTCTTCCATCTGGAGGCAGCTTCCTTGCACCTTAATCCAGGGTTTCCTTGGCTCCTGCCCCCCCCCGTACACTATCGCGACTCTTGGACTTAGTCCCCTTGCTTTGCAGGTCCTCAGGTCCAGGAATCCGTCTTCAGTGCTTTGCTGGTGTTTGTGGTTCTTGCAGAATCCACCCATCACGACTATTGTGTCCTTTTGCTCACTGAGATACTTGTGGCATATTGTCATAAAAATAAAGTACCTTTATTTTTAGTAACTCTGAGTATTGTGTTATCTTATGATATTGTGCTATATGATATAAATGGTATAGTAGGAGCTTTGTATGTCTCCTAGTTCAGGCTAAGCTTTGCCATAGCTACCTTCTATCAGCCTAAGCTGCTAGAAATACCTCTATTCTACTAATAAGGGTTAACTGGACCTGGCACAGGTTGTAAGTACCACAAGGTACCCACTATAAGTCAGGGGAGTGGTCACTCCCTTTTTCCTTTGTCCAGTTTTGCGCCAGAGGAGGGCTGGGGGATCCCTGAACCGGTGTAGACTGGCTTATGCAGAGATGGGCACCATCTGTGCCCATCTCTGCATTTCCAGAGGCTGGGGGAGGCCACTCCTCCCCAGCCCTTCACACCTATTTCCAAAGGGAGAGGGTGTAACACCCTCTCTCAGAGGAAATCCTTTGTTCTGCCTTCCTGGGCCAGGGCTGCCTGGACCCCAGGGGGGCAGAAACCTGTCTGAGGGGTTGGCAGCAGCTGCAGTGGAAAAAAGGCAGTTTGACATTTCCATGACCGTAGACATGTTACATGGCCATATTCGGAGTCACCATTGTGACGCTATACATAGTTAGTGACCTATGTATAGTGCACGCGTGTAATGGTGTCCCCGCACTCACAAAGTCCGGGGAATTTGCCCTGAACAATGTGGGGGCACCTTGGCTAGTGCCAGGGTGCCCACACACTAAGTAACTTTGCACCTAACCTTCACCAGGTGAAGGTTAGATATATAGGTGACTTATGAGTTACTTAAGTGCAGTAGTAAATGGCTGTGAAATAACGTGGACGTTATTTCACTCAGGCTGCAATGGCAGGCCTGTGTAAGAATTGTCAGATCTCCCTATGGGTGGCAAAAGAAATGCTGCAGCCCATAGGGATCTCCTGGAACCCCAATACCCTGGGTACCTCAGTACCATATACTAGGGAATTATAAGGGTGTTCCAGTATGCCAATGTGAATTGGTGAAATTGGTCACTAGCCTGTTAGTGACAATTTGGAAAGCAGAGAGAGCATAACCACTGAGGTTTTGGTTAGCAGAGCCTCAGTGATACAGTTAAGCATCACACAGGGAACACATACAGGGCACATACTTATGAGCCCTGGGGCCCTGCCTAGCAGGGTCTCAGTGACACATAGACTAAAACACCATATATAAAGTGAAATATGGGCGTAACATGCCAGGCAAGATACTTTCCTTCAAGGGGTCTTCCAGTTGAACAAAATGAACTGATTCAAAGGAGGTAGGACTCAACTGCTCAGCGGAATATTATAGCAGGGCTAGGTTAACTCCAGGCTTCTTTCTCTCAAATGACCTTGGAGGGCCCCTCGCAGTTGTGGTATTTTTGGATGTATTGCTTTCGAGGTGAGGCCCTCTAACCATCTGTACTGTGCACTGATGGTGTAGTTCAGGCTTCTCATACCGCAGCTTTTATTTCACTTCACCAGGCGCTGCATTCACCTGAGTGGGGGGGGGGGTGGAGGGGTGGGGGGGTGGGGGGGCAGGGAAGAAGACGGAAACCAAGAGTCTGGTTGAAGATTTTTCACTCTGTCTGTAACCTGATTTTGACAGTAAGTGTGGAGAGAAAGAACTGATATATCCAGATCCTGCAGCAATCAGTTGTGAGCCCCGCCCCCCGGGCTTCTTCTCAAAGTGTCTCCTGATAAGAGTAGGTATTTTTTTACTGTATTACCAGTAGACAGGACCAGGCCATTGCAAATCATAAAACTTTTCAGATTGATAGCAAAACAACTCCCAATACAATGCGCTTCCCAAAGCAAAAAGTGGTGTTTAAATTCATTATTTAATCCTTCAGATCACAAAGCAGCTATTATGTGTACGGTGCTAGATCTCAGTTGTTGTGCTCAAAACACGCACTTTCAAAATTAAAATCCAGATGCACGTAATGTTACTTTAAACATAACCAATACTTGGTGATGCAGTTTAATTGTCAACTTTCAGGATCATTGTCTGGCACATCTCATGGAGTATTAAATGCACATAGCTGCCAATAACCCCATGTCATATGTCAACAAGAAAAAGAGGGAAGCAAACCCTGTACTTCCATGGAACTAGGGTATATATGCCATTATTCTAGGCAATGTTCCAAAGGCAATTATTTACAAAGACGCAACAGGTGGGTGGGCATAAAAGTTTCTACTGGCAAGAAATGCAAGGAGAAAGAATATTTTAAAAACAGCTCAAATTTAGTGATTTCATTAACCATATTCAAGAGTCAAGTAACAAGGCACTGCATCTGATGGTGATGGCGCAGTACAGGTTAAGTCATGTGAAGTGATGTGAATACATATATACAGTGCGCAAAACACAGAAAAAAAAGCTCAACCAACAGGAAGCATTGTCCATAATCAAGGCCCATATCAAATGTGGTGTCTTCCACAAATCCTAGGGCCAGATGTAGGAAACTTTCTGCATGGCGCAAACAGCGAATTTCGCTGTTTACAACATGCAAAAAGCACATCGCGATGCCCATTCCCAGTTTGCGAGTCGGTAACCTGGTTACCGACTCGCAAAATGGGAATGCGAGTTGCAAATAGGAAGGGGTGTTCCCCTTCCTATTTCCGATTCGCATCGCGATACATAATTGCTTTGTGACCGCGAACGCGGTCGCAAAGCAATTCGCAGTTACCACCAGTGTCACACTGGTGGTAACCCATTCGCAAAAGGGAAGGGGTGCCCAAGGGACCCCTTCCCCTTTGTGAATGGCCCTGAAAACATTTTTTCACAGCAGGCAGTGGTCCTATGGACCACTGCCTGCTCTGAAAAAATGAAACAAAAATGTTTCATTTTTTCGTTTGTATGGCAACTGGTTTTCCTTTAAGTAAAACGGGCTGCATTACAAAAAAAAAACTGCTTTATTTAAAAACAGTCACAGACATGGTGGTCTGCTGTCTCCAGCAGGCCACCATCCCTGTGAGTGCTGCGACTCACAAGGGGGTCGCAAATTGCGACCCATCTGATTAATTATAATGAGGTTGGCCTTTGTGACCCCCTTGCAACTCACAGATGGTGTCAGGGACCACAGCCTGCATCCGGGTTTGCGATTCGCAATTTGCGAGTCGCAAAACCGGAATTTAGTACATCTGGTCCCTAGTGTTTTAGCCAACATTACTGTGAGTTCTTGTTTTTTCCATTGCGAGCATGAGCCTACAAATCTGAGTTTACAATGTGTTTTGCATTAAAAACCAATAACTGAAGACGTAAAATCTTGCGCTGGGGCAATTAGCTGTGTTCATCCTTCACAAATAGGAGTGTGTGGCTGCTTCTAATGCTATATCTGTTTTGTGTGATGGACTCTGCACAACTGTTTTCTGCTCTGTACCCGATACCTGTGTTGTGAGAAATAGGTCTAACACAGAGCATGGTTGTCACTGGAAAGAAAATGCTCCTCACGAGCTGGTAAAATATCCCTGCATATCACAGATATGAGCTTATTTCTGAAGGTAGCCCTAACATTGAAGGTGTGCTATATATTTATGGCATAGCGTTTTACATGTCCCTCATAAAAGCATAATCATCCATGCATTTGGGAACTACGTCGAGGGGAGAACTGTCTGCCTTTTCATTCATCATTTGATAGTGTGATACGGACCGAGCATGTTCGCAGGTAAGGAAAGGGAGAGAAGAAAAATAAGACAGGAGGTTATAGATTAACAGTAAAGTGTGGGGAAAGAACAAACAGATGAAAAGAAAAGAACAAAGATGTAAATGACGTGGTTGGGAAGAGAAGAAAAATAAATAAAAGCCAGAGAATATAAAGAAGGAGTAGAAATAAAATGAGAAGCAAAGCAGACGTTGTAACAAAATGTGTAACAACAACAAAAAGGAAATCATTAAGAGGCTAGAATAATAGCTTATGGCAAATAAGGAAAGAAATAAGGAGTAAAGGGCGAAGGAGACAAATGAAGAGAAATGAAATAAAAAGAAGAGAAAGGAAAAGGAAAGGTAGAGTGAAAGACATACATAAACAATAGGTGAAGAATGGTTGATATAGAAAGAGACAAAAATAATTGGACAGAAATAATTGAGAGATTGCGTAAAAGAAAGCTGGAATACGGGACAAAGAGAGAAGAGACGAAAACCAATAAAGAGCAAGGCGAGAGTGAAATGCAAACATTCCTTTGTAAGGAGGACAAGATGATGACGAGGTGAACAGTGATATATAAAGATGATTTGACAGATGGAATGGGAAAGAGAGATTTAAGAGTGATGGCACAGATGTGACTCATGAAATAAAAAGAGAAAGGAGTGAATGAAGAACATTAATTTGTAAAAGAACTCCTGATTAATATACAGAAAGATTCAGGGAAAATATTAAAGTATAAGATGATAGAGGAAAAGTGGCAGTGCATGAGTGTGGTAGAGAGAACCAGAATGATACAGTGCTTATGGTGGAAAGGCAGAGTTAGAAGTAGGTGGGTAAACTCCGAGAAATATGGAGAGATACGGAGTTGAGAAGATAATATCGGTGTAAATAGAAGTAAGAATGACACTGAAACATGACAGTAAGAGAAAGTGAATGAGATTAACTGAAGAGGGATACTGAATAGATGTACATTATGACAAAGATGTAGAAGAAGGTTCAAGGTAGCATGGAACAGGGCTGAATGACTTCAGCATGTGCTGGATACAGAAAATGAGGCTGAGAATAAGAGATGTAAAGGTGGGTAGAAGAGACAGAAGTGAGTGAGTGGCAGAGGTAGGTGTTAAAGCATAAAATAAAAGCTGGGAATTGATGATATGAGCGAACCTCAATAAACAACAAGACAAATAAGGAGAGGAAGAGGTACAAATGAAATCAGTACAGATAGGAGAGAGTAAAGCAGCATCAGAGGTCAGAGAATAGCAGAGCGTGGCATAGAAGTGCTAGAGTGAGAATTATATATTTTAGGATAAAGAGAAAGAAACAGATGTGACAGTGTGCGGCCACAGAGGTAAGGACCAGTCCTGAAAACAAGACAAGATGAGGAAATAAAACTGATAAAGTTAAACACAGGTATGATGAAAGAAGATAAGGAGGTGAGACGAGGACATGAAAAGTAAGGAGATGAGAAAATAGCAGTGAAGGTGAGAGACGGACTGAGGTAGAGATGGTGAGAAAGTGAGTTGTATAGATAGAAAATTAGCGACAGGTTGACTGACAGAGGCCAAACTGTGAAATAGACAAGAGAGGGACACAGCGTGCGGTAGATGCAAGAAATGAGGCAGGTAAAACCTCCTACGAAGTGTGTTAGTGTAGGTTTGCATAGAGGCAGCACTGATAAACATTGGGGTTTTGTTAAGTGTATATATAGTTATACTTTTGTATGTTCCTAGGACACCCATCGCTTCACCCGAGATTGGTTCTCTATGCAGCAGTAGATATTTCATGCTGACTAGAAAATTGAGCTTGTCCTCACTGTTATCCAGTGGAAACATTAAACAAAACTTGGGATAACAGCTCCTGCCCAGTCTTAGAAAAAATACAATGCTAATCCTCTGTGAGGTGTAAATAATCTATCTACAGCTAAAAAACATTTTAATGTGCTTTTCTGACATTGCACCAAGCCGTGATAAGTACAAGACATTCATTGTGGACTAGTGGAAGTGCGAACATGAAATATCAGGGTGTGGTGGAAAGCAGCTTCATACTTCCATATGTAAAGGAATGGATGTAAATACTACTGTAAGATCTGTAACCCAAGAGTCATGTATAACAGTCGCTGGTCATGCCGTCCTTACCTGCCCTTACAAAATAAGCCGCCCAGGAATATTCCAACAGCACCGCTAACAAAGTGGACATCCAAATATCAACTGAGAAATACCTTGCTCGGCTGTTCGGCACACATATTAAGTAAATACCAACTTCCCTTGATATTTGAGCAGCACTTTGGAATATTCGTGCAAGTCAGGCGTACACTGATGTAGCCTGACATAGGATGGTAGCTCCTTATATGCTATTCTGTCTTCGAGCAAGATTTGCTACTAATATACTTGTTTTTATCAGAAATCGGACTGTATTTGGTTTTCTGACATATGTATTAAAGAAATGTACAAACAGTATCGGCCACTGCTTCTATTGTCGTACAAATAATTGTCTTTTGTGCATCTAATGTTTTACACTGGCACATACATGATTTGCGACTGCAAAGAAGTAATGTTTCTGGTTATTAAGGCAGTTTCTGGGTAGTGGACCAGCTGGGAACGCCCTTTCAGAACTCTCTGTGCTATCTTGAAATTGCTAACTAATTTATTTGAAAAACTATGCAGCAAAATAAACTGTTTGCTTAATCTTAGTTCAAATATTGTTGACGGGGTTCCCACTAAGGGTCGTTAACAGCATGATTGATCTTAGTTTCTGTGATATGGGGGAACCATACAACGAGACACTACACTTCTAATACGTACATCGACAACACGGCGATTTGTTGTTCCACGGATGGTAACTGTGTGTTGAAACTCCTACTGATATCATACGGTCATTGGCTGCATTAAGATACTGTCACATGATGGGATATGAATGACGTAATTGGGGGGGGGGTTCCTCAGAATATTTTGCTGAGGGTGTGCCCAACCTTATGTTAATCCAATGCTCAGAAATTTATGGGCAGATTTATCAATATTTCATGCAGTGTGTGAAAGGGAGAGGGCAGGAATACACCATATTTAACACTATATGGCATACTCCTGTCTTCCCTTGCGCTGGTGCACTTTTGTCTGCCTAGCACCAGCGCAGGAACCCTTGTGTCATGGTGCAAGGGTGTCTGCATTGTAGACAGGATTGTTTTTGTGCACAATTAACCCTCTGAGGCTTCTCTCTCTTTTTATGTGTGCTGCAGAATGCAGCACCCATAGAAAGAGAGAAAAACGAGGAGAAATAAACATATTTCTCTTCTCTGCGCCTCCCCTGGGAAGGTGTGGCATTTTAATATACCCCAGGTCTACCACTTATGGTAAGTCTGGTAAAGGGCCAAAATCCATGGATACATGCATGGGAATACCCATGCTCCACGCATGGAACCCCTCCCTGGGCTGAGTAACGCAAAGCAGCAACATGCGCTGCCTTTAGTTACTCCAGATTTAGCAAGCAAAACAGGGCCACGCAGGGTGGCCTTGCATGGACTGATAAATCTGACCATAGTGTTGTGTTACCCTAGGTGACTCAAGGGCAATGCAGCACTTTGAGAAATCTGGCTCTCATGGTCTCTAAAATTTCGAAATCACAGACCTAGTTATTGGACTCTTACACCAGCCATGTGTGAATGGGAGCAAAAAAAACATCTTTAAAAATCCAAAAGATTTAGGGGCATATTTAGGGAAAGTGGCGCTGCACCCAGTGCAGTGTCACTTTCCATGCACCCCTTACCGCACTCCTACCGCCACCATGTGTGTGCCGTATTTAAAATAAGGTACACCATGGCACAGGGTAGGGGTCAATAGCGTCATTTTTTGTGACACTATTGAGTACTCCGCAGGAGTAGCGCCAAAATGTTGGCGCTACCCCTGCAGAATACATAGGGGCCCATTCTAAGTAATGGAAGCCCCCTTTTAACGCCTGCTCTGAGCAGGCGTTAAAAGTGCCGTAAAAAATGACACAATCTAAGAGGTTTCTTTGCACCATTTTTTCAGCTTTGCGTACATTATGCCTGGCGCAGTCATAATGTAGCGCAAAGGGTTACAAAGTGGCGCAATGTGATCATTGTGCCACTTTGTAAATATGACGTGAGGATTTTGAGCTGGTTGGGCCAAATTAGCATGAAAAAAAAGACGCTAAGGTGGCGCAAGGTGGCACTAGGGGCTTATAAATATGCCCCTAAATGTGCAGCCAACAGAGCTTTCTTCCCATGTTTCATCAGCCTGAGGCAAACTCTGAGGTCATTTCTGGTACCTGAGACAGAACTGTATCCAGCCGAGAAAGGAAGGATTTAGTAGATATTATTCAAAGACAAAGCTATGAATTCTCACTTAAATATTGGAAAGGCTCTCAAATACATAAAAAGCAACAGCAAAACCCACTAAAATGTCAGGGTAGCTAAAGCCAGTATTTCAAAGACATGCATATGACTTACACTCAGAGGGCACATCAGGGAGCCTGCCAGGCCAAGAACAGATCTAAGAAGTGGTTCTTCAACCTGCCAAACAAACAAAGGCAAAAATGTAAGAGAAATTCATCCGTTTAGAGAAAGTTTCATGCATCACAAAGATAATCCCTTCAGCTATTTATATCTGTTCATTTGTTTTAAGATGCAACACGATTGGATTTCGGACGCACTCCTAGCAAAAGTGCTTGCTGCACATAATACATCCATGCAAAAAAGCATCATTTTATATTGGGCCATTAAAAATCAATCTATGATATTACCTCCTGGGTACTAATAGGCCAAGCCGATAGATGTTTAAGTCACATGCTCTAATGTTTCAGGACAATTACCATATAAGCAACACTTTTTCTCTGTCTTATCAACTGAAGGCCCAGATTTACAAAACTGTCAGGCAACGCAGTGCAGCAGCTAAAAATGCTGTACTCTGTTGCGTGACAGGATGAGGGCAGGAGAGTGCCATATCTACAGAGATATGGCACTTCCCTCTCCTCTCTCTAGCGCAGCACAGAATTTTCCTGCAGAGCACCATGCACACACTTTTGCGCTATAGTGCAAGTGTGTGTGCATGAGTCTAGCAAAATACTGTGCTTGGACTTCATTTAAAACTTTTTCTACTTTACATGTGTGCTGTACAGTGCAGCACGAATGCAAATTCAGAAAAGAAGGGAGAAATAAATGCATTTCTCCTTTTAACACCTTCTTTCAAATGGTGTTAATTTTTGACACAAAACCCTGTCTACTGTTGTTAGTAGCTAGGGTTTTGCATCAAAAAGCATGGATGGTTGCATGGGAATGACCATGTACAACCCCTGTAACATCCCCTTGGTGCTAAGTAACGCAAAGCTGTGCTTTATTGTCCTTTGCATTCATTTTAGGGTACTTTCCAGCACAAAACAAGTTTTGCGCTGGAAAGTAAATGAGAAAAAAACATTTTGTGCTGGTTTGCATCACTTTTGTGACCAAACCCATTGCAAAATGGTTGTAAATCTACCTCCAAGTGATAGAATGTATAATAGTCGAAAAGGAATGAAATCATTATTCACAATGGCAACTAAAAGTGACAACAGACATTGGTGACTCTTTTAGAATATGCTTCAATCACATAACACAAATGCTTATTTTTTCTGTATTTTCATAGGTACACTATAAATGAGACGTATTTAATACATTTTTTCAAATGGCTTTTACACATTAGTTTTTAATAGACTTTTGAAAAAATCCCATGTACATAGCTTATTTTTTTATACAAAAAAGCATTAAGGCATGGCATAAGTTGAAACAAGTCAACTAGTCGCCCCTGAGATGATTGTGCTCCAAAGCTTAGCGTTGAGTGCGTTGGGCTCTGCTCTCTTGCAAGAGATAACTATGTTTGAGTGTTTATCAACAGGTGCCAAAAAGATGTTAGACCTAATTCTGAAGTGGGGAGTGTTCTGATGCAGAATAAATAACTTGCAGGTGCACTTTGTTCCTTTAACATAGACTGGCCCAAATAGGAAACACAATTTGATCTTAGAAATGAAGGCTGTGGTAGCTTCTGCCATGTTTTGACCCACTTACTAGTTAGAACAAGCACTGACCAAGCTTATTGGTTGTTGTAGGAAAGTACCATCTTGCCTGGAATGTTACCCCCATTTTCACTGTATGTATGTTTGTTTTTGCCCTTGTGTCACTGGGATCCTGGTAGGCAGGACCCCAGTGCTCATACTGTAGTGTATGCCCTGTATGTGTTCGCTGTGTGGTGCCTAACTGTATCACTGAGGCTCTGCTAACCAGAACCTCAGTGTTTATGCGCTCTCTGCTTTCTAAATTTGTCCCTGCAGGCTAGTGACTAATTTAACAAATTCTCATTGACACACTGGTACGCCCATATAATTCCCTTGTGTAGGAGGCTGGCCTGGCTTGTAGTGGGTACCAAGGGGTACTTACACTCTGTGCCAGGTCCAGTTATCCCTTATTAGTGTAGAAGAGGTGTTTCTAGCAGCTTAGGCTGATAGAAGGTAGCTATAGCAGAGCAGCTTAGGCTGAACTAGGAGACATGCAAAGCTCCTACTATACCACTGGTGTCATATGCACAATATCATAAGAAAACACAATACACAGATATACTAAAAATAAAGGTACTTTATTTTTATGACAATATGCCAAAAGTATCTCAGTGAGTACCCTCAGTATGAGGATGCCAAATATACACAAGATATATGTACACAATACCAAAAATATGCAGTAATAGCAGAAGGAAGTAATGCAAGCAATGTAAACTTCCAGTAGATTGCAATAGGAGCACATAGGTATAGGGGCAACACAAACCATATACTCCAAAAGTGGAATGCGAACCACAAATGGACCCCAAACCTATGTGAGCTTGTAGAGGGTCGCTGGGACTGTAGGAAAACAGTGAGGGTTAGAAAAATAGCCCACCCCAAGACCCTAAAAAGTAGGTGTAAAGTGCATCTATATTCCCCAGAGAACACAGAAGTCGTGATAGGGGAATTCTGCAAGGAAGACCAACACCAGCAACGCAACCAAAGTGGTTTTCAGGACTAGAGTACCTGTGGAACAAGGGGACCAAGTCCAAGAGTCGCGACAATGTCGAGAGTGGGCAGATGCCCAGGAAATGCCAGCTGAGGGTGCAAAGAAGCTGCCACTGGATGGTAGAAGCTGTGGATTCTGCAAGAACGAAGAGGGCTAGAAACTTCCCCTTTGGAGGATGGATGTCCCACGTCGCGATGAAGCTTGCAGAGGTGTTCCCACGCAGAAAGACAGCAAACAAGCCTTGCT
Source organism: Pleurodeles waltl (assembly GCF_031143425.1). Classification (NCBI taxonomy): domain Eukaryota; kingdom Metazoa; phylum Chordata; class Amphibia; order Caudata; family Salamandridae; genus Pleurodeles; species Pleurodeles waltl. Next base: position 1,558,537 of record NW_027150269.1, on the reverse strand, counting down.
AGCTGCAAGGGTTGCGGTTGAAGTTTTTGGGTGCTGCTGTGGCCCAGGAGGGACCAGGATGTTGCCACGTGGAGGAGGAGACAGAGGGGGTGCCCAGCAACTCAGTGAGCCCCCACAGAAGCAGGCAGCACCCGCAGAAGTACCTGAACAGGCACTTGGAAGGAAAGTGAACCGGAGTCCATGCAAAGTCACAAAAGGGAGTCCCACAACGCCGGAGGGCAACTCAGAAGGTTTTGAACTACAGGAAGGAGTGTCGGGGACCCAGGCTTGGCTGTGCATGAAGGAAATCCTGGAAGAGTGCACAGGAGCCGGAGCAGCTGCAAATCACGTGGTACCCAGCAATGCAGTCTAGCATGGGGAGGCAAGGACTTACCTCCACCAAACTTGGACTGAAGAGTCACTGGACTGTGGGGTTACTTGGACAGAGTTGCTGAGTTCCAGGGACCCCGCTCGTCAGGATGAGAGGGGACCCAGAGGACCAATGTTGCAGTCTTTAGGTGCCTGCGTTAGCAGGGGGAAGATTCCATCGACCAACAGGAGATTTCTTCGGAGATTCTGGTGCAGGGTGAAAGCAGGCTACCCCCAGAGCATGCACCACCTGGAAATAGTCGAGAAAGTCGGCAGGATGAGGCGCTACAATGTTGCTAGTAGTCGTCTTGCGACTTTGTTGTGGTTTTGCAGGCTTCCTGAGCAGTCAGCGTCAATCCTTTGGTAGAAGGTGAAGAGGGAGATGCAGAGGAACTCTGGTGAGCTCTTGCATTCGTTATCTCAAGAATTCTCCAAAGCAGAAACCCTAAATAGCCAGAAAAGGAGGTTTGGCTACCAGGTTAGGAGGATTGGCTACCAAGAGAGGTAAGAGCCTAGCAGAAGGAGCCTCTGATGTCACCTGCTGGCGCTGGCCACTCAGAGCAGTCCAGTGTGCCCCCAACACCTCTGTTTCTAAGATGGCAGAGGTCTGGGACACACTGGAGGAGCTCTGGGCACCTCCCCTGGGAGGTGCAGGTCGGGGGAGTGGTCACTCCCCTTTCCTTTGTCCAGTTTCGCGCCAGAGCAGGGCTGGGGGAATCCATGAACAGGTGTAGACTGGCTTATGCAGAGATGGGCACCATCTGTGCCCATCAAAGCATTTCCAGAGGCTGGGGGAGGCTACTCCTCCCAGACCTTCACACTTATTTCCAAAGGGAGAGGGTGTAACACCCTCTCTCAGAGGAAATCCTTTGTTCTGCCTTCCTGGGCCAGGGCTGCCTGGACCCCAGGAGGGCAGAAATCTGTCTGAGGGGCTGGCAGCAGCTGCAGTGGAGACCCCGGAAAGGCAGTTGGGCAGTACCCGGGTACTGTGCTAGAGACCCGGGGATCATGGAATTGTCCCCCCCAACACCAGAATGGTATTGGGGTGACAATTCCATGATCTTAGACATGTTACATGGCCATGTTCGGAGTTACCATTGTGACGCTATACATAGGTGTAGGAGGCTGGCCTAGTTTGTAGTGAGTACCAAGGGGTACTTACACTCTGCACCAGGTCCAGGTATCCCTTATTAGTGTAGAAGAGTTGTCTAGCAGCTTTGGCTGATAGAAAAGGGTAACTTAGCAGAGCAGCTTAGGCTGAACTAGGAGACATGCAAAGCTCCCACTATACCACCAGTGTCATATGCACAATATCATTAGAAAACACAATACACAGATATACTAAAAATAAAGGTACTTTATTTTTATGACAATGTGCAAAAGTATCTCAGTGAGTACCCTCAGTATGAGGATAGAAAATATACACAAAATATATGTACACAATATCAAAAATATGCAGTAATAGCAATAGAAAGCAATGCAAGCAATGTACAATCATAATAGATTGCAATGAGAGCACATAGGTATAGGGGCAACACAAACCATATACTCTAGAAGTGGAATGCGAACCACGAATGGACCCCAAACCTATGTGAGCTTGTAGAGGGTCGCTGGGACTGTAAGAAAACAGTGAGGGTTAGAAAAATAGCCCACCCCAAGACCCTGAAAAGTAGGTGTAAAGTGCACCTAAGTTCCCCAGAGAGCACAGAAGTCGTGATAGGGGAATTCTGCAAGGAAGACCAACACCAGCAATGCAACAACAATGGATTTCCATATGAGAGTACCTGTGGAACAAGGGGACCAAGTCCAAGAGTCACACTCAAGTCGGGAGTGGGCAGATGCCCAAGAAATACCAGCTGAGGTTGCAAAGAAGCTGCCACCGGATGGTAGAAGCTGTGGATTCTGCAAGAACGAAGAGGACTAGGAACTTCCCCTTTGGAGGATGGATGTCCAATGTCGTGAAGAAGCTTGCAGAGGTATTCCCGTGCAGAAAGATCACAAACAAGCCTTGCTAGCTGCAAGGGTTGCTGTTAGGGTTTTTGGATGCTGCTGTGGCCCAGGAGGGAACAAGATGTTGCCAATTGCGTGAGGAGACAGAGGGGGCATCCAGCAAGACAAAGAGCCCCCTCAAAAGCAAGCAGCACCCACAGAAGTTCCGGAACAGGCACTACGAAGAAGAGTGAACCGGAGCTCACCCGAAGTTACAAAAGAAGGTCCCACAATGCCGGAGGACAACTCAGGAGGTCATGCACTGCAGGTTTTAGTGTCAGGGACCTAGGCTTGGCTGTGCACAAACGAAATCCTGGAAGAGTGCACAGGAGCCGGAGCAGCTGCAAATCATGCGGTACCCAGCAATGCAGTCTAGCGTGGTGAGGCAAGGACTTACCTCCACCAAACTTGGACTGAAGAGTCACTGGACTGTGGGAGTCACTTGGACAGAGTTGCTGAGTTCCAGAGACCACGCTCGTCGTGCTGAGAGGGGACCCAGAGGACCGGTGTTGCAGTCTTATGGTGCCTGCGGTTGCAGGGGGAAGATTCTATCGACCCACGGGAGATTTCTTCGGAGCTTCTAGTGCAGAGAGGAGGCAGACTACTCCCACAGCATGCACCACCAGGAAAACAGTCGAGAAGGCAGCCGGATCAGCGATACAAGGTTGCAGTAGTCGTCTTTGCTACTTTGTTGCAGTTTTGCAGGCGTGCAGAGCAGTCAGCGGTCGATTCCTTGGCAGAAGGTGAAGAGAGAGATGCAGAGAAACTCTGATGAGCTCTTGCATTCGTTATCTAAAGAATTCCCCAAAGCAGAGACCCTAAATAGCCAGAAAAGGAGGTTGGGCTACTTAGGAAGGAGGATAGGCTAGCAACACAGGTAAGAGCCTATCAGAAGGAGTCTCTGACGTCACCTGCTGGCACTGGCCGCTCAGTGCAGTCCAGTGTGCCAGCAGCACCTTTGTTTCCAAGATGGCAGCGGTCTGGAGGTCTACAACAAGGCCGACAACATCATCGCACCGCACCTCCGAGACGTCATCAACGCCTCCCTCACCGCCGCCACCTTCCCAGAGAGCTGGAAACACGCAGAGCTCAACGCCCTCCTAAAGAAACCTATAGCAGACCCCACCGAACTCAAAAACTTCCGGCCCATCTCTCTCCTACCATTCCCCGCCAAAGTGATTGAGAAAATCGTCAACGCTCAACTCACCACCGCCCTGGAAACCAACGACTCCCTCGACCCCACACAGTTCGGTTTCAGGGCCAACCACAGCACCGAAACCGCCCTCATCGCAGCCACGGACGACATCCGAGCCCTGACCGACAAGGGAGAAACCGTGGCCCTCATACTCCTGGACCTCTCTGCAGCCTTCGACACGGTCTGCCACCGCACCCTGATACACCGCCTCAGCAACGCCGGCATCAGAGGCAAGGCCCTGGAATGGATCGCCTCCTTCCTCTCCGGAAGGACTCAGAGAGTCCGCCTGCCCCCCTTCAGATCCACAGCCACGGAGATCATCTGCGGCGTACCCCAAGGATCCTCCCTCAGCCCCACTCTCTTCAACGTCTACATGACCCCCCTGGCGAACATCGCACGCAAACACGGACTCGACCTCATATCCTACGCCGACGACACCCAGCTCATCTTATCCCTCACAAACAACCCCACCTCAGCTAGGACCAGACTACATGAAGGAATGAAGGAAGTAGCGAACTGGATGACAGACAGCCGGCTGAAACTGAACACAGATAAGACGGAGGTCCTCATCCTCGGCCCTACTCCCGCCGCATGGGACGACTCCTGGTGGCCCCCCGCCCTAGGCAGCACTCCCCAACCCACCGACCACGCACGCAACCTCGGCTTCATCCTGGACTCATCCCTCTCCATGACCAGACAGGTCAACTCGGTGACCTCGGCATGCTTCAACACCCTCCGCATGCTCCGCAAGATCTTCCGCTGGATCCCCACCGACACCAGGAAGACCGTCACCCACGCCCTCGTCACCAGCCGCCTGGACTAGGGGAACACCCTATACGCCGGCATCACCACCAAGCTGCAGAGGAAACTACAACGGATCCAGAACGGTGCCGCACGACTCATCCTGGACATACCCCGCCACCACCACATTTCCGGACACCTGAAGAGACTTCATTGGCTCCCAGTCAACAAGAGGATCACCTTCCGACTCCTCACCCACGCACACAAAGCCCTCCACGACCTCGGACCCAAAATCATCAACAACCGCGTCTCCTTCTACACCCCTCCGCGCACTCTACGCTCGACCGGACAGGCCCTGGCAGCCGTACCCCGCATCCGCAAAGCCACCGCCGGAGGAAGATCCTTCTCTTTCCTAGCAGCGAAAACCTGGAACTCTCTGCCCAGCCACCTTCGCGCCATACCTGACCACCTCTCCTTCAGAAGGCAGCTCAAGACCTGGCTCTTCGAGCACTGACCCCCCCCCCCTCCAGCGCCTTGAGACCCTTTATGGGTGAGTAGCGCGCTTTATAAATGCGATTGATTGATTGATTGATTGATTGGAGCACACTGGAGGAGCTCTGGGCACCTCCCCTGGGAGGTGCAGGTCAGGGGAGTGGTCACTCCCCTTTCCTTTGTCCAGTTTCGCGCCAGAGCAGGGCTGGGGGATCCCTGAACCAGTGTAGACTGGCTTATGCAGAAATGGGCACCATCTGTGCCCATTAAAGCATTTCCAGAGGCTGGGGGAGGCTTACTTCTCCCCAGCCCTGACACCTTTTTCCAAACGGAGAGGGTGTAACACCCTCTCTCTGAGGAAGTCCTTTGTTCTGCCTTCCTGGGCCAAGCCTGGCTGGATCCCAGGAGGGCAGAAACCTGTCTGAGGGGTTGGCAGCAGCAGCAGCGGCAGTGAAACCCCGGGAAAGGTAGTTTGGCAGTACCCGGGTCTGTGCTAGAGACTCGGGGGATCATGGAATTGTCTCCCCAATGCCAGAATGGCATTGGGGTGATAATTCCATGATCTTAGACATGTTACATGGCCATGTTTGGAGTTACCATTGTGACGCTATACATATGTAGTGACATATGTATAGTGCACGTGTGTAATGGTGTCCCCGCACTCACAAAGTCCGGGGAATTTGCCCTGAACAATGTGGGGGCACCTTGGCTAGTGCCAGGGTGCCCACACACTAAGTAACTTAGCACCCAACCTTTACCAGGTAAAGGTTAGACATATAGGTGACTCATAAGTTACTTAAATGCAGTGGTAAATGGCTGTGAAATAACGTGGACGTTATTTCACTCAGGCTGCAATGGCAGGCCTGTGTAAGAATTGTCAGAGCTCCCTATGGGTGGCAAAAGAAATGCTGCAGCCCATAGGGATCTCCTGGAACCCCAATACCCTGGGTACCTCAGTACCATATACTAGTGAATTATAAGGGTGTTCCAGTATGCCAATGTAAATTGTGAAATTGGTCACTAGCCTGTTAGTGACAATTTGGAAAGAAATGAGAGAGCATAACCACTGAGGTTCTGGTTAGCAGAGCCTCAGTGAGACAGCTAGTCATCACACAGGTAACACATACAGGGCACACTTATGAGCACTGGGGCCCTGGCTGGCAGGGTCCCAGTGACACATACAACTAAAACAACATGTATACAGTGAAATATGGGGGTAACATGCCAGGCAAGATGGTACTTTCCTACACAACCCCTCCCCCCAAACGAAGGACAATAAGACTAGCCATGGCCTGATGAGTCTTCATTGTCTAAGTGTAAATATCTGGAGAGTCCATCTGCATTGGAGTGGGTACTCCGAGGTCTATGTTCCACTATATAGTCCATTCCCTGTAGGGATATGGACCACCTCAACAATTTAGGGTTTTCACCTTTCATTTGTTTTAGCCAAAGTAGAGGTTTGTGGTCTGTCTGAACAATGAAGTGAGTGCCAAACAGGTATGGCCTCAACTTCTTCAGTGCCCAGACCACAGCAAAGGCCTCCCTCTCTATGGCAGACCAACGCTTTTCTCTAGGGGTCAACCTTCTGCTGATAAAAGCAACAGGTTGATCATGGCCCTCAGAATAAAGTTGTGATAAGACTGCCCCTACACATAATTCAGATGCATCAGTTTGGACAATTAATTTTTTGGAGTAACAGGGGCTTTTCAGGACAGGTGCAGAGCACATGGCCTGCTTCAGCTCCTCAAAAGCTTTCTGACAGCTAGGTGTCCACAATACAATTTTAGGCATCATCTTTGAAGTGAGGTCATTAAGAGGGGCTGCAATGGAGCCATAGTTCTTTATGAACCTCCTGTAGTACCCAGTGAGGCCTAAGAAGGCTCTCACCTGAGTCTGAGTTGTGGGGGAACCCAATCTATGACAGTTTGGATTTTCCCCTGAAGTGGTGCAATCTGTTCTCCTCCTACAAGGTGTCCCAGATAAACCACTTTCCCCTGCCCTATCTGGCACTTTGAAGCCTTGATAGTGAGGCCTGCCTTTTGCAGGGCCTCCAAAACTTTCCACAGGTGGACCAGGTGATCATCCCAGCTGGAGCTAAAGACAGCTATATCATCTAGATATGCTGCACTAAAAGCCTCCAACCCTTGCAGGACTGTATTCACCAACCTTTGAAACGTGGCAGGTGCATTATTCAAACCAAAGGGCATTACTGTGAATTGGTAGTGCCCTACAATGGTGGAAAATGCAGTTTTTGCTTTTGCATCCTCTGATAACTTGATCTGCCAATACCCTGCAGTCAAATCAAAGGTGCTTAGATACTTGGCAGATGCCAGTGTATCTATTAGCTCATCTGCCCTGCGTATAGGGTGAGCATCAGTTTTGGTTACCTGGTTGATACCTCTGTAGTCTACACAAAATCTCATTTCCCTTTTCCCATTTTTGGAATGAGGCTTTGGTACAAGTACCAAAGGAGAGGCCCATGGACTTTCAGAGTGCTCAACCACTCCCAGTTCAAGCATTTTCTGAACTTCTTGTTTTATGCAGTCTCTGACATGGTCAGGCTGCCTATAGATCTTACTTTTGACAGGCAAGCTGTCTCCAGTATCTATAGTGTGCTCACACCAAGAAGTAGTGCCTAGCACAGTAGAAAAGAGTTCAGAAAACTGACCGAGGAGATTTATGCAGTGGTCTTTCTGCTCAGCAGTAAGACAATCTCCCAGAACTACACCTTCCACTAGAGCATCTTGTTCTGTGGAAGAGAAGAGATCAGGGAGAGGGTCACTCTCTTTTTCCTGTCCTTCATCTGTTGCCATGAGCAGGGTGAGATCAGCCCTGTCATAGTAGGGTTTCAGGTGATTGACATGGAGCACCCTAAGGGGACTCCTGGCAGTGCCTAAGTCAACCAAGTAGGTGACTTCTCCCTTTTTCTCAACAATAATGTGGGGGCCACTCCATTTGTCTTGGAGTGCTTTGGGGCCACAGGCTCCAAGACCCACACCTTCTGTCCTGGTTGGTACTGAATCAGAACAGCCTTCTGGTCATGTCATTCCTTTTGGAGCTCTTGGCTGGCCTGAAGGTTTTTGCTGGCCTTTTTCATTTCTTCAGCCATTCTGGATCTTAGGCCAAGTACATAGTCCACTGTGTCTTGCTTAGGAGCTTTTAAAGGTTGTTCCCAACCCTCCTTCACAAGTGTTACAGGACCTCTTACAGGGTGTCCAAATAGGGGTTCAAAGGAGCTGAAGCGCACTCCTTTTTGGGGTACCTCCCTGTAACCAAAAAGGAGGCAAGGTAACAGTACATCCCATCTCCTCCGGAGTTTTTCAGAGAGTCCCATTATCATTCCTTTGAGAGTTTTATTAAACCTCTCAACCAGTCCATTTGTTTGTGGATGATAGGGTGTGGTGAACTTGTATGTCACACCACATTCCTTCCACATGGCCTTTAAGTAAGCAGACATGAAATTGCTTCCTCTGTCTGATACCACCTCTTTTGGGAAGCCCACCCTGGAAAAGATTCCCAGGAGGGTCTTTGCCACTGCAGGAGCTGTAGTGGTCCTTAGAGGAATTGCTTCAGGATATCTGGTGGCATGGTCCACTACCACCAAGATAAACCTATTGCCTGAAGCAGTAGGAGGGTCAAGGGGGCCAACTGTGTCAACACCTACCCTTTCAAAGGGAACCCCAACCACAGGCAGTGGAATAAGGGGTGCCTTTGGAGTGCCACCTGTCTTACCACTGGCTTGACAGGTTTCACAGGACTTACAAAATTCCTTTGTGTCCTCTGACATTCTAGGCCAATGAAACAAGGGGACAAGCCTGTCCCAAGTGTAGGAAAGTACCATCTTGCCTGGCATGTTACCCCCATTTTTCACTGTATATATGTTGTTTTAGTTGTATGTGTCACTGGGACCCTGTTCACCAGGGCCCCAGTGCTCATAAGTGTGCCTGAATGTGTTACCTGTGTAGTGACTAACTGTCTCACTGAGGCTCTGCTAATCAGAACCTCAGTGGTTATGCTCTCTCATTTCTTTCTAAATTGTCACTAACAGGCTAGTGACCAATTTTACCAATTTACATTGGCTTACTGGAACACCCTTATAATTCCCTAGTATATGGTACTGAGGTACCCAGGGTATTGGGGTTCCAGGAGATCCCTATGGGCTGCAGCATTTCTTTTGCCACCCATAGGGAGCTCTGACAATTCTTACACAGGCCTGCCACTGCAGCCTGAGTGAAATAACGTCCACGTTATTTCACAGCCATTTTACACTGCACTTAACTAACTTATAAGTCAACTATATGTCTAACCTTTACCTGGTAAAGGTTAGGTGCAAAGTTACTTAGTGTGAGGGCACCCTGGCACTAGCCAAGGTGCCCCCACATTGTTCAGAGCCAATTCCCTGAACTTTGTGAGTGCGGGGACACCATTACACGCGTGTACTACATATAGGTCACTACCTATGTGTAGCTTCACAATGGTAACTCCGAATATGGCCATGTAACATGTCTAAGATCATGTAATTGCCCCCTCTATGCCATCCTGGCATTGTTGGTACAATTCCATGACCCCAGTGGTCTGTAGCACAGACCCTGGTACTGCCAAACTGCCCTTCCTGGGGTTTCACTGCAGCTGCTGCTGCTGCCAACCCCTCAGACAGGCATCTGCCCTCCTGGGGTCCAGCCAGGCCTGGCCCAGGATGGCAGAACAAAGAACTTCCTCTGAGAGAGGGTGTTACACCCTCTCCCTTTGGAAAATGGTGTGAAGGCAGGGGAGGAGTAGCCTCCCCCAGCCTCTGGAAATGCTTTGTTGGGCACAGATGTGCCCAATTCTGCATAAGCCAGTCTACACCGGTTCAGGGGACCCCTTAGCCCTGCTCTGGCGCGAAACTGGACAAAGGAAAGGGGAGTGACCACTCCCCTGACCTGCACCTCCCCTGGGAGGTGTCCAGAGCTCCTCCAGTGTGCTCCAGACCTCTGCCATCTTGGAAACAGAGGTGCTGCTGGCACACTGGACTGCTCTGAGTGGCCAGTGCCACCAGGTGACGTCAGAGACTCCTTCTGATAGGCTCCTTCAGGTGTTAGTAGCCTATCCTCTCTCCTAGGTAGCCAAACCCTCTTTACTGGCTATTTAGGGTCTCTGTCTCTGGGGAAACTTCAGATAACGAATGCAAGAGCTCATCCGAGTTCCTCTGCATCTCTCTCTTCACCTTCTGCCAAGGAATCGACTGTTGACCGCGCTGGAAGCCTGCAAAACTGCAACAAAGTAGCTAAGACGACTACTGCAACTCTGTAACGCTGATCCTGTCGCCTTCTCGACTGTTTTCCTGTTTGTGCATGCTGTGGGGATAGTCTGCCTCCTCTCTGCACCAGAAGCTCCGAAGAAATCTCCCGTGGGTCGACGGAATCTTCCCCCTGCAACCGCAGGCACCAAAAAGCTGCATTACCGGTCCCTTGGGTCTCCTCTCAGCACGACGAGCGAGGTCCCTCGAATCCAGCGACTCTGTCCAAGTGACTCCCACAGTCCAGTGACTCTTCAGTCCAAGTTTGGTGGAGGTAAGTCCTTGCCTCACCTCGCTGGGCTGCATTGCTGGGAACCGCGACTTTTGCAGCTACTCCGGCCCCTGTGCACTTCCGGCGGAAATCCTTTGTGCACAGCCAAGCCTGGGTCCACAGCACTCTAACCTGCATTGCACGACTTTCTAAGTTGGTCTCCGGCGACGTGGGACTCCTTTGTGCGACTTCGGGTGAGCACTGTTTCATGCATCCTTGTAGTGCCTGTTTCTGGCACTTTTCTGGGTGCTACCTGCTGCTGAGAGGGCTCCTTGTCTTGCTCGACGTCCCCTCTCTCTCCTGGTCCAATTTGCGACCTCCTGGTCCCTCCAGGGCCACAGCAGCGTTCAAAAACCCTAACTGCACGATTTGCAGCTAGCAAGGCTTGTTGGCGATCTTTCGACGGGAAAATACTTCTTCACGACTCTCCACGGCGAGAGGGATCCGTCCACCAAAGGGAAGTCTCTAGCCCTTTTCGTTCCTGCAGAAACCTCAGCTTCTTCTGTCCAGTAGAATCTTCCTTGCATCCACAGCTGGCATTTCCTGGGCATATGCCCATCTCCGACTTACTTGTGACTTTTGGACTTGGTCCCCTTGTTCCACAGGTACCCTAGATTGGAAATCCACAGTTGTTGCATTGTTGGTTTGTGTCTTTCCTGCATTATTCCTCTAACACGACTTCTTTGTCCTTAGGGGAACTTTAGTGCACTTTGCACTCACTTTTCAGGGTCTTGGGGAGGGTTATTTTTCTAACTCTCACTATTTTCTAATAGTCCCAGCGACCCTCTACAAGGTCACATAGGTTTGGGGTCCATTCGTGGTTCGCATTCCACTTTTGGAGTATATGGTTTGTGTTGCCCCTATCCCTATGATTCCCCATTGCATCCTATTGTAACTATACATTGTTTGCACTGTTTTCTAAGACTATACTGCATATTTTTGCTATTGTGTATATATATCTTGTGTATATTTCCTATCCTCTCACTGAGGGTACACTCTAAGATACTTTGGCATATTGTCATAAAAATAAAGTACCTTTATTTTTAGTATAACTGTGTATTGTGTTTTCTTATGATATTGTGCATATGACACTAAGTGGTACTGTAGTAGCTTCACACGTCTCCTAGTTCAGCCTAAGCTGCTCTGCTAAGCTACCATTATCTATCAGCCTAAGCTGCTAGACACCGTATACACTAATAAGGGATAACTGGGCCTGGTGCAAGGTGCAAGTACCCCTTGGTACTCACTACAAGCCAGTCTAGCCTCCTACATTGGTTGTGCAGCGGTGGGATAAGTGCTTTGAGACTACTTACCACTCTTGTTATTGTACTTTTAATAAGAGAAAAATATACAAAACAAGGTCAGTGTATATACACATAGCCAAAACGTTTTGCATTTCCTCTTTTCACTCTTTTCTAAGTGCTGAAAAGTACTTCTAACTTTCTAAAAAGTTCTAAAAAGTTTTTAAAAACAATTTTCTCTGTCTTTCTTAAAGCTCTGACAAACTTTTTTCTCTTTTTCTATCACTTTAACTCTCTCTAAAAATGTCTGGCACAGGCCAAAATGTTGATCTGTCCAAACTTGCATATGATCACCTTAGCTGGAAAGGAGCAAGGAGTCTCTGCATAGAGAGAGGTTTGAGTGTAGGGAAGAATCCTTCCTTGGAACTGTTACTTAACATGCTTAGAGAACAAGATAAGGCTATAGGTGCCCCATCTGTTGAAAAAGTACCTAATAGTTCCCAATCTGATTCAGGGACTCCCCCAGGAAAAGATTCAGGAAAGAAACTTCCTAGCCTGCTAATTACTAGACAGTCTAGCATAGTTGGTAATGATGATGAGCCACACCATACAAATAGTGTTGTCTCACATCATAGCAAAAGCACTTATTCTCACCATACTGGTAGTAATGTTTCTGTTAGCCAAGCTGTTAGGGTGGCTTCTGTAAGGGACAGGTCTCCTTCTGTTCATTCCCATCATACCTCTGTATCTAGGAATGTCCCTCCCACCAACCCTGATGACAGAATGTTAGAGAGGGAACTCAATAAGTTGAGGGTGGAACAAACCAGACTGAAGCTTAAAAAGCAACAGCTGGATTTGGATAGACAGTCTTTTGAACTAGAGAAGGAAAGACAGAAGTTGGGTTTAGAAACCCATGGTGGCAGCAGCAGTATTCCCCATAGTCATCCTGTGAAAGAGCATGATTCCAGGAATCTGCATAAGATAGTTCCCCCTTATAAGGAGGGGGATGACATTAACAAGTGGTTTGCTGCACTTGAGAGGGCCTGTGTTGTACAGGATGTCCCTCAAAGGCAGTGGGCTGCTATCCTATGGCTATCATTTAGTGGAAAAGGTAGGGATAGGCTCCTTACTGTGAAAGAAAATGATGCTAATAATTTCCAAGTTCTTAAGAATGCACTCCTGGATGGTTATGGCTTAACCACTGAACAATACAGGATAAAGTTCAGAGAGACCAAAAAGGAGTCTTCACAAGACTGGGTTGATTTCATTGACCATTCAGTGAAGGCCTTGGAGGGGTGGTTACATGGCAGTAAAGTTACTGATTATGACAGCCTGTATAACTTAATCCTGAGAGAGCATATTCTTAATAATTGTGTGTCTGATTTGTTGCACCAGTACTTGGTGGACTCTGATCTGACCTCTCCCCAAGAATTGGGAAAGAAGGCAGACAAATGGGTCAGAACAAGGGTGAACAGAAAAGTTCATACAGGGGGTGACAAAGATGGCAACAAAAAGAAGGATGGTAAGTCTTCTGACAAGGGTGGGGACAAATCTAAAAATGAGTCTTCATCAGGCCCACAAAAACACTCTGGTGGGGGTGGTGGGTCCAAATCCTCCTTTAATCAGAACAAGGAAAAGAAACCATGGTGCTATTTATGTAAAATAAAAGGCCATTGGACAACAGATCCCAGTTGTCCAAAGAAAAGCACCAATGCTCCTACCACTACAACCCCTACTGCTACCCCTAGTGTCCCTACTAATAGCAGTGGTGGTGGGAGCAAACCTACTAATAGCCAATCCAAGGGAGTAGCTGGGGTCACTATTGGTAACTTAGTTGGGGTTGGCCTTGTAATGGAGGCCACAGAGGCTGTGTTAGTCTCTGAGGGGGCTATTGATTTAGCCACCTTAGCTGCTTGTCCCCTTAATATGGATAAGTACAAGCAGCTACCCCTAATAAATGGTGTTGAGGTTCAGGCCTACAGGGACACTGGAGCCAGTGTGACTATGGTCATAGAGAAACTGGTCCACCCTGAACAACACCTACTTGGTCACCAGTACCAAGTAACCGATGCTCACAACAACACACTTATCCACCCCATGGCTGTTGTTAATCTCAACTGGGGGGGGGTTACTGGTCCAAAGAAAGTTGTGGTAGCTTCAGATTTACCTGTAGACTGTCTATTAGGGAATGATTTGGAGACATCAGCTTGGTCAGATGTGGAGTTGGAGGCCCATGCAGCAATGCTGGGCATCCCAGGGCATATTTTTGCTTTGACAAGGGCTCAGGCCAAAAAGCAAAAAGGACAGGGAAGCTTGGATCCTGGAACAATGGACCAAGTGCTCCCTAAAGCTAGGGCTAGTAGAAGCAAACCACTTCCTACTATCCCTCCCTCTACAGTGGATTCAACTTCTGAGGAAGAAGAATTCCCTCCCTGTGCAGAACCTACACCAGAGGAGCTGGAAGCAGACACTGCTGAGCTTTTGGGTGAAGGGGGGCCTGCCAGAGAGGAGCTGAGTGTGGCACAGCAAACCTGTCCCACATTAGAGGGTCTCAGACAGCAAGCTGTCAAACAGGCTAATGGGGATGTCAGTGACTCTCACAGAGTTTACTGGGAGGACAACCTCTTGTACACTGAGCATAGGGATCCTAAACCTGGAGCTGCCAGGAGATTAGTGATTCCTCAGGAGTTCAGAAAGTTCCTCCTAACACTGGCACATGACATTCCCCTAGCTGGGCATCTAGGACAAATGAAAACTTGGGACAAGCTTGTTCCCCTGTTTCATTGGCCTAGAATGTCTGAGGACACAAAGGAATTTTGTAAGTCCTGTGAAACCTGTCAAGCCAGTGGCAAGACAGGTGGCACCCCAAAGGCACCCCTTATCCCACTGCCTGTGGTTGGGGTTCCCTTTGAAAGGGTAGGGGTTGACATAGTTGGCCCCCTTGACCCTCCTACTGCTTCAGGCAATAGGTTTATCTTGGTGGTAGTGGACCATGCCACAAGATATCCTGAAGCTATTCCTTTAAGGACCACTACAGCTCCTGCAGTGGCAAAGGCCCTCCTGGGAATATTTTCCAGGGTGGGCTTCCCAAAGGAAGTAGTATCAGACAGGGGAAGCAATTTCATGTCTGCATACTTAAAGGCCATGTGGAAGGAGTGTGGGGTAACTTACAAGTTCACCACACCCTATCATCCACAAACAAATGGACTGGTTGAGAGATTTAACAAAACTCTCAAAGGCATGATTATGGGTCTCCCTGAAAAACTCCGCATTAGATGGGATATCCTTTTACCATGCCTCCTTTTTGCCTACAGGGAGGTACCCCAGAAAGGAGTGGGCTTTAGCCCCTTTGAACTTCTTTTTGGACACCCTGTTAGGGGTCCACTCACACTTGTAAAGGAGGGTTGGGAACAACCTTTAAAAGCTCCTAAGCAGGATATTGTGGATTATGTACTTGGCCTCAGATCAAGGATGGCTGAGTACATGAAAAAGGCCAGTAAGAACCTTCAGGCCAGCCAAGAGCTCCAGAAGCAATGGCATGATCAGAAGGCTGTTTTGGTGCAGTACCAACCAGGACAGAAAGTGTGGGTCTTGGAGCCTGTGGCCCCAAGAGCACTCCAAGATAAATGGAGTGGACCCCACACAATTGTTGAGAAAAAGGGTGAAGTCACCTATTTAGTTGACTTAGGCACTGCAAGGAGTCCCCTTAGCGTACTCCATGTAAACCGCCTGAAACCCTACTATGACAGGGCTGATCTCACCCTGCTCATGGCAACAGATGAGGGACAGGAAGAAGACAGTGATCCTCTACCTGATCTCTTCTCTTCCACAGAACAAGATGCTCTGGTGGAAGGTGTAGTTTTGGCTGATTGTCTTACTGCTGAGCAGAAAGACTATTGCATAAACCTCCTAGATCAATTCTCTGAACTCTTCTCTACTGTGCCAGGTACCACTTCTTGGTGTGAGCACACTATAGATACTGGAGACAGCTTGCCTGTCAAAAGTAAGATCTATAGGCAGCCTGACCATGTCAGGGACTGCATAAAGCAAGAGGTCCAGAAAATGTTAGAACTAGGAGTGGTTGAGCACTCTGACAGTCCATGGGCTTCTCCTGTGGTACTGGTACCAAAACCCCATTCCAAAGATGGAAAGAAGGAAATGCGGTTTTGTGTAGACTATAGAGGTCTCAACTTGGTAACCAAAACTGATGCTCACCCTATACCCAGGGCAGATGAGCTCATAGATACACTGGCATCTGCCAAGTATCTAAGCACTTTTGACTTGACTGCAGGGTATTGGCAGATCAAATTGTCAGAAGATGCTAAACCTAAGACTGCATTTTCAACCATTGGAGGACATTACCAGTTTACTGTAATGCCTTTTGGTTTGAAAAATGCACCTGCCGCTTTTCAAAGGTTGGTGAACACAGTCCTGCAAGGGCTGGAAGCTTTCAGTGCAGCATATTTTGACGATATAGCTGTCTTTAGCTCCAGCTGGGATGATCACCTGGTCCACCTATGGAAAGTTTTGGAGGCCCTGCAGAAGGCAGGCCTCACTATCAAGGCTTCAAAGTGCCAGATAGGGCAGGGTAAGGTGGTTTATCTGGGACACCTTGTTGGTGGGGAACAGATTGCACCACTACAGGGGAAAATCCAAACAATTATTGATTGGGTTCCTCCTACTACACAGACTCAGGTGAGAGCCTTCCTATGCCTCACTGGGTATTACAGGAGGTTCATTAAGAACTATGGCTCCATTGCAGCCCCTCTTAATGACCTCACTTCCAAAAAGATGCCTAAAAAGGTATTATGGACAGCAAACTGTCAGAAAGCTTTTGAGGAGCTGAAGCAGGCCATGTGCTCTGCACCTGTCCTGAAAAGCCCTTGTTACTCTAAAAAATTCTATGTCCAAACTGATGCATCTGAATTAGGAGTAGGGGCAGTCCTATCACAACTTAATTCTGAGGGCCAGGATCAACCGGTTGCTTTTATTAGTAGGAGGTTGACCCCTAGAGAAAAGCGTTGGTCTGCCATTGAGAGGGAGGCCTTTGCTGTGGTCTGGGCTCTGAAGAAGTTGAGGCCATACCTGTTTGGCACTCACTTCATTGTTCAGACAGACCACAAACCTCTACTTTGGCTAAAACAAATGAAAGGTGAAAACCCTAAATTGTTGAGGTGGTCCATATCCCTACAGGGAATGGACTATACAGTGGAACATAGACCTGGGAGTAGCCACTCCAATGCAGATGGACTCTCCAGATATTTCCACTTAGACAATGTGGACTCATCAGGTCATGGCTAGTCTTATTGTCCTTCGTTTGGGGGGGGGGGGTTGTGTAGGAAAGTACCATCTTGCCTGGCATGTTACCCCCATTTTTCACTGTATATATGTTGTTTTAGTTGTATGTGTCACTGGGACCCTGTTCACCAGGGCCCCAGTGCTCATAAGTGTGCCTGAATGTGTTACCTGTGTAGTGACTAACTGTCTCACTGAGGCTCTGCTAATCAGAACCTCAGTGGTTATGCTCTCTCATTTCTTTCTAAATTGTCACTAACAGGCTAGTGACCATTTTACCAATTTACATTGGCTTACTGGAACACCCTTATAATTCCCTAGTATATGGTACTGAGGTACCCAGTGTATTGGGGTTCCAGGAGATCCCTATGGGCTGCAGCATTTCTTTTGCCACCCATAGGGAGCTCTGACAATTCTTACACAGGCCTGCCACTGCAGCCTGAGTGAAATAACGTCCACGTTATTTCACAGCCATTTTACACTGCACTTAAGTAACTTATAAGTCACCTATATGTCTAACCTTTACCTGGTAAAGGTTAGGTGCAAAGTTACTTAGTGTGAGGGCACCCTGGCACTAGCCAAGGTGCCCCCACATTGTTCAGAGCCAATTCCCTGAACCTTGTGAGTGCGGGGACACCATTACACGCGTGTACTACACATAGGTCACTACCTATGTGTAGCTTCACAATGGTAACTCCGAATATGGCCATGTAACATGTCTAAGATCATGGAATTGCCCCCTCTATGCCATCCTGGCATTGTTGGTACAATTCCATGACCCCAGTGGTCTGTAGCACAGACCCTGGTACTGTCAAACTGCCCTTCCTGGGGTTTCACTGCAGCTGCTGCTGCTGCCAACCCCTCAGACAGGCATCTGCCCTCCTGGGGTCCAGCCAGGCCTGGCCCAGGATGGCAGAACAAAGAACTTCCTCTGAGAGAGGGTGTTACACCCTCTCCCTTTGGAAAATGGTGTGAAGGCAGGGGAGGAGTAGCCTCCCCCAGCCTCTGGAAATGCTTTGTTGGGCACAGATGTGCCCAATTCTGCATAAGCCAGTCTACACCGGTACAGGGGACCCCTTAGCCCTGCTCTGGCGCGAAACTGGACAAAGGAAAGGGGAGTGACCACTCCCCTGACCTGCACCTCCCCTGGGAGGTGTCCAGAGCTCCTCCAGTGTGCTCCAGACCTCTGCCATCTTGGAAACAGAGGTGCTGCTGGCACACTGGAGTGCTCTGAGTGGCCAGTGCCACCAGGTGACGTCAGAGACTCCTTCTGATAGGCTCCTTCAGGTGTTAGTAGCCTATCCTCTCTCCTAGGTAGCCAAACCCTCTTTACTGGCTATTTAGGGTCTCTGTCTCTGGGGAAACTTTAGATAACGAATGCAAGAGCTCATCCGAGTTCCTCTGCATCTCTCTCTTCACCTTCTGCCAAGGAATCGACTGCTGACCGCGCTGGAAGCCTGCAAAACTGCAACAAAGTAGCTAAGACGACTACTGCAACTCTGTAACGTTGATCCTGTCGCCTTCCCGACTGTTTTCCTGTTTGTGCATGCTGTGGGGGTAGTCTGCCTCCTCTCTGCACCAGAAGCTCCGAAGAAATCTCCCGTGGGTCGACGGAATCTTCCCCCTGCAACCGCAGGCACCAAAAAGCTGCATTACTGGTCCCTTGGTTCTCCTCTCAGCACGACGAGCGAGATCCCTCGAATCCAGCGACTCTGTCCAAGTGACTCCCACAGTCCAGTGACTCTTCAGTCCAAGTTTGGTGGAGGTAAGTCCTTGCCTCACCTCGCTGGGCTGCATTGCTGGGAACCGCGACTTTTGCAGCTACTCCGGCCCCTGTGCACTTCCGGCGGAAATCCTTTGTGCACAGCCAAGCCTGGGTCCACGGCACTCTAACCTGCATTGCACGACTTTCTAAGTTGGTCTCCGGCGACGTGGGACTCCTTTGTGCGACTTCAGGTGAGTACTGTTTAACGCATCCTCGTAGTGCCTGTTTCTGGCACTTTTCCGGGTGCTACCTGCTGCTGAGAGGGCTCCTTGTCTTGCACGACGTCCCCTCTCTCTCCTGGTCCAATTTGCGACTTCCTGGTTCCTCCAGGGCCACAGCAGCGTCCAAAAACGCTTATCGCACGATTTGCAGCTAGCAAGGCTTGTTGGCGTTCTTTCGGCGGGAAAACACTTCTGCACGACTCTCCACGGCGAGCGGGATCCGTCCACCAAAGGGGAAGTCTCTAGCCCTTTTCGTTCCTGCAGAAACCTCAGCTTCTTCTGTCCAGTAGAAGCTTCTTTGCATCCACAGCTGGCATTTCCTGGGCATATGCCCATCTCCGACTTACTTGTGACTTTTGGACTTGGTCCCCTTGTTCCACAGGTACCCTAGATTGGAAATCCACAGTTGTTGCATTGTTGGTTTGTGTCTTTCCTGCATTATTCCTCTAACACGACTTCTTTGTCCTTAGGGGAACTTTAGTGCACTTTGCACTCACTTTTCAGGGTCTTGGGGAGGGTTATTTTTCTAACTCTCACTATTTTCTAATAGTCCCAGCGACCCTCTACAAGGTCACATAGGTTTGGGGTCCATTCGTGGTTCGCATTCCACTTTTGGAGTATATGGTTTGTGTTGCCCCTATCCCTATGTGTCCCCATTGCATCCTAATGTAACTATACATTGTTTGCACTGTTTTCTAAGACTATACTGCATATTTTTGCTATTGTGTATATATATCTTGTGTATATTTCCTATCCTCTCACTGAGGGTACACTCTAAGATACTTTGGCATATTGTCATAAAAATAAAGTACCTTTATTTTTAGTATAATTGTGTATTGTGTTTTCTTATGATATTGTGCATATGACACTAGGTGGTACTGTAGTAGCTTCACATGTATCCTAGTTCAGCCTAAGCTGCTCTGCTAAGCTACCATTATCTATCAGCCTAAGCTGCTAGACACCCTATACACTAATAAGGGATAACTGGGCCTGGTGCAAGGTGCAAGTACCCCTTGGTACTCACTACAAGCCAGTCCAGCCTCCTACAATACATTTTTTAGATCTGAAAATTTCATTTGATGAAGGTGAGCTGTATTTAGGCCTGTATACTAAACCCACTGCCAGAAATACCCTACTGTGATATAGTAGCAATCATCCCAGGAATTTAAGGGACAATTTACTGTTTGAGCGATTCTTGAGGATTAAACGTAATTGCACCAAGAAAGACGTCTATTTTTTGGAAGCCAAGACTTTAATGTCCAAATTGATTGAGAGGCTATCCATATAAACTGGTTCAAAGATCCCTGAAATGTGCCCAGTATTACAATCAACAAGCCTTACGCCAGGTCAGACAGAAAGCTGTTCACTCTCGCATGACTTGTGTCAAACTTTTGGTTCAGAGTCAAATGGAATAAAAAAGATTATTTTAAAAAACTGGCATTTATTAGCCTCCCTTGCCATTCCACTTGAGAAACTATTATTTGCCTTCAAAATGGATAAAAATTTGAGAGACAGTCTAGTGAGGGCCTAAATTGAACCAGAACCACGCACACTGAGTAACATCTGTGGGTTAACACATTGGGTCGGACATTACCCGTGTTGGAACTACATTGCATGTGCTTCAACTAGAATTATAAAAACATGTAGTCTAAATGAAAGAACTTGGCAGTTGAAAAATGTTACTAATTGTGGTTCTGAAAATGTTATTTATTGTATTCAATGCCCATGTTCCTTGTTTTACATTGGTGAAACAACTCAGGGGGTCAGAAAACGGATTATTCATCATCAATCACGAACACGGTGTAATGTTGTGAATCCTCCTATGGTTGAAATTACAATCTTATGAGACATGCCCCCAACGATATGAAATGGTTTGTACTTGATGTAAAACTCTCGAAAAGACGTGTAAATGTGGACCACCTGTTATCCATTAAAGAGAACCAATGGATTTGGCTTGAAGATAAAGTGAAGAAGGGTCTGAATCAACAGGTGGAATGGCAAATACTGGCAACGTCATAGATGGACTATTTTGAACTGAACTGTTAATGTGATTTATTCCAGAGATCTTAACCTCCACAGTTCTGTGCTTGCATTTACGGATGCTGAATCACTATCTAGTAGAGAGGTTATGGTCCCTTTCAGGGTTTCCTATTGTGTCCTTTTGTTTCTTATGGATGATATGAGGACTGTGAGTCCCTTTATCTGTACTTTCATCTCTGACATTAAGCTGCATTGGTTGTTTCTGGCTAATAATGCCCTGAGAATAATTGGTTGGGTCAATACTTTCTTTCTGTTTTATGGATAAGTTAGGCTCTGGGGCTACCTAGAGCAGGGTTGTGAAAGTGGATTTAGTATTGGAGAGCATTTAGTTGGGCCATTAGTGCATTTAAAGATGGCCGCCACAGTCATTGCAGTGGTCATGTTCATGTTACTAATTAGATGCTCCGCAATAGGGAGACAGACAGCGTGTGTATCTTACTAACACTGACTGAGCAGATGGCCTAGATCGATATTTTATTTATTAAGTTACTGAGGTCCACAATAGTAAACTTACGGTAATTACAACTGTCTCTAACCTCTGGGTATTTTTGCCATTTTAAAATGTCCTCCATAGTCACTGGAAGGGTCACATGACCTGTCACTTCCTCATTTAAACATGCCGGGAAGGTGGGAATGTTTCACTCCGACCCAGAGGGGTTGAGTGGATGCGGATGGAGACAGACGCTAACGGACCCATATTTAGGAGGTATGAATAAGCTGCAATGATGTTGTAAGGTGGTTAAGCAATTCTAATATTTCAATATTTGTGGATTTGTTTACTTGGCCTTGCAGGTTGAAGTCCCCTTGTGTGTTGCTATGGAGTCTATTTTTTCAACCTGTTGTAAGTAGCAGCATGTAGCTATTTGGGTTGGGAGCCTGACACAGTGTATTTTATGGTGCACGTTTTCTATGTTTTTAAGGTACTTTTTGAACTTTCTTTGTCATGTAGGTGGTGGCTTAAACTAGTATCCACACCTGGGTTTGTGGTGTTTTCTTGGGTTCAACAGGCGGTACACAAGGTGTGATTTGGTAGATTGCACGTACTGTTTTATAATTAATTTTCCATGTGTGTAGGTATTATTTTACAACACTGAGCCCTGATGATGGTCTGATGGACCTCTGACTGCCCTTACAGATCTAATCGTCAACATTACCTTCTCGTTTGACAAGCTGAATTGAAAGACCATGATATTGCTTTAACAGGAACTGAAAACCATGGCAATTATTGTGCAGGACTTGGTCAAGTGGAAGGTTATAACACCTTCCGAGATCTTCTGTTGGGATTCAATCTTGTAATCTGGGGGTTTATATACAATGTTGTTGTTTATGAGATGGACATTCATTATATTTGTTGTACATTTTTTGATCTTCCTGAATTGTATTGATTAATATATTGGATTTGAACATACAGAGTTGTCTTATTCATTAATTGAAGACTGTATCATGTGTACACAAACTATATCTAAACAATTCCTCTAGGAGCATTTTTAGGTGAGAAATGTTCTAAAAGTGGCATTTTCATAATTATAATTTAAAATCTAATTTTAAAATTAAGGAGTATTTATAATTCCAATTTAATAGATACCAAACATGAAATGCTTACTTTCAATTCCCCTAGTTTTCAACCACCCTTCTTTACCCCTCTTGCTCATTGTCTGCCTACAATTTGGTTTCATGACATCCATCTTTTCATTCCAGCAGAGACCTCATCCAACTTCCTTTATCAGGCTGCCACTGTTATATTTCCACATTTTCTTCGTAATCTTATTATTCCCAATTTTCTTTTCAGGTCACTAAACTTCCTGGTTTTTCCCTTAACCCTCTTTATTTCTCACACCTCCATGCTATTCTTTTTATCTTTCTATCACTCCTCTCGTCCTACTGTGCTCATGTTCACCCTGCCTCAACTCCTTAACCACTGTGAAATGGTTGGCTCCAGCTCTTTCCTTTTCTCTGTTTGCCTACTGCTATGAATTTTGTGTCTTACGCAAGATCTCCTACTTGTATTCTCTTTGCCATTCTTTGAGCTTTTTTATTATATGCTCTCTCTCCTTTCTGGCTCTCACTTTTTTTCAAACTCTTTTGCACAATTCTGGCTAGTTCTTTTCTATATATGCATTTCCCTGTAACCTTCATCCTCCCTTTTTGCTATTTCTTCCCTATTTTACCTCTCTTGACCCTTTTTCCCTCTGTCATAAATCTCCTTACTCTTGCTATAACATGTCCTTTTTCATTCTATCACTCACTTTCTTTGTGTCCCTCTAGGTCTTCCTATCACTCTAGGTCCACCACTCTACAGGGATTTCTCTCCTTTTTCATCCCATCTCCCTTTCACATTTTCTTTCCACTTTAGTATTCCCTGCATGACAGTAGGCAGCAGTGCAAACCTTTCTAACAAAACCGGACCAGCATGGGAAAGAGGTATCCAAGCTTCTCACTCAAATCATGAAAACTATGGGCAGCAGCTGCAGACATCTCCTTCATGAAACAGATACGTCGCATGAAACAAAGAACAGTACAAGCTTCCTTCACAGAATTATTACAGTATGGGAAACAAAGAACAATAAGCAATGTGTAAAAGGAGCAGCAGCTGTGCACGGTGCTTATTTCATATAAGAAAGAGTGCCAGTGCCAAAAGCTCTGATGAAAAGCCCAGGGCCAGTATTATTAAAGATCATCATGGCAAATACAAAGGCTGCATAGTCTTCAATCTTCCTAATGTCTCTTTAAGTAACTGCTAGACACTCCCGCTCCTTTTATCTCACTCCTACAGGTCCCACTTTACTTCCCTTATGACATTTTTCCATCTTTTTCCTCCTTACTTGTCTGCCCCTTTGTGTGTTTTCTATCTCCTGTTCTCTGGAAATGGCAGATGACGAAAAACAGGTGTTAATACCCACAAATGAGTGCCAATGGCCCCCAATGGTATTCCAATTCAAATTAAGCAGTGGCTGTGGAAGCAGCTGTCACCAAAACAGCAGCAGAGCAAGCCTACCTCACAAAAGAGGTGACGCATGAACTGTGTGAAGGGAAAGATGTCCACAGCTTGTAAATGGCACACTGTCACTTGCAAGCTAGTGTTTTATCCAGAAGCACCATGCAAACAGCTATTTCTTATTCCACATTTGGAAATGCAAACAATGCACTCGCAAAACTACCAGTCCCAGAATCCTGCAGAACAGAGATTTTGGCTCAAAAAGAATTAGAACTGAAATGTTCCACATGACATGAGATTGTCTGTGTCTGAACCCGTGTGTCTTTATTTGTTTATCCAACTCTGTCAAATAGCCAAGGAACTAATTTTTGAGCGGTAATATGTGTTCTGGTTTGCACTTTTATGGCAATTGCCGAATACAGTTATTCGACCGACCGAAATAGGACTGATTAAACTGCTACAATGAGCCGTTGATTTCAGGAGTCATATCAGTTTCAGTTGAATAATACCCTTTAAGAAGTATGTTTTGATTCTGGCAACAGTGATTTGAGAGTGATATTATTTTAGGCTTTAGGGTTGTCTGTAGGATCGATCCACTATGCTTTAAAAATATCATGTTTATTTTACTGATGTGTGTGATTCACATCACAGTGCAGTCACACAC
Organism: Pleurodeles waltl; assembly: GCF_031143425.1. Lineage (NCBI taxonomy): Eukaryota > Metazoa > Chordata > Amphibia > Caudata > Salamandridae > Pleurodeles > Pleurodeles waltl. Next base: position 1,534,062 of record NW_027150269.1, on the reverse strand, counting down.
TGTCTATGAAAAAGTTCCTATAGTTCTTAGTGTACTGTGGTTTGCCCCAGGTTATTTTACAGCAGTTAACCTTTTGTCTTTTGCCCCAGGGCATTTAAACCAAAGATATAAAAATGTGCAGTTAGGAAAATGCAATCATCACAATAAAGAGGCTGGCTAGGCTCCTCAGTGGCCCATGTTGACTTCTCTATGTGTCCTGTGGATGTGACATTGGCACATGCTCAAATTTTTTAGTTTGAGGAACACTAAAAACACCTTGTCCCAGACTCTGACATCTCCACTCCTTCTCTAATGCTTCAATCAGTGGCACTGCATGTAAAAAAGCAGTGAGGAAAAGGAGAAAAAAGAAACTCACTTTCTACTGCACATCACACTTTTTGCAGGCTGTTTGGTGCATGCTTACTCTGGAGAGGACTTTCCCTTCCCCAGAGAGGTTGCAAAGAAGGGCCAATATAGCTCAACAAGGGCAGCGGAGTCCTGCTTTTTCAGTATGAAATCTGCCTTCTCCCCTTGGCATGGTGTATTTTATGGCCCTTATATTGCTGCAACAAAGACCCAGCAATCAATCAATCAGGTGTTATTTGTATAGAGTGGCTTGTCACCAGATTAGGTGTCCAGGTGCTTTGCTGCAGGTGTTTATTAAAAAAACCTGTTTTTCAGTCTTTTTTTTAAGTGAGTCAGCAAGGGTGCCGTGCAGAGGTGAAGGGGGAGAGTGTCCAGGCTTCGGTGGCAAAGTGGGAGAAGGAGCGTTCTCAGTATGGTAGTGGCATATGGGTGGTAACTTTGCGAGGGAGATGTGTGCCGAGTGGAGGCAAAGATGCTGGTTCAGGTAGACGGTTCCTTGGTTATTGTGTGCTTTGTAGGCATGGGTCAGGATCTTGAAGTGACATCTGTTCTGGATCGGGAGTCAATGGAGGTCTGTCAGTGCTGGTTGATGTGGGCTCTCTTGGGCAGGGTGAGGATCACTATGGCAGCTGCGTTCTGGATCATCTGGAGTCTTTGCAAGAGTTTGGTGGTAGTGCCTGCGTAGAGTGCATTGCCATGCTCCAGTCAGCTGGTGATGAGGGGCCCTGTGTCACTGTCTTCCTCATGCTGGGGGAGGCACTTAAAGATCCTGCAGAGCATATGGAGCATGTGGAAGCAGGCTGCGGAAACGGCGTTGACATGGCATTTCATGGAGAGTTCACTGTAGAGAATGATGTCTAGGTTGTGAATGTGATCTTTCGGTGTGGGGATGGGTATGAGCTCTGCTGGCCACCAGGAGTCGTTCCAGAGGGTTGAGTGTCTGCCGAAGATCAGAACCTCTGTTTTTTCCATGTTGAGCTTAAGACAGTTGTCCTTCATCCAGGCGGAGATGTTTTTCATACAGTTGTGGAAGTTGGTTTTAATCTTGGTGGGGTCTGTTTAGAGCGAAGGTCGAGCTGCGTGTCATCCATTTAAGAGATGATGCTGATGTCATGCAATCTCACAATGTCTGTGAGTGGTATCATGTAGACATTGAAGAGTGTTGGGCTTAGGGAGAAGCCTTGGGGGATGCCATAGATGATGTGCTTGACCTGTGAGGAGAAGGGGGAGGCAGACTCTCTTGGTGCATCCCATGAGGAAGGATGCCATCCACCTGAGCGCATTTTCTGTGATCCCAATCTGGTATAGTCAGTTGATCATTCTGTTGTGGGAGACGTGTCAAAGGTGGCGGGGAGGTCGAGCAGGTTCAGGGCGGCTGCTTCTCCTCTGTCAAGTAGGCCATGCATATAGTCAATTGTAGCGATCAGAGCTGTATAGGTGCTATGATTGATATGAAGCCTGATTGGGAGGGTTCTAGTAGGTTTTTTCTCTCCATGTGTTCAGTGAGTTGGAGGTTAATGGCTTTCTCCAGGAGTTTGGTGGGGGAACGGTAGGAGAGAGATCGAGCGGTAGTTCTGGACCTCGCTAGTGTCTGGTGAGAGCTTCCTAAGGAGGGGTCTGATCTCTGTATGTTTTCAGGCTTCTGGAAAAGTGGCCATGGTTAACAAGGAATTGAGGATTGTGGTGAGTTGGCAGCTGATCTAGTTTCTTCCAAGGTTGAAGATCCTATTGGGGCAGGGGTGGATGGGTGGTCCTGAGTAGATGGTGCTCACAAGTGTGATCATTTCAGCCAGCGTGAGTTGCTCGTTGTGTTCCTTTGGAGGAGGAACATGAAGTTTTGGGGGCACCTCCGACATGGACAACGCATGAAATTCCCACACCGCGTGTGCTGTGGGGCCGTTTGCTACTCCCCTGGTTTTGGGGCATCCTTCATGCTACAGCACATTTCATCCATGGCCTGAAGAGATATGATCACACCACCCTGAGGGAACTCCACTGGCTCCTCTTGCCTGTCCGTACCATCTGTAAACCCAGTGGCATCATTAAGAAAGCTATCATGACCAGCACCCCCACTTGTCTTGCAGACAAGCTCACTGTGAGAAAGTGCCTCTTTCTAGCCTTGTTACCCCCACTTTTGGCCTGTTTGTGAGTGTATGTCAGAGTGTTTTCACTGTCTCACTGGGATCCTGCTAGCCACGGCCCAGTGCTCATAGTGAAAACCCTATGTCTTCAGTATGATTGTTATGTGTCACTGGGACCCTGCTAGTCAGGACCCCAGTGCTCATAAGTTTGTGACCTATAGGTATGTGTTCCCTGTGTGATGCCTAACTGTCTCACTGAGGCTCTTCTAACCAGAACCTCAGTGGTTATGCTCTCTCTGTACAAATTGTCACTAACAGGCCAGTGACCAATTTCACCAATTCATATTGGCATACTGGAACACCCTTATAATTCCCTAGTATATGGTACTGAGGTACCCAGGGTATTGGGGTTCCAGGAGATCCCTATGGGCTGCAGCATTTCTTTTTTCCACCCATAGGGAGCTCTCACAATTCTTACACAGGCCTGCCCTTGCAGCCTGAGTGAAATAACATTCACGTTATTTCACAGCCATTTACCACTGCACTTAAGTAACTTATAAGTCACCTATATGTCTAACCTTTACCTGGTAAAGGTTAGGTGCTAATTTACTTAGTGTGTGGGCACCCTGGCACTAGCCAAGGTGCCCCCACATTGTTCAGGGCAAATTCCCCGGACTTTGTGAGTGCGGGGACACCATTACACGAGTGCACTATACATATGTCACGACATATGTATAGCGTCACAATGGTAACTCCGAACATGGCCATGTAACATGTCTAAGATCATGGAATTGTCCCCCCAATGCCATTCTGGCATTGGGGAGACAATTCCATGATCCTCCAAGTCTCTAGCTCAGACCGGGGTACTGCCAAACTACCTTTCCCGGAGTTTCACTGCAGCTGCTGCTGCTGCCAACCCCTCAGACAGGTTTCTGCCCTCCTGGGGTCCAGCCAGGCTTGGCCCAGGAAGGCAGAACAAAGGACTTCCTCAGAGAGAGGGTGTTACACCCTCTCCCTTTAGAAAAAGGTGTCAGGGCTGGGGAGGAGTAGCCTCCCCCAGCCTCTGGAAATGCTTTGATGGGCACAAAGGGTGCCCATCTCTGCATAAGCCAGTCTGCACCGGTTCAGGGATCCCCCAGCCCTGCTCTGGCGTGAAACTGGACAAAGGAAAGGGGAGTGACCACTCCCCTGACCTGCACCTCCCCTGGGAGGTGCCCAGAGCTCCTCCAGTGTGCTCCAGACCTCTGCCATCTTGGAAACAGAGGTGCTGCTGGCACACTGGACTGCTCTGAGTGGCTAGTGCCAGTAGGTGATGTCATAGACTCCTTCTGATAGGCTCCTCCAGGTGTTGCTAGCCTATCCTCTCTCCTAGGTAGCCAAACCTCCTTTTCTGGCTATTTAGGGTCTTTGCTTTTGGGAATTCCTTAGATAACGAATGCAAGAGCTCATCAGAGTTCCTCTGCATCTCGCTCTTCACCTTCTGCCAAGAAATCGACTGCTGACCGCGCTGGAAGCCTGCAAAACTGCAACAAAGTAGCAAAGACAACTACTGCGACCTTGTAACGCTGATCCTGCCGCCTTCTCAATTGTTTTCCTGGTGGTGCATGCTGTGGGGGTAGTCTGCCTCCTCTCTGCACTAGAAGCTCCGAAGAAATCTCCCGTGGGTCGACGGAATCTTCCCCCTGCAACCGCAGGCACCAAAGAACTGCATCACCGGTCCTCTGGGTCTCCTCTCAGCACGACGAGCAAGGTCCCTTGAACTCAGCAACTCTGTCTAAGTGACTCCCACAGTCCAGTGACTCTTCAGTCCAAGTTTGGTGGAGGTAAGTCCTTGCCTCCCCACGCTAGACTGCATTGCTGGGAACCACGTTTTTTGCAGCTGCTCTGGCTCCTGTGCACTCTTCCAGGATTTCCTTTGTGCACAGCCAAGCCTGGGTCCCCGGCACTCTAACCTGCAGTGCACGACCTCCTGAGTTGTCCTTCGGCGTCGTGGGACCTTCCTTTGTGACTTCGGGTGAGCTCCGGTTCACTCCACTTCGTAGTGCCTGTTCCAGCACTTCTGCGGGTGCTGCTTGCTTCTGAGTGGGCTCCTTGTCTTGCTGGACGCCCCCTCTGTCTCCTCACACAATTGGCGACATCCTGGTTCCTCCTGGGCCACAGCAGCATCCAAAAACCCTAACCGTGACCCTTGCAGCTAGCAAGGCTTGTTTGCGGTCTTTCTGCACGGAAACACCTCTGCATGACTCTTCACGACGTTGGACATCCATCCCCCCAAGGGGAAGTTTCTAGCCCTTGTCGTTCTTGCAGAATCCACAGCTTCTACCACCCGGTGGCAGCTTCTTTGCACCCACAGCTGGCATTTCCTGGGCATCTGCCCACTCCCGACTTGATCGTGACTCTTGGACTTGGTCCCCTTGTTCCACAGGTACTCTCGTCAGGAAATCCATTGTTGTTGCATTGCTGGTGTTAGTCTTCCTTGCAGAATTCCCCTATCACTACTTCTGTGCTCTTTGGGGAACTTAGGTGCACTTTGCACCCACTTTTCAGGGTCTTGGGGTGGGCTATTTTTCTAACCCTCACTGTTTCCTTACAGTCCCAGCGTCCCTCTACAAGGTCACATAGATTTGGGGTCAATTCGTGGTTCGCATTCCACTTCTAGAGTATATGGTTTGTGTTACCCCTATCCCTAATTGCCCCTATTGCATTCTATTGTGACTATACATTGTTTGCACTGTTTTCTATTGCTATTACTGCATATTTTGGAATTGTGTACATATATCTTGTGTATATTTGCAATCCTCATACTGAGGGTACTCACTGAGATACTTTGGCATATTGTCCTAAAAATAAAGTACCTTTATTTTTAGTATATCTGTGTATTGTGTTTTCTTATGATATTGTGCATATGACACTAGAGGCACTGTAGGAGCTTCACTCGTCTCCTAGTTCAGCCTAAGCTGCTCTGCTAAGCTACCTTTTCTATCAGCCTAAGCTGCTAGACACCCCTCTACACTAATAAGGGATACATGGACCTGGTGCAAGGTGTAAGTACCCTTTGGTACCCACTACAAGCCAGGCCAGCCACCACGACTGGTGGCTCTCGGCACACTCTCAGCCAGGATACCATTGGATTGTCGCTAAGAAGTGTAAAAAAGAAAAAAACAAGCTAGCAGGCCTTTTCCTTCTATACACCCAGGAACAACATCCACATATCCACCAGGACGACCCCAACTCCGCTTCAATTTAGGAAAAAGCTGAATGCTCACTTCTTTAAAAAAATGCTAAATCACAGGGAACTAACTACCCTCAACCCAACTCCATCTCCTCCTACTTGATAACTTCATGTTTGTCTTTGACCATGTCAGTGCTCCGCTGACTTTTAGCTAGGTTTCTGCAATGGAAATGCCAAACACATGCATACATACATACATACATACATAAAACGTTGCCCCCTATAACACCTCTGTAGCATTTTTGCATGCATTACTGAGCACAACCAATTGCTCTAGATATAATTGACATAGTGCCCTGCAGAGGACAGGTGTAAACCATGTGCCAAAGTGAATTGCAGTGCAATGTATTTAACTTTTTCCTGGCTCAATGCAAGTAAAGATGTTCGTAACTGAGAAGTGGAAGAGCCTTGTTTTTTTTTCCTGAATTGCAGCCTGCTTTATGTAAAATAATGTCTCCCAGCTATTCAGCTTATGTGCACTGGTAAATATAAGACTTTGCACTGATCATTAAGAAATTTGCAAAGAAGGTGCGACCTGAGCTGACCACAACGATGTCATCAGCTTAGAGCAGCTAAAGTGAGTGGCAGTCAGGGAAAAGAAGCTGTTTATAGCTATCTCTCTACAGTCCTGAAGAATGGGTTTCCTCAGCCCTGAAGAGCGATGTCAGAATGCTAGTGTCTGGAAAGCGGGCTCGACTACCAGCGGCTGATGTTTTTCTTTTTCCAGGCATCATAACAATTATCACTGTGTTTTCCTAAAAAAGGAGTGTATCTTGACATATCCTGTCAGAGTTTAGTCCTAGGGAAATCACAGTTATTGTTGTTGTGCATAACAAACAAAGCAGGTCATAAGAGGTTGTTGCTACATCCCAGTGCAGTGCAGAACTGCACATAGAACTGTAGCACAGGCTGCCTTCTTCATGTGTTTTACTGCCAAGAAAAATACTGCCAGACCATGAGACACACACTGGGACTTGTTTGATTTGTAGTGCAGCACTCAACATCTGTACACAGTTTATTGATTGTTTTTCCTTCAAGCCATTTGAAATGGAAAAGTGCTCTTACAAGTCAGCTTCATAACCACATAGTCTTTGAACCATGAAGATTAAATCTTGATGGAATTCCAAGTCATTTTCCACAGTAATTAATGAATTCAACATTAACCTTAAAGATCGCTTGTGGGGCAAATTTTTTTAGAGTTTGATCCTTAAGCTTCATATTTTTCCCTACATTTAATTTAAGGCAAAATGTTTTTTTATGAGATATCTGCTACTAATCCCTACCTGTTACCGAATTTAAACACTCGCTTTTTCCTTACAAATTACCTTTAATCTATACCTCAATATTAAATGAAAGGACAGATAGGAATATATGGTTGAAGATTTTTCTTAAGAAAAAGAGAGTAAATTCAAAGAACCGCCCAAACATTTGGAGATAGAAGGTAACTTTTTAAGATCCAAGTTGTGCTAGATAAAGATGGTTTGAATTCATAGTATCACCTGAATGAGATGAGATAGTCAATTATTAGAACAAAACACAAAATTAAAGAAAGTAAATATCGTACAAGTTTTGATCTCCTCCAATGCCCATGATAAGGATCAAACACATTTCTATTGCCAACCACCACTAAATTATCTGCTTTAGAGTTGAGTTGAAGTTAAGGAAAAATAAAAGAAGAAGCTGATTTAAAACACATCGCTACCTAAAGTGAGGATTATCTGAATTTCATTGGCCTACATGTATAAGTCAAATCAGTGTTAGCACCTGATAATACTAAGAGCCTGCATATACTGTAGACATAAAATATTATAGGCAACATAGAACACCTCTAGGTTTCCCAGAAGTAAGAACTGTTATCACTTTAGAGCAGGCAGAGATAAATTCAGAGACTGTAAAACCTAGGGCTTTATCTACAACATTTTGGAGCAGGGCAGCACCTCAAGCCTTCTTGCTGCGCTGCCCTGCATCATAACAAAAGGGCAGGAATTTGCTGTATCTACAAGATACAGTGCATTCCTGTCCTCTTCCCCTGCGCTGGTGCACAAATTGATGCCACGTGCCAATGCAGGCATCCTTGCGTAATGCTTGTAAATCTGGGAATGCATCAAAATCCATGGGTGTTGTGTGGGAACACCCACGCAACACCCATGGAAATGCCTACCTGACTCAAAGTAAGGCAACATAGCGACTTGCACTGCATTGCCTTACTCCATATCTACAAGGCCATGTAATGCCTTGCAAAGTGGCTTTGCATGGCTTTGTAGATATGGGTTAGTAGCCTGCACCGCTGGTAGGTCACAAAAAGTGACGCACCAGCGGCTCAGGCCGCTTGTAAATGAGGTCCCTAATTCCACAAGATAGTGCACCAGAAATGTGTGGTTGGCGTTGTTGAATGCAGTCCATGAGTCATGTAAGACTAAAGCACAATATTAATCCTACCTATATAATATGTAGGCCATTCAAGACCATGCGTAAAACATAACAGGTTCGTGTTGAATAAATTGTAAAGGATCTGTGATGATTATTACACTGGAAATCCATTTGTTTTCTTTTTTCTGTTATTGTGGTGCAAGATTAATCAAATTTAGAATATAGAACTTACCATAGATAGATTTATTCCTCCTTCTTGTTGCTGTTAAGCTAACTGAAACCATGATACTGACCCCCTGCTATTATAATAAAGCAGATAACATTGATACCTTCTGCCATTTAGGCTCAATCAGGTGCCTTAGGGTTAAGGCAATTCCTTACGCCATATTGATATCTAACACACAGCCAACCTACTGAAAGGTATATAAGGAAATGTGCTGTATGTTGAAAGTTGACTTATTTGTCAGTTTTAGATAAACAATTTACTTCGTCAAATCCTGTTCGACCATTCAAACATTTTGCAAAAGCAAACATTTGACAAATAAAAACGAACTAGGCTGATAAATCCCTAACACAAATTAATTGTAAATATTTTTTACCAGTTTCTTCATCAGCTCCGCCAATGGATCCCTTACGTTATTTACTAGTTTGTCCTAAAACACAAAATGTCAAACAATGAATGAATGAATGCTTATAACTACTTTGAATGCTAACAAGTATATAAACATCAGAATATCGAAAGTTTTCCCTTAACCCTTTAAGGTGCACTGATAAGCATAAAGGCACACTTTGCATATGGCCACATTCACAAAATTAATTGAACAGATGCAGAGTCTATCACATACTTTGGGCCCAAACACAGGTCAGGGTAGTGCCGCCATGTTCCTCTTCTCACGTACATTTTTAGTGCAGTTATCTTGCATTTTCTGTTTTTATGAAGGAGCTTAAGAGTAAAACAGACTTCAAAGCAATTTTGCTTCCAGACTGACCTTGGATGTTCCCTTGGTGACTGAGGGCCCATATAAAGAAACATACGAAATGAGCAGAAAGCTCATCAAACATGTGCATTTTGCATTTCATGAATGTATGTCACGACATCTGCAATAATATGAGTGACATATGCACATCACCTTGTTGTGCATGGTGTAAACTCCAGTAAATATAGATTCTTGTCGTATTGCTACCACTGTGGAACAACAATGACTGGAAATGCTATTCTATTCAATGGTTGCTCAGGCCCATATTTATGGGCTTTTGATGCAAGTCGCTTTGCTGTGCTGCCCTGCATCAAAGGGAAGGAGCAGGAAAGCACTTTATTGAAGCAATACTGTGCATTCCTGTCCTTTCCCACTGTGTTAGTGCCATTTGGCAGCCTAGTGCAAAACAGGCACCCTTGCAACATTGAGCAAGTGTCTCTGCATCGTAGACAGGATTGTTTTTGTGCAGGGAGGGCACCTTCCTGCTCAAAAACAATCCTGGGAGACTTTTTCCTCTTCCTATGTCTGCCGCATAATGCAGACATAAAAAGAGAAAAATAAACTGAGGAGAAATAAAGATATTTCTTCTTGTTACGCCTACCCTGGAAAGGCGCAATGGTTTGGTGCATCCTGAGGTGAACAAGGTCTTGTAGATCTGGGGATGCATCAAAATCCTTGGGCGCTGTGTGGGAACACCCACGCAATACCCATGGAATGCCTCCCTTGCACAGAATAAGGCAACGCAGCGATTTGCGCTGCCTTGCTTTACTCTATATCTATGAGGCCATTCAAAGCCATGCAAAGTCATCCTGACATTTTAATTGGTGCCTGAAAATTGCTTGGGGCAGCAGGTGCTATTACAACAATAATATACTTGTAAACTGGACGCCCACACCGGAAGTCAATGCCTGGTCCGGTGGCACCGGTCGCACCACCTTAGATCCCGCCCATGATACACTGTTAATTAATTTTCAAACAAACTGGAATCATTCATCTGGTATCTCTACTTAGTTGGCTGTGTTACCCCCCTGATGTCCTAATGAATACCTCAATGAACTTTTTATAATGATCAAAACAACAGTTTTTTTTCTGCATCCTGCATAACTTTGTATATGAAGTATTTATTGTTTTACATAAAGCTAAATACTATTGTTCTGTTTTCCTATTACCAATTAAACATGGGTATATGGGGTTTTCTTTTATGTGTCTTCATACTGACTTTCCTTCACTGCTGAGATAACACACAAGAAATACGTAGTTTGTTGATTGCACGACCTGCTCATTTTCACCATGTGGCCATTATTTTAGAGCTTAAGCGTAAAAGATCAGGAATTGTGCATAAACTCCAGTACTATTCAAATGAATAAAGTCTCTTATATAATGCTTTTGTCTCAACACTTGTAATGTTTGCATATTTCTTAAATAAATTAATCCCAGTAACTGGTAAACCACATTTCTCTCTGAAAGCTGATAGCTTCACAAATTCCTCATGAAAAGTCTTGACATTTCACTGAAATTATGCAATTTTGCACACCCCTAGTTAATGCTTTTGGGTTCACTTTATGTGTTATCAGGGCTGTAGTCAATGCATAATTGATCTTCTCTCTAACGTATCCTTTGTGCCTTTGTGTTTGTGGTTTCATCGTGGGAAACTATGTTAGACCTACAAGAATGCTGACTAAGGCCATGATTACGACCCTGGCAGTCTTCTGACCGCCAGGGCCGCAATGATGGTCTGACCGCTGCCAAAGCGGTGGTCCGACCGCTTTGGCGGCAGTCAGACCACCACAATATGACTGTGGCAGTTCGTCCACGGTCAGACCGCCAGCACTGCTAGTTTCCCTCCACTGGAGGGACTAGTAGTGCTGGCAGTCCTAATCCACCAGGGCAGTGCTGCAAGCAGCGCCACCCTGGGGATTACGAGCCCCCTCTTTGCCAGCTTTTAGATGGAGGTAGCACCACCATGTAAAGGCTGGTGGAGACGGGCTGCAGGGGGCCCCATGGGGGCCCCTGCATTGCCCATGCACTTGGCGTTTTCACTTTCTACTGTGCATACAGTGAAAAGCGCAATGGGAGCTGTTGCACCCTACGCACAGCAACATTGCCGCCGGCTCAATTATGAGCCAGCATCAATATTGTGGGCTGTTTCCCGCTGGCCAGTGGGCTGAAACACCGTTTCCACCCACTGACCCCGCGGGGAACTTGTAATGGGGCCCATGAGAAAGCAGCCACACTGGCGGCAACCTGACTGCAGGAGTTTGGCGGGCGGGCTTTTCTGCCCACAAAACTCAAAAGCGCCACATAAAGCGCCAGAGCTATCATCAGAGGATGTTCCCTCATTTGCAGGGGGCATGAACCCCTGCAAATGAGGGAAACCCCTTTGCCTCTGCAAACACGCCCTATCATACACGAGGGTGCAGAGGCAAAGAAGCTGTCAGGAGGCGCACTGAAAGTGCGCCACCTAAATGGTGGCACACTATGGGTACGCACCTTTATGGTAGCCCTCTGAAAGGGTAAAATGGGGTCCCATTGATTCCCCCAGACATCTTCTTGCAGGCAAGTGCAATCACTCACTGCACCTGCCTGCAAGGGGATCTCTCATCCCCCCTAAAAGTGCAGATGGGTTCCTGCCTGCACTGAGAAACACGGAGCAGCTTCAAAGCAGCCACTCTGTTTTTTACATGAGTGCGGTGTCCCAAGGGCAGTGCGAGTTAGTGGCTGCCTTGGGGACAGCCCATTCATTCTGATACAGCTTATTTTCCTTTTTTGCGCTGGGTGCACCTATTTAAAGGTACACCCGGTGCAAACAAGGAAAATGTGCTGTATCTATGATACGGCCCCTAATGATCTGGGTGTGACAAACACACATGTGGCCTGATATGTGAGTTGACGTGGGACTTGAATGAAATGTGGATTACACAAAAGAACTGCCCTCCCTGCTGGTCACCTTCTATGGACCAAGGAGTGACAGGAAATTCTTTAGGTTTTGGAAATACTACCAAAAATGTCCTGCGTATGACTGCAAAATTTGTTTATCACTATGTAGAACTGTTTTGAAATAAGTTGCAGGTAATAAAAAGAAAACGTCCACAACAACATTATCTAATTGTAAATAAGTTGTAAAAATCAGGATTTACTATTAATGCGCTATATTTATTGGAAAAATGAAAACAACATTTTCAAAAACAAATCACGGTCAAAACTATGGGGGTCATTACGATTTTGGCGAACAGACAAGCCCGTCCACCGAAATCCCAACGGGGAGGTTGCTGCCATTGTGGCTGCCTCCACACCGGCCCCATTTTGAGTTTCCCTCTGGGTCAGCAGGCGGAAACCTCAGTTTCCGTCTGATGTCCCAGCAGGAAACAGCCTACAGCATTGTCCCCGGCTCGTATTAGAGCTGGAGGCAATGAGTGGTGGTCAGGGTGCAGCAGCAGCCTCACAATGTTCACTGTCTGTGAAGCAGACAGGGAACTTTGTGAGAGTGGTGGCCAGGGGGGCCCCTGTACTACCCATGCCAAGTGCATGGGCAATGCAGGGGCCCTCCTGGGGCCACTTGCACCAGTTCTCCACCAGCCTTTTCATGGCGGTGAAACCGCTTTGAAATTGCTGGTGGAGAGCCAGGTCGTATTCCCCAGGGCTGTGCTGCATGCGGCACTGCCTGGCGGATTAGGACCGCCTGGACAGCCAGTCCATTGGGACGTGGAATTCTGGCGGTGCTGGCGTTTCGACTGCAGCATGAACGCCACGCCCATAATGTGTCAGTCAGACCGCCACCAAAGAGGTCAGACCACCGCTTTAGCGGCGGTCTGATCCCCACCGCGAACCTGGCTGTTGTAATGAGGCCCTATGTGTTGTGGTAAGTGTAATGAAGTTAAAGACATGGTGGGTATATAATCAATTAAAAATTAATTAATTATATGTTTAATAAAAAGAATGTTACAATACATTTTTAAATTAAAGAAGTTGTTAAAATGTATTACAAGTTAACAATAAATATGTTTCATTTTTATATTTGTTCAACAATAAATTAGACTTTTGATTTGATTATTTGTCATTTAATTTAACGTAATTCTTTTATTTTTTTATGTTGCTAATTCCATTATGCTCTATAGGGTGGTTGTTGCTTCATCAGTAGTCAGCCATGTGTGATGTTGGACTTTGTATCATTTTGTTTTGGCAGTAATAATGCATACTTGTATATTTAGCTCCACTCACTCAGGGGGTGAAGGAGTGTATGTAGGAAAGTACCATCTTGCCTGGCATGTTACCCCCATTTTTCACTGTATTTATGTTGTTTTAGTTGTATGTGTCACTGGGACCCTGTCATCCAGGGCCCCAGTGCTCATAAGTGTGCCTGAATGTGTTACCTGTGTAGTGACTAACTGTCTCACTGAGGCTCTGCTAATCAGAACCTCAGTGGTTATGCTCTCTCATTTCTTTCAAATTGTCACTAACAGGCTAGTGACTAATTTTACCAATTTACATTGGCTTACTGGAACACCCTTATAATTCCCTAGTATATGGTACTGAGGTACCCAGGGTATTGGGGTTCCAGGAGATCCCTAAGGGCTGCAGCATTTCTTTTGCCACCCATAGGGAGCTCTGACAATTCTTACACAGGCCTGCCACTGCAGCCTGAGTGAAATAACGTCCACGTTATTTCACAGCCATTTTACACTGCACTTAAGTAACTTATAAGTCACCTATATATCTAACCTTTACCTAGTAAAGGTTAGGTGCAAAGTTACTTAGTGTGAGGGCACTCTGGCACTAGCCAAGGTGCCCCCACATTGTTCAGGGCCAATTCCCGGGACTTTGTGAGTGCAGGGACACCATTACACACGTGCACTACATATAGGTCACTACCTATATGTAGCTTCACAATGGTAACTCCGAATATGGCCATGTAACATGTCTATGATCATGGAATTGCCCCCTCTATGCCATCCTGGCATAGTTGGCACAATCCCATGATCCCAGTGGTCTGTAGCACAGACCCTGGTTCTGCCAAACTGCCTTTCCTGGGGTTTCACTGCAGCTGCTGCTGCTGCCAACCCCTCAGACAGGTTTCTGCCCTCCTGGGGTCAAGCCAGGCTTGTCCCAGGATGGCAGAACAAAGGACTTCCTCTGAGAGAGGGTGTTACACCCTCTCCCTTTGGAAAATGGTGTGAAGGCAGGGGAGGAGTAGCCTCCCCCAGCCTCTGGAAATGCTTTCATGGGCACTTTTGGTGCCCATTTCTGCATAAGCCAGTCTACACCGGTTCAGGGACCCCTTAGCCCTGCTCTGGCGCGAAACTGGACAAAGGAAAGGGGAGTGACCACTCCCCTGACCTGCACCTCCCCTGGGAGGTGTCCAGAGCTCCTCCAGTGTGCTCCAGACCTCTGCCATCTTGGAAACAGAGGTGCTGCTGGCACACTGGACTGCTCTGAGTGGCCAGTGCCACCAGGTGACGTCAGAGACTCCTTCTGATAGGCTCCTTCAGGTGTTGCTAGCCTATCCTCTCTCCTAGGTAGCCAAACCCTCTTTTCTGGCTATTTAGGGTCTCTGTCTCTGGGGAAACTTTAGATAACGAATGCAAGAGCTCATCCGAGTTCCTCTGCATCTCTCTCTTCACCTTCTGCCAAGGAATCGACTGCTGACCGCGCTGGAAGCCTGCAAAACTGCAACATAGTAGCAAAGACGACTACTGCAACTCTGTAACGCTGATCCTGCCGCCTTCTCGACTGTTTTCCTGGTGGTGCATGCTGTGGGGGTAGTCTGCCTCCTCTCTGCACTAGAAGCTCCAAAGAAATCTCCCGTGGGTCAACGGAATCGTCCCCCTGCAACCGCAGGCACCAAAGAACTGCATCACCGGTCCCTTGGGTCTCCTCTCAGCACGACGAGCGAGGTCCCTCGAATCCAGCAACTGTGTCCAAGTGACCCCCACAGTCCAGTGACTCTTCAGTCCAAGTTTGGTGGAGGTAAGTCCTTGCCTCCCCACGCCAGACTGCATTGCTGGGAACCGTGACTTTTGCAGCTACTCCGGCCCCTGTGCACTTCCGGCGGAAATCCTTTGTGCACAGCCAAGCCTGGGTCCACGGCACTCTAACCTGCATTGCACGACTTTCTAAGTTGGTCTCCGGTGACGTGGGACTCCTTTGTGCAACTTCGGGTGATAACAGTTTCACGCATCCTTGTAGTGCCTGTTCCTGGCACTTCTCCGGGTTCTACCTGCTGCTGAGAGGGCTCCTTGTCTTGAACGACGTCCCCTCTGTCTCCTGACGCAATTTGCGACATCCTGGTCCCTCCTGGGCCACAGCAGCATCCAAAAATGCTTACTGCATAATTTGCAGCTAGCAAGGCTTGTTGGCGGTCTTTCGGCGGGAAAACACTTCTGCATGACTCTCCACGGCGTGTGGGATCCGTCCTCTAAAGGGGACGTCTCTAGCCCTTGTCGTTCCTGCAGAAACCTTAGCTTCTCCTATCCAGTAGAAGCTTCTTTGCACCCACAGCTGGCATTTCCTGGGCATCTGCCCATCTCCGACTTGCTTGTGACTTTTGGACTTGGTCCCCTTGTTCCACAGGTACCCTCGACTGGAAATCCATCGTTGTTGCATTGCTGGTTTGTGTCTTTCCTGCAGTATTCCCCTATCACGACTTCTTTGTCCTTTGGGGAATTTTAGTGCACTTTGCACTCACTTTTCAGTGTCTTGGGGTGGGCTATTTTTCTAACCCTCACTATTTTCTAATAGTCCCAGCGACCCTCTACAAGGTCACATAGGTTTGGGGTCCATTCGTGGTTCGCATTCCACTTTTGGAGTATATGGTTTGTGTTGCCCCTATCCCTATGTGTCCCCATTGCATCCTATTGTAACTATACATTGTTTGCACTGTTTTCTAAGACTATACTGCATATTTTTGGTATTGTGTACATATATCTTGTGTATATTTCCTATCCTCTCACTGAGGGTACACTCTGAGATACTTTGGCATATTGTCATAAAAATAAAGTACCTTTATTTTTAGTATAACTGTGTATTGTGTTTTCTTATGATATTGTGCATATGACACTAAGTGGTACTGTAGGAGCTTCACTCGTCTCCTAGTTCAGCCTAAGCTGCTCTGCTAAGCTACCATTATCTATCAGCCTATGTTGCTAGACACCCTATACACTAATAAGGGATAACTGGGCCTGGTGCAAGGTGCAAGTACCCCTTGGTACTCACTACAAGCCAGTCCAGCCTCCTACATTGGTTGTGCAGCGGTGGGATAAGTGCTTTGAGACTACTTACCACTCTTGTCATTGTACCTTTCATAAGAGAAAAATATACAAAACAAGTTCAGTGTGTGTACACATAACTAAAAAGTTTTGCATTTCCTCTTTTCACTCTTTTCTAAAGTGCTGAAAAGTACTTCTAAACTTTCAAAAAGTTCTTAAAAGTTTAAAAAGTTTTTTTTCTGTCTTTCTAAAAAGCTCTGACAAACTTTTTTCTCTTTTTCTATCACTTTAACTCTCTCTAAAAATGTCTGGCACAGGCCAAAATGTTGATCTGTCCAAACTTGCATATGATCACCTTAGCTGGAAAGGAGCAAGGAGTCTCTGCATAGAGAGAGGTTTGAGTGTAGGGAAGAATCCTTCCTTGGAATTGTTACTTAACATGCTTAGAGAACAAGATAAGGCTAAAAGTGCCCCATCTGTTGAAAAAGTAGCTAATGGTTCCCAATCTGGTCCAGGGACTCTCCCAGGAAAAGATTCAGGAAAGAAACTTCTCAGCCTGCCCATTACTAGACAGTAGAGCATAGTTGGTACTGAGGTGGAGTCACATCATACAGATGGTGTGCTCTCACATTACACTGTCAGCCAAGCTGTTAGGGTGCCCTCTGTAAGGGACAGGTCTCCTTCTGTTCATTCCCATCATACTTCTGTGTGTAGTAATGTCCCTCCCACCAACCCTGATGACAGATTGTTAGAGAGGGAACTCAATAAGTTGAGGGTGGAACAAACCAGACTGAAGCTTAAAAAGCAACAGCTGGATTTGGATAGACAGTCTTTAGAACTAGAGAAGGAAAGACAGAAGTTGGGTTTTGAAACCCATGCTGGCAGCAGCAGTATTCCCCATAGTCATCCTGCAAAAGAGCATGATTCCAGGAATCTGCATAAGATAGTTCCCCCTTATAAGGAGGGGGATGACATTAACAAGGGGTATACTGCACTTGAGAGGGCCTGTGTTGTACAGGATGTCCCTCAAAGGCAGTGGGCTGCTATCCTATTGCTATCATTTAGTGGAAAAGGTAGGGATAGGCTCCTTACTGTGAAAGAAAGTGATGCCAATAATTTTACAGTTCTTAAGAATGCACTCCTGGATGGTTATGGCTTAACCACTGAACAATACAGGATAAAGTTCAGAGAGACCAAAAAGGAGTCTTCACAAGACTGGGTTGATTTCATTGACCATTCAGTGAAGGCCTTGGAGGGGTGGTTACATGGCAGTAAAGTTACTGATTATGACAGCCTGTATAACTTGATCCTGAGAGAGCATATTCTTAATAATTGTGTGTCTGATTTGTTGCACCAGTACTTGGTGGACTCTGATCTGACCTCTCCAAGAATTGGGAAAGAAGGCAGACAAATGGGTCAGAACAAGGGTGAACAGAAAAGTTCATACAGGGGGTGAAAAAGATGGCAAGAAGAAGGATGGTAAGTCTTCTGACAAGGGTGGGGGCAAATCTAAAAATGAGTCTTCATCAGGCCCACAAAAACACTCTGGTGGGGGTGGTGGGTGTAGGAGGCTTGACTGGCTTGTAGTGAGTACCAAGGGGTACTTGCACCTTTCACCAGGCCCAGTTATCCCTTATTAGTGTATAGGGTGTCTAGCAGCTTAGGCTGATAGATAATGGTAGCTTAGCAGAGCAGCTTAGGCTGAACTAGGAGACGTGTGAAGCTACTACAGTACCACAAGTGTCACTTGGACAATACCATAAGAAAACACAATACACAGTTATACTAAAAATAAAGGTACTTTATTTTTATGACAATATGCCAAAGTATCTTAGAGTGTACCCTCAGTGAGAGGATAGGAAATATATGTGAGAAGGTAGCCTCTTTCTAGCCTTGTTACCCCCCACTTTTGGCCTGTTTGTGAGTGTATGTCAGGGTGTTTGTCACTGTTTTCACTGTCTCACTGGGATCCTGATAGCCAGGCCTTAGTGCTCATAGTGAAAACACCATGTTTTCAGTATGGTTGTTATGTGTCACTGGGATCCTGCTAGTCAGGACCCCAGTGCTCATAGGTTTGTGGCCTATATGTATGTGTCACTGGGACCCTGTCACACAGGGCCCCAGTGCTCATAGGTGTGCATGTATATGTTCCCTGTGTGGTGTCTAACTGTCTCACTGAGGCTCTGCTAACCAGAACCTCAGTGGTTATGCTCTCTCATTACTTTCAAATTGTCACTAACAGGCTAGTGACCATTTTTACCAATTTACATTGGCTTACTGGAACACCCTTATAATTCCCTAGTATATGGTACTGAGGTACCCAGGGTATTGGGGTTCCAGGAGATCCCTATGGGCTGCAGCATTTCTTTTGCCACCCATAGGGAGCTCTGACAATTCTTACACAGGCCTGCCACTGCAGCCTGAGTGAAATAACGTCCACGTTATTTCACAGCCATTTTACACTGCACTTAAGTAACTTATAAGTCACCTATATGTCTAACCTTTACCTGGTAAAGGTTAGGTGCAAAGTTACTTAGTGTGTGGGCACCCTGGCACTAGCCAAGGTGCCCCCACATTGTTCAGAGCCAATTCACTGAACTTTGTGAGTGCGGGGACACCATTACACGCGTGCACTACATATAGGTCACTACCTATATGTAGCTTCACCATGGTAACTCCGAATATGGCCATGTAACATGTCTATGATCATGGAATTGCCCCCTCTATGCCATCCTGGCATTGTTGGTACAATTCCATGATCCCAGTGGTCTGTAGCACAGACCCTGGTACTGCCAGACTGCCCTTCCTGGGGTTTCACTGCAGCTGCTGCTGCTGCCAACCCCTCAGACAGGCAGCTGCCCTCCTGGGGTCCAGCCAGGCCTGGCCCAGGATGGCAGAACAAAGAACTTCCTCTGAGAGAGGGTGTGACACCCTCTCCCTTTGGAAAATGGTTTGAAGGCAGGGGAGGAGTAGCCTCCCCCAGCCTCTGGAAATGCTTTGTTGGGCACAGATGTGCCCAATTCTGCATAAGCCAGTCTACACCGGTTCAGGGACCCCTTAGCCCCTGCTCTGGCGCGAAACTGGACAAAGGAAAGGGGAGGGACCACTCCCCTGACCTGCACCTCCCCTGGGAGGTGTCCAGAGCTCCTCCAGTGTGCTCCAGACCTCTGCCATCTTGGAAACAGAGGTGCTGCTGGCACACTGGACTGCTCTGAGTGGCCAGTGCCACCAGGTGACGTCCGAGACTCCTTGTGATAGGCTCCTTCAGGTGTTAGTAGCCTTTCCTCTCTCCTAGGTAGCCAAACCCTCTTTTCTGGCTATTTAGGGTCTCTGTCTCTGGGGAAACTTTAGATAACGAATGCATGAGCTCAGCCGAGTTCCTCTGCATCTCCCTCTTCACCTTCTGATAAGGAATCGACCGCTGACCGCGCTGGAAGCCTGCAAACCTGCAACATAGTAGCAAAGACGACTACTGCAACTCTGTAACGCTGATCCTGCCGCCTTCTCGACTGTTTTCCTGCTTGTGCATGCTGTGGGGGTAGTCTGCCTCCTCTCTGCACCAGAAGCTCCGAAGAAATCTCCCGTGGGTCGACGGAATCTTCCCCCTGCAACCGCAGGCACCAAAAAGCTGCATTACCGGTCCCTTGGGTCTCCTCTCAGCATGACGAGCGAGGTCCCTCGAATCCAGCGACACCGTCCAAGTGACCCCCACAGTCCAGTGACTCTTCAGCCCAAGTTTGGTGGAGGTAAGTCCTTGCCTCACCTCGCTGGGCTGCATTGCTGGGAACCGCGACTTTGCAAGCTACTCCGGCCCCTGTGCACTTCCGGCGGAAATCCTTCGTGCACAGCCAAGCCTGGGTCCACGGCACTCTAACCTGCATTGCACGACTTTCTAAGTTGGTCTCCGGCGACGTGGGACTCCTTTGTGCAACTTCGGCGAGCACCGTTTCACGCATCCTCGTAGTGCCTGTTTCTGGCACTTCTCCGGGTGCTATCTGCTTCAGTGAGGTCTCTTTGTCTTGCTCGATGTCCCCTCTCTTCGCAGGTCCAATTTGCGACCTCCTGGTCCCTCCTGGGCCCCAGCAGCGTCCAAAAAGGCCAAACGCACGATTTGCGTGTAGCAAGGCTTGTTGGCGTCCATCCGGCGGGAAAACACTTCTGCACGACTCTCCAAGGCATGGGGGATCCATCCTCCAAAGGGGAAGTCTCTAGCCCTTGTCGTTCCAGCAGTATTCACAGTTCTTCAGCCTAGTAAGAGCTTCTTTGCACCAACCGCTGGCATTTCTTGGGCATCTGCCCATCTCCGAGCTGCTTGTGACTTTTGGACTTGGTCCCCTTGTTCCACAGGTACCCTCAGACAGGAATCCATCGTTGTTGCATTGCTGATTTGTGTTTTCCTTGCATTTTCCCTCTAACACGACTATTTTGTCCTTAGGGGAACTTTAGTGCACTTTGCACTCACTTTTCAGGGTCTTGGGGAGGGTTATTTTTCTAACTCTCACTATTTTCTAATAGTCCCAGCGACCCTCTACAAGGTCACATAGGTTTAGGGTCCATTCGTGGTTCGCATTCCACTTTTGGAGTATATTGTTTGTGTTGCCCCTATCCCTATGTTTCCCCATTGCATCCTATTGTAACTATACATTGTTTGCACTGTTTTCTAAGACTATACTGCATATTTTTGCTATTGTGTATATATATCTTGTGTATATTTCCTATCCTCTCACTGAGGGTACACTCTAAGATACTTTGGCATATTGTCATAAAAATAAAGAACCTTTATTTTTAGTATAACTGTGTATTGTGTTCTCTTATGATATTGTGCATATGACACTAAGTGGTACTGTAGTAGCTTCACACGTCTCCTAGTTCAGCCTAAGCTGCTCTGCTAAGCTACCATTATCTATCAGCCTAAGCTGCTAGACACCCTATACACTAATAAGGGATAACTGGGCCTGGTGCAAGGTGCAAGTACCCCTTGGTACTCACTACAAGCCAGTCCAGCCTCCTACAATATACACAAGATATATATACACAATAGCAAAAATATGCAGTATAGTCTTAGAAAACAGTGCAAACTATGTATAGTTACAATAGGATGCAATGGTGAAACATAGGGATAGGGGCAACACAAACCATATACTCCAAAAGTGGAATGCAAACCACGAATGGACCCCAAACCTATGTGACCTTGTAGAGGGTCGCTGGGACTATTAGAAAATAGTGTGAGTTAGAAAAATAACCCTCCCCAAGACCCTAAAAAGTGAGTGCAAAGTGCACTAAAGTTCCCCTAAGGATAAAGAAGTCGTGTTAGAGGAATAATGCAGGAAAGACACAAACCAACAATGCAACAATGATGGATTTCCAATCTAGGGTACCTGTGGAACAAGGGAACCAAGTCCAAAAGTCACAAGCAAGTCGGAGATGGGCATATGCCCAGGAAATGCCAGCTGTGGATACAAAGAAGCTTCTACTGGACAGAAGAAGCTGAGGTTTCTGCAGGAACAAAAAGGGCTAGAGACTTTACCTTTGGTGGACGGATCCCTCTCCCCGTGGAGAGTCGTGCAGAAGTGTTTTCCCGCCGAAAGAACGCCAACAAGCCTTGCTAGTTGCAAATCATGCGGTTAGCTTTTTTGGATGCTGCTGTGGCCCAGGAGGGATCAGGAGGTCGCAAATTGGACCAGGAGGTAGAAGGGACGTCGAGCAAGACAAGGAGCCCTCTTAGCAGCAGGTAGCACCCGGAGAAATGCCAGAAACAGGCACTACAAGTATGCGTGAAATGGCGCTCACCCGAAGTTACACAAAGGAGTCCCACATCGCAGGAGACCAACTTAGAAAGTCATGCAATGCAGGTTAGAGTGCCGTGGACCCAGGCTTGGCTGAGCACAAAGGATTTCCGCCGGAAGTGCACAGGGGCCGGAGTAGCTGCAAAAGTCGCGGTTCCCAGCAATGCAGTCTAGCGAGGTGAGGCAAGGACTTACCTCCACCAAACTTGGACTGAAGAGTCACTGGACTGTGGGGGTCACTTGGACAGAGTTGCTGGATTCGAGGGACCTCGCTCGTCGTGCTGAGAGGAGACCCAAGGGACCGGTAATGCAGCTTTTTGGTGCCTGCGGTTTCAGGGGGAAGATTCCGTCGACCCACGGGAGATTTCTTCGGAGCTTCTAGTGCAGAGAGGAGGCAGACTACCCCCACAGCATGCACCACCAGGAAAACAGTCGAGAAGGCGGCAGGATCAGCGTTACAGAGTTGCAGTAGTCGTCTTTGCTACTATGTTGCAGTTTTGCAGGCTTCCAGCGCGGTCAGCAGTCGATTCCTTGGCAGAAGGTGAAGAGAGAGATGCAGAGGAACTCGGATGAGCTCTTGCATTCGTTATCTAAAGTTTCCCCAGAGACAGAGACCCTAAATAGCCAGAAAAGAGGGTTTGGCTACCTAGGAGAGAGGATAGGCTAGCAACACCTGAAGGAGCCTATCACAAGGAGTCTCTGACGTCACCTGGTGGCACTGGCCACTCAGAGCAGTCCAGTGTGCCAGCAGCACCTCTGTTTCCAAGATGGCAGAGGTCTGGAGCACACTGGAGGAGCTCTGGGCACCTCCCAGGGGAGGTACTGGTCAGGGGAGTGGTCACTCCCCGTTCCTTTGTCCACTTTCGTGCCAGAGCAGGGTTAAGGGGTCCCCTGAACCGGTGTAGACTGGCTTATGCAGAATTGGGCACATCTGTGCCCAACAAAGCATTTCCAGAGGCTGGGGGAGGCTACTCCTCCCCTGCCTTCACACCATTTTCCAAAGGGAGAGGGTGTAACACCCTCTCTCAGAGGAAGTCCTTTGTTCTGCCATCCTGGGCCAGGCCTGGCTGGACCCCAGGAGGGCAGATGCCTGTCTGAGGGGTTGGCAGCAGCTGCAGTGAAACCCCAGGAAGGGCAGTTTGGCAGTACCAGGGTCTGTGCTACAGACCACTGGGATTATGGGATTGTGCCAACTATGCCAGGATGGCATAGAGGGGGCAATTCCATGATCATAGACATGTTACATGGCCATATTCGGAGTTACCATTGTGAAGCTACATATAGGTAGTGACCCATATGTAGTGCACACGTGTAATGGTGTCCCCGCACTCACAGAGTTCAGGGAATTGGCCCTGAACAATGTGGGGGCACCTTGGCTAGTGCCAGGGTGCCCTCACACTAAGTAACTTTGCACCTAACCTTTACCAGGTAAAGGTTAGACATATAGGTGACTTATAAGTTACTTAAGTGCAGTGTAAAATGGCTGTGAAATAACGTGGACGTTATTTCACTCAGGCTGCAGTGGCAGGCCTGTGTAAGAATTGTCAGAACTCCCTATGGGTGGCAAAAGAAATGCTGCAGCCCATAGGGATCTCCTGGAACCCCAATACCCTGGGTACCTCAGTACCATATACTTGGGAATTATAAGGGTGTTCCAGTAAGCCAATGTAAATTGGTAAAATTAGTCACTAGCCTGTTAGTGACAATTTGGAAAGAAATGAGAGAGCATAACCACTGAGGTTCTGATTAGCAGAGCCTCAGTGAGACAGTTAGTCACTACACAGGTAACACATTCAGGCACACTTATGAGCACTGGGGCCCTGGTGAACAGGGTCCCAGTGACACATACAACTAAAACAACATATATACAGTGAAAAATGGGGGTAACATGCCAGGCAAGATGGTACTTTCCTACAGTGGGCCCAAATCCTCTTCTAATCAAAACAAGGAAAATAAACCATGGTGCTATTTATGTAAAATAAAAGGCCATTGGACAACAGATCCCAGTTGTCCAAAGAAAAGCACCAAGCCTCCTACCACTACAACCCCTACTGCTACACCTAGTGTCCCTACTAATAGCAGTGGTGATGGGAGCAAACCTACTAATAGCCAATCCAAGGGAGTAGCTGGGCTCACTTTTGGTAACTTAGTTGGGGTTGGTCTTGTTAGTGAGACCACAGAGGCTGTGTTAGTCTCTGAGGGGGCTATTGATTTAGCGACCTTAGTTGCTTGTCCCCTTAATATGGATAAGTACAAGCAGCTACCCCTAATAAATGGTGTTGAGGTTCAGGCCTACAGGGACACTGGTGCCAGTGTGACTATGGTCATAGAGAAACTGGTCCACCCTGAACAACACCTACTTGGTCACCAGTACCAAGTAACCGATGCTCACAACAACACACTTAGCCACCCCATGGCTGTTATAAATCTCAACTGGGGGGGGGTTACTGGTCCAAAGAAAGTTGTGGTAGCCACAGATTTACCTGTAGACTGTCTACTAGGAAATGATTTAGAGACATCAGCTTGGTCAGATGTGGAGTTGGAGGCCCATGCAGCAATGCTGGGCATCCCAGGGCATATTTTTGCTTTAACCAGGGCTCAGGCCAAAAAGCAAAAAGGACAGGGAAGCTTGGATCCTGGAACAATGGACCAAGTGCTCCCTAAAGCTAGGGCTAGTAGAAGTAAAGCACTTCCTACTATCCCTCCCTCTACAGTGAATTCTACTTCTGAGGAAGAAGAATTTCCACCCTGTGCAGAACCTACACCAGAGGAGTTGGAAGCAGACACTGCTGAGCTTTTGGGTGAAGGGGGGCCTGCCAGGGAGGAGCTGAGTGTGGCACAGCAAACCTGTCCCACACTAGAGGGTCTAAGACAGCAAACTGTCAGACAGGCTAATGGGGATGTCAGTGACTCTCACAGAGTTTACTGGGAGGACAACCTCTTGTACATTGAAGCAAGGGATCCTAAACCTGGAACTGCCAGGAGGTTAGTGATTCCTCAGGAGTACAGAAAGTTCCTCCTAACTCTAGCCCACGACATTCCCCTAGCTGGACATCTGGGACAAATGAAAACTTGGGACAGGCTTGTTCCCTTGTTTCATTGGCCTAGAATGTCTGAGGACACAAAGGAATTTTGTAAGTCCTGTGAAACCTGGCAAGCCAGTGGCAAGACAGGTGGCACTCCAAAGGCACCCCTTATTCCACTGCCTGTGGTTGGGGTTCCCTTTGAAAGGGTAGGGGTTGACATAGTTGGCCCCCTTGACCCTCCTACTGCTTCAGGCAATAGGTTTATCTTGGTGGTAGTGGACCATGCCACAAGATATCCTGAAGCAATTCCTTTAAGGACCACTACAGCACCTGCAGTGGCAAGGGCCCTCCTGGGAATATTTTCCAGGGTGGGCTTCCCAAAGGAAGTAGTATCAGACAGGGGAAGCAATTTCATGTCTGCATACTTAAAGGCCATGTGGAAGGAGTGTGGTGTGACATACAAGTTCACTTCACCCTATCATCCACAAACAAATGGACTGGTGGAGAGATTTAACAAAACTCTCAAAGGCATGATTATGGGTCTCCCTGAAAAACTCCGCAGGAGATGGGATATCCTGTTACCATGCCTCCTTTTTGCCTACAGGGAGGTACCCCAGAAAGGAGTGGGCTTTAGCCCCTTTGAACTCCTCTTTGGACACCCTGTTAGGGGTCCACTAACACTTGTCAAGGAGGGTTGGGAACAACCTTTAAAAGCTCCAAAACAAGATATTGTGGATTATGTACATGGCCTCAGATCAAGGATGGCTGAGTATGTGAAAAAGGCCAGTAAAAACCTTCAGGCCAGCCAAGAGCTCCAGAAGCAATGGCATGACCAGAAGGCTGTTTTGGTTCAGTACAAACCAGGGCAGAAAGTGTGGGTCTTGGAGCCTGTGGTCCCAAGAGCACTCCAAGATAAATGGAGTGGACCCCACACAATTGTTGAGAAAAAGGGTGAAGTCACCTATTTAGTTGACTTAGGCACTGCCAGGAGTCCCCTTAGGGTGCTCCATGTCAACCGCCTGAAACCCTACTATGACAGGGCTGATCTCACCCTGCTCATGGCAACTGATGAGGGACAGGAAGAAGACAGTGATCCTCTACCTGATCTCTTCTCTTCCACAGAACAAGATGCTCTTGTGGAAGGTGTAGTTTTGGCTGATTGTCTTACTGCTGAGCAGAAAGACCATTGCATAAATCTCCTGGGTCTGTTTTCTGAACTCTTCTCTACTGTGCCAGGTACCACTTCTTGGTGTGAGCACACTATAGATACTGGAGACAGCTTGCCTGTCAAAAGTAAGATCTATAGGCAGCCTGACCATGTCAGGGACTGCATAAAGCAAGAGGTGCAGAAAATGTTAGAACTGGGAGTGGTTGAGCACTCTGAAAGTCCATGGGCTTCTCCTGTGGTACTTGTACCAAAACTCCATTCCAAAGATGGAAAGAAGGAAATGCGGTTTTGTGTAGACTACAGAGGTCTCAACCAGGTAACCAAAACTGATGCTCACCCTATACCCAGGGCAGATGAGCTCATAGATACACTGGCATCTGCCAAGTATCTAAGCACTTTTGATTTGAATGCAGGGTATTGGCAGATCAAATTATCAGAAGATGCTAAACCTAAAACTGCATTTTCAACCATTGGAGGACATTACTAGTTCACTATAATGCCTTTTGGATTGAAAAATGCACCTGCCACTTTTCAGAGGTTGGTGAACACAGTCCTGCAAGGGCTGGAAGCTTTCAGTGCAGCATATTTGGACGATATAGCTGTCTTTAGCTCCAGCTGGGATGATCACCTGGTCCACCTATGGAAAGTTTTGGAGGCCCTGCAAAAGGCAGGCCTCACTTTCAAGGCTTCAAAGTGCCAGATAGGGCAGGGTAAGGTGGTTTATCTGGGACACCTTGTTGGTGGGGAACAGATTGCACCACTTCAGGGGAAAATCCAAACAATTATTGATTGGGTTCCCCCTACTACTCAGACTCAGGTGAGAGCCTTCCTAGGCCTCACTGGGTATTACAGGAGGTTCATTAAGAACTATGGCTCCATTGCAGCCCCTCTTAATGACCTCACATCCAAGAAAATGCCTAAAAAGGTATTATGGACAGCAAACTGTCAGAAAGCTTTTGAGGAGCTGAAGCAGGCCATGTGCTCTGCACCTGTCCTGAAAAGCCCTTGTTACTCTAAAAAATTCTATGTCCAAACTGATGCATCTGAATTAGGAGTAGGGGCAGTCCTATCACAACTTAATTCTGAGGGCCAGGATCAACCTGTTGCTTTTATTAGTAGGAGGTTGACCCCTAGAGAAAAGCGTTGGTCTGCCATTGAGAGGGAGGCCTTTGCTGTGGTCTGGGCACTGAAGAAGTTGAGGTCATACCTGTTTGGCACTCACTTCATTGTTCAGACAGACCACAAACCTCTACTTTGGCTAAAACAAATGAAAGGTGAGAATCCTAAATTGTTGAGGTGGTCCATATCCCTACAGGGAAAGGACTATACAGTGGAACATAGACCTGGGAGTAGCCACTCCAATGCAGATGGACTCTCCAGATATTTCCACTTAGACAATGAAGACTCATCAGGTCATGGCTAGTCTTATTGTCCTTCGTTTGGGGGGGGGGGTTGTGTAGGAAAGTACCATCTTGCCTGGCATGTTACCCCCATTTTTCACTGTATATATGTTGTTTTAGTTGTATGTGTCACTGGGACCCTGTCATCCAGGGCCCCAGTGCTCATAAGTGTGCCTGAATGTGTTTCCTGTGTAGTGACTGTAGGAGGCTGGACTGGCTTGTAGTGAGTACCAAGCGGTACTTGCACCTTGCACCAGGCCCAGTTATCCCTTATTAGTGTATAGGGTGTCTAGCAGCTTAGGCTGATAGATAATGGTAGCTTAGCAGAGCAGCTTAGGCTGAACTAGGAGACGTGTGATGCTACTACAGTACCACAAGTGTCACTTGCACAATATCA
The DNA here is from genome assembly GCF_031143425.1 of Pleurodeles waltl. Lineage (NCBI taxonomy): Eukaryota > Metazoa > Chordata > Amphibia > Caudata > Salamandridae > Pleurodeles > Pleurodeles waltl. Next base: position 1,506,078 of record NW_027150269.1, on the reverse strand, counting down.
TAAGAAAACACAATACACAGTTATACTAAAAATAAAGGTACTTTATTTTTATGACAATATGCCAAAGTATCTTAGAGTGTACCCTCAGTGAGAGACTAGGAAATATACACAAGATATATATACACAATAGCAAAAATATGCAGTATAGTCTTAGAAAACAGTGCAAACAATGTATAGTTACAATAGGATGCAATGGGGAAACATAGGGATAGGGGCAACACAAACCATATACTCCAAAAGTGGAATGTGAACGACGAATGGACCCCAAACCTATGTGACCTTGTAGAGGGTCGCTGGGACTATTAGAAAATAGTGAGAGTTAGAAAAATAACCCTCCCCAAGACCCTGAAAAGTGAGTGCAAAGTGCACTAAAGTTCCCCTAAGGACAAAGAAGTTGTGTTAGAGGAATAATGCAGGAAAGACACAAACCAACAATGCAACAACTGTGGATTTGCAATCTAGGGTACCTGTGGAACAAGGGGACCAAGTCCAAAAGTCACAAGGAAGTCGGAGATGGGCAGATGCCCAGGAAATGCCAGCTGCGGGTGCAAAGAAGCTTCTACTGGACAGAAGAAGCTGAGGTTTCTGCAGGAACGGAAAGGTCTAGAGACATCCTCTTTGGTGGACGGATCCCTCTCGTCGTGGAGAGTCGTGCAGAAGTGTTTTCCCGCCGAAAGAACCCCAACAAGCCTTGCTAGCTGCAAATCGTGTGGTGAGCGTTTTTGGACGCTGCTGTGGCCCTGGAGGGACCAGGAGGTCGCAAATTGGACCAGGAGAGAGAGGGGACATCGAGCAAGACAAGAAGCCCTCTCAGCAGCAGGTAGCACCCTGAGAAGTGCCAGAAACAGGCACTACAAGGATGCGTGAAACGGTGCTCAACCGAAGTCGCACAAAGGAGTCCCACGTCGCCGGAGACCAACTTAGAAAGTCGTGCAATGCAGGTTAGAGTGCCGTGGACCCAGGCTTGGCTGTGCACAAAGGATTTCCGCCGGAAGTGCACAGGGGCCGGAGTAGCTGCAAAAGTCGCCGTAATGCAGCAAAGCGTGGTGAGGCAAGGACTTACCTCCACCAAACTTGGACTGAAGAGTCACTGGACTGTGGGGGTCACTTGGACAGAGTCACTGGATTCGAGGGACCTCACTCGTCGTGCTGAGAGGAGACCCAAGGTGCCGGTAATGCAGCTTTTTGGTGCCTGCGGTTGCAGGGGGAAGATTCCGTCGACCCACGGGAGATTTCTTCGGAGCTTCTAGTGCAGAGAGGAGGCAGACTACCCCCACAGAATGCACCACCAGGAAAACAGTCGAGAAGGCGGCAGGATCAGCGTTACAGAGTTGCAGTAGTCGTCTTTGCTACTATGTTGCAGTTTTGCAGGCTTCCAGCGCGGTCAGCGGTCGATTCCTTGGTAGAAGGTGAAGAGAGAGATGCAGAGGAACTCGGCTGAGCTCTTGCATTCGTTATCTAAAGTTTCCCCAGAGACAGAGACCCTAAATAGCCAAAAAAGAGGGTTTGGCTACCTAGGAGAGAGGATAGGCTACTAACACCTGAAGGAGCCTATCAGAAGGAGTCTCTGACGTCACCTGGTGGCACTGGCCACTCAGAGCAGTCCAGTGTGCCAGCAGCACCTTTGTTTCCAAGATGGCAGAGGTCTGGAGCACACTGGAGGAGCTCTGGACACCTCCCAGGGGAGGTGCAGGTCAGGGGAGTGGTCACTCCCCTTTCCTTTGTCCAGTTTCGCGCCAGAGCAGGGCTAAGGGGTCCCTGAACCGGTGTAGACTGGCTTATGCAGAAATGGGCACCAAAAGTGCCCATGAAAGCATTTCCAGAGGCTGGGGGAGGCTACTCCTCCCCTGCCTTCACACCATTTTCCAAAGGGAGAGGGTGTAACACCCTCTCTCAGAGGAATTCCTTTGTTCTGCCATCCTGGGACAAGCCTGGCTTGACCCCAGGGGGGCAGAAACCTGTCTGAGGGGTTGGCAGCAGCAGCAGCTGCAGTGAAACCCCAGGAAAGGCAGTTTGGCAGTACCAGGGTCTGTACTACAGACCACTGGGATCATGGGATTGTGCCAACTATGCCAGGATGGCATAGAGGGGGCAATTCGATGATCATAGACATGTTACATGGCTATATTCGGAGTTACCATTGTGAAGCTACATATAGGTAGTGACCTATATGTAGTGTACACGTGTAATGGTGTCTCCAGCACTCACAAAGTCGGGGAATTTGCCCTGAACAATGTGGGGGCACCTTGGCTAGTGCCATGGTGCCCTCACACTAAGTAACTTTGCACCTAACCTTTACCAGGTAAAGGTTAGACATATAGGTGACTTATAAGTTACTTAAGTGCAGTGTAAAATGGCTGTGAAATAACGTGGACGTTATTTCACTCAGGCTGCAGTGGCAGGCCTGTGTAAGAATTGTCAGAGCTCCCTATGGGTGGCAAAAGAAATGCTGCAGCCCATAGGGATCTCCTGGAACCCCAATACCCTGGGTACCTCAGTACCATATACTAGGGAATTATAAGGGTGTTCCAGTAAGCCAATGTAAATTGGTAAAATTGGTCACTAGCCTGTTAGTGACAATTTGGAAAGAACTGAGAGAGCATAACCACTGAGGTTCTGATTAGCAGAGCCTCAGTGAGACAGTTAGGCACCACACAGGGAACACATACATATAGGCCACAAACTTATGAGCACTGGGGTCCTGACTAGCAGGGTCCCAGTGACACATAACAAACATACTGAAAACATAGGGTTTTCACTATGAGCACTGGGCCCTGGCTGGCAGGATCCCAGTGAGACAGTGAAAACTCCCTGACATCACTCACAAACAGTCCTAAAGTGGGGGTAACAAGGCTAGAAAGAGGCTACTTTCTCACACAACCCCCCCCAAACGAAGGACAATAAGGCTAACCTTGGCCAGTTGAGACTTTATTGTCTAAGTGGTGATAAGTAGAGAGTAGCTCTGCAATAGACTGGTTACTCCCTTTATCATCCACTATATGGTTACTTCCCTGTGGGGATGTAAACCACCCTGTTTGAAGTTTTTTAGCTAACCAACAATGTGAAGATGTATTTTCAGAGTTTCTATCAGTAAGTTTTAGTTTAGAGGAGTGGGAATTATCCACTGAACCTATTTGTAATGATGGAAATGCCAGACAGGGATGCTGTCTCAGTAAAGCCATAGCTGGGCAAAAACTTTGTCCATATGGCTGGAAGAGAGAACAGGGATGCTGTTTCTCTTGAGTTGGAGCAGGGCAGGGATGCTGTCCTATGAGCTCCACACTAGGGCAGGGGTGCTGTCCTAAGTGTTGTGAGGCAGTGCAGAGTTTCTGCACTAAAGTTTCTCTGGGAGGGTTGGAGGGATGCTCCATGTTAACTAAAATGTTGCTCTTTTTCTCAGCAATGTTAGTTATCCCACAGAGAGGTACTTCTACCTCAGGGAGTCCAGCCTTGCCAGCTGATGATTCCCTTGGTACAGGTGCCACCCCAGGAGAGGTTTCTCCCACCTCAGGAATGGTATCCTGAATGGTAGGGAGGTTAGGGGATACTGTGATACCCTTTTTACCTGTTCATGGAGAGGGATCCTGAGTTTTCAGGCCTTCTCTCCTTTGCTTTTTCATTTCAGTAGAAATGAGAGGGAACAATTCCTCAGGGATGCCCAGCATGGCTGCATGGGCATAAAACTCTACATCAGTCCAACCTGAGGCCTCTAGGTCATTACCTAAGAGACAGTCTACAGGTAAGCTAGGTGATACCACCACCTGCTTAGGGCCAGTAACTCCACCCCAACAAAACTGAATTATAGCTAAGGGAAGAAACTTAGTGGAGTTATGGACATCAATAATCTTATACTGTTGTCCAATGATGTGTTGATCAGGGTGCACTAGGTTTTCAGTCACCAAAGTGATACTGGCACCTGTGTCCCTGTAGGCCAAGGCCTCAACACCATTTATTGAAACTGTCTGCCTGTACTTATCCATTGTAAGGGGACAAGCAGCCAGTGTGGCAAGGCCAATGCCACTAGGTGTGACAGAAACTGTCTTGGGACTGACTACCCCAGTTTCTATAATGGACCCATAAGTGAACCCAACTACACCCTTTGCTTGACTGTTGCTAGCAGTCCCACCACTAGTACCACTACTGCTAGGGGCACTAGAGCTTGATGTATTAGTGGTGGTAGGCTCAGGGGGTTTACCTGGACAGGACTTATCCCCTGGCCTATGGGCTCTGTTTTTACACACAAAGCACCAAGGCTTTTTAAATTGTGTAGTTTGAGAAGAAGAGGAAGAATTTGTTTTATCCCCACCCCCTGAAGAGTGTTTAAGATTTGAAGTGGGATCTTTGGTTTTACCCTTGTCCCCATGCTTATCTTGAGATTTTTCACCATCTTTCTTCTTATTGTTCTCTTTGTCACCCCCTGTATGAACTTTTCTGTTCACCCTTGTTCTGACCCATCTGTCTGCCTTCTTTCCCAATTCTTGGGGAGAGGTCAGATCAGAGTCCACCAAGTACTGGTGCAACAAATCAGACACACAATTATTAAGAATATGCTCTCTCAGGATCAAGTTATACAGGCTGTCATAATCAGTAACTTTACTGCCATGTAACCACCCATCCAAGGCCTTCACTGAATGGTCAATGAAATCAACCCAGTCTTGTGAAGACTCCTTTTTGGTCTCTCTGAACTTTATCCTGTATTGTTCAGTGGTTAAGCCATAACCATCCAGGAGTGCATTCTTAAGAACTTGGAAATTATTAGCATCATTTTCTTTCACAGCAAGGAGCCTATCCCTACTTTTTCCACTAAATGATAGCCATAGGATAGCAGCCCACTGCCTTTGAGGGACATCCTGTACAGCACAGGCCCTCTCAAGTGCAGCAAACCACTTGTTAATGTCATCCCCCTCCTTATAAGGGGGAACTATCTTGTGCAGATTCCTGGAATCATGCTCTTTTGCAGGATGACTATGGGGAATACTGCTGCTGCCACCATGGGTTTCTAAACCCAACTTCTGTCTTTCCTTCTCTAGTTCAAAAGACTGTCTATCCAAATCCAGCTGTTGCTTTTTAAGCTTCAGTCTGGTTTGTTCCACCCTCAACTTATTGAGTTCCCTCTCTAACATTCTGTCATCAGGGTGGGTGGGAGGGACATTCCTAGATACAGAGGTATGATGGGAATGAACAGAAGGAGACCTGTCCCTTACAGAAGCCACCCTAACAGCTTGGCTAACAGAAACATTACTACCAGTATGGTGAGAATAAATGCTTTTGCTATGATGTGAGACAACACTATTTGCATGGTGTGGCTCATCATCATTACCAACTATGCTAGACTGTCTAGTAATGGGCAGGCTTGGAAGTTTCTTTCCTGAATCTTTTCCTGGGGGAGTCCCTGGATCAGATTGGGAACCATTTGCTACTTTTTCAACAGATGTGGCCCCTATGGCCTTATCTTGTTCTCTAAGCATGTTAAGCAATAATTCCAAAGAAGGATTCTTTCCTACACTCAAACCTCTCTCTATGCAGAGACTCCTTGCTCCTTTCCAGCTAAGGTGATCATATGCAAGTTTGGACAGATCAACATTTTGGCCTGTGCCAGACATTTTTAGAGAGAGTTAAAGTGATAGAAAAAGAGAAAAAAGTTTTCAGAACTTTTTAGAAAGACAGAAAAAAAACTTTTTAAACTTTTAAGAACTTTTTGAAAGTTTAGAAGTACTTTTCAGCACTTAGAAAAGAGTGAAAAGAGGAATTGCAAAACTTTTTGGCTATGTGTATATACACTGACCTTGTTTTGTATATTTTTCTCTTATGAAAAGTACAATGACAAGAGTGGTAAGTAGTCTCAAAGCACTTATCCCACCGCTGCACAACCAATGTAGGAGGCTGGACTGGCTTGTAGTGAGTTCCAAGGGGTACTTGCACCTTGTCCAAGGCCCAGTTATCCCTTATTAGTGTATAGGGTGTCTAGCAGCTTAGGCTGATAGATAATGGTAGCTTAGCAGAGCAGCTTAGGCTGAACTAGGAGACGTGTGAAGCTACTACAGTACCACAAGTGTCACTTGCACAATATCATAAGAAAACACAATACACAGTTATACTAAAAATAAAGGTACTTTATTTTTATGACAATATGCCAAAGTATCTTAGAGTGTACCCTCAGTGAGAGGATAGGAAATATACACAAGATATATATACACAATAGCAAAAATATGCAGTATAGTCTTAGAAAACAGTGCAAACAATGTATAGTTACAATAGGATGCAATGGGGAAACATAGGGATAGGGGCAACACAAACCATATACGCCAAAAGTGGAATGTGAACCACGAATGGACCCCAAACCTATGTGACCTTGTAGAGGGTCGCTGGGACTATTAGAAAATAGTGAGAGTTAGAAAAATAACCCTCCCGAAGACCCTGAAAAGTGAGTGCAAAGTGCACTAAAGTTCACCTAAGGACAAAGAAGTTGTGTTAGAGGAATAATGCAGGAAAGACACAAACCAACAACGCAACAACTGTGGATTTCCAATCTAGGGTACCTGTGGAACAAGGGGACCAAGTCCAAAAGTCACAAGCAAGTCGGAGATGGGCAGATGGCCAGGAAATGCCAGCTGCGGGTGCAAAGAAGCTTCTACTGGACAGAAGAAGCTGAGGTTTCTGCAGGAACGAAAAGGGCTAGAGACTTCCCCTTTGGTGGACGGATCCCTCTCGCCGTGGAGAGTCGAGCAGAAGTGTTTTCCCGCCGATAGAACGCCAACAAGCCTTGCTAGCTGCAAATCGTGCGGTTAGTGTTTTTGGACGCTGCTGTGGCCCTGGAGGGACCAGGAGGTCGCAAATTGGAGCAGGAGAGAGAGGGGACGTCGAGCAAGACAAGGAGCCCTCTCAGCAGCAGGTAGCACCCGGAGAAGTGCCAGAAACAGGCACTATGAGGATGCATGAAACAGTGCTCACCCGAAGTCGCACAAAGGAGTCCCACGTCGCCGGAGACCAACTTAGAAAGTCGTGCAATGCAGGTTATAGTGCTGTGGACCCAGGCTTGGATGTGCACAAAGGATTTCCGCCGGAAGTGCACAGGGGCCGGAGTAGCTGCAAAAGTCGCGGTTCCCAGCAATGCAGCCCAGCGTGGTGAGGCAAGGACTTACCTCCACCAAACTTGGACTGAAGAGTCACTGGACTGTGTGGGTCACTGGGACAGAGTCGCTGGATTCGAGGGACCTCGCTCGTCATGCTGAGAGGAGACCCAAGGGACCGGTAATGCAGCTTTTTGGTGCCTGCGGTTGCAGGGGGAAGATTCCGTCGACCCACGGGAGATTTCTTCGGAGCTTCTAGTGCAGAGAGGAGGCAGACTTCCCCCACAGCATGCACCACCAGGAAAACAGTCGAGAAGGCGGCAGGATCAGCGTTACAGAGTTGCAGTAGTCGTCTTTGCTACTATGTTGCAGTTTTGCAGGCTTCCAGCGCGGTCAGCCGTCGATTCCTTGGTAGAAGGTGAAGAGAGAGATGCAGAGGAACTCGGCTGAGCTCTTGCATTCGTTATCTAAAGTTTCCCCAGAGACAGAGACCCTAAATAGCCAGAAAAGAGGGTTTGGCTACCTAGGAGAGAGGATAGGCTACTAACACCTGAAGGAGCCTATCAGAAGGAGTCTCTGACGTCACCTGGTGGCACTGGCCACTCAGAGCAGTCCAGTGTGCCAGCAGCACCTCTGTTTCCAAGATGGCAGAGGTCTGGAGCACACTGGAGGAGCTCTGGACACCTCCCAGGGGAGGTGCAGGTCAGGGGAGTGGTCACTCCCCTTTCCTTTGTCCAGTTTCGCGCCAGAGCAGGGCTAAAGGGTCCCTGAACCGGTGTAGACTGGCTTATGCAGAAATGGGCACCAAAAGTGCCCATGAAAGCATTTCCAGAGGCTGGGGGAGGCTACTCCTCCCCTGCCTTCACACCATTTTCCAAAGGGAGAGGGTGTAACACACTCTCTCAGAGGAAGTCCTTTGTTCTGCCATCCTGGGACAAGCCTGGCTTTACCCCAGGGGGGCAGAAACCTGTCTGAGGGGTTGGCAGCAGCAGCAGCTGCAGTGAAACCCCAGGAAAGGCAGTTTGGCAGTACTAGGGTCTGTGCTACAGACCACTGGGATCATGGGATTGTGCCAACTATGCCAGGATGGCATAGAGGGGGCAATTCCATGATCATAGACATGTTACATGGCCATATTCGGAGTTACCATTGTGAAGCTACATATAGGTAGTGACCTATATGTAGTGCACGCGTGTAATGGTGTCTCCAGCACTCACAAAGTCGGGGAATTTGCCCTGAACAATGTGGGGGCACCTTGGCTAGTGCCAGGGTGCCCTCACACTAAGTAACTTTGCACCTAACCTTTACCAGGTAAAGGTTAGACATATAGGTGACTTATAAGTTACTTAAGTGCAGTGTAAAATGGCTGTGAAATAACGTGGACGTTATTTCACTCAGGCTGCAGTGGCAGGCCTGTGTAAGAATTGTCAGAGCTCCCTATGGGTGGCAAAAGAAATGCTGCAGCCCATAGGGATCTCCTGGAACCCCAATACCCTGGGTACCTCAGTACCATATACTAGAGAATTATAAGGGTGTTCCAGTAAGCCAATGTAAATTGGTAAAATTGGTCACTAGCCTGTTAGTGACAATTTGGAAAGAACTGAGAGAGCATAACCACTGAGGTTCTGATTAGCAGAGCCTCAGTGAGACAGTTAGGCACCGCACAGGGAACACATACATATAGGCCACAAACTTATGAGCACTGGGGTCCTGACTAGCAGGGTCCCAGTGACACATAACAAACATACTGAAAACATAGGGCCGTATTTATACTCTGGTTGCGCCGAATTTGCGTCGTTTTTTTCGACGCAAATTCGACGCTAAACTAACGCCAACTAACGCCATATTTATACTATGGCGTTAGACGCTTCGGGCGCCAAAGTGCCCGGAGTGAGCGTCATTTTTTAGCGTGAACCCCTTCCTTGCGTTAATGAGATGCAAGGGAGGCGTTCCCGTCTAAAAAAATGACTCCCAGGCCTTTACGTGGTATTTATACTCCCGGGCAAAAATGACGCCCGGGAGTGGGCGTGGCCAAAAACGGCGCATTTGCGCCGCTTTTTAACGCCTGGGTCAGGGATGGCGTTAAGGGACAAGTGGGCTCAAAATGAGCCCACAGTGCCCTCCCCTGCCCCCAGGGACCCCCCCTGCCACCCCTGCCCACCCCAGGAGGACACCCAAGGATGGAGGGACCCATCCCAGTGAAGTACAGGTAAGTTCAGGTAAGTATAATTTTTGTTATTTTTCAATTTTTTTTTGTGGCATAGGGGGGCCTTATTTGTGCCCCCCTACATGCCACTATGCCCAATGACCATGCCCAGGGGACATAAGTCCCCTGGGCATGGCCATTGGGCAAGGGGGCATGACTCCTATCTTTACAATGATAGGAGTCATGTTGATGGGGGATGGGCGTCGAAAAAAAATGGCGCAAGTCGAGTTACGACGATTTTTTCGACGTAACCTGAGTTGCCCCATTTTAAGACGCCCATACGACATTTTCCCCCTACGCCGGCGCTGTCTGGTGTACGTGGTTTTTTTCCACGCAAACCAGGCAGCGCCGGTCTGCTTGCGCCGGCTAACGCCATTCCATAAATACGGCGCCCGCATGGCGCTTCAGAATGGCGTTAGACGGCGCAAAAATTTATGACGCTAAACTGCGTTAGCGCAGTTTAGCGTCAAAAAGTATAAATATGGGCCATAGGGTTTTCACTATGAGCACTGGGCCCTGGCTGGCAGGATCCCAGTGAGACAGTGAAAACACCCTGACATACACTCACAAACAGGCCTAAAGTGGGGGTAACAAGGCTAGAAAGAGACTACTTTCTCACAGTGACTAACTGTCTCACTGAGGCTCTGCTAATCAGAACCTCAGTGGTTATGCTCTCTCATTTCTTTCAAATTGTCACTAACAGGCTAGTGACCAATTTTACCAATTTACATTGGCTTACTGGAACACCCTTATAATTCCATAGTATATGGTACTGAGGTACCCAGGGTATTGGGGTTCCAGGAGATCCCTATGGGCTGCAGCATTTCTTTTGCCACCCATAGGGAGCTCTGACAATTCTTACACAGGCCTGCCACTGCAGCCTGAGTGAGATAACGTCCACGTTATTTCACAGCCATTTTACACTGCACTTAAGTAACTTATAAGTCACCTATATGTCTAACCTTTACCTAGTAAAGGTTAGGTGCAAAGTTACTTAGTGTGAGGGCACCCTGGCACTAGCCAAGGTGCCCCCACATTGTTCAGGGCCAATTCCCCGGACTTTGTGAGTGCGGGGACACCATTACATGCGTGCACTACATATAGGTCACTACCTATATGTAGCTTCACAATGGTAACTCCGAATATGGCCATGTAACATGTCTATGATCATGGAATTGCCCCTTCTATGCCATCCTGGCATAGTTGGCACAATCCCATGATCCCAGTGGTCTGTAGCACAGACCCTGGTACTGCCACACTTCCTTTCTTGGGGTTTCACTGCAGCTGCTGCTGCTGCCAACCCCTCAGACAGGTTTCTGCCCTCCTGGGGTCAAGCCAGGCTTGTCCTAGGATGGCAGAACAAAGGACTTCCTCTGAGAGAGGGTGTTACACCCTCTCCCTTTGGAAAATGGTGTGAAGGCAGGGGAGGAGTAGCCTCCCCCAGCCTCTGGAAATGCTTTCATGGGCACTTTTGGTGCCCATTTCTGCATAAGCCAGTCTACACCGGTTCAGGGACCCCTTAGCCCTGCTCTGGCGCGAAACTGGACAAAGGAAAGGGGAGTGACCACTCCCCTGACCTGCACCTCCCCTGGGAGGTGTCCAGAGCTCCTCCAGTGTGCTCCAGACCTCTGCCATCTTGGAAACAGAGGTGTTGCTGCCACACTGGACTGCTCTGAGTGGCCAGTGCCACCAGGTGACGTCAGAGACTCCTTCTGATAGGCTCCTTCAGGTGTTGCTAGCCTATCCTCTCTCCTAGGTAGCTAAACCCTCTTTTCTGGCTATTTAGGGTCTCTGTCTCTGGGGAAACTTTAGATAACGAATGCAAGAGCTCATCCGAGTTCCTCTGCATCTCTCCCTTCACCTTCTACCAAGGAATCGACTGCTGACCGCGCTGGAAGCCTGCAAAACTGCAATATAGTAGCAAAGACGACTACTGCAACTCTGTAACGCTGATCCTGCCGCGTTCTCGACTGTTTTCCTGTTGGTGCATGCTGTGGGGGTAGTCTGCCTCCTCTCTGCACTAGAAGCTCCGAAGAAATCTCCCGTGGGTCGACGGAATCGTCCCCCTGCAACCGCAGGCACCAAAGAACTGCATCACCGGTCCCTTGGGTCTCCTCTCAGCACGACGAGCGAGGTCCCTCGAATCCAGCAACTGTGTCCAAGTGACCCCCACAGTCTAGCGACTCTTCAGTCCAAGTTTGGTGGAGGTAAGTCCTTGCCTCCCCACGCCAGACTGCATTGCTGGGAACTGCGACTTTTGCAGCTACTCCGGCCCCTGTGCACTTCCGGCGGAAATCCTTTGTGCACAGCCAAGCCTGGGTGCACAGCACTCTAACCTGCATTGCACGACTTTCTAAGTTGGTCTCCGGCGACGTGGGACTCCTTTGTGCAACTTCGGGTAAGCACCGTTTCACGCATCCTCGTAGTGCCTGTATCTGGCACTTCTCCGGGTACTATCTGCTGCTGAGAGGGCTCCTTTTCTTGCTCGACGTCCCCTCTGTCTCCTGACGCAATTTGCGACATCCTGGTGCCTCCTGGGACACAGCAGCATCGAAAAATGCTTAACACACGATTTGCAGCTAGCAAGGCTTGTTGGCAGTCTTTCGGCAAGAAAACACTTCTGCACGACTCTCCACGGCGTGTGGGATCCGTCCTCCAAAGGGGAAGTCTCTAGCCCTTGTCGTTCCTGCAGAAACCTTAGCTTCTCCTGTCCAGTAGAAGCTTCTTTGCACCCACAGCTGGCATTTCCTGGGCATCTGCCCTTCTCCGACTTGCTTGTGACTTTTGGACTTGGTCCCCTTGTTCCACAGGTACCCTCGACTGGAAATCCATCATTGTTGCATTGCTGGTTTGTGTCTTTCCTGCAGTATTCCCCTATCACGACTTCTTTGTCCTTTGGGGAACTTTAGTGCACTTTGCACTCACTTTTCAGGGTCTTGGGGTGGGCTATTTTTCTAACCCTCACTATTTTCTAATAGTCCCAGCGACCCTCTACAAGGTCACATAGGTTTGGGGTCCATTCGTGGTTCGCATTCCACTTTTGGAGTATATGGTTTGTGTTGCCCCTATCCCTATGTGTCCCCATTGCATCCTATTGTAACTATACATTGTTTGCACTGTTTTCTAAGACTATACTGCATATTTTTGGTATTGTGTACATATATCTTGTGTATATTTCCTATCCTCTCACTGAGGGTACACTCTGAGATACTTTGGCATATTGTCATAAAAATAAAGTACCTTTATTTTTAGTATAACTGTGTATTGTGTTTTCTTATGATATTGTGCATATGACACTAAGTGGTACTGTAGGAGCTTCACTCGTCTCCTAGTTCAGCCTAAGCTGCTCTGCTAAGCTACCATTATCTATCAGCCTATGCTGCTAGACACCCTATAGACTAATAAGGGATAACTGGGCCTGGTGCAAGGTGCAAGTACCCCTTGGTACTCACTACAAGCCAGTCCAGCCTCCTACAGTGTAAGCCTGTAATTTGTAGTAACTTTACAACACGGGTGGCTAGTGAACTTGGAAAGTGCTGGAGCAAAACTACATGCCTTAGACCTAAGCTAGTTATGGAATTAAACAAACCAAACAATCTTGGAGATGTCTGTGTGTAGGAGGCTGGCCTAGCTTGTAGTTGGTAGCAAGGGGTACTTACACCTTGCACCAGGTCCAGGTATCCCTTATTAGTGTATTGGGATGTCTGGCAGCTTAGGCTGATAGAAAAGGTAGCTTAGCAGAGAAGCTTAGGCTGAACTAGGAGGCGTGTAAAGCTCCTACTATACCACTGGTGTCATATGCACAATATCACAAGAAAACACAATACACAGATATACTAAAAATAAAGGCACTTTATTTTTATGACAATATGCCAAAAGTATCTCAGTGAGTACCCTCAGTATGAGGATAGCAAATATACACAAGATATATGTACACAATACCAAAAATATGCTTTAATAGCAATAGAAAGCAATGCAAGCAATGTACAGTCACAATAGATTGCAAAGAGAGCACATTTGTACAGGGGCAACACAAACCATATACTCTAGAAGTGGAATGCAAACCACGAATGGACCCCAAACCTATGTGAGCTTGTAGAGGGTCACTGGGACTGTAAGAAAACAGTGAGGGTTAGAAAAATAGCCCACCCCAAGACCTTGAAAAGTGGGTGCAAAGTGCACCTAAGTTCCCCAAAGAGCACAGGAGTAGTGATAGAGGAATTCTGCAAGGAAGACCAACATCAGCAATGCAACAACGATGGATTTCCGGACGAGAGTACCTGTGGAACAAGGGGACCATGTCCAAAAGTCACGATCAAGTCGGGAGTGGGCAGAGGCCCAGGAAATGCCAGCTGTGGGTGCAAAGAAGCTGCCACTGGATGGTAGAAGCTGTAGATTCTGCAAGAATGACAAGGGCTAGAAACTTCCCCTTTGGAGGATGGATGTCCCACGTCGTGAAGAAGCTTGCAGACGTGTTTCCGTGCAGAAAGACCACAAACAAACCTTGCTAGCTGCAAGGGTTGCGGTTAGGATTTTTGGATGCTGCTGTGGCCCAGGAGGGACCAGGATGTCGCCAATTGCGTGGGGAGACAGAGGGGGTGTCCATCAAGACAAAGAACCCACTCAGAAGCAAGCAGCACCCGCAGAAGTGCCGAAACAGGCACTACAAAATGGAGTGAACCGGAGCTCACCTGAAGTCACAAAGGAAGGTCCCACGACGCCGGAGGACAACTCAGGAGGTCGTGCACTGCATGTTAGAGTGTCGGGGACCCAGGCTTGGCTGTGCACAAAGGAAATCCTGGAAGAATGCACAGGAGCCGGAGCAGCTGCAAATCACGCGTTACCCAGCAATGCAGTCTAGCGTGGGGAGGCAAGGACTTACCTCCACCAAACTTGGAATGAAGAGTCACTGGACTGTGGGAGTCACTTGGACAGAGTTGCTGAGTTCAAGGGACCTCGCTCGTCATGCTGGGAGGAGACCCAGAGGACTGGTGATGCAGTCTTTTGGTGCCTGCGGTTGCAGGGGGAAGATTCCATCGACCCACGGGAGATTTCTTCGGAGCTTCTAGTGCAGAGAGGAGGCAGACTACCCCCACAGCATGCACCACCAGGAAAACAGTGGAGAAGGCGGTCGGATCAGCGTTACAAGGTCGCAGTAGTCGTCTTTGCTACTTTGTTGCAGTTTTGCAGGCTTCCAGAGCAGTCAGCGGTCGATTCCTTGGCAGAAGGTGAAGACAGAGATGCAGAGGAACTCTGATGAGCTCTTGCATTCGTTATCTAAAGAATTCCCCAAAGCAGAGACCCTAAATAGCCAGAAAAGGAGGTTTAGCTACCTCGGAGAGAGTATAGGCTAGCAACACCTGGAGGAGCCTATCAGAAGGAGTCTCTGACGTCACCTTCTGGCACTGGCCACTCAGAGCAGTCCAGTGTGCCAGCAGCACCTCTGTTTCCAAGATGGCAGAGGTCTGGAGCACACTGGAGGAGCTCTGGGCACCTCCCAGGGGAGGTGCAGGTCAGGGGAGTGGTCACTCCCCTTTCCTTTGTCCAGTTTCGCGCCAGAGCAGGGCTGGGGGATCCCTGAACCGGTGCAGACTGGCTTATGCAGAGATGGGCACCCTTTTTGCCCATCAAAGCATTTCCAGAGGCTGGGGGAGGCTACTCCTCCCCTGCCCTGACACCTTTTTCCAAAGGGAGAGGGTGTAACACCCTCTCTCTGAGGAAGTCCTTTGTTCTGCCTTCCTGGGCCAAGCCTGGCTGGACCCCAGGAGGGCAGAAACCTGTCTGAGGGGTTGGCAGCAGCAGCAGCTGCAGTGAATCCCCGGGAAACGTAGTTTGGCAGTACCCGGGTCTGTGCTAGAGATTCGGGGGATCATGGAATTGTCTCCCCAATGCCAAAATGGCATTGGGGTGACAATTCCATGATCTTAGACATGTTACATGGCCATGTTCGGAGTTACCATTGTGACGCTATACATATGTCGTGACATATGTATAGTGCACGCGTGTAATGGTGTCCCCGCACTCACAAAGTCCGGGGAATTTGCCCTGAACAATGTGGGGGCACCTTGGCTAGTGCCAGGGTGCCCACACACAAAGTAACTTAGCACCCAACCTTTACCAGGTAAAGGTTAGACATATAGGTGACTTATAAGTTACTTAAGTGCAGTGGTAAATGGCTGTGAAATAACGTGGACGTTATTTCACTCAGGCTGCAATGGCAGGCCTGTGTAAGAATTGTCAGAGCTCCCTATGGGTGGCAAAAGAAATGCTGCAGCCCATAGGGATCTCCTGGAACCCCAATACCCTGGGTACCTCAGTACCATATACTAGGGAATTATAAGGGTGTTCCAGTATGCCAATGTAAATTGGTGAAATTGGTCTCTAGCCTGTTAGTGACAATTTGGAAAGAAATGAGAGAGCATAACCACTGAGGTTCTGGTTAGCAGAGCCTCAGTGAGACAGTTAGTCATAACACAGGTAACACATACAGGGCACACTTATGAGCACTGGGGCCCTGGCTGGCAGGGTCCCAGTGACACATACAACTAAAACACCATATATACAGTGAATTATGGGGGTAACATGCCAGGCAAGATGGTACTTTCCTACGCTGCGGTTCTTAAAAATCTGAACTAATTGTTACATTTACAGCATCATTTTCACATAAATCGGCTAAAACCCATGACTTCTGAAGGGACAAAAAAATATGTTGTTGTAACTCTGAAGTGTCAGGCATCCTTACCCTTTCCAGTGCAGTTGAAGCTCACCCTCCCGGAGACATCTTTGAGCATTTGAGGGCTATGCAGTGGATTTTTCAGCACAATTTTCCTAAAAATGTGCTTACGTGTAATGAATATTATAGGCAGTTGAACACAATTATTTCAAATGTCTACAATTTTCTAAATGTAAATCACATCTTACGTGCTTCAGGTTCTCATTCACCAGCCATAAACTCAAACTGAAATATCACAACAAAACATGCTCAAGGAGTGCTTCTTGGCCTTGTCACTTATATGAAACTCTATATAAAATAAAGGTGGGCGAGCCCCTGAAATCTTGGGCCAGAATCCTGGCTCTGGCTCACCTAGAGGCCCTCTAGGAACCTCACTCATAAAATGAGCTGAGCCTTGATAGGGCCTGTTTACAAACTCTCAACAAATGACACATTCTGTTTACCTTTACTGCTGAACATGCACTCCACAGATATTCGCTGCAGGAGTCTGGCGAGCACTGTGCAGCAATTCATCTGAAAATGGGTCTGTTAAAAGCCCAATCAGCAGTCAGGATAGGAATGGGGCTGATCTTGCGTCACACCAATACAGCCTGTCCGTTGATATGGTGCTAGGTAACTGGGCTGAAAAGCGTCACCTCCAGAGCGGGCTTCTATCTTCAGACATGCTTCACTGATTTTGATATGCACAGTATGTCTATGGCTTGTGAATGTTTGACGGAAGCTCTAAGGTAAAGCTCCTTTCAGACATCGACAATCCACAGTACTCTGTTGATACTCCTTTCCCCTTGCTGCTGACATGCAATCGTAATACTGTCAGCAGAAAGGCAACAGAAATGAAAGTGCTCAAAATGACAGCTCTGTCCATTTATCCGTCTACGTTTTTGCCGCTTTTTCTGTGAGAAGCAACTTCTCCATTAATGTGTGTTTGAGATGGTGGGGAAGCACTCCAGAGTGCCCTCTGCAACCACCACCACTGTTTTACACTCAGATTTTATGAATAATTAAAGTAGTAAAGTTACTCAAAAATGTAAGAGTAAAATTAAACATGTAGCTTCCTCACAATTGTAACTACCTTTGTGAATAGCCCACTCAGTCTTTTATTTCAGCAGAAAAAGAGAACAACTGAACTATAACAAAATATGTAATACCTTTACATAATACAGCAGCTTTCAGTATTACTGTAACTGATACCAGATTTCCTGAATATCTACAGGAGGTAAATCATTTACACGATCAGCAGTAATGCTGAAAATATGTAAAGTGTTCATTGGCTTTGCCATTATTATTATTATTCACCAGAACCTTTAAGATTAAGTAAGAGGTAGCAAAACATGAAAGGAGAGGAAAGGAAGCCATTCACAGATCAGGTATTTTCAAGAAAAAGGCAAAACTGTAAACGAGATTTGGGATGGTGGAGAGAAAGCTAGTGAGCTGTAAAATGACCCTCGGGCTCTCATCTGTCCATTCACCTGATGTTTGTACCAGATGGCCTCTTATCCAAACAATGCTGCTAAAATATCTGGTCAAATGTCAGAATACTGATCTCAAGCAAAAAGTGGCTAATTAGCTTAATAGTTATGAACATCTGCACACAACTCAGTGAATCGAGATCTGTGTTTGCTGCTCTTCACATGCACAAGGTCTGCACTGCGAAATTCAGTAGGTCCAAGAGGGTACAGGGCTCGTATAGCAGTCACCAGTGCAGAGTAGTCATGGGGAAGTGGAATTTCTCTATAGCCCCAGTTGATAAGGGATTATGGAATCAATCATGCATGGAGGTAGGAGAACTTCTACTGGTGTATATGGCACAAACTATGCATGAGAGCAGAGTAGAGATAGATATTACAAAACAAATTCATATCTAGCTCAGGGGGACAGGAATTGTGGTATGTGGTTGGGGAAAAAGAAGATCATAGGTTGGAGTGCAGAAAAGTTTGAAGGGAGGCCAGTGGTGAGTTGAAAGGGGGAAAATAAGGTGCAAGAATGTGTGATATCCAATTTGGGACTTTCAATTTACTCAAAGTAATGTTTATTTAGCTATGTTTAGGGTTATCATAGCTAGGCCACAAATTGACATCACTGGCTTTACCCTGCTTACACTGACATCCATTTTAAAGCTGCTAAAGCTGCTGATGAAAATGTATTGCTCTTATTTTCTGTGAATGAGCTTTTATGTTCTTGTTTCTAACTGGTGTTTTTCTTCTTTCAGAAAATAACATAAAATAATTTCATTTTCATAGTGCCATAGAAGTTGTACATAAAAAAATACTAATTCACTTCTTGAGGAAGAAGCTGTGTTCAGATGTGCCCTGTAAGTATCATTTTCAAGGCTTGCTGCTGCCCAGGTGCCAACTGTGCTTCATTAATTTCTAAATGGCTTATTCTTTGTTTACTTCAAATGTTCAATGTCACGTTCAATGTCAATGTTACCTTATTTGCAGGGAAAAGGGTGTTCAATACCTATTAATAATGCAGGTGGTTTCTAAAGTATCTTATCTTATGCAAGATAACTTTTACAAGTTTGATTGGTTCAGGTTATGTATCTTGGAGTGAGCCCTATGACACTCACATTATGCTCTGTCAAGTGTGTGGATTTTCACTATCCGAAACCTATAAAATGATCCCTTTGAAGGATTTGTGCCAGACTTTTATTTGCCTTTCAACTGTGCAGTCTCTATGCCGGACGGTTATTTGACTTTATACTTAAACTCTTCTTACTTTCTGTACTGGCAGTCTTCATGTTAGATTGTTTGCTGATTTATACTTAGATCTTTGGCTGATTCCTTTAAGACATACTTCATTTCGGTCCTCTTTCTGATTTGTATAATTTATATTTTCACTCTGCCTAGACTTACGAACTAATTACAATTTATGCAAGTTCTTTGCTGAACTACGTTTTACCACTAGCTAATTCTTTTATGCTATTACATCTCGCAATCGGCGTATTGATGCTAATTTGAATCTGTCTAACTACTTTGTGCCTTCTGTAATGATTCTTAATTGTGAATAAAACTATACGGTACGTCTTTGAATTCTGTTGTGTACGTTTTTTGCACAATGGCCTCTGTCCATT
Organism: Pleurodeles waltl; assembly: GCF_031143425.1. Lineage (NCBI taxonomy): Eukaryota > Metazoa > Chordata > Amphibia > Caudata > Salamandridae > Pleurodeles > Pleurodeles waltl. Next base: position 1,486,996 of record NW_027150269.1, on the reverse strand, counting down.
GACACTCATACAGCCATGATCCTGCTCAACAATCCTTTTCAAGTTTTAGTAATAAAGAGTACAAAGATTAAGAAAGGAGGAAAAAGGAATAAGAAAACTAGAAGGTGCAGTTAGTATTAAAGTGCCTACATAGTGCATAAGAAAAAAGCAGCTGAATGAACAGACAGAGGAAATGGCAGAAAGAAGAAAGACTACAAAGTGTTAGTAAAATATCTACCTGGCCTGTGCAAAATGAAACCCATTGGGTCCCAACTGATAACTTCATTGGAAGGTATTTGCAAAAGGTAATTAAGGCTTATCTTGACATGATTGTTAGCTGGTCATAGGAACGTGCAGACAAAATTAATTACGATACAGAGACAACCTAGTTCTTTGAAGATGGGGAAATACAATGGAGAAGAAACAAATATAATATTTTTGTTAGCTGTACACCTGAGTAAAAATAATAGACAGTAGACAGGAGTAAAAGTGACTTATGAGATTAAACGTGAGATTTTCACGATAAAGTACCTGGTGGATAGGTGTACAAATGATCTCGACACAGCTATTACTGAGATAGGTATATAGAGGGACTGAGAGGACTTTGGTTATCACTATGGCAAGAAAGGAGATGAACAAAGGTTGTTTGGATCAGTGACAACAAATTGGTTGGTGCAATCATGTTTTAAAGTTATGTACTTGGAAAAGAGGAAGTTCCTTTTCCCTTCAGTGAGACATAGATCATCGTAATTAAATAAATGGAGGTAATGGTTCAGTATGTGAAAAATCAAAAGAAGAGAGCCCTTAGCTGGGCTGAAAGGGCACCATCTGAGGAGGGCTTTTCTGAGTGTGAATTGTGAAAGGAAAAAGTTAACGTTTTGATTTTTTAAAGTTTATCCTCAAACTAAGACATTGATTTTGTTAAGAAACAAATACAGGGAGCAGAGGTTGCAGCACCAGTTCAATGGATGAGGAATCAAGAGGTCAAGGGAACAAAAACCAAAAGAATTTGAGATCATAGAGATGAGCTAGGGGCGCTTTGGCTTTGCAGGGGCAAAACAGGCATACTCTCAAATGTAATTGGGCTAATTTCAAAACAAAAGGGAAAGATTTATTTTACTGGAGAGTGGGGGAGATATGAAATGCTTATTTGTTACTTTTCTTGCTGATTAAAATTATATTCTTTTCTATACCCAAAGGCCGGATGCATTTGTAACTAAGAGCTCTGCCCTGCATGAATATTAGCTAATCATTAAATTGAGGTACCTACTCTATACTCCCATAAAGCTTGCTTCTGACAAGGAGATAAAGCTGAGGGTGGCAAAGACTCATGCTTCCATGGCATCCAACAAGTCTGTGGAAACATGATGGAAATGGGTGGAAATCTTTAAAGGTAGTGTGTCAGTTTTCTACCCTTTACAACTTCTCTTACGTCCTAGAGACAGCATGGAGACTTTTAAAATAGGGACGAATTATACATCACCAGGAATGTGCATGTGCAATGATGATTTGCTTTGCAGGTTAGTCAAAATAATTGTCATATTCTCCAGCACAATGGATTGACTTTACTATGCAGAACTATTGCCTGTCTATGGGTAACTAAGTGAGAAATGGGTAACTGAGAAGGCCAGTGCCACAGTAACCACACTTGCAATGATTCCCTTCAATCTGTAAAGATGCGGAGGCTGTGGATAAAGTAGATTATGCACTGATGTGATATGATGGTATTATAGAACTCATCAGCTCTCTTTTCTGGCAGTGGCCTTTGGCACGACAAACAGGTCATACACAAACTACACTTTTTTATAAATAAACATTCCACATGTATGAAAACAGACTAGGATCTTAGATTAAACAGAGACGAAGGACTACATCATAGATAGGACAAAATGCACTTACCAAAGTAGCAGTTACCACTTCAAGAAGTGGAGCAACACATGTCACATCTTTCTACAAGACAATTTAAAATAAATAGTTACAAGAAAGAACAAAAATAAATGGCAACTTCTTTTGTGTAAGAACCATTTCAGCTTTGTGTTAATTTTTAAATACCTGCTTGTTACCTCCAACTGAATGGAGACATGTGGCATTGTACAATAAATAATTGGCATGTAGATAATATTTAAACAAGCTTTGGCAAAGCCAGTAGGTTCTTTTTTCAGGACCTATTGGCTTTGACAATAGTTTCAGCAGTGCTGTAGAGCAACCCCTAAGTATGTGCAGCATGGCTAAGACATAATTTTAAAAAAGCCTGTGATGCTGCAGCTCAGGTTACTTTATAGGCAGACACAACATGCGTGTGTACCTATGAAATAAAACAGTTTTTTTTATTTTTATTTCTGATCTAAGTTGTAGCACTAAAAAAACAAATCATGTGAAAGCATTTTTTCTTTTGAAGAGAATAGGAGAAGATATACTGGGGAAAGTTGGGGAAAGCAACACAGAAGCGATGAGTGAAGCGGCAAAGAAAAGTAAACGGTTGAGAGGAGAAGAAAACAATGTGGGGATGTAGGAGGCTGGACTGGCTTGTAGTGAGTACCAAGGGGTACTTGCACCTTGCACCAGGCCCAGTTATCCCTTATTAGTGTATAGGGTGTCTAGCAGCTTAGGCTGATAGATAATGGTAGCTTAGCAGAGCAGCTTAGGCTGAACTAGGAGACGTGTGAAGCTACTACAGTACCACTTAGTGTCATATGCACAATATCATAAGAAAACACAATACACAGTTATACTAAAAATAAAGGTACTTTATTTTTATGACAATATGCCAAAGTATCTTAGAGTGTACCCTCAGTGAGAGGATAGGAAATATACACAAGATATATATACACAATAGCAAAAATATGCAGTATAGTCTTAGAAAACAGTGCAAACAATGTATAGTTACAATAGGATGCAATGGGGAAACATAGAGATAGGGGCAACACAAACCATATACTCCAAAAGTGGAATGCGAACCACGAATGGACCCCAAACCTATGTGACCTTGTAGAGGGTCGCTGGGACTATTAGAAAATAGTGAGAGTTAGAAAAATAACCCTCCCCAAGACCCTGAAAAGTGAGTGCAAAGTGCACTAAAGTTCCCCTAAGGACAAAGAAGTCGTGTTAGAGGAATAATGCAGGAAAGACACAAACCAGCAATGCAACAACTGTGGATTTCCAATCTAGGGTACCTGTGGAACAAGGGGACCAAGTCCAAAAGTCACAAGCAATTCGGAGATGGGCAGATGCCCAGGAAATGCCAGCTGCGGGTGCAAAGAAGCTTCTACTGGACAGAAGAAGCTGAGGTTTCTGCAGGAACGAAAAGGGCTAGAGACTTCCCCTTTGGTGGACGGGTCCCGCTCGCCTTAGAAAGTCGTGCAGAAGTGTTTTCCCGCCGGAAGAACGCCAACAAGCCTTGCTAGTCGCAAATCGTGCGTTTGGCGTTTTTGGACGCTGCCGGGGCCCGGGAGGGACCAGGAGGTCGCAAATTGGACCTGAAGAGAGAGGGGACGTCGAGCAAGACAAAGAGCTCTCACTGAAGCAGGTAGCACCCGGAGAAGTGCCAGAAACAGGCACTACGAGGATGCTTGAAACGGTGCTCGCCGAAGTTGCACAAAGGAGTCCCACGTCGCCGGAGACCAACTTAGAAAGTCGTGCAATGCAGGTTAGAGTGCCGTGGATCCAGGCTTGGCTGTGCACAAAGGATTTCCGCCGGAAGTGCACAGGGGCCGGAGTAGCTGCAAAGTCGCGGTTCCCAGCAATGCAGCCCAGCGAGGTGAGGCAAGGACTTACCTCCACCAAACTTGGACTGAAGAGTCACTGGACTGTGGGGGTCACTTGGACAGAGTCGCTGGATTCGAGGGACCTCGCTCGTCGTGCTGAGAGGAGACCCAAGGGACCGGTAATGCAGCTTTTTGGTGCCTGCGGTTGCAGGGGGAAGATTCCGTCGACCCACGGGAGATTTCTTCGGAGCTTCTGGTGCAGAGAGGAGGCAGACAACCCGCACAGCATGCACAAGCAGGAAAACAGTCGAGAAGGTGGCAGGATCAGCGTTACAGAGTTGCAGTAGTCGTCTTTGCTACTATGTTGCAGGTTTGCAGGCTTCCAGCGCGGTCAGCAGTCGATTCCTTATCAGAAGGTGAAGAGAGAGATGCAGAGGAACTCGGCTGAGCTCATGCATTCGTTATCTAAAGTTTCCCCAGAGGCAGAGACCCTAAATAGCCAGAAAAGAGGGTTTGGCTACCTAGGAGAGAGGATAGGCTAGCAACACCTGAAGGAGCCTATCACAAGGAGTCTCTGACGTCACCTGGTGGCACTGGCCACTCAGAGCAGTCCAGTGTGCCAGCAGCACCTCTGTTTCCAATATGGCAGAGGTCTGGAGCACACTGGAGGAGCTCTGGACACCTCCCAGGGGAGGTGCAGGTCAGGGGAGTGGTCACTCCCCTTTCCTTTGTCCAGTTTCGCGCCAGAGCAGGGGCTAAGGGATCCCTGAACCGGTGTAGACTGGCTTATGCAGAATTGGGCACATCTGTGCCCAACAAAGCATTTCCAGAGGCTGGGGGAGGCTACTCCTCCCCTGCCTTCACCATTTTCCAAAGGGAGAGGGTGTCACACCCTCTCTCAGAGGAAGTTCTTTGTTCTGCCATCCTGGGCCAGGCCTGGCTGGACCCCAGGAGGGCAGCTGCCTGTCTGAGGGGTTGGCAGCAGCAGCAGCAGTGAAACCCCAGGAAGGGCAGTTTGGCAGTACCAGGGTCTGTGCTACAGACCACTGGGATCATGGGATTGTGCCAACTATGCCAGGATGGCATAGAGGGGGCAATTCCATGATCATAGACATGTTACATGGCCATATTCGGAGTTACCATTGTGAAGCTACATATAGGTAGTGACCTATGTAGTGCACACGTGTAATGGTGTCCCCGCACTCACAAAGTTCAGGGAATTGGCTCTGAACAATGTGGGGGCACCTTGGCTAGTGCCAGGGTGCCCTCACACTAAGTAACTTTGCACCTAACCTTTACCAGGTAAAGGTTAGACATATAGGTGACTTATAAGTTACTTAAGTGCAGTGTAAAATGGCTGTGAAATAACGTGGACGTTATTTCACTCAGGCTGCAGTGGCAGGCCTGTGTAAGAATTGTCAGAGCTCCCTATGGGTGGCAAAAGAAATGCTGCAGCCCATAGGGATCTCCTGGAACCCCAATACCCTGGGTACCTCAGTACCATATACTAGGGAATTATAAGGGTGTTCCAGTAAGCCAATGTGAATTGGTAAAAATGGTCACTAGCCTGTCAGTGACAATTTGGAAAGAAATGAGAGAGCATAACCACTGAGGTTCTGGTTAGCAGAGCCTCAGTGAGACAGTTAGTCACTACACAGGTAACACATTCAGGCACACTTATGAGCACTGGGGCCCTGGGTTACCAGGGTCCCAGTGACACATACAACTAAAACAACATATATACAGTGAAAAATGGGGGTAACATGCCAGGCAAGATGGTACTTTCCTACAGGGGAGAACCACATAATGGTGAGCACATCACAGAGGGGTTGAGGGGGGAGCACATAAGAGAGAAAGGGTACAATGAAGCAAGTAGGAGGACAATAAACACACTAGGGAGGCAGCTGGAAAACACATGCACTGTCATGGAATGTTCAAGGCAAAGGTAGTTACCTGAAAGTGAGCAGTAGAAGGGCACAAGTAAATTGACAATGACCCAGGGAAGTGAAAGCCATAGAATGGACAAGGCAAGCCTCCGAAAAGTAAGCAGGTAGAGCCACCCAATGCAAAGCAATTGGTAGGCTGCATGCCCATCTATGTTCTAGGTAAGTTCACAATATGCCTTGCTCAACTAGACAGCCGCACTGTCTGGTTGGGGCAACTTAAAAATGAGGACTTAATACCAAGAAATGACTGAAAATTAACATACAAAAACATTGTAGTGACTGCTGGACTTTGTCCTCTCTGAAGAGTTACCCCCCAAACTTTTAGCATATTACCCTCTGCTTTTTGCTAAAATTGTTTTTGTTGCCTTTAGAATTCTGTGCACTTTACCACGGCTAACAAGTGCTAAAACGCTTGTGCTCTCTCCTTAAAACATGGTAGAATTGGCTTATTTTCAAATTGGCATATTTAATATACTTATTTGTCCATAATAATAAAGTGGTACTACCCGTGTTCAGGGCCTGTGAATTAAATGCTACTAGACGGCCTGCAGCACTGTTTGTGGTACCCACTTAAGTAGCCCTTTAAATATGTTGCAGGCCTGTCATTGCAGAGGCTGTATGTGCAGTTTAAAACTGTTATGTCGAACTGGCAAAATAAACTCTTTGCCAGGCTCAAACTTTCCTTTTAAAATATATATATAAATTACCCCTAGGGTAAGACCTCGACAGCTCAGAGGGCAGGGTGTAATGTATCTAAAAAATTGGACATTGACTTTTTAGTTTTACATGTCCTGATAATGAAAAACTCCCAAATTAGTTTTTCACTACTGTGAGGCCTATCTCTTCCATATGGCAATCTTGGGGATTCCTTATTACATTTAATAAGCTGTAATTCCTGATTGAAAGGAGGTATATATGTCAGATTTGGTACTTATAAAATTGTAATGATAAATGCACTTTTATGGTAAAGTTGGATTTTTAATTACAATTTTAAAAATGCCACTTTTAGAAAGTTGACATTTTCCTGCCCTTTGCCGTTTGTGTCTGCAGCCTGTCTAAGGTCACCTGACTGGGTGTAGCTGGCAGGTAGACTTTGTGAAATCTTCCCAGACAGTCAGACATTGGAGGGATGTCCCTCATTGGGACATCTGCTGGCAGGACGGGGGGGCAGAGCTAAGCACAGCCCACCTTACACCTGAATAGCCAGTTCTCTGCCTTCACACAAAGGGCCTAACAAGCCTGTGTGTTCACTGCAGCCTGCTTGGAGCCAGGCAGGGAAGTCAGAAAATTCCATGGACTTCAAAGGCTCTTTCTTAGACGTTTCGCTCAACTGCCAGAGGAAGGACACCAAAGTATAAAAATAGGACATTCAGATCTACTCCAGTTCACTACTGAACCTGCAATAGGACTACCAGAGGACTGCCTGCTGCTGTGACCTGCTGTGCACTCTGTCAGGCTGCTGATGACTGCTGATGTACCTAGAAGGACTGCTTTGTTACATGGAGCCTGCTTTAAACCCTCAGATGCAAGTACTGCTGTTGAACCCTGTATCTTCACCTACAACCAGGACTATTGAAAGTGACTCCAAGAACTGGTTCGTAGGCCTCCTGTTCAAAGCCACAGGAAGTAAAACCCCTTATCATCTTGAATTTGCACCTGGACCCAGCCTGAATTAGTCCTGAACCCCCAAGAGGTGTCTCACTAGTCCTGGACCCTTGGTTGCGGTACTAAGTTTGCCCAGAAGGCCAATTTCCAAAACCGAGGACAAAATTTAGCCAAAAAGTGGTCTGAAAACCAGAAGGGGAGTGAGATCAACCTGCTCACCTATTCGCCTGAGGTGCATTACTGGTCGGATTTACTCTGTGGCTTCTTCTTTTACGTCCTTTCCGCTGCATCAAATCTGTTTCAGAGGTCCTTCACCAAAGTGGTATCTGACCTCGTGGAACTATCTGCGACTACAGCCCCTTGCTTAGCCCCAATGGAGTTTGTTTACTTCAATTTCAGTGACTAAGTCAAACCATGGAAATCTTTACTACTGCTTCGACCCAAGGCCATCCATTGACGACGCACCTTTCTTGGACACCTCCTGCAGCCTTGCCCAGCTGACCTTTACCATCTCAGACAGTTTTTTTCAAGACTTTTTCTAAGGCCGAAGGTAAGCTCTGACTAGGTCCAATCCACTTCTTGAATCCGAACAATACTCCATCGTGGTCTGCCTTAAATTTTGACTTTGATCAGGTCTCATGTAACTAAATGCTCACAGGTGGTGTTTTGATCTTTTAGGTGCTAAATTTCACTTAAACGTTTGAAAATTCATAACTTTACTTCTACTGATTACATTTTTGTCATTTTGGTGGTAAATACTTTATTCAAATTTACTCTATTTTTCTAAATTGGTCTGTAACTTTTCTTACCTTGTGTTTTCATTTTATTCCTGTTTGTGTGCTGAGTAAATACTTTAAACATTGCCTCAAAGTTAAGCCTCGCTGCTTTTTGTGTCAGGATTCCCAGGGTTAAGCAGAGGGTAATTTCATAACTTTTTGTGGTGGACCATGCTGGACTGTGGCTGCTGCTTGATCTGGGCTCACCCCAGTCAACCAATAACCCAATTTCTTAGAGTAAAATATAAGTTTATCACAGCCAGTCAACCATCTCAGTCAACCAACAAGAAAAGAAAATACTAGTTCATCACCACCGTCATGGTGAAAAATTCAGTATTGTCCTAGTTAAAAAATACACAATATCACAAAGCAAACATCCAAGATATGGTATACAATAGGATACTAGTAAAGAAAATAGAAAAGGATGGGCTACTCTTAAAGATAAAGAGAAACTAGCAGAGTGGAGTTTTTTAAACATTTGATCATTCTTTGACCCATCTTTTTTAAGGTGGGTTATACCCTGCTGTGAGACAGTTATAAAGAAGTGCTGTGTGTCAATTAAACTGCTGAAATGTGAATGGCACCTTTCTGTAGGTAAAGTTATTGAAACTGATATAATACATCCTTATCTTTTAAACTCCTAGACCTACCTGTTGGCCCTCTTTCCAACTTTCTTCAATATCTACATGTAGCCTCTAGTTGGAGTGTTCAGGAACCTGTCTTTGGGCTATCTCACACAAAGTGACCACTGTAATTGCTAATTTAAGAAACAGGCTCTGTCACAGTATTTGGTTGTAGTAGCACCTTAGACAGTAGTAAAAGGTTGTTGTCTGAGGACGTGTAAAGGTATTTAATGTGTTTTACTTGGAAATATAGCAGCATTTAATATTTTGGAATTACTCAACAGAGTATAACGCAATAGCATACACAGAAAATCTAACAACAAAATTAAAACATAAAACATTGATGCACAAATCATTCAAAACTGAATGCCACGCAACCATAATATGACACAATAACATCACATTACAATAATGGAGCATAAAAACACAGCACAAAAAACAACAGAATACATCAACAGCATAATAAAATGCCACACAACAAATTATGTGACTGACTGACATATTTTGTGTGAATCCTGTGCTTGATTTGATTGAGTGAGTGGTGGAAAGGTTTTCGAGGTGCTTTTTTGAAGAGTAGGTAGCTTAAAGTTTAACCTGATTGTGGGGAGAGAGAGTCAGCGATTAGGACATGAAAATGGATGCCTCCCTTCAGTTTCTCCTGAAACGCTGAGTTCTTTATGAGAAGATTCTAGTGGATCCAAGAGAATAAGATTGTTTATATTTGGGGACTCCGGGCTGAAGGAATTCAGGTCCCTTACCATAGCTGGATCCATGAATGATACACAGTTTTTAATTTAACTGCTTGTATGATAGATGATAGACAATGTAAGGATTCAAAGATAGGGCAGAGTTCTCTGGGGTTGAGGTGAAGAAGGAGCCCAGTCCCTGTGTTTCTAATCCTTTAGACGTCTTACCATGAGATTAGTTGGAAGTACCAAGAAGAGATTATTTGTGTAGTCTTATAGAGAGGATGGATGAGATTACTGTTTGAAGTTTTCAATGGTATGGCAGGTAAAGCAATATGTGACAAAGTTTGGAGTTCAAAGAAGTATGTTTGTAGTGTGGGTTGACTTGGAGGTTTGGGGAGAGTTCCGAACTGATAATTACTCCAAAGTTTTTCACTGTTTTGAAGAGGAAAGGAGGAACTAGGGCACAAGTTAAGTGGTAATGTCACAATAAAAGAGTGAAGAATGAGATTATCAGTGCTGTGTATGCATTTAAAAGTATTGCTGATAAAGTCTACACTTGGGGTACCCCAGAGATCCCTGTGCTCATTTTTTGGGGTAATCGGGCCTTGCATGTGGTATAGGGTCCGTTTGAGAGAAGGGATGTGAGCCAGGAGAGACTTTAATCCCCAGCATCTTCGATCTGTTGAGCAGAATGTGTTATTTCTTTTAGGTTATTCAAATGGAAGTCAGTGTTGATTCCACTCCTCCCTGACTTGAAAACTGCTTGTGCTGGATCTAGAGTTCCAGTTGAAGATCACTTTGTTGAGGACATGTCTATCCTGTCATTTTGGTGGGTAGGTGTACAAAAGTACCATCTTGCTTGGCATGTTACCCCCATTTTTCACTGTATATATGTTGTTTTAGTTGTATGTGTCACTGGGACCCTGCCAGCCAGGGCCCCAGTGCTCATAAGTGTGCCTGACTGTGTTACCTGTGTTATGACTAACTGTCTCACTGAGGCTCTGCTATCCAGAATCTCAGTGGTTATGCTCTCTCATTTGTTTCCAAATTGTCACTAACAGGCTAGTGACCAATTTCACCAATTCACATTGGCATACTGGAACACCCTTATAATTTCCTAGTATATGCTACTGAGGTACCCAGGGTATTGGGGTTCCAGGAGATCCCTATGGGCTGCAGCATTTCTTTTGCCACCCATAGGGAGCTCTTACAATTCTTACACAGGCCTGCCACTGCAGCCTGAGTGAAATAATGCACACATTATTTCACAGCCATTTTCACTGCACTTAAGTAACTTATAAGTCACCTATATGTCTAACCTTTACTTAGTAAAGGTTGGGTGCTAAGTTACTTAGTGTGTGAGCACCCTGGCACTAGCCAGAGTGGTCCCACATCGTTCAGGGCAAATTCCCCGGACTTTGTGAGTGCGGGGACACCATTACACGCGTGCACTACACATAGGTCACTACCTATGTGTAGCTTCACAATGGTAACTCCGAATATGGCCATGTAACATGTCTAAGATCATGGAATTGCCCCCTCTATGCCATCCTGGCATTGTTGGCACAATCCCATGATCCCACGGGTCTGTAGCTCAGACCCGGGTACTGCCGAACTGCCTTTTCAGGGGTTTCACTGCAGCTGCTGCTGCTGCCAACCCCTCAGACAGGTTTCTGCCCTCCTGGGGTCCAGCCAGGCTTGGCCCAGGAAGGCAGAACAAAGGACTTCCTCAGAGAGAGGGTGTTACGCCCTCTCCCTTTGGAAAAAGGTGTGAAGGCAGGGGAGGAGTAGCCTCCCCCAGCCTCTGGAAATGCTTTCATGGGCACAGATGGTGCCCATTTCTGCATAAGCCAGTCTACACCGGTTCAGGGACCCCTCAGCCATGCTCTGGCGTGAAACTGGACAAAGGAAAAGGGAGTGACCACTCCCCTGACCTGCACCTCCCCTGGGAGGTGCCCAGAGCTCCTCCAGTGTGCTCCAGACCTCTGCCATCTTGGAAACAGAGGTGCTGCTGACACACTGGACTGCTCTGAGTGGCCAGGGGCAGCAGGTGACGTCAGAGAATCCTTCTGATAGGCTCCTTCAGGTGTTGCTAGCCTATCCTCTCTCCTAAGTAGCCAAACCCTCTTTTCTGGATATTTAGGGTCTCTGCTTTGGGAATTCTTCAGATACTGAATGCAAGAGCTCATCAGAGTTCCTCTGCATCTCTCTCTTCACCTTCTGCCAAAGGATCGACCGCTGACTGCTCAGGATGCCTGCAAAACTGCAACAAAGTAGCAAATATGACTACTGCAACCTTGTATCGCTGACCCTGCCGCCTTCTCGACTGTTTTCTGGTGGTGCATGCTCTGGGGGTAGTCTGCCTCCTCTCTGCACTAGAAGCTCTGAAGATATCTCCTGTGGGATTACGGACTCTTCCCCCTGCAACCGCAGGCAACAAAAGACTGCATCACTGGTCCTCTGGGTCCCCTCTCAGCACGACGAGCGTGGCCCCTGGAACTCAGCAACTCTGTCCAAGTGACTCCCACAGTCCAGTGACTCTTCAGTCCAAGTTTGGTGGAGGTAAGTCCTTGCCTCCTGTGAGAAAGTAGCCTCTTTCTAGCCTTGTTACCCCCACTTTAGGCCTGTTTGTGAGTGTATGTCAGGGTGTTTTCACTGTCTCACTGGGATCCTGCCAGCCGGGGCCCAGTGCTCATAGTGAAAACCCTATGTTTTCAGTATGTTTGTTATGTGTCACTGGGACCCTGCTAGTCAGGACCCCAGTGCTCATAAGGTTGTGGCCTATATGTATGTGTTCCCTGTGTAGTGCCTAACTGTCTCACTGAGGCTCTGCTAATCAGAACCTCAGTGGTTATGCTCTCTCATTTCTTACAAATTGTCACTAACAGGCTAGTGACCAATTTTACCAATTTACATTGGCTTACTGGAACACCCTTATAATTCCCTAGTATATGGTACTGAGGTACCCAGGGTATTGGGGTTCTGACAATTCTTACACAGGCCTGCCACTGCAGCCTGAGTGAAATAACGTCCACGTTATTTCACAGCCATTTTACACTGCACTTAAGTAACTTATAAGTCACCTATATGTCTAACCTTTACCTGGTAAAGGTTAGGTGCAAAGTTACTTAGTGTGAGGGCACCCTGGCACTAGCCAAGGTGCCCCCACATTGTTCAGGGCCAATTTCCCTGACTTTGTGAGTGCGGGGACACCATTACACGCGTGTACTACATATAGGTCACTACCTATATGTAGCTTCACAATGGTAACTCCGAATATGGCCATGTAACATGTCTATGATCATGGAATTGCCCCCTCTATGCCATCCTGGCATAGTTGGCACAATCCCATGATCCCAGTGGTCTGTAGCACAGACCCTCGTACTGCCAAACTGCTCTTCCTGGGGTTTCACTGCAGCTGCTGCCAACCCCTCAGACAGGCATCTGCCCTCCTGGGGTCCAGCCAGGCCTGGCCCAGGATGGCAGGACAAAGAACTTCCTCTGAGAGAGGGTGTGACACCCTCTCCCTTTGGAAAATGGTGTGAAGGCAGGGGAGGAGTAGCCTCCCCCAGCCTCTGGAAATGCTTTGTTAGGCACAGATGTGCCCAATTCTGCATAAGCCAGTCTACACCGGTTCAGGGGACCCCTTAGCCCTGCTCTAGTGCGAAACTGGACAAAGGAAAGGGGAGTGACCACTCCCCTGACCTGCACCTCCCCTGGGAGGTGTCCAGAGCTCCTCCAGTGTGCTCCAGACCTCTGCCATCTTGGAAACAGAGGTGCTGCTGGCACACTGGACTGCTCTGAGTGGCCAGTGCCACCAGGTGACGTCAGAGACTCCTTCTGATAGGCTCCTTCAGGTGTTAGTAGCCTATCCTCTCTCCTAGGTAGCCAAACCCTCTTTTCTGGCTATATAGGGTCTCAGTCTCTGGGGAAACTTTAGATAACGAATGCAAGAGCTCAGCCGAGTTCCTCTGCATCTCTCTCTTCACCTTCTGATAAGGAATCGACTGCTGACCGCGCTGGAAGCCTGCAAAACTGCAATAAAGTAGCTAAGACGACTACTGCAACTCTGTAACGCTGATCCTGCCGCCTTCTCGACTGTTTTCCTGCTTGTGCATGCTGTGGGGGTAGTCTGCCTCCTCTCTGCACCAGAAGCTCCGAAGAAATCTCCCGTGGGTCGACGGAATCTTCCCCCTGCAACCGCAGGCACCAAAAAGCTGCATTACCGGTCCCTTGGGTCTCCTCTCAGCATGACAAGCGAGGTCCCTCGAATCCAGCAACTCTGTCCAAGTGACCCCCACAGTCCAGTGACTCTTCAGTCCAAGGTTGGTGGAGGTAAGTCCTTGCCTCACCTCGCTGGGCTGCATTGCTGGGAACTGCAACTTTTTCAGTTACTCCGGCCCCTGTGCACTTCCGGTGGAAATCCTTTGTGCACAGCCAAGCCTGGGTCCACGGCACTCTAACCTGCATTGCACGACGATCTAAGTTGGTCTCCGGCGACGTGGGACTCCTTTGTGTAACTTCGGGTGAGCACCGTTTCACGCATCCTTGTAGTGCCTGTTTCTGGCACTTTTCCGGGTGCTACCTGCTGCTGAGAGGGCTTCTTGTCTTGCTCGACGTCCCCTCTCTCTCCTGGTCCAATTTGCGACCTCCTGGTCCCTCCAGGGTCACAGCAGCGTCCAAAAACGCTAACCGCACTATTTGCAGCTAGCAAGGCTTGTTGGCGTTCTTTCGGCGGGAAAACACTTCTGCACGACTCTCCACGGCAAGCGGGATCCATCCACCAAAGGGGAAGTCTCTAGCCCTTTTTGTTCCTGCAGAAACCTCAGCTTCTTCTGTCCAGTAGAAGCTTCTTTGCACCCACAGCTGGCATTTCCTGGGCATCTGCCCATCTCCGACTTGCTTGTGACTTTTGGACTTGGTCCCCTTGTTCCACAGGTACCCTAGATTGGAAATCCACAGTTGTTGCATTGTTGGTTTGTGTCTTTCCTGCATTATTCCTCTAACACGACTTCTTTGTCCTTAGGGGAACTTTAGTGCACTTTGAACTCACTTTTCAGGGTCTTGGGGACGGTTATTTTTCTAACTCTCACTATTTTCTAATAGTCCCAGCGACCCTCTACAAGGTCACATAGGTTTGGGGTCCATTCGTGGTTCGCATTCCACTTTTGGAGTATATGGTTTGTGTTGCCCCTATCCCTATGTTTCCCCATTGCATCCTATTGTAACTATACATTGTTTGGACTGTTTTCTAAGACTATACTGCATATTTATGCTATTGTGTACATATATCTTGTGTATATTTCCTATCCTCTCACTGAGGGTACACTCTAAGATACTTTGGCATATTGTCATAAAAATAAAGTACCTTTATTTTTAGTATAACTGTGTATTGTGTTTTCTTATGATATTGTGCATATGACACTAAGTGGTACTGTAGTAGCTTCACACGTCTCCTAGTTCAGCCTAAGCTGCTCTGCTAAGCTACCATTATCTATCAGCCTAAGCTGCTAGACACCCTATACACTAATAAGGGATAACTGGGCCTGGTGCAAGGTGCAAGTACCCCTTGGTACTCACTACAAGCCAGTCCAGCCTCCTACATTGGTTGTGCAGTGGTGGGATAAGTGCTTTGAGACTACTTACCACTCTTGTCATTGTACTTTTCATAAGAGAAAAATATACAAAACAAGTTCAGTGTGTGTACACATAGCTAAAAAGTTTTGCATTTCCTCTTTTCACTCTTTTCTAAAGTGCTGAAAAGTACTTCTAAACTTTCAAAAAGTTCTTAAAAGTTTTAAAAGTTTTTTTTTCTGTCTTTCTAAAAAGCTCTGACAAACTTTTTACTCTTTTTCTATCACTTTAACTCTCTCTAAAAATGTCTGGCACAGGCCAAAATGTTGATCTGTCCAAACTTGCATATGATCACCTTAGCTGGAAAGGAGCAAGGAGTCTCTGCATAGAGAGAGGTTTGAGTGTAGGGAAGAATCCTTCCTTGGAACTGTTACTTAACATGCTTAGAGAACATGATAAGGCTAAAAGTGCCCCATCTGTTGAAAAAGTAGCTAATGGTTCTCAATATGATCCAGGGACTCCCCCAGGAAAAGATTCAGGAAAGAAACTTCCAAGCCTGCCCATTACTAGACAGTCTAGCATAGTTGGTAATGATGATGAGCCACACCATACAGATAGTGTTGTCTCACATCATAGCAGAAGCATTTATTCTCACCATACTGGTAGTGATGTTTCTGTTAGCCAAACTGTTAGGGTGGCTTCTGTAAGGGACAGGTCTCCTTCTGTTCATTCCCATCATTCCTCTGTATCTAGGAATGTCCCTCCCACCAACCCTGATGACAGAATGTTAGAGAGGGAACTCAATAAGTTGAGGGTGGATCAACCAGACTGAAGCTTAAAAAGCAACAGCTGGATTTGGATAGACAGTCTTTTGAACTAGAGAAGGAAAGACAGAAGTTGGGTTTAGATACCCATGGTGGCAGCAGCAGTATTCCCCATAGTCATCCTGCAAAAGAACATGATTCCAGGAATCTGGACAAGATAGTTCCCCCTTATAAGGAGGGGGATGACATTAACAAGTGGTTTGCTGCACTTGAGAGGGCCTGTGTTGTACAAGATGTCCCTCAAAGGCAGTGGGCTGCTATCCTATGGCTATCATTTAGTGGAAAAGGTAGGGATAGGCTCCTTACTGTGAAAGAAAATGATGCCAATAATTTCCAAGTTCTTAAGAATGCACTCCTGGATGGTTATGGCTTAACCACTGAACAATACAGGATAAAGTTCAGAGAGACCAAAAAGGAGTCTTCACAAGACTGGGTTGATTTCATTGACCATTCAGTGAAGGCCTTGGAGGGGTGGTTACATGGCAGTAAAGTTACTGATTATGACAGCCTGTATAACTTGATCCTGAGAGAGCATATTCTTAATAATTTTGTGTCTGATTTGTTGCACCAGTACTGGGTGGACTCTGATCTGACCTCTCCCCAAGAATTGGGAAAGAAGGCAGACAAATGGGTCAGAACAAGGGTGAACAGAAAAGTTCATACAGGGGGTGACAAAGAGAACACTAAGAAGAAAGATGGTGAAAAGTCTCAAGATAAGCATGGGGATAAGGGTAAAACCAAAGATCCCACTTCAAATCTTAAACACTCTTCAGGGGGTGGGGATAAAACAAATTCTTCCTCTTCTTCTCAACCTACACAATTTAAAAAGCCTTGGTGCTTTGTGTGTAAAAATAGAGGCCATAGGCCAGGGGATAAGTCCTGTCCAGGTAAACCCCCTGAGCCTACCACCACTAATACATCAAGCTCTAGTGCCCCTAGCAGTAGTGGTACTAGTGGTGGGACTGCTTGTCCCCTTACAATGGATAAGTACAGGCAGACAGTTTCAATAAATGGTGTTGAGGCCTTGGCCTACAGGGACACAGGTGCCAGTATCACTTTGGTGACTGAAAACCTAGTGCATCCTGATCAACACATCATTGGACAACAGTATAAGATTATTGATGTCCATAACTCCACTAAGTTTCTTCCCTTAGCTATAATTCAGTTTAGTTGGGGTGGAGTTACTGGCCCTAAGCAGGTGGTGGTATCACCTAGCTTACCTGTAGATAGTCTCTTAGGTAATGACCTAGAGGCCTCAGGTTGGGCTGATGTAGAGTTTTATGCCCATGCAGCCATGCTGGGCATCCCAGAGGAATTGTTCCCTCTCATTTCTACTGAAATGAAAAAGCACAAGAGAGAAGGCCTGAAAACTCAGGATCCCTCTCCATCAACAGGTAAAAAGGGTATCACAGTATCCCCTACCCACCCTACCATTCAGGATACCATTCCTGTGGTGGGAGAAACCTCTCCTGGGGTGGCACCTGTTCCAAGGGAATCATCAGTTGGCAAAACTGTACTCCCTGAGGTGGAAGTACCTCTCTGTGGGATAACTAACATTGGTGAGAAAAAGAGCACCATTTTAGTTAACATGGAGCATCCCTCCAACCCTCCCAGAGAAACTTTAGTGCAGAAACCCTGCACTGCCTCACAACACTTAGGACAGCATCCCTGCCCTAGTGTGGAGCTCATAGGACAGCATCCCTGCCCTGCTCCAACTCAAGAGAAACAGCATCCCTGTTCTCTCTTCCAGCCATATGGACAAAGATTTTGCCCAGCTATGACTTTTCTGAGACAGCATCCCTGTCTGGCATTTCCATCACTACAAATAGGTTCAGTGGACAATTCCCACTGCTCTAAACTAAAACTTACTGATAGAAACTCTGAAAATACATCTTCACATTGTTGCTTAGCTAAAAAACTTCAAACAGGGTGGTTTACATCCCCACAGGGAAGTAACCATATAGTGGATGATAAAGGGAGTAACCAGTCTATTGCAGAGCTACTCTCTACTTATCACCACTTAGACAATAAAGTCTCAACTGGCCAAGGTTAGCCTTATTGTCCTTCGTTTGGGAGGGGGGGGTTGTGTGAGAAAGTAGCCTCTTTCTAGCCTTGTTACCCCCACTTTAGGCCAGTTTGTGAGTGTATGTCAGGGTGTTTTCACTGTCTCACTGGGATCCTGCCAGCCGGGGCCCAGTGCTCATAGTGAAAACCCTATGTTTTCAGTATGTTTGTTATGTGTCACTGGGACCCTGCTAGTCAGGACCCCAGTGCTCATAAGGTTGTGGCCTATATGTATGTGTTCCCTGTGTAGTGCCTAACTGTCTCACTGAGGCTCTGCTAATCAGAACCTCAGTGGTTATGCTCTCTCATTTCTTACAAATTGTCACTAACAGGCTAGTGACCAATTTTACCAATTTACATTGGCTTACTGGAACACCCTTATAATTCCCTAGTATTTGGTACTGAGGTACCCAGGGTATTGGGGTTCCAGGAGATCCCTATGGGCTGCAGCATTTCTTTTGCCACCCATAGGGAGCTCTGACAATTCTTACACAGGCCTGCCACTGCAGCCTGAGTGAAATAACGTCCACGTTATTTCACAGCCATTTTACACTGCACTTAAGTAACTTATAAGTCACCTATATGTCTAACCTTTACCTGGTAAAGGTTAGGTGCAAAGTTACTTAGTGTGAGGGCACCCTGGCACTAGCCAAGGTGCCCCCACATTGTTCAGGGCCAATTTCCCTGACTTTGTGAGTGCGGGGACACCATTACACGCGTGTACTACATATAGGTCACTACCTATATGTAGCTTCACAATGGTAACTCCGAATATGGCCATGTAACATGTCTATGATCATGGAATTGCCCCCTCTATGCCATCCTGGCATAGTTGGCACAATCCCATGATCCCAGTGGTCTGTAGCACAGACCCTGGTACTGCCAAACTGCTCTTCCTGGGGTTTCACTGCAGCTGCTGCTGCTGCCAACCCCTCAGACAGGCATCTGCCCTCCTGGGGTCCAGCCAGGCCTGGCCCAGGATGGCAGAACAAAGAACTTCCTCTGAGAGAGGGTGTGACACCCTCTCCCTTTGGAAAATGGTGTGAAGGCAGGGGAGGAGTAGCCTCCCCCAGCCTCTGGAAATGCTTTGTTGGGCACAGATGTGCCCAATTCTGCATAAGCCAGTCTACACCGGTTCAGGGGACCCCTTAGCCCTGCTCTGGCGCGAAACTGGACAAAGGAAAGGGGAGTGACCACTCCCCTGACCTGCACCTCCCCTGGGAGGTGTCCAGAGCTCCTCCAGTGTGCTCCAGACCTTTGCCATCTTGGAAACAGAGGTGCTGCTGGCACACTGGACTGCTCTGAGTGGCCAGTGCCACCAGGTGACGTCAGAGACTCCTTCTGATAGGCTCCTTCAGGTGTTAGTAGCCTATCCTCTCTCCTAGGTAGCCAAACCCTCTTTTCTGGCTATTTAGGGTCTCTGTCTCTGGGGAAACTTTAGATAACGAATGCAAGAGCTCAGCCGAGTTCCTCTGCATCTCTCTCTTCACCTTCTGATAAGGAATCGACTGCTGACCGCGCTGGAAGCCTGCAAAACTGCAACAAAGTAGCTAAGACGACTACTGCAACTCTGTAACGCTGATCCTGCCGCCTTCTCGACTGTTTTCCTGCTTGTGCATACTGTGGGGGTAGTCTGCCTCCTCTCTGCACCAGAAGCTCCGAAGAAATCTCCTGTGGGTCGACGGAATCTTCCCCCTGCAACCGCAGGCACCAAAAAGCTGCATTACCGGTCCCTTGGGTCTCCTCTCAGCATGACGAGCGAGGTCCCTCTAATCCAGCGACTCTGTCCAAGTGACCCCCACAGTCCAGTGACTCTTCAGTCCAAGTTTGGTGGAGTTAAGTCCTTGCCTCACCTCGCTGGGCTGCATTGCTGGGAACCGCGACTTTTGCAGCTACTCCGGCCCCTGTGCACTTCCGGTGGAAATCCTTTGTGCACAGCCAAGCCTGGGTCCACGGCACTCTAACCTGCATTGCACGACGTTCTAAGTTGGTCTCCGGCGACGTGGGACTCCTTTGTGTAACTTCGGGTGAGCACCGTTTCACACATCCTCGTAGTGCCTGTTTCTGGCACTTTTCTGGGTGCTACCTGCTGCTGAGAGGGCTCCTTATCTTGCTCGACGTCCCCTCTCTCTCCTGGTCCAATTTGCGACCTCCTGGTCCCTCCAGAGCCACAGCAGCATCCAAAAATGCTAACCGCACAATTTGCAGCTAGCAAGGCTTGTTGGCATTCTTTTGGCGGGAAAACACTTTTGCACAACTCTCCATAGTGAGTGGGATTCGTCCACCAAAGGGGAAGTCTCTAGCCCTTTTCGTTCCTGCAGAAACCTCAGCTTCTTCTGTCCAGTAGAAGCTTCTTTGCACCCGCAGCTTGCATTTCCTGGGCATCTGCCCATCTCCGACTTGCTTGTGACTTTTGGACTTGGTCCCCTTGTTCCACAGGTACCCTAGATTGGAAATCCACAGTTGTTGCATTGTTGGTTTGTGTCTTTCCTGCATTATTCCTCTAACACGACTTCTTTGTCCTTAGGGGAACTTTAGTGCACTTTGCACTCACTTTTCAGGGTCTTGGGGAGGGTTATTTTTCTAACTCTCACTATTTTCTAATAGTCCCAGCGACCCTCTACAAGGTCACATAGGTTTGGGGTCCATTCGTGGTTCGCATTCCACTTTTGGAGTATATGGTTTGTGTTGCCCCTATCCCTATGTTTCCCCATTGCATCCTATTGTAACTATACATTGTTTGCACTGTTTTCTAAGACTATACTGCATATTTTTGCTATTGTGTACATATATCTTGTGTATATTTCCTATCCTCTCACTGAGGGTACACTCTAAGATACTTTGGCATATTGTCATAAAAATAAAGTACCTTTATTTTTAGTATAACTGTGTATTGTGTTTTCTTATGATATTGTGCATATGACACTAAGTGGTACTGTAGTAGCTTCACACGTCTCCTAGTTCAGCCTAAGCTGCTCTGCTAAGCTGCCATTATCTATCAGCCTAAGCTGCTAGACACCCTATACACTAATAAGGGATAACTGGGCCTGGTGCAAGGTGCAAGTACCCCTTGGTACTCACTACAAGCCAGTCCAGCCTCCTACACCTCCCCACGCTAGACTGCATTGCTGGGCACCGCGTGAATTGCAGCTGCTCCGGCTCCTGTGCACTCTTCCAGGATTTCCTTCGTGCACAGCCAAGCATGGGTCCCCGACATTCTAACCTGCAGTGCACAACCTTCTGAGTTGTCCTCCGGCATCGTGGGACTCCCTTTTGTGTGTTTGGGTGGACTCCGGTTCACTCCTCTTCCAAGTGCCTGTTCCGGTACTTCTGCGGGTGCTGCCTGCTTCTGTGAGGGCTCCCTGACTCTCTGTCTCCTCATCCAAGTGGCGACATCCTGGTCCCTCCTGGGCCACAGCAGCACCCAAAAATCCTAACTCCGACCCTTGCAGCTAGCAAGGCTTGTTTTGCTCTCTTTCTGCGTGAGACCACCTCTGCAAGCTTCTTCACGACGTGGGACATCCATCCTCCAAAGGGGAAGTTTCTAGCCCTCTTCGTTCTTGGAGAATCCACAGCTTCTACCATCCGATGGCAGCTCCTTTGCACCCTCAGCTGGCATTTCCTGGGCATCTGCCCTCTCTCAACATTGTCACGACTCTTGGACTTGGTGCCCTTGTTCCAAATGTACTCAGGTCCGGAAATCCACTTTGGTTGCTTTGCTGGTGTTGGTCTTCCTTGCAGAAACCCCCTATCACGACTTCTGTGCTCTCTGGGGGTTAGAGGTGCACTTTACACCTACTTTTCAGGGTCTTGGGGTGGGCTATTTTTCTAACCCTCACTGTTTTCTTACAGTCCCAGTGACCCTCTACAAGCTCACATAGGTTTGGGGTCCATTCGTGGTTCGCATTCCACTTTTGGAGTATATAGTTTGTGTTGCCCCTATACCTATGTGCTCCTATTGCAATCTACTGTAACTTTACATTGCTTGCATTACTTCCTTTTGCTATTGCTGCATATTTTTGGTATTGTGTACATATATCTTGTGTATATTTGGCATCCTCATACTGAGGGTACTCACTGAGATACTTTTGGCATATTGTCATAAAAATAAAGTACCTTTATTTTTAGTATATCTGTGTTTTCTTATGATATTGTGCATATGACACCAGTGGTATAGTAGGAGCTTTGCTGGTCTCCTAGTTAAGCCTAAGCTGCTCTGCTATAGCTACCTTCTATCAGCCTAAGCTGCTAGAAACACCTCTTCTACACTAATAAGGGATAACTGGACCTGGTACAGAGTGTAAGTACCCCTTGGTACCCACTACAAGCCAGGCCAGCCTCCTACAAGTACCATAAGAGGAGAGATTTGCAGTCTGATGTGAGGATCAATACACTGTTTTAGGAGGTATGCTTTTTGTGTGCAGTTGTGATATCTCCTCCTGTTTCTTTTGTTCAGTTGTGTTGTACTGGTTTGTATGTGTCAGACACAGCATGTATGATTGCACTGCATTCTTCAAGAAGTCAGATTTTTAGCATCTTGTGAGATCTCATGTCAGGGATGGGGGTCTTGGTGAGAATATTGTGATGTATCAAGTTTCGATAGGGGATTCTCATAAGGGATAGTACGAGTGACTTGGGACAAGGTGGATTGTTTGGCTGAGATGGAAGAGATGGTGGGTTAGCAGGAGGGAGTCATTCTTGTTCCATGTGTACATAGAAGATAAGGCAGTGTGTGCATGATGTTTTGGGGGGGTTGTTTTGTCAGGGCGAGGTTGGGCAAGGTTATCATCTAGGTGTCTTTTGTTGAAGAATATTACATAAGGGCAACTGAACTTGAAGGGCAGATAGGTTGTGTTTGAGGCTGGTTCTTCCTTTAGTTCAATGAGGTGTAGGTAATATGTGTTAGAGTTAATGGACAAGGGGTGAGATGGAGAGGCAACAAAATGCTTTTATCACCTATAGTTATTGGAATGGAATTAAGTTGGAGTGGCTGGAGTACGTGTTTATGAATGGTGAGTGGCTTTTTGTAATTGGGGTGAAAGATAGTGAGTGTGAACCTCATTATATTTACCTGTATGTTCTGTCACAATGTTTTGGTGAGTGGTTCACAAAGTCACAATAAACTGCAAGATGAGGATGAGGAGTAGAAGAGTAATTTATAAATACTTATATCAGAGGTGAGGTAATTGTGATTGTCTGTGTGTGACAATATTCCTGCTCCAATGTCTATGTCAATGACTGTGTCATTGAAGAGAGGTAATCTTTGGTAGAGCAACAAGACGGAGGTTGAAGTTTGTTCTTAGGCCAGAAGAAGGTGTCACTGATGGGTTTGAGGTGAGTGCAGAAAGTAGTTGTGAAAGGACAAGTAAAAGAGACAGTGAAGAGGAGAGCAAGAAAGGTAAAATAGAGCAGGAGTTTTGAGAAGAATACAATAACAATTAGGAAATTGCCAAAAGGTACAAAAAAGAACAGTAAGGAGATGGGGGTGTATAGTGAAGAAGAGGGAGAGTTCAGGAGAGGAGCAGTTAGGGGAATTGGAGCAGGAAGGAGAAGGCACTTGGGTAGGAGAAATGGGAAGAATGGGGAGTTAGAAGAAATGATTGAAGAAATAACAGGCGATAAAGGGTAGAGTAGGTGAGGAAAAAGTAGAAAGTCAGAGAAGAAAAATGAGGAAAGAGAATATGGGAGGAAGAGAAAGTCAAATGCATGGAAGAGAGCAGAGAATGAAAGAGAAAAGTGAGGAAAGAGAAACAAAAGGATGAAGAGCAGAGAGGAGAACATTGAAGAAAAGCAATAAGAAAAAAAGTTAGTTAAAATGACAATGGGAGGAAAGGGAAGGCTGATGAGGAAGGAAGAGAGAATAAAGAGGAGCAATTAAGATTGAGAGGAGGTGAAGAGAAGACAAAAAGAGAAATGGAGGGACAGAAAGGTGGGAAAGAATATAGGAGAATAAAGAAAAGGTAGATTAGAAACAGGTACCAAAGATGGAGAGGATCAAGGAAAACAAAGATGAGAAAAAGTGAAATGGAAATAAGAAAGAGGTAGAAGAGAAAGTGAAGGATGACAAAGGAGGAAAAGAGGAAATCTGAGAAAAAAGATGAGAGAGAGGAGAAGAAAATAATTCAGAATGAGAGTAAAGGAAGGGTTAAAACAAGAAAACAATGTGAAGATGTATAAAGAGAAAAAGAAAGAAGAGAGATAACAAAGAGAGAGGCATAGAAAGAGAATGTGTGGGTGATAGAAGGTGGAAAGAGGAGGCAAAAGAGAGAAGCTGGGGAGAAAATAAGGAAACAGAAGGAAGAGGAGAAACAAGAGAGGGGCAGAAAGGAAAAGCAGTAGAGAGTGTGTAAGGAGAGAGGGAAGGTGAGGCAGGAGAGAATAGCTGAAGGGAACAGAAGGAGAGAAGGAAGAGATAGAAGATAGAAGAGAAGGAGTCAATGGAACAGGTTAGGAAAAGAGCACTGAAGAAAAGGTCAGAGCTTTTACATAAACTGAAGTAGGAGATGGTAGAAGAGAAAGACAGGGAGGTGGAGGAAAGCAGAGCATGGAGCAGGAAGGTAACAGGGAAGAGGGGCACAGAAGGGGGAAAGATGAAGAGGGCATGGAGCGGTATTGAGGAGAGAAAGAGAAAAATAAGGCAAAATGGGAATAGAGGAGTGAGAGAGGGAAAAGCTAATGAGGCAATAGCTCTATTAGGGACAGAAGGGCAAGCAAATTTGAGGTGTGCATAAGTGAAAGTCAAAAGGTAAAGCAATGGGGTGCTATAGATAGGGAAGCGATGGGAAGGCAGAGGCAAAAGAAGATGAGAAAATGAGAAAAGGGAGATGGTGATGGGGAGAGAATGAGGATAAGGAGAGGGGAAAAAAGGGGGCAAAATAAGAAAACTGCAGAGAGGAGAAAAAGAAAAAGAAAAAATGAGGAGCGAAAGAAGAGGTGAGAGGCAATGAGGATAAAGGTGAGTAGAAAAGAAGGGGAACAAACAATACACTGACCAAGAGTTGGGGTTGAGGTAATGAGAGCAAAATATGAGGGGCAATGAAAGGGATTGTGCAAAAGGGAGAATAGCAATTGTTGAGATGTGAAAGGAAGAACAGAGTGGTGATCGCTATTTGAGCAAGCATTTCTGATGACATATGTACATGTATATTTTCAAAATGCATGTGCATGCCAGTGGAATGATGCAAGCTCCATGTGCTTTAATTTTTTATTTAGTGATCCAAGATGGTTGGTGCCATTTTAATCAGTAAATAAAACGATTTTGTAGCACAAAGGTGCAATTATTTTTTTTTAAAGGACTGCAGGAGTAAGGAGTATGGAAGAGCGAATGAGGGAGTGAATGATGGGAAGGAGTGGAAAAGTATTGCATGATGGAAAGAACAACATAGGGGGTTGGGGCAGAAGCACACTTGCAGGGAACAACACAAAGTGCGTGGGATACCAAAGGCTAGGGAGAAACACACGAGATTGAGAAGCAGATGAAAGTGAGAGCAACACTGGGACTGGGTAGAAGCACAGAATGGTGAGAACAATGCAGAGCATGAGGGGTGGAGCAGAAGTACACAAGAAAAAATAGGGCGTATGGGTGGGCATTTGGGGGAACCCATGTGGGAGAGAAGGAGAGAACTGAAAACACACACACAGGCTCATGGAGTATTTAGCGTAAAAGATAAAAATGGCTCCCTAAAAGTGACCAGTAAAAGGGTGGAACCCAGCCAATACACACTTCAAGGTAGATGCAGCCCTGACCTGGGCCGATACACAAAGCAAGGCGGATGCTGGCTACCTGTGGCCAATATGTTAATGTACATAGATTTACACAGTTCTTGCCAGGAACCACAGAGGTAGACTGGGAAAACCCCTACAGCATGGGTCGGTCCTGGCGTCGTTTTCTCATGTAGTCTACTTCCTATTGGGGTTTGTCAGGCCTGGAACATGCAGGACTAGTCCATCTGGGCAGTCTCTCCTACAGAAAGGCCAGGCCCATCCCTTCACTCACTCAATAGAGAGCCAGGTTTTGAGGCTGTCAGATCCCCAGGTCCCCCAGAAGAAAGAGCAGATTTCAAGCTGTTCCCCTCACTTTTGTGGAGACTTGGTATTAGGCAAACACCAGTCATGATCTCACAGCTGCCTTTTGAGTATTCTGTAGAGCACTAATTTTCTTGGTCATGAATAATTTGGAAGTAGAACAAAGTGCAGTGGTCTAGGTTCTACTTTCAAATGCATTTTCCTTTCCTGTGGAGCCACTGTATCAAACTTCAGAAGTAGTTTGGGGTGGTTCTCTTCCAAGTATTATTTGAGGCCATTCTCCAGACAGCTTGTGAGACACTGGGTTGTTAGTTGACTGGGGTGTGAGCCCTGGTCAGCAACAGCCACAATTGATTGTAGTGTGAAACTACAAAAAGTCATTACATTAACCTGTGCTTAACTCTTGATAACTTGGCACAAAAAGCAGTCAGGCTTAACTTAAAACGAATGTGTAAAGTAATTATGCAGCACACAAAAAGTGAAACAGTACAGTAAAAATCCTGCACCAATTTAGAAAATTGGAATCAATTTAATAATTTTTTTGACACCAAAATAACAAATGGAAATTCACTCAGTAGAACCAGAGCTAGAAATTGATAAAGATTAGTGTGAAAATAGCTTCAGAAAGCACAAACTATGCATATCTGGTCAAAATATACTGGCTCAGAGTCACAAATTCAGGCCAATTGTGATGGAGTGCAGATCAGCTAGTTACAATATTAGTCCCGCTGAAACTTTACCTTCTCAAATCAGTGGCAAGAGTACCATTCATAGCGGAGGGGGTTGTGAGAAGCAGGGAAGGCATTGCAAGAGGCTGTCAGAGTATCACAAAGAGTAGGCCAGGCATCGCAGATGGGTGGCACTGGAGCTTCCTGTTTGTTGTCCCCACAAGCAGTCAATGTGGTAGCATGAAGAGATGACTGCCGGAGCTTCACATTGAATAGCGGCAAGGAGGATGAGGTCCTGATGCGAACAGGCCAGTTTACAGTTGCTAAGAGCCCAAAAACTTTAATACAGCTCTCTGAGGTCACACTAAGGACCCGGGCCCTGAGGGTCACCACTTAGGATTCAGGAACTCACTTTAGCTTGGTCCAGGTGCTGGTGCAGGATGTTGGAGAGCTTTTTATGCTCCTGAGACTCAGGTCAGGAGGCCAGCAGACTAATCCTTGGGGTCACTCTGATAGCCCTAGGTTCAAGTTGAAGTTGCAGGTCCAATATGTCTTCTTCCAGGCAAGAGGGTAGCTGGGCAAAAAGGCAGCAATTCAGCAAGGCAGCAACAGGTCAGTGGTCGTGCAGAGTGGCAGTCATTTCAACAGCACGGCAGCCCTTGTTCCTGACAGAGTCTCCACAGGTCCAGAAGTGTACTGAAGAGTTGGTGTCCGAGGTTCACTTTTTTATACCCTGGGGCCCTCCTTTGGAAGGTGGGAGAAACTTCTAGACAGTGCCTTTGTAGAGCAGTTAATTTCCTGACTCTCCCACCCCTGGCTCAAAGGTGGCTGCAGTGACAGTGTGTAGGAGGCTGGCCTGACTTGTAGTGGGTACCAAGAGGTACTTACACTCTGTACCAGGTCCAGTTATCCCTTATTAGTGTAGAAGAGGTGTTTCTAGCAGCTTAGGCTGATAGAAGGTAGCTATAGCAGAGCAGCTTAGGCTGAATTAGGAGACATGCAAAGCTCCTACTATACCACTGGTGTCATATGCACAATATCATAAGAAAACACAATACACAGATATACTAAAAATAAAGGTACTTTATTTTTATGACAATATGCCAAAAGTATCTGTAGGAGGCTGGACTGGCTTGTAGTGAGTACCAAGGGGTACTTACACCTTGCACCAGGCCCAGTTATCCCTTATTAGTGTATAGGGTGTCTAGCAGCATAGGCTGATAGATAATGGTAGCTTAGCAGAGCAGCTTAGGCTGAACTAGGAGACGAGTGAAGCTCCTACAGTACCACCTAGTGTCATATGCACAATATCATAAGAAAACACAATACACAGTTATACTAAAAATAAAGGTACTTTATTTTTATGACAATATGCCAAAAGTATCTCAGTGAGTACCCTCACTATGAGGATAACAAATATACACAAGATATATGTACACAATACCAAAATATGCAGTAATAGTATTAGAAAACAGTGCAAACAATGTATAGTTACAATAGGATGCAAAGGGGACACATAGGGATAGGGGCAACACAAACCATATACTCCAAAAGTGGAATGCAAACCACGAATGGACCCCAAACCTATGTGACTTTGTAGAGGGTCGCTGGGACTATTAGAAAATAGTAAGGGTTAGAAAAATAGCCCACCCCAAGACCCTGAAAAGTGAGTGCAAAGTGCACTAAAGTTCCCCAAAGGACATAGAATCGTGATAGGGGAATTCTGCAGGAAAGACACAAACCAGCAATGCATCAACAATGGATTTCCAGTCGAGGGTACCTGGGGAACAAGGGGACCAAGTCCAAAAGTCACAAGCAAGTCAGAGATGGGCAGATGCCCAGGAAATGCCAGCTGTGGGTGCAAAGAAGCTGCTACTGGACAGTAGAAGCTTAGGTTTCTGCAGGAACGACAAGGGCTAGAGACTTCCCCTTTGGAGGACGGATCCCTCACGCCGTGGAGAGTCGTGCAGAAGTGTTTTCCCGCCGAAAGACCGCCAACAAGCCTTGCTAGCTGCAAATTGTGCGGTTAGTGTTTTTGGATGCTGCTGTGGCCCAGGAGGGACCAGGATGTCGCCAATTACGTCAGGGGACAGAGGGGACATCGAGCAAGACAAGGAGCCCTCTCAGCAGCAGGCAGCACCCGGAGAAGTGCCAGAAACCGGCACTACAAGGATGCGTGAAACGGTGCTCACCCGAAGTCGCACAAAGGAGTCCCACGTCGCCGGAGAACAACTTAGGAGGTCGTGCAATGCAGGTTAGAGTGCCGTGGACCCAGGCTGGACTGTGCACAAAGGATTTTCGCCGGAAGTGCACGGAGGCCAGAGTAGCTGCAAAAGTCACGGTTCCCAGCAATGCAGTCTAGCGTGGGGAGGCAAGGACTTACCTCCACCAAACTTACTGAAGAGTCACTGGACTGTGGGAGTTACTTGGACAGAGTTGCTGGATTCAAGGGACCTCGCTCAGGATCAGCTTTACAGAGTTGCAGTAGTCGTCTTTGCTACTATGTTGCAGTTTTGCAGGCTTCCAGCACGGTCAGCAGTCGATTCCTTGGCAGAAGGTGAAGAGAGAGATGCAGAGGAACTCGGATGAGCTCTTGCATTCGTTATCTAAGGAATCCCAAGAGAGAGAGACCCTAAATAGCCAGAAAAGAGGGTTTGGCTACCTAGGAGAGAGGATAGGCTAGCAACACCTGAAGGAGCCTATCAGAAGGAGTCTCTGACATCACCTGATGGCACTGGCCACTCAGAGCAGTCCAGTGTGCCAGCAGCACCTCTATTTCCAAGATGGCAGAGGTCTGGAGCACACTGGAGGAGCTCTGGGCACCTCCCAGGGGAGGTACAGGTCAGGGGAGTGGTCACTCCCCTTTCCTTTGTCCAGTTTCGCGCCAGAGCAGGGCTAAGGGGTCCCTGAACAGGTGTAGACTGGCTTATGCACAAATGGGCACCAAATGTGCCCATGAAAGCATTTCCAGAGGCTGGGGGAGGCTACTTCTCCCCTGCCTTCACACCATTTTCCAAAGGGAGAGGGTGTAACACCCTCTCTCAGAGGAAGTCCTTTGTTCTGCCATCCTGGGCCAGGCCTGGCTGGACCCCAGGAGGGCAGAAGCCTGTCTGAGGGGTTGGCAGCAGCAGCAGTGAAACCCCAGGAAAGGCAGTTTGGCAGTACCAGGGTCTGTGCTACAGACCACTGGGATCATGGGATTGTGCCAACTATGCCAGGATGGTATAGAGGGGGCACTTCCATGATCATAGACATGTTACATGGCCATATTCGGAGTTACCATTGTGAAGCTACATATAGGTAGTGACCTATATGTAGTGCACGCGTGTAATGGTGTCCCCGCACTCACAAAATCCGGGGAATTGGCCCTGAACAATGTGGGGGCACCTTGGCTAGTGCCAGGGTGCCCTCACACTAAGTAACTTTGCACCTAACCTTTACCAGGTAAAGGTTAGACATATAGGTGACTTATAAGTTACTTAAGTGCAGTGTAAAATGGCTGTGAAATAACGTGGACGTTATTTCACTCAGGCTGCAGTGGCAGGCCTGTGTAAGAATTGTCAGAGCTCCCTATGGGTGGCAAAAGAAATGCTGCAGCCCATAGGGATCTCCTGGAACCCCAATACCCTGGGTACCTCAGTACCATATACTAGGGAATTATAAGGGTGTTCCGGTAAGCCAATGTAAATTGGTAAAATTGGTCACTAGCCTGTTAGTGTCAATTTGGAAAGAAATGAGAGAGCATAACCACTGAGGTTCTGGTTAGCAGAGCATCAGTGAGACAGTTAGTCACTACACAGGTAACACATTCAGGCACACTTATGAGCACTGGGGCCCTGGCTGGCAGGGTCCCAGTGACACATACAACTAAAACAACATATATACAGTGAAAAATGGGGGTAACATGCCAGGCAAGATGGTACTTTCCTACAGCATCTCAGTGAGTACCCTCAGTATGAGGATGCCAAATATACACAAGATATATGTACACAATACCAAAAATATGCAGTAATAGCAAAAGGAAGTAATGCAAGCAATGTAAACTTACAGTAGATTGCAATAGGAGCCCATAGGTATAGGGGCAACACAAACCATATACTCCAAAAGTGGAATGCGAACCACAAATGGACCCAAAACCTATGTGAGCTTGTAGAGGGTCGCTGGGACTGTAAGAAAACAGTGAGGGTTAGAAAAATAGCCCACCCCAAGACCCTGAAAAGTAGGTGTAAAGTGCACATATAACCCCCAGAGAGCACAGAAGTCGTGATAGGGGATTTCTGCAAGGAAGACCAACACCAGCAAAGCAAAAACAGTGGATTTCCGGACCTGAGTACCTGTGAAACAAGGGGACCAAGTCCAAGAGTCGTGACAATGTTGAGAGTGGGCAGATGCCCAGGAAATGCCAGCTGAGGGTGCAAAGAAGTTGCCATCGGATGGAAGAAGCTTTGGATTCTGCAAGAACGAAGAGGGCTAGAAACTTCCCCTTTGGAGGATTGATGTCCCACGTCGTGAAGAAGCTTGCAGAGGTGTTCCCACGCAGAAAGACCGCAAACAAGCCTTGCTAGCTGCAAGGGTCGTGGTTAGGGTTTTTGGATGCTGCTGCGGCCCAGGAGGGACCAGGATGTAGCCACTTGGGTGAGGAGACAGAGGGGACGTCCAGCCAGTCAGGGAGACCTCACAGAAGCAGACAGCACCCGCAGAAGTACTGGAACAGGCACTTGGAAGAGGACTGAACCGGAGTCCACCCGAAGACACAAAAGGGAGTCCCATGACGCCGGAGGACAACTCAGAAGGTTGTGCACTGCAGGTTAGAGTGTCGGGGACCCAGGCTTGGCTGTGCACGAAGGAAATCCTGGAAGAGTGCACAGGAGCCGGAGCAGCTGCAAAGCACGCGGTACCCAGCAATGCAGTCTAGCGTGGGGGGGCAAGGACTTATCTCCAGCAAACTTGGACTGAAGCGTCACTGGACTGTGGGAGTCACTTGGACAGAGTTGCTGAGTTCCAGGGACCACGCTCGTCATGCTGAGAGGGGACCCAGAGGACCGGTGATGCAGTCTTTTGTTGCCTGCGGTTGCAGGGGGAAGATTCCGTCGACCCACAGCAGATTTCTTCAGAGCTCCTGGTGCAAGAAGGAGGCAGGCTACCCCCAGAGCATGCACCACCAGGAAACAGTCGAGAAGGCGGCAGGAGAAGTGATACAAGGTTGCAGTAGTCATCTTTGCTACTTTGTTGCGGTTTTGCAGGTGTCCTGAACAGTCAGCGGTCGATCCTTTGGCAGAAGGTGAAGAGAGAAGTGCAGAGGAACTCTGGTGAGCTCTTGCATTCAGTATCTGAAGAATTCCCCAAAGCAGAGACCCTAAATAGCCAGAAAAGGAGGTTTGGCTACCTAGGAAGGAGGATAGGCTAGTAATACAGGTAAGAGCCTATCAGAAGGAGTCTCTGACGTCACATGATGGCACTGGCCACTCAGAGCAGTCCAGTGTGCCAGCAACACCTCTGTTTCCAAGATGGCAGAGGTCTGGAGCACACTGGAGGAGCTCTGGGCACCTCCCAGGGGAGGTGCAGGTCAGGGGAGTGGTCACTCCCCTTTCCTTTGTCCAGTTTCGCGCCAGAGCAGGGCTGGGGGATCCCTGAACCAGTGTAGACTGGCTTATGCAGAGATGGGCACCATCTGTGCCCATCAAAGCATTTCCAGAGGCTGGGGGAGGCTACTCCTCCCCAGCCCTGACACCTTTTTCCAAAGGGAGAGGGTGTAACACCCTCTCTCTGAGGAAGTCCTTTGTTCTGCCTTCCTGGGCCAGGCCTGTCAGAGCAGAAACCTGTCTGAGGGGTTGGCAGCAGCAGCAGCTGCAGTGAAACCCTGGGAAAGGCAGTTTGGCAGTACCCGGGTCTGTGCTAGAGACTCGGGGGATCATGGAATTGTCTCATTCTGGTATTGGGGAGACAATTCCATGATCTTAGACATGTTACATGGCCATGTTCGGAGTTACCATTGTGACGCTATACATAGGTAGTGACCTATGTATAGTGCACGCGTGAAATGGTGTCCCCGCACTCACAAAGTCCGGGGAATTTGCCCTGAACGATGTAAGGGCACCACACACTAAGTAACTTAGCACCCAACCTTCACCAGGTGAAGGTTAGACATATAGGTGAATTATAAGTTACTTAAGTGCAGTGGTAAATGGCTGTGAAATAACGTGGACGTTATTTCACTCAGGCTGCACTGGCAGGCCTGTGTAAGAATTGTCGGATCTCCCTATGGGTGGCAAAAAAAATGCTGCAGCCCATAGGGATCTCCTGGAACCCCAATACCCTGGGTACCTCTGTACCATATACTAGGGAATTATAAGGGTGTTCCAGTATGCCAATGTGAATTGGTGAAATTGGTCACTACCCTGTTAGTGACAATTTGGAAAGCAGAGAGAGCATAACCACTGAGGTTCTGGTTAGCAGAGCCTCAGTGAGACAGTTAGGCATCACACAGGGAACACATACATATAGGCCACAAACTTATGAGCACTGGGGTCCTGGCTAGCAGGGTCCCAGTGACACGTAACAAATATACTGACAACATAGGGTCTTCACTATGAGCACTGGGCCCTGGCTAACAGGATCCCAGCGAGACAGTGAAAACACCCTGACATATACTCACAAACAGGCCAGAAGTGGGGTTAACAAGGCTAGAAAGAGGCTACTTTCTCACACAGTGTCAAAGTGGTAGGTCTTTTGTGTGATTCTCATTGAGTTGCAAATGGGGCTGTGCTTAGCTCTGTTCCCTCATTCTACCAGCAGATGGCCAGTTAAGGCACACCTAATCCCTTTATTGAGTGACTGTCTGAGAGGAATTCACAAAGTCTAACTGCCAATTACACCCAGTCATGTGATCCAACACAGGCTACAGACAAAAGGGAGATAAGGGAAGAAAAATTCAAACTTTCGAAGAGTGTCATTTTCAAATTGTAATCGTTGGAAAATGGCCCTTTCTGAAGGGTCAGCCCAAACTATTTGCCTTCCGCCTCCTCTTTTTCTGGCCTGGTTGTTGTTGGCTTTAGGACTCTGGGCACTTTACCACTGCCCACCAGTACATATGCACTCTTTATAAAACATGGTAACATTGGCTCACACTCAATGGGCTCTACATATGGCCAGGGCCTGTAAATAAAATGCTACTAGTGGGCCTGTGGCACTGATTGTGCCACCCACATAAGTAGCCCCTTAACCATGAATCTGGTCTGCCATTGCTAGGCCTGTGTGTGCAGTTTCACTGCCACTTCGACTTGGCATTTAAATTTACTTGCCAAGCCTTAAATTCTCATTTTCTTACACATGCGTCGCCCCTAAGGTAGGCCCTAGGCAACCCATAGGGCAGGGTGCTACTTAAGTAAAACGCAAGACATGTACTTACACGTTTTACATGTCCTGGTAGTGAAAAACTCCCAAAGTCGTTTTTCACTACTGTTAAGCCTGCTCCTCTCAAGCGCCAGAATTCCCTTATATGCTTTTAAGTGGTAATTTCTGATCTAAGAGGAGCAGCCTTGTCATATTTGGTATCGTGGGGATGGTAATGAGAGATCCTACTTACTGGTGAAGTTGGATTTTACATCACTGTTTTAGAAATGCCACTTTTAGAAAGTAAGCATTTCTCTGTACTAACAGCCATCTTTGCCTTAAAGCCTGTCTCCGGTCCATGTCTGGCTTGTGTTGGTTGACAGCTCCCCTTGTGCATTCCACCCAGCCATAAATGCAGGCCACTCCTCTGCATCTGCATTTATCTGCATATAAATGGGTTTCCCTGGGCAGGAAGGTTGGAGGGGCTCTCTCTCACACTTTATAGGCCAGTGGCCTGCCCTCACACAAAAGACTGATGTCCCCCCACAGGGTTCCTGGCAGACAGGGCTGCATTGAAAGGGGAACTTGTGCACTTAAAACCACTCTTTGAAGTTTCCTCTGCTTCAAAGGCACTTTTTGGTATATATAATGGGTTTGTGACCACACCACATCAGACACTTCTGGATCTGCAACTGGACTATGTCAGAGGGACTACATGGATACCTAAAGAACTCATCTGGACTGCTCTTTTGAAGGACTGCTTTCCTGTTTGTTGTCCAGCTGCCAGCTGCTCCTGACTGTGCTGGAAGGACTCTGCCTTCCTTCTAAAGTGCTCTCCAAGGGTTGGATTGAGCTTGCCTTCTGTTTCTCAAGTCTCAGGGCCAGCAACGACTTCACCTCTTCAAGGAAATCCTGGGTCTCGGAAAATAAACACAACGCCTGCCAAATTCAATACAGCACCTTTCTCACAGCTGGAAAATTGCCACACCGCTTGCCTTGTCTACACAGCGCGTCCGTATTTCCGACGCATAGTCCCTGGGCATCAAAATAATCCCCATATCACAGTGAGGACCAAGGCTGCACAACAAAAAATTGATGTATTACCTTGCAGCTTGGAAAGAATCAACAAATCACCTGGCCACATGTAAAGAATCAGAGCATCACTTCTGCCATGCTAGAAAGTTTAAGCATTGCTTTGTTTTTCAATGCTCCTCTAAATCTGTGGCCATCTGTGTTGTTATTTTTGACTCACACACCAGGTACTTTGTGTAAAACCAATGCATCCACAGATGTTTGTGGATTAAGACTATTTGAATCTCCCTAAAAGTGATAACTTTACTTGTGTACATTGGATCTTGATTGTTTTGCTCGTATTTGCTTCAGATAAAGATTATCTATTTTTCTAAACTGGTGTTGAGTATTTTTGTGGTGTTTTCACTGTGTTACTGTAAATACTTTACACATTGCCTTCTAAGTTAAGCCTGCCTGCCTGCTCTGTGCAAAACTACCAGAGGGTGAGCACAGGATAAGTTAGTTTGTGTTATGCCTTAGCCTAACTAGAAAAGTGGTACTTACATGGACAGGGTGCATACTTCCGCCAACTAGAAACCCAATTTCTAACAGTAATCAAAAACCTGAATTTAATATTAAATAGGGTTTTTCATTCAAATTCCAAAGGCACCAAACATGATGTAGCAACCTGCTCCGAGATGGAAAGTACAGCTTATCAACCACTTGGGTGCGGAAGATAACATGAAGAAATCCTCAGCACCAGTGCTCATGTGCTGAGGACGTCTCCAAGCGTCCTAGCACCAGATGCAGGAAATCCATTTGGTGCAAGCACCAGAGAGATTTCTCTTTATTTATTTTAGCCTCAGAACTGGGGAAGAACTCTGCCATCTATTGATATTTTATTCTTTTACTCTGAAATGACAATCCTCACACAGGAAGACGATTGGCTCATTTTGCTTTCACTGTTTTGGTGTTTAAAGGTATATCTCAGCCCTTAGAGCACTTCAGCAGATGGAAGAGGTATCATTGGAATGGGAGAATCTCACTTTTCTAATGGTACCTTTCCTTAGTGGATCCCTACTTGAGGATTGCCACAGGAGGGAAATTCCCAAGTAGGGATCCACACAGTAGATCCTAGGGACTATTTTTAAGGGGGCAAGCTGCCCCATTGCAATGGGCACATGCTCTCTTCCTCCCCAGGCCCAAAGGTATTTCTGTGGTCCCAGGGCAAGATTGGAGATTCTTACGGCCAATCTGCCCCTGGGGGGAAGAAAGTCAACT
Source organism: Pleurodeles waltl (assembly GCF_031143425.1). Classification (NCBI taxonomy): domain Eukaryota; kingdom Metazoa; phylum Chordata; class Amphibia; order Caudata; family Salamandridae; genus Pleurodeles; species Pleurodeles waltl. The sequence continues at coordinate 1,450,895 of NW_027150269.1, read as the reverse complement.
AGACACCAGGGATTTTTTAAAAAAGGCAAAACAGGTGGCGTAGGCCATTCCAGGCATAGGGCCTAGCCCCAGCATCCATACGACCCCAAGCAGTATTTATAGCCCCTATCAGGGGCAGATGAGAGGTAATGTTTTACAATCTACCCTAGCTGGGTGCAGAGCTAGACCATCAGGGATTATATTTGGAGAGTGAGCAGCTCCTCTGGCAAATAGGCAGGGGTGACCTGTCTAGGCATTGGACATAACCCCACCCCTGCAATGACCCACAACAGTCTTTCTGTTCCCCCCCACACAGAGGCAGATGAGACATTTGTAACTGCAATCTGAACTAGTGCACGGGACAAAAAGACAACTAGACACCAGTGAGTTTTTTCATTGCTGCATGGTGTGGGGGTGGCCAGCCTACCCACCCACATTTCGGGCCTAGCCTTCGCCTCCCATATGACCCAAACAGTCTTTCTGCAGCTGGGACTAATGCATCTCAATTTTTTTTTCAGCAAAAAGGAAAATTTTGATCTCAGATTTTTTTTTCACATATGGTTATCAGAGTTGGGCTACATCCCAATATCGTCCTACTTCCACACTGACACCTGGGGAAACCTACCAAACCAAGACATTTCTGAAAGCTAGACATAGGAGGGACTCCAGGGTGGTATGCCTTGCATGGATCCCATAAAGATTTCTTACCAGCAATGCCTTGCAAACCACAAAGTGTGCCAAATAAAAGTGTATATTTTCCTTTCATATCTGTGACATAAACTTTTAGAATCAGCAGGAATCTTCAATATTCCTACCACCCAATGTTCCTCTACTTGCCCCGGTAAAAATGTTTGTTCTAGTGTCCACGACACATACAAGTCACTTCAGAGTCAACAAGAGAACCTACACCAGACTCCTAATGACCTTGGTTTGATGCTTGCCTGTTGCATGCACTAGGCCCTGCCACACAAGGAGGTAGCATTTTTGGGGGGGCAAGTGGGAGAAAGCTGGGTGGTGGAAGCTGCTGATTCTGGATGTTTACGTCACGGAAATGCAAGGAAAATGTTCAATGCTAAGTAAAGTTTGAGGTTTGTAGGTAAAAAAACTTTGGGGGATTCACATGAAGTTTGCAGTCCTAGGCTCTGTAGATGTTTAGTTTTCAGGAATGTCTGGGTGCGATAGGTTTCCCTGGGTTCCCGTTGATCCATGGCCATAAAAACACTGCTACCCCATTGTCAAATCGCATCATTTTTATAACAGGAAATGTTGAGGTCTCCACATTGTATTTTGGGGCCTATCCTGTTGCAGGCACTCGGCCTACCCACACATGTAAGGTACCATTTTTATCTGGAGACTTGGGGGAATGGTAGCTGGTGGGACATTTGTGGGTCCCTGCAGATTCCAGAACTTTCCATTACAGAAATGTGATGAAATTATGTTTTTAGTCAAAGTTTGAGGTTTGTAAAGGTTTCTAGCTAAGATAACCTGGTGGGAGCCACACAAATGACCCCACCCTGGATTCCCCTATGTCTCTATTTTTAAGAAATGTTTAGGTTTTCTAGGATTCCCTAGGTGCCGGCTGAGCCAGCGCCTAAAATATACAGCAAGCCACACCACAAAAACGGATCTGTTTTTAGTGGAAAAATGTGATGTGTCCATGTTAAATTCTAGGGTCTTTCCTGTTGCGGGTACTAGTCCTACCCTCATAAATGTGGTACATTTCTTACTGGGAGACTTAGGGCAATGTTGGATAGTAGTAAATATGTGGCTCCCTGAAGATTTCAGAAGTTTTTCTCACAGAAATATGAGGAAAATGTTTGTTTTTTAGTCAAAGTTAGAAGTTTGCACTCTTTTCTGGGTAAAATACCTGGTGGGAGCCACACAAGTAATTTCATCCTGGATCCCCTATGTGTCTACTTTGAACAAAAATATAGGTTTTCTAGGTTTCCCTAGGTGCCTGCTGAGCTAGGGCCCAAACTTCACACCTGCCCATATTGAATAAAGGGCCAGTTTTTAGTGGAATAAATGTGATTTGTCCATGTTGTCTTTAGGGCCCTTTTCCTATCACAGACACTAGGCCTATCCACGATTTGTATTGGAAGACATGTGGGAATACAAGAGAGTAGAACATTTACCAATTGTATGTCTCTCCATTTGTGCCTTCCAAATGTAAGGCAGTGTGTAAGAAAGGAGACATTTTAATAAATGCCCCATGAATCACATGGTGGTATGGGTGTGGTACCTACAAATTCAGAGATGTACAAACACCCACTGCTCACAAACTCTGTGTCTGGTGTCTGTTTCAGAAATACATAGGATTTTTTTATACCCATTTTTCACTCTTTATATTTTATTGTATTATTTTTTCTACACCCGGTACACGATAAGAAACCATTGCAAGGTGCAGTTCAGTTGTTGGCTCTGGGAACCTCGGGTTCGTCAAGAACCTACAAACCTTACATATCCCAGCAACCAGAAGGGTCTAGCAAATGTAATGGCATATTGTTTTTGTAAATCAGCCATCGTAACAAGAAGTTACAAATGAATGTGTGGTCATGCATGGCTGTATATGGACTAATTTTCTATATTTTTTATTTCAACATTTTGTTTGTTTGGGGCCGCTTGCTGAATTTAGATTTTTTTCTATTTTTCAGAAAAGTATAGCTTTCCTAGATCACCCATGGGTTTAAAAAATTAGGAAAAACAGGTTACCTCTTTAAAAAGTGCCAAATTGGGTCAGCCCTGTATCTTCATAACAGCTGGGAAAATGGTGATTTTAGCACAGCAAACCTTTAATTGATGGCTTTTTTGGGAAACAACATTTGCTATAGTTTGACTATTTTCATAGTCCCCTCCAGGAGAATCCACAAACCTTGGGTACCTTTGGAATCCCCAGGATATTGGAAAAAAGACACAATTTTGGCATGGGTACCTTATGTGAAAAATAATTATGGAGGCCTAAGCACGAACTACCCCAAATAGCTAAAAAAAGTGCTTAGCATTATAGGGTGGGCAGGATGCCTAGAAGTAAAAAGAGTAAATGTAATAAAGAATCCACATTGTTATCCTATGGGAGGGGTAGGAATCACAGTAGTGAAAAACACACTCAGGAGTTTTTCACTACCAGAACATCTGAAACTTAAAAGCACATGTCAAACCTGTTAATTACAATGTGTCCTGCCCTTTAGGTTACCTAGGGTCCATCTTAGGGGTGACATATGTAATATGAAGGGTGTTTATGGCTCGACAAGGGGATTTTATTACCAAGTCGACATGGCAGTTTCAACCTGTATTCAGACTGCAGTGGCAGGCATGTGACAAGGTTTAAGGTGCTATTTTGGTGTGTGGCACAGTAAGTGCTACAGTCCCACTGGTAGAATTGTAATTAACAGGCCCTGGGCATATGGCATATCATTCTACAAGGGACTAATAACTACATTAAATATGCCAAACTGTTATGTGCCAATCAAACCATGATTAAAGGATGGAGCAAAAGCACTTTAGCACTGGTTGGCTGAGTCCTCAGGCCAACAAAAACAAATTCAGCAAAAAGTGGAGGGAGAAAGGGGAAAGGTTTGGGGGTGACCCTGCAGAGAGGCCAGGTCCAAGACGGCTTTTAACCGGTTCTGTGCCCAGGACGTAATGGTTACGTCCTGAGGCACAGTGCTGCTGTGCCCAGGACGTAACCATTACGTCCTGGTCACAGAGCCCAGAGGGAGCACTAGCGCTCCGTCTGTGGGGTTCCCCCCCACACCCCCAAGTCAGGGATGGAAGGGGAAGCCCTTCCCCTTCCACCCCCAACCCCCCACACCCCCCCCTGTGACGTCAGCTCAGCTTCCAGCGCGATCGAAAGGGAAATGCTTTGCATTTCTTTTTCGATCACGTGGGCGAGGCCTGGAGAGGCTTCAAAGGGAAGGAAATGTATTTCCTTCCCTTTGAAGTCACTCCAAGCGTTTTTTAAAAGCCGGATTGCTTGCAATCTGGCTTTTGAAACGCCCACTAGACACCAGGGATGTTTTTTTTTATTTTAAATGGACATAAGGGAGCGACCCCTTGGGCAAGGGTTCCTCCCAGGGGGGGCATTTTTTGGGAAGGCCTTTTCTGCCCCCCCAGGGGCAGATCGGCCTAATATTAGGCAGGGGGGGCAGAAACCTCTAAGCACCAGGGATCATTTTTTTTGTTTTTTGTTTACTTATTTGTTTTAGGTGTGGGGAGCGACCCCTTAGGCAAGGGTCGCTCCCCTAGGGGGCAAATTATATTTAGGCCATTTCTGCCCCCCTTGGGGGCAGATTGGCCTATTTTGATGAGGCCAATCTGCCCCCAAGGGGGACAGAAACCACTAGACACCAGGGAGTCTTTTGTTTTTTATGTGAATTTCACGCAAGGGGAGCGACCCCTTAGGCAAGGGTCGCTCCCCTGGGGGGGGGTGAATTATTTTAGGCCATTTCTGCCCCCCTGGGGGGTAGATCAGCCTATTTTGATTAGGCTGATCTGCCCCCAAGGGGGGCAGAAACCACTAGGCACCAGGGATTTTTTGTTTTTTTTGTTTTACAGATGGGGAGCGACCCCTTGGACAAGGGTCGCTCCCCTGGAGGGGAAAATTGTATTTAGGCAATTTCTGCCCCCTTTGGGGGCAGATTGGCCGATTTTTGCTATGCCAATCTGCCCCCAAGGGGTACAGAAACCACTAGGCACCAGGGATTTTTTTTTTGGCGCCAATGTCACGCAGGGGGAGCGACCCCGTAGGCAAGGGTCGATCCCGGTGGGGGGGGGGTTGGGGGGGCAAATTTTAGTTTAGGCCATTTCTGCCCCCCCGGGGGCAGATCGGCCTATTGTTATTAGGCTGATCTGCCCCCAGGGGGGGGCAGAAACCTGTAGGCGCCAGGGCAATTTATTTATTTTTTTTAAAAAAATTTTAGAGATAGGGAGCGACCCATTAGGCAAGGGTCGCTCCCCTGGGAGGCAAATTGTATTTAGACCATTTCTGCCCCCCATGGTGGCAGATTGGCCGATTTTAGGTCAATCTGCCCCCAAGAGGGCAGAAACCACTAGGCACCAGGGATTTTTTTTTTGCCGCCAATGTCACGCAGGGGGAGCGACTGCGTAGGCAATGGTTGCTCCCGGGGGAGGGTGGTTGGAGGGGGTGGCAAATTTATTTTAGGCCATTTCTGTCTCCCCTGGGGGCAGATCGGCCTATTGTTATTAGGCCGATCTGCCCCCAGGGGGGGCAGAAACCTCTAGGCGCCGGGGCACATTTTTTTTTGTGTGTTTTTTTTTCGTTTGTTTGTTTTTTTAGAGATGGGGAGCGACCCATTAGGCAAGGGTCGCTCCTCTGGGGGGCAAATTGTATTTACACCATTTCTGCCCCCCTTGGGGGCAGATTGGCCGATTTTAGGTCAATCTGCCCCCAAGGGGGCAGAAACCACTAGGCACCGGGGATTTTTTTTTTGGCGCCACTGTCACGCAGGGGGAGCGCCCCGTAGGCAAGGGTCGCTCCCGGAAGTAGGGTTGGGGGACACATTTATTTTAGGCCATTTCTGCCCCCCCTGGGGCCGGCTGAGCTATAGGCCGAAATCCACAGGTAGGCACTTTGCAAAAAACACCTCTGTTTTCTGTGAAAAAATGTGATGTGTCCACGCTGTGTTTTGGGCCATTGTCTTTCATGGGTGCTAGGCCTACCCACACAAGTGAGGTACCATTTTTATCGAGAGACTTGGGTAACGCTGGGTGGAAGGAAATTTGTGGCTCCTCTCAGATTCCAGAACTTTCTGTCACTGAAATGAGAGGAAAAAGTGTTTTTTTGCCAAATGTTGATGTTTGCAAAGGATTCTGGGTAACAGAACCTGGTTAGAGCCCCACAAGTCACCCCATCTTGGATTCCCCTGGGTTTCTAGTTTTCAAAAATGCACTGGTTTGCTAGGTTTCCCCAGGTGCCGACTGAGCTAGAGGCCAAAATCCCCAGGTAGGCACTGTTTTCTATGAAAAAATTGATGTGTCCACGTTGTGTTTTGCACCATTTCCTGTCGCGGGCGCTTGGCCTACCCACACAAGTGAGGTATCATTTTTATCGGGAGACTTGGGGGAACGCTGGGTGGAAGGAAATTTGTGGCTCCTCTCTGATTCCAGAACTTTCTGTCACCAAAATTTGAAGAAAAGTTGTTTTTTTTGCCAAAGTTTGAGGTTTGCAAAGGATTCTGGGTAACAGAACCTGGTCAGAGCCCCACAAGTCACCCCATCTTGGATTCCCCTAGGTCTCTAGTTTTAAAAAATGCACAGGTTTCGTAGGGTTCCTGTAGGAGGCTGGACTGGCTTGTAGTGAGTACCAAGGGGTACTTGCACCTTGCACCAGGCCCAGTTATCCCTTATTAGTGTATAGGGTGTCTAGCAGCTTAGGCTGATAGATAATGGTAGCTTAGCAGAGCAGCTTAGGCTGAACTAGGAGACGTGTGAAGCTACTACAGTACCACAAGTGTCATTTGCACAATATCATAAGAAAACACAATACACAGTTATACTAAAAAATAAAGGCACTTTATTTTTATGACAATATGCCAAAGTATCTTAGAGTGTACCCTCAGTGAAAGGATAGGAAATATACACAAGATATATATACACAATAGCAAAAATATGCAGTATAGTCTTAGAAAACAGTGCAAACAATGTATAGTTACAATAGGATGCAATGGGGAAACATAGGGATAGGGGCAACACAAACCATATACTCCAAAAGTGGAATGTGAACCACGAATGGACCCCAAACCTATGTGACCTTGTAGAGGGTCGCTGGGACTATTAGAAAATAGTGAGAGTTAGAAAAATAACCCTCCCCAAGACCCTGAAAAGTGAGTGCAAAGTGCACTGAAGTTCCCCTAAGGACAAAGAAGTCGTGTTAGAGGAATAATGCAGGAAAGACACAAACCAACAATGCAACAACTGTGGATTTCCAATCTAGGGTACCTGTGGAACAAGGGGACCAAGTCCAAAAGTCACAAGCAAGTCGGAGATGGGCAGATGCCCAGGAAATGCCAGCTGCGGGTGCAAAGAAGCTTCTACTGGACAGAAGAAGCTGAGGTTTCTGCAGGAACGAAAAGGGCTAGAGACTTCCCCTTTAGTGGACGGATCCCACTCGCCGTGGAGAGTCGTGCAGAAGTGTTTTCCCGCCGAAAGAACGCCAACAAGCCTTGCTAGCTGCAAATCGTGCGGTTAGCGTTTTTGGATGCTGCTGTGGCCCAGGAGGGACCAGGAGGTCGCAAATTGGACCAGGAGGTAGAGGGGACGTCGAGCAAGACAAGGAGCCCTCTCAGCAGCAGGTAGCACCCGGAGAAGTGCCAGAAACAGGCACTACGAGGATGCGTGAAACGGTGCTCACCCGAAGTCGCACAAAGGAGTCCCACGTCGCCGGAGACCAACTTAGAAAGTCGTGCAATGCAGGTTAGAGTGCCGTGGACCCAGGCTTGGCTGTGCACAAAGGATTTCCGACGGAAGTGCACAGGGGCCGGAGTAGCTGCAAAAGTCCACCAAACTTGGACTGAAGAGTCACTGGACTGTGGGGGTCACTTGGACAGAGTCGCTGGATTCGAGGGACCTCGCTCGTCGTGCTGAGAGGAGACCCAAGGGACCGGTAATGCAGCTTTTTGGTGCCTGCGGTTGCAGGGGGAAGATTCTGTCGACCCACGGGAGATTTCTTCGGAGCTTCTGGTGCAGAGAGGAGGCAGACTACCCCTACAGCATGCACAAACAGGAAAACAGTCGAGAAGGCGGCAGGATCAGCGTTACAGAGTTGCAGTAGTCGTCTTAGCTACTTTGTTGCAGTTTTGCAGGCTTCCAGCGCGATCAGCAGTCGATTCCTTGGCAGAAGGTGAAGAGAGACATGCAGAGGAACTCGGATGAGCTCTTCCATTCGTTATCTAAAGTTTCCCCAGAGACAGAGACCCTAAATAGCCAGAAAAGAGGGTTTGGCTGCCTAGGAGAGAGGATAGGCTACTAACACCTGAAGGAGCCTATCAGAAGGAGTCTCTGACGTCACCTGGTGGCACTGGCCACTCAGAGCACTCCAGTGTGCCAGCAGCACCTCTGTTTCCAAGATGGCAGAGGTCTGGAGCACACTGGAGGAGCTCTGGACACCTCCCAGGGGAGGTGCAGGTCAGGGGAGTGGTCACTCCCCTTTCCTTTGTCCAGTTTCGCGCCAGAGCAGGGCTAAGGGGTCCCCTGAACCGGTGTAGACTGGCTTATGCAGAATTGGGCACATCTGTGCCCAACAAAGCATTTCCAGAGGCTGGGGGAGTCTACTCCTCCCCTGCCTTCACACCATTTTCCAAAGGGAGAGGGTGTAACACCCTCTCTCAGAGGAAGTTCTTTGTTCTGCCATCCTGGCAGCAGCAGCAGCTGCAGTGAAACCCCAGGAAGGGCAGTTTGGCAGTACCAGGGTCTGTGCTACAGACCACTGGGATCATGGGATTGTGGCAACTATGCCAGGATGGCATAGAGGGGGCAATTCCATGATCATAGACATGTTACATGGCCATATTCGGAGTTACCATTGTGAAGCTACATATAGGTAGTGACCTATATGTAGTGCACGCGTGTAATGGTGTCCCCGCACTCACAAAGTTCAGGGAATTGGCTCTGAACAATGTGGGGGCACCTTGGCTAGTGCCAGGGTGCCCTCACACTAAGTAACTTTGCACCTAACCTTTACCAGGTAAAGGTTAGACATATAGGTGACTTATAAGTTACTTAAGTGCAGTGTAAAATGGCTGTGAAATAACGTGGACGTTATTTCACTCAGGCTGCAGTGGCAGGCCTGTGTAAGAATTGTCAGAGCTCCCTATGGGTGGCAAAAGAAATGCTGCAGCCCATAGGGATCTCCTGGAACCCCAATACCCTGGGTACCTCAGTACCATATACTAGGGAATTATAAGGGTGTTCCAGTAAGCCAATGTAAATTGGTAAAATTAGTCACTAGCCTGTTAGTGACAATTTGAAAGAAATGAGAGAGCATAACCACTGAGGTTCTGATTAGCAGAGCCTCAGTGAGACAGTTAGTCACTGCACAGGTAACACATTCAGGCACACTTATGAGCACTGGGGCCCTGGTGAACAGGGTCCCAGTGACACATACAACTAAAACAACATATATACAGTGAAAAATGGGGGTAACATGCCAGGCAAGATGGTACTTTCCTACAGTTCCCTAGGTGTCGGCTGAGCTAGAGGCCAAAAACTACAGGTAGGCACTTTGCAAAAAACACCTCTGTTTTCTTTAAAAAAATGTGACGTGTCCACGTTGCGTTTTGGGGCGTTTCCTGTCGCGGGCGATAGGCCTACCCACACAAGTGAGGTATTATTTTTATTGGGAGACTTGGGGGAACATAGATTAGAAAAACAAGTGTTATTGCCCCTTGTCTATCCTTCCAAATATAAGAGATTGTGTAAAAAAGACATCTATTTGAGAAATGGCCTTTAATTCACATGCTAGTATGGTCACCCCGGAATTCAGAGATGTGCAAATAACCACTGCTCCTAAACACATTATCTTGTGCCCATTTTGGAAATTCTCCCCAGCCATCACAACTATTTCCAAAGGGAGAGGGTGTCACACCCTCTTTGTTCTGCCTTCCTGGGCCAGGGCTGCCTGGACCCCAGGAGGCCAGAAACCTGTCTGAGGGGTTGGCAGCAGCTGCAGTGGAGACCCCGGAAAGGCAGTTTGGCAGTACCCAGGTTGTGTGCTAGAGACCCGGGGGATCATGGAATTGTCTCCCCAATGCCAGAATGGCATTGGGGTAACAATTCCATGATCTTAGACATGTTACATGGCTATGTTTGGAGTTACCATTGTGACGCTATACATAGGTAGTGACCTATGTATAGTGCACGAGTGTAATGGTGTACCCGCACTCACAAAGTACGGGAAATTGCCCTGAACGATGTGGGGGCACCTTGGCTAGTGCCAGGGGCCCCACACACTAAGTAACTTTGCACCCAACCTTCACCAGGTGAAGGTTAGACATATAGGTGACTTATAAGTTACTTAAGTGCAGTGGTAAATGGCTGTGAAATAATATGGACGTTATTTCACTCAGGCTGCACTGGCAGGCCTGTGTAAGAATTGTCAGATCTCCCTATGGGTGGCAAAAGAAATGCTGCAGCCCATAGGGTTCTCCTGGAAACCCAATACCCTGGGTACCTCAGTACCATATACTAGGGAATTATGTGGGTGTACCAGTATGCCAATGTGAATTGGTGAAATTGGTCACTAGCCTGTAAGTGACAATTTGGAAAGCAGAGAGAGCATAACCACTGAGGTTCTGGTTAGCAGAGCCTCAGTGAGACAGTTAGGCATCACACAGGGAACACATACACATACTTATGAGCACTGGGGCCCTGCCTGGCAGGGTCCCAGTGACACGTAGACTAAAACAACATATATACAGTGAAATATGGGGGTAACATGCCAGGCAAGATGGTACTTTCCTACACAACCCCCCCAAATGAAGGACAATAAGACTATCCATGACCTGATGAGTCTTCATTGTCTAAGTGGAAATATCTGGAGAGTCCATCTGCATTGGAGTGGGTACTCCCAGGTCTATGTTCCACTGTATAGTCCATTCCCTGTAGAGATATGGACCACCTTAACAATTTAGGGTTTTCACCTTTCATTTGTTTTAGCCAAAGTAGAGGTTTGTGGTCTGTCTGAACAATAAAGTGAGTGCCAAACAGGCATGGCCTCAACTTTTTCAGTGCCCAGACCACAGCAAAGGCCTCCCTCTCTGTGGCAGACCAACACTTTTCTCTAGGGGTCAACCTTCTGCTGATAAAAGCAATTGGTTGGTCCTGGCCATCAGAATTCAGTTGTGATAAGACTGCCCCTACCCCTAATTCAGATGCATCAGTTTGAACAATGAATTTCTTGGAGTAACATGGGCTTTTTAGGACAGGTGCAGTGCACATGGCCTGTTTGAGCTCCTCAAAAGCTTTCTGGCAGCTAGCTGTCCACAATACCTTTTTAGGCATCTTCTTGCTAGTGAGATCATTAAGTGGGGCTGCAATGGAGCCATAGTTTTTAATGAATCTCCTGTAATACCCAGTGAGGCATAGGAAGGCTCTCATCTGGGTCTGTGTTGTAGGGGGGACCTAATCCATGATTGTCTGGATTTTCCCCTGAAGTGGTGCAATCTGTTCTTCACCTACCAGGTGTTCCAGATAAACTACCTTTCCCTGCCCGATCTGGCACTTTGAGGCCTTGATAGTGAGGCCTGTCTTTTGCAGGGCCTCCAAAACCTTTCAAAGGTGGACCAGGTGTTCATCCCAGGTGGAGCTAAAGACAGCTATATCATCTAGATATGCTGCACTAAAAGCCCCCAACCCTTGCAGGACTGTGTTCACCAACCTCTGAAAAGTGGCAGGTACATTTTTCAAACCAAAGGGCATCATTGTAAATTGGTAGTGCCCTCCTATAGTTGAAAATCAGTTTTAGGCTTAGCATCCTCAGCCAATTTGATCCGCCAATACCCTGCAGTCAAATCAAAGGTGCTTAGATACTTGGCAGATGCCAGTGTATCTATGAGCTCATCTGCCCTGGGTATAGGGTGAGCATCAGTTTTTGTTACCTTGTTGAGACCTCTGTAATCTACACAAAACCAAATCTCCTTTTTTCCATCTTTTGTGTGAGGCTTTGGTACAAGCACCACAGGACACGCCCATGGGCTTTCAGAAGGTTCAACCACTCCTAGGTCAAGCATTTTCTGGACTTCTTGCTTTATGCAGTCCCTGACATGGTCAGGCTGCCTATAGATTTTACTTTTGACAGGCATACAGTCTCCAGTATCAATTGTGTGTTCACACCAAGATGTGGTGCCTGGCACAGTTGAAAAGAGTTCAGAAAACTGTCCAAGGAGGTTTATGCAGTTGTCTTTCTGCTCTGCAGTAAGACAGTCTGCCAAAACTACTCCCTCCACTAGAGCATCCTCTTCAGTGGAGGAGAAGAGATCAGGGAGAGGGCCACTCTCTTCTTCCTGTCCCTCATCTGTTGCCATGAGCAGGGTGAGATCAGCCCTATCATAGTAGGGTTTTAGGCGGTTGACATGAATCACCCTAAGGGGACTCCTGGCAGTGCCCAGGTCAACCAAGTAGGTGTCCTCGCCCTTCTTTTCAACAATTAGATGGGGTCCACTCCATTTGTCCTGGAGTGCTTTTGGTGCCACAGGCTCCAATACCCACACCTTCTGTCCTGGTTGATACTGGATCAGAACAGCCTTCTGGTCATGCCATTGCTTCTGGAGCTCTTGGCTGGCCTGAAGGTTTTTAGTGGCCTTTTTCTTGTACTCAGCCATTCTGGATCTTAGGCCAAGTACATAGTCCACTATGTCCTGTTTGGGAGCTTTTAAAGGTTGTTCCCAACCCTCCTTCACAGGTGTTAGTGGACCTCTTACAGGGTGTCCAAATAGGAGTTCAAAGGGGCTGAAGCCCACTCCTTTCTAGGGTACCTCCCTGTCAGCAAAAAGGAGGCAAGGTAACAGGACATCCCATCTCCTCCTGAGTTTTTCAGGGAGTCCCATTACCATTCGTTTGAGAGTTTTTTAAACCTCTCTACCAGTCCATTAGTCTGTGGATGATAAGGTGTGGTGAATTTGTATGTTACACCACATTCCTTCCACGTAGCCTTCAAATAAGCAGACATAAAGTTGCTGCCCCTGTCTGATACAACCTCTTGTGGGAAACCCACCCTGGAAAAGATTCCCAGGAGGGCTTTTGCCACTGCAGGAGCTTTAGTGGTCCTTAGAGGAATTGCTTCAGGATATCTGGTGGCATAGTCCACAAACAACAAGATAAACCTATTGCCTGAAGCAGTAGGAGGGTCAAGGGGGCCGACTATGTCAACCCCTACCCTTTCAAAGGGGACCCCAACCACAGGTAGTAGAATAAGGAGAGCCTTTGGTGTGCCATCAGTCTTGCCACTGGCTTGGCAGGTCACACAGACTTGTAAAAATATTTTGTGTCCTCTGACATCCTAGGCCAGTGAAACAGGGGGACAAGCCTTTCCCATGTTTTGATCTGGCCCAAATGCCAAGCCAAAGGAATGTCATGTGCCAGAGTTAGGAGAAACTCTCTGTACTGCAGGGGAATGACCAATCTCCTGGCTGCTACAGGTTTTGGGTCCCTTGCCTCTGTGTACAAGAAGTTGTCCTTCCAGTAAACGCTATGTGAGTCACTGACATCCCCATTTGCTGCTTGACAGCTTGCTGTCTGAGACCCTCTAATGTGGGACAGGATTGCTGTGCCACACTCAGCTCTTCCCTGGCAGCCCCCCCTCCACCCAAAAGCTCAGCAGTCTCTGCTGCCAGCTCATCTGGTGAAGGTTCTGCACAGGGAGGAAATTCTTCTTCCTCAGAAGGAGAATCATCTGTAGATGGAGGGATAGTGGGTAGGGATTTACCCTTGCTACCCCTAGCTTTAGGGAGCACTTGGTCCATTGTTCCAGGATCCAAGTCACCCTGTCCTTTTTGCTTTTTGGCCTGAGCCCTTGTCAAAGCAAAAATATGCCCTGGAATGCCCAGCATTGCTGCATGAGCCTCCAACTCCACTTCTGCCCAAGCTGATGTCTCTAAATAATTTCCTAGTAGACAGTCTACAGGTAAATCTGAAGCAACCACAACTTTCTGTGGACCAGTAACACCCCCCCCCCCCATTTGAGATTCACAACAGCCATGGGGTGGCTCAGAGTGTTGTTATGAGCGTCTATCACTTGGTACGGGTGACCAAGTAGGTGTTGTTCAGGGTGTACCAGTTTCTCTATTACCATGGTAACACTGGCACCTGTGCCCCTGTAGGCCTGAACCTCAACACCATTTATTAGGGGAAGTTGCTTGTACTTATCCATATTAAGGGGACAAGCAACCAAGGTGGCCAAATCAATGGCACCCTCAGAGACTAACACAGCCTCTGTGGTCTCCCTAACAAGACCAACCCCAACTAAATTACCAAAAGTGAGCCCAGCTAATCCCTTGGATTGGCTAGTAGTAGGTTTGCTCCCACCACCACTGCTATTACTAGGGGCACTAGAGTTTACAGTAGGGGTTGTGGTAGTGGGAGGTTTGGTGTTTTTCTTTGGACAACTGGCATCAGTTGTCCAATGGCCTTTGACTTTACACAAATAACACCAATACTTTTTAACTTGATTTGAAGAGGATTTGGACCCACCACCCCCACCAGAGGATTTTTGAGGGGCCTGATGAAGACTAATTTTTACATTTGTCCCCACCCTTGTCAGAATACTTACCATCCTTCTTCTTGCCATCCTTGTCACCCCCTGTATGAACTTTTCTGTCCACTCTTGTTCTGACTCATTTGTCTGTCTTCTTTCCCAATTCTTGGGGAGAGGTCAGATCTGAGTCCACTAGATATTGGTGTAACAAGTCAGACACACAGTTATTCAGAATATGCTCTCTCAGAATAAGATTATACAGGCTTTCATAGTCAGAAACTTTACTGCCATGTAACCACCCCTCCATGGCCTTCACTGAACAGTCAACAAAGTCTATCCAGTCTTGTGAGGACTCTTTTCTGGTGTCTCTGAACTTAATCCTGTATTGTTCAGTGGTTAAGCCAAATCCATCCAAGAGTGCATCCTTCAAAACTGCAAAATTGTTAGCATCACTTTCTCTAACAGTAAGGAGCCTATCCCTACCCTTTCCATTGAAAGATGGCCACAATATAGCAGCCCACAGCCTTTTAGGGACCCCCTGCACCATACAGGCCCTCTCAAGTGCAGCAAACCACTTGTTGATGTCATCCCTCTCCTTGTAAGGGGGAACTATCTTGTGCAGATTCCTGGAATCATGCTCTCTCACAGGATTACTATCAGGAATACTGCTGCTGCCACCATGGGGTCCTAACCCCAATCTCTGTCTCTCCTTCTCCAGGTCTAGGGATTCCCTGTCTAGAGCCAGCGGTTGCTGTTTAAGTTTCCGTTTGGTATCTTCCAATCTCAACTTTTTGAGTTCGCTTTCTAACATGTTGTCTTCAGGGTGGGTGGGTTGGGAATGCTTGGACACTGAGGACAAATTGGAAACAACAGAGGGAGATCTGTCCCTAACAGCTTGGACTCTAACAACCTGGCCTCCAGGAATAAAAACATCCCTACTATGATGGGAGCTCCTATTACTACCAGCATTGCTATGTGGTCTGCTGAGGGGCAGATTTGGAATAGAACCCTCCCCACCTACCTCAAGGGGTTCTCCTGAGTCAGAATGGGAGCTATCTATTAACTTCTCACCTGAAGTGCTAGCTAGGGACTCATCATTCACAATGAGCATGTTATACAGAAATTCTCTTGTAGGGTTCTTTCCTATCACTAAACCTCTATCTAAACAGAGACTCATTAGGCTCTTGAAATGTAAATTGTCATAGGGAGTACTGACCATTTTAAGAGCAGCCCCTACTTCAGACATGATAGAAGAAGGTTTAGAGACAGTGAGAAGAGAGAAAAAGTTTCAGGACTTTTTAAAGAACAGAAAAAAAATCTTTTTCAAACTTTTTAGAAGTTTTGGAGTACTTTTCAGCACTTAGTAGAAAGTGTAAGAGGAGAAAAGCAAAACTTTTTGGTTAAGTGTACATACACTGAACTTGTTTTGTATATTATTCTCTTATGAAATGTACACAATGACAAAGTGGTAAGTAGTTACAAGTACTTATCCCACCGCTGTACAACCAATGTAGGAGGCTGGCCTGGCTTGTAGTGGGTACCAGAGGTACTTACACCTTGTGCCAGGTCCAGTTATCCCTTATTAGTGTAGAAGAGGTGTTTCTAGCAGCTTAGGCTGATAGAGGGTAGCTATGGCAAAGCAGCGTAGGCTGAACTAGTAGACATGTAAAGCTCCTACTGTACCACTGGTGTCTTATGCACAATATCATAAGAAAACACAATACACAGATATAACAAAAATAAAGGTACTTTATTTTTATGACAATTATCCGAAAGTATCTCAGTGAGTACCCTCAGTATGAGGATGAGAAATATACACAAGATATATGTACACAAACCAAAATTATGCAGTAAATAGCAAAAGGAAGTAATGCAAGCAATGTGAAGTTACAGTAGATTGCAATAGAAGCACATAGGTATAGGGGTAACACAAACCATATACTTCGAAAGTGGAATGCGAACCACGAATAGACCCCAAACCTATGTGAGCTTGTAGAGGGTCGCTGGGACTGTCAGAAAACAGTGAGGGTTAGAAAAATAGCCCACCCCAAGACTCTGTAAGGTAGGTGTAAAGTGCACCTACAACCCTCAGAGAACACAGGAGTCGTGATAGGGGGATTCTGCAAGGAAAACCAACACCAGCAATGCAACAACAGTGGATTTCCGGACCTGAGTACCTGTAAGACAAGGGGACCAAGTCCAAGAGTCGCAACAGTGTTGAGAGTGGGCAGGAGCCCAGGAAATGCCAGCTGAGGGTGCAAGGAAGCTTCCACCGGATGGAAGAAGCTTGGTGTTTTGCAAGAACGAAGAGGACTAGGAGCTTCCCCTTTGGAGGATGGATGTCCCACATTGTGAAGAAGCTTGCAGATGTGTTCCCACACAGAAAGACCACAAACAAGCCTTGCTAGCTGCAAGTGTTGCAGTTAGGGTTTTTGGATGCTGCTGTGGCCCAGGAGGGACCAGGATGTTGCCACTTGGATGAGGAGACTGTGGGGGCGCCCAGAAAGTCAGGGAGCCCTCACAGAAGCAGGCAGCACCCACAGAAGTACCTAAACAGGCACTTAGAAGAAAAGTAAACCGGAGTCCACCCGAAGTCACAAAAGGGAGTCCCACGATGCCAGAGGACAACACAGAAGGTTGTGCAATGCAGGTTAGAGTGTCGGGGACCCAGGCTTGGCTGTGCATAAATTAAATCCAGGAAGAGTGCACAGGAGCCGGAGCAGCTGCAAATCACGAGGTACCCAGCAATGCAGTCTAGCGTGGGGAGGCAAGGACTTACCTCCACCAAACTTGGACTGAAGAGTCACTGGACTGTGGGAGTCACTTGGACAGAGTTGCTGAGTTCCAGTTATCACGCTCGTCGGGCTGAGAGGGGACCCAGAGGACCGATGATGCAGTCTTTTGTTGCCTGCGGTTGCAAGGGGAAGATTGCGTCGACCCACTGGAGATTTCTTCAGAGCTCCTGGTGCAGAGAGGAGGCAGGCTATCCCCAGAGCATGCACCACCTGGAAACAGTCGAGAAAGCCGGCAGGATGAAGCGATACAAGGTTGCTAGTAGTCATCTTGCTACTTTGTTGCGGGTTTTGCAGGCGTCCTGAGCAGTCAGCGGTCGATCCTTTGGCAGAAGGTGAAGAGGGAGATGCAGAGGAACTCTGGTGAGCTCTTGCATTCATTATCTGAATAATTCCCCAAAGCAGAGACCCAAAATGGCCAGAAAAGGAGGTTTGGCTACCTAGGAAGGAGGATTGGCTACCAAGAGAGGTAAGAGCCTATCAGAAGGAGCCTCTGACGTCACCCGCTGGTACTGGCCACTCAGAGCAGTCCAGTGTGCCACAGACACCTCTGTTTCCAAGATGGCAGAGGTCTGGGACACACTGGAGGAGCTCTGGGCACCTCCCCTGGGAGGTGCAGATCAGGGGAGTGGTCACTCCCCTTTCCTTTGTCCAGTTTCACTCCAGAGCAGGGTTGGGGGATCCCTAAACCGGTGTAGACTGGCTTATGCGGAGATGGGCACCGTCTGTGCCCATCAAAGCATTTCCAGAAGCTGGGGGAGGCTACTCCTCGCAAGCCTTCACACCTATTTCCAAAGGGAGAGGGTGTTACACCCTCTCTCAGAGGAAACCCTTTGTTCTAACTTCCTGGGCCGGGTCTGCCTGGACCCCAAGAGGGCAGAAACCTGTCTGAGGGGTTTGCAGCAGCTGCAGTGGAGACCCCGGAAAGGCAGTTTGGCAGTACCCAGGTTCTGTGCTAGAGACCCGGGGGATCATGGAATTGTCCCCCCAATGCCAGAATGGCATTGGGTTGACAATTCCATGATCTGAGACATGTTACATGGCCATGTTCAGCGTTACCATTGTGACACTATACATAGGTAGTGACCTATGTATAGTGCACGCGTGTAATGGTGTCACCGCACTCACAACGTCTGGGGAATTTGCCCTGAACGATGTGGGGGCACCTTGGCTAGTGCCAGGGTGCCCACACACTAAGTAACTTTGCGCCCAACCTTCACCAGGTGAAGGTTAGACATATAGGTGACTTATAAGTTACTTAAGTGCAGTGGTAAATGGCTGTGAAATAACGTGAACGTTATTTCACTCAGGCTGCACAGACAGTCCTGTATTAGAATTGTCAGATCTCCTTATGGGTGGCAAAAGAAATTCTGCAGCCCATAGGGATCTCCTGGAACCCCAATACCCTGGGTACCTCAGTACCATATACTAGGGAATTATATGGGTGTACCAGTATGCCAATGTGAATTGGTGAAATTGGTCACTAGCCTGTTAGTGACAATTTGGAAAGCAGAGAGAGCATAACCTCTGAGGTTCTGGTTAGCAAGCCTCAGTGAGACAGTTAGGCATCACACAGGGAACACATACAGGGCACATACTTATGAGCACTGGGGCCCTGCCCCGCAAGGTCCCAGTGACACATAGACTAAAACAACATATATACAGTGAAATATGGGGATAACATGCCAGGCAAGATGGTACTTTCCTACACTATGGGCCTGCTCTCTACTGAGCCCTTACCGGGAGGAGGTGACCCGAGCATTAGCAGAAGCTGTTGAGAAAGAAGTCCCTGTCTCTCCAAAACACTACCTACTACTCTGGTTCCCCAAAACATCCAGAACAAAAGCTATCAGTAAATTACAAGGCGTAGCCCTATTACTAGATAAACGAGAAATAACAAGATTTTGGCGGTTTCCAGCAGGTCCAAGGGTGGACACCTGGCATAGGGAGTTAGAGAGGTAGGCAGAGTATGAAGGAGCACTTCTCGTGAGAGCAGCGAAGAGGGGGATGGGTTCGTTGGAAATGGCTTGAACTTCGGAGGCTATCATGGATAGTTTAAAGCACCCAGGCCTCGATACTGTAAGCTTCACATCTGCAAATTCACCTGGGCCTGCAGCACTGGGAGAGGCGATTCTGCCTTAGATATATACACTTAGAAAACAAATGGCCTAGCCAAAGAGGGCTGGGATGCCAGAGGCGTGGATATAATAATACCTAATCGCAGACACAGATAGTTAAGAGCATAGCTAGCTTGATCAAGGCCTCAACTGCTGGAGGGAGGGAGATGGGAGGGGGGAGAGGTTGGGACAGTTATTTGGGAATGGTAGCATTCCTGCGTTCCTTCCCTAATATTATCATACACGTCTTTCTTGAATGCTACTCTACCGAGAGACATTTGTGGGGGAGGAGAACCAATGAACATTTGGTTGCCTTCATGGCTGAAGCTTCCCGGGAACTGTATGTTGTGTTATTTATTCATGTTCGCAAGACAAATTCAATAACATTTGTTTTAGAAAAAAAAACATTGCCCAGTGAGTGAAAGGTGGTTGGTGATCCTGTAAGGCCACCCACATTCATCTCACATTGCCTACAGAGAGGCAGGCCTAAAATTAGTGTCTCTATCTGAGGTAGCCTCCTTAGGAAAGCCTACCCTGTTCAGAAGCTAGACCCTCAGCCTCAGGGTTGGGCTCCTTCTGGCTCTGTGGATTTTTTCGAGAATATTTCCTAGGCTTTCTGCCCTTTCTCATGTCACTAGGGACTTGGTCCACTGTTTCAGGCTCTACTGTCCCTCGACTTTCCATTAAGGCACTTTGTGCTCTAGTGGAGTAACAAACACATTCAGGGAGAGCCAGCATGGTTGCATGGGTCCTTCTCTCTACCCATGCCCAGGCAGAAATCCAATTCCACATATACTTTGCATGAGGTGAGAACACTGGAACTAAGGTCTGGTTAGCAGGCCTCAAACTCGACAGCATCAGTCCACAAATGTGGGGGTCAACATGAAAAGAAAGGCATTCCCTTAGGGTATCCATATATTTATTTAGTTACTCACCCAATTATTGACTTATATCCACCTATTCACACATTCACACAACCACAGACTCAAAAATCGAAGGATTACTTAGACTTACGGAAAGCCAGATATCCAAACTTTCTGGAAGGCTGTTTCTTTCTTCCCACAGCTGTTGCAGCTACTTCCATCCCATCTTTTATATCAAGAGGGCTTGCAATGCTCACTTCAAATTGACATGCTAGAGATTGTGTTGCATGTAGAGAGCAAAGTGGTCCTTTCTTACATATACATGTACTCCACGTAATCCGGTACTTTTCTTAACAGTCAGACCATTCAGACCAAGAAAAACATTTATTGGCAAGATTCAAATTACTTGAATTGTGTATATGATTATGTATGTAAATGTCTGGCTGTGTGTTTTTTGTTTGTGAACAATAGTGAATTTCAATTACTTGCCCAGTTTTATGATTCATTGAAACTGTTGATCAGAAGTAACACTTTGGGCTGTCATGACAGGGACATTGCAGACTTTTGACTAAAATAAAGGCAAATGTATTTGTGTGAATACTTTTATTCAGGTGTGAAAATACATGTTTGAATATGTGTGGTTGTGCTTGTCTGTGTCTGGGCATTTTTTTGCAACACATGGACAAATGGAATATCATGAATTTAGAAAGACTTATGCTGGCATAAAGACATCTAGTGGGACTACTTGCATGTGATGGCATTAAAAAGCGCATGTATGGCCACAGCCCAATATTACTACTATTTCATATTATATGGCTAGCATTGAGAATTCAGACACTTCAATGAGATCACAGTCATAATAAAGTGTGAGTATTGTCTGAATGAGAATCGTGACTCTTAGAGGCATTCCACCAGTTGATATACGGGGGCATGTAATCTTTCAGAAAGGATTTTAAAATATTGACGTTGACTTACAAGCAGGTCCCGTATTTCTTCTAAAACCGCTATTGTCTTTATCTTTGCTTTACTTGGGTCCTTAAAGAGAAAAATAAGAGAGTTGATTATCCAACAAGTAAAGAATAAAATTACATTTACAATGCATAGATTTACACAGACATACATAATCTTATAAACATGGAAGAGGGAGAGATACCAGCAAAGGTAAAAAAGTAATGAGATACACTTGTACTAAGATAATTTTGGGGATTTACGCATTTGCACTTTTATTTAAGCTTTTTGGGTGCTTTTCATGCACAGTGCCTTCCTACAGGATTGTGATATTTGTTTTTGAATGCCCACTTTGCAGGATTTAATAACCGAAGTAGGAGTGAATTCAGATTTGGCAGCTATAGTGCTCATTTCTTTCTAATTTCCTTTTGAATATTTAGCTTTTTAGATTGCATTAGTGTGGCTTGCAAGCCCACTTGGGTGTAGTTGGGATACTAGACATGTTCAAATATGGAGTATGTAGCTGATATTATTGTTTTCTTTGTGATTAATTTATGTGCAAGTATTTCAATTTTTAATTTCTATTCAGACATGTAAATTTCACTTGTATTACTTTATTATCGCACTCCAATCACTGGGATAATGCATTTTTTAAGATCTTTGTGCACTAGTATACAAACATACGTGTGTGTGTGTGTATATATATATATATAAATATATATATATATACACACATACATATATACATATTACCTAGTGGCAGTCGCCACTAGGTAGTTATAGTTAGGACCATGTTTCGGTAGAAAAAGCGTTTTTTGACTTTTTTATATCTTTTGCACAATTTGACGAATCTTCATGAAGTTTTCTAAAAAAAAGTGCCCCGTTGATTCTTGTGGCACACAAAAGTTTTTGGGTGATCAGTCAAGCGGGCCAAGAAAAAAAGGGGGGTAAAAAAAGTGTGTTTCCCATGTTAATTCCTACTGAAGTTTTGAGCATGACTACAGCCTGAACCACTGGATCGATTTACACCAAATTTGGCAGAAAGCTAGATTTCGGTACGCAGATAGTGCATTTGGTTATTTGGTTTAAATCTGTTCAGTAGTTTTTGAGATATGAAAGGGAAAATACATTTGTTTATCTAGGGCCGTGGTTCCTACTCAATGACTTTGCAAAGATTAAGAGCATGTGCAGGGAAATGCACAGCTCTGATTGGCTGCCAACACTCCAACCTGGAAGTGTTGGCAGCCATCTTGGGATTCGGCTTCAGCAGAGTCCCACAAAAGACGTTAAAAAAAAGGAAAAAGGGCCAGGGTAAGGACTCCCTGACCTTTTAGCTCTGGTGTTGGGGTCCCAGAGGAACCCCGTCAGGGAAAAAAAGCATTTCTTTATAATTGTTACCGCAAATTCACGATGACGTTGCAAATTTGTGGCAATTTTTTTTTTTTATAAACAAGTGCTGTCTCCTGTACTTGTTCGATTAAAGCCCCCAGGTGGGTCAGGTCCTGGGGTCATGTTTAAAATAAAGGGGGGGCACACATGGCCCCCCTCTTGGGCTTAAGTCTTCCCAAGGGACTGCCACCTTTTCAGGGTTAATTATAATTGAATGCAAGTGGGTTGTGCAGCCACCCAGCAGCCCCGGGGACTGCCACCTACCCGAGGCTTAAATAGTTCAGAATATAGGGGTGTACGGTCCCACCTGCAGTCCCGGGGACCACCACCTCCCAGAGGCTAAAAATAAAAGAATGAAGGGGGTCTGTTGTGGAGTTAGAGTTAGAGTTAATTAGAGTTACTAACTATAACTCGCACTCTAAGGTAAATATAACTTGCGTCCTCGCCATGCACTGCTAATTACCCCAGATATGACAGCACTCATGACAACTTCTATAATGTCATCAAAAATATAAATGAAATATTAGCACTCAAATTATTGAAGAAAAAAAACTGTGCATGGCAGAGCCGCAAGTTATAGTTATCCTAGGACTAACAATAACAGGTGAATTTCTATGGTTCTTTACGTTTAAAATGTGAGCCTAACTATAACATTCCTGTAACCTTTGGTTTTTAAGCCAATTTCTAAGTTTTTTTAAATTCTATTTCCTAACTATAATGTCCCTGTTACAGTTGGCTTTTTAGTTAATCTATATATATAATATAATATATATATATTTCAAATATGTATCTACATATATTTTTTCCTATAACTACTATGATACTTCATTGGTATAGCATGGCACAATACATAACTAGGCATATTCAGACTTAAAGGTTTGTCATTACTTAAACTATTTACACCTACATCTAAAAGGAATCACTTACACCCCATAATCTACAGTCCTGCACATTACATCTACATCTGTTCACCCACTTTACATCTGTTTAAACTATCTCACTCCAATCTATGCTACTCCACTCTACTCAACTCCACTCTATGCTTTTCCTCTCTACTGCAACTTACTCTATATAATTCCACGATATGCCACTCCTCTGTGTGCCACTCCACTCTAAATCACTCCACTGTTTGCCACTCTATACCACGTAACACTATGACATTCTATGACACTCTACTCTATCATACTGTCATATACTCATCTCTACTCTATGCCACTCTACCATACACATGCAGAAAGAACCGATGATGGACAGAATGTTTAACAATGTCAAACATTTATACCAAGTCACAGATCTGGGCCTAAATCCATCGTTTTTTTGCTTGCCACGTCATTCCAGTTTGAACCCAGCCATATGCAAATCAGTCTTGACCCTGCTCCCTGTGGGAACAGTCCAGCCTGAAGTGCCAGGCCAGGTCCTCCTTGGACCAGAAACAAGCATCCTGGGACCAGTTTCAGGGTAATACCCCTCATCAGCCAGGCTAGCTTGAATCCAGCAGCATAGTGAGCTCAGGACCCACATCTGGGCATTCTCTCCACACTTAGGCTAACACATTAAAAAAGAAGAGATGATAGAAAAAATGCTGAACAATGTCAAATATTTCCCCTAGTCAAAAATCTGGGCCTGAATCCATCATATTTTTGCTCCGTAGTCCCAAATAGATCGTTGTATTTAGGACCTAGTTTCCATAGAAAAAGTGCTTTTTGACTTGCCTATATCTTGTCAGGAATCCCCAAGGTGCCTCCTGCGTTATCTGTCAGCATCCCCAGGGATTAGGGTTAAATCATATCTCTGTTTAGGTTAAACCTTCATGTTTCTAAGTAAACATAATGTGCTGTGTTACACAATTGGTTTTATCAATGCTTGTTTTACCAACGCATGTTTGCTAATGTGAGCAGGTGTAGACATGTGCTTCTAATTGGGCTTGGTGACTCATCCACACGTGAAAACTCAACTGCTTTCCTGCTTGGCTATAAATAGCAGAGTGAAGCATGCCTCCCTGCTTGGCTTTGTTTTGCTTCCTGATCTCAGCATCTGACTTGTCAGTCCTGCCCCTGCTGTCATCCTCGTATTCAGGACTTTTGAGGCAATTCTTTTCTTTGTTCCTGTACCAGCTGTCACCTAGCATTCCCCCAGCACTCCGGAAAAGACTGCAGCTAAGTGACTAGTATTCTCCAGGGAGTTTGTTCTTTGAGTGCCGTGCTTTCCTAGAACAGCTTGTGTATTTCAGACCTCATATTTTGGCAAAGTGCTTATCTTGAAGAGACAAATGCATTTCTGAACATTCTACATTATTGTTGTAGTTACTTGCCTAAATGTGCTTCAGGAAATCTGCTTGAGCTCAAGTACTGACAAAAAATGACAGTGCAATTTTAAAAAAGCATTTACATGACTTTTCTTTCTCTAATAGCATAAGTCTTGGATTTAAATTGTGTCATTCATGCCTGTGTTTCAGTTTGACGAATTTGCCTTTTGAAGGGTTTTTCACACACACAGTAAAATCAAACCAAACTGTGCCACCCTAACTGTTTGAACCCAGAGTGGACATTTGTATTTCTTGGATTGTTTTTGTTCCTTTTAGTTTTACTCTATGCATGCAGGAAAGGTATATGCAATATAATTAAAGCCCTTATTTGTCTTTCTTGTGCATGATAAGTGCAACCACAGTTCTAATTGTAGTGTGCAACAGTAAATCTCTGTGAAGCCAGCCCTAGTGTCGCAGTACTTATTGTTATGGTACTCAGTTTGGGTTTTTGTTAATGCAGTGTTAGTAATTGTACCAACAGTTATTATTATCCAAGAAAAGTGCTGGAGCATCCCGGTATTCTTTTACCGCTCCCGTGCCCATATCAGAAAGAGAGATTCGGTTTCAAGGAAGTTGAGTGCACTAACTCTACTATCCCTCTGTCAACAACGACCTGCCCCCCGCAGATACAGGGTGCCTGGCTGGACCGGCAAGACGTGGCAGTGTTTTGTCTCTTTTCCTTCCACTCCCCCTTTCCTTTTGGGACACCTGCCGGGGTTTCTGTGTCCCCCAGGTAGTACCAAGAGGTGTTCCAGGAGGTGGGGGGGATACCATCGCCCCTGCAGACATCCTGCTTTTCAGGTGAGTGGCCCCGTCTTGGTATATCTTTGACATCGTTTGAAGAATCTTCACAAAATGTCCAAAAAAAGTGCCCTCTAGGGTCTTGTTTTGCATTGAAGGTTTTGGGATGATGTGTCAAGTGGAGGCTTAGAAAAAGGGGGTGGGGTAAAAAAATTAAAGTTTCCCATGTAAATTCCCATGAACTCTTTGTAGGAGGCTGGACTGGCTTGTAGTGAGTACCAAGGGGTACTTGCACCTTGCACCAGGCCCAGTTATCCCTTATTAGTGTATAGGGTGTCTAGCAGCTTAGGCTGATAGATAATGGTAGCTTAGCAGAGCAGCTTAGGCTGAACTAGGAGACGTGTGAAGCTACTACAGTACCACTTAGTGTCATATGCACAATATCATAAGAAAACACAATACACAGTTATACTAAAAATAAAGGTACTTTATTTTTATGACAATATGCCAAAGTATCTTAGAGTGTACCCTCAGTGAGAGGATAGGAAATATACACAAGATATATATACACAATAGCAAAAATATGCAGTATAGTCTTAGAAAACAGTGCAAACAATGTATAGTTACAATAGGATGCAATGGGGAAACATAGAGATAGGGGCAACACAAACCATATACTCCAAAAGTGGAATGCGAACCACGAATGGACCCCAAACCTATGTGACCTTGTAGAGGGTCGCTGGGACTATTAGAAAATAGTGAGAGTTAGAAAAATAACCCTCCCCAAGACCCTGAAAAGTGAGTGCAAAGTGCACTAAAGTTCCCCTAAGGACAAAGTAGTCGTGTTAGAGGAATAATGCAGGAAAGACACAAACCAGCAATGCAACAACTGTGGATTTCCAATCTAGGGTACCTGTGGAACAAGGGGACCAAGTCCAAAAGTCACAAGCAAGTCGGAGATGGGCAGATGCCCATGAAATGCCAGCTGCGGGTGCAAAGAAGCTTCGACTAGACAGAAGAAGCTGAGGTTTCTGCAGGAACGAAAAGGGCTAGAGACTTTCCCTTTGGTGGACGGATCCCACTTGCCTTGGAGAGTCGTGAAGAAGTGTTTTCCCGCCGGAAGGATGCCAACAAGCCTTGCTAGTCGCGAATTGTGCGTTTGGCGTTTTTGGATGCTGCTGGGGCCCAGGAGGGACCAGGAGATCGCAAATTGGACCTGAAGAGAGAGGGGACGTCGAGCAAGACAATGAGCCCTCACTGATGCAGGTAGCACCCGGAGAAGTGCCAGAAACAGGCACTACGAGGATGCGTGAAACGGTGCTTGCCGAAGTTGCACAAAGGAGTCCCACGTCGCCGGAGACCAACTTAGAAAGTCGTGCAATGCAGGTTAGAGTGCCGTGGACCCAGGCTTGGCTGTGCACAAAGGATTTCCACCGGAAGTGCACAGGGGCCGGAGTAGCTGCAAAGTCGCGGTTCCCAGCAATGCAGCCCAGCGAGGTGAGGCAAGGACTTACCTCCACCAAACTTGGGCTGAAGAGTCACTGGACTGTGGGGGTCACTTGGACAGAGTCGCTGGATTCGAGGGACCTCGCTCGTCGTGCTGAGAGGAGACCCAAGGGACCGGTAATGCAGCTTTTTGGTGCCTGCGGTTGCAGGGGGAAGATTCCGTCGACCCACGGGAGATTTCTTCGGAGCTTCTGGTGCAGAGAGGAGGCAGGCTACCCCCACAGCATGCACAAGCAGGAAAACAGTCGGGAAGGCGGCAGGATCAGCGTTACAGAGTTGCAGTAGTCGTCTTTGCTACTATGTTGCAGGTTTGCAGGCTTCCAGCGCGGTCAGCGGTCGTTTCCTTATCAGAAGGTGAAGAGAGAGATGCAGAGGAACTCGGATGAGCTCTTGCATTCGTTATCTAAAGTTTCCCCAGAGACAGAGACCCTAAATAGCCAGAAAAGAGGGTTTGGCTACCTAGGAGAGAGGATAGGCTACTAACACCTGAAGGAGCCTATCAGCAGGAGTCTCTGACGTCACCTGGTGGCACTGGCCACTCAGAGCAGTCCAGTGTGCCAGCAGCACCTCTGTTTCCAAGATGGCAGAGGTCTGGAGCACACTGGAGGAGCTCTGGACACCTCCCAGGGGAGGTGCAGGTCAGGGGAATGGTCACTCCCCTTTCCTTTGTCCAGTTTCGCGCCAGAGCAGGGCTAAGGGGTCCCCTGAACCGGTGTAGACTGGCTTATGCAGAATTGGGCACCTCTGTGCCCAACAAAGCATTTCCAGAGGCTGGGGGAGGCTACTCCTCCCCTGCCTTCACACCATTTTCCAAAGGGAGAGGGTGTCACACCCTCTCTCAGAGGAAGTTCTTTGTTCTGCCATCCTGGGCCAGGCCTGGCTGGACCCCAGGAGGGCAGATGCCTGTCTGAGGGGTTGGCAGCAGCAGCAGCTGCAGTGAAACCCCAGGAAGGGCAGTTTGGCAGTACCAGGGTCTGTGCTACAGACCACTGGGATCATGGGATTGTGCCAACTATGCCAGGATGGCATAGAGGGGGCAATTCCATGATCATAGACATGTTACATGGCCATATTCGGAGTTACCATTGTGAAGCTACATATAGGTAGTGCCCTATATGTAGTGCACGCGTGTAATGGTGTCCCCGCACTCACAAAGTTCAGGGAATTGGCTCTGAACAATGTGGGGGCACCTTGGCTAGTGCCAGGGTGCCCTCACACTAAGTAACTTTGCACCTAACCTTTACCAGGTAAAGGTTAGACATATAGGTGACTTATAAGTTACTTAAGTGCAGTGTAAAATGGCTGTGAAATAACGTGGACGTTATTTCACTCAGGCTGCAGTGGCAGGCCTGTGTAAGAATTGTCAGAGCTCCCTATGGGTGGCAAAAGAAATGCTGCAGCCCATAGGGATCTCCTGGAACCCCAATACCCTGGGTACCTCAGTACCATATACTAGGGAATTATAAGGGTGTTCCAGTAAGCCAATGTAAATTGGTAAACATTGGTCACTAGCCTGTTAGTGACAATTTGAAAGTAATGAGAGAGCATAACCACTGAGGTTCTGGTTAGCAGAGCCTCAGTGAGACAGTTAGGCACCACACAGGGAACATATACATGCACACCTATGAGCACTGGGGCCCTGTGTGACAGGGTCCCAGTGACACATACATATAGGCCACAAACCTATGAGCACTGGGGTCCTGACCAGCAGGATCCCAGTGACACATGACAAACATACTGAAAACATAGTGTTTTCACTATGAGCACTGAGGCCTGGCTATCAGGATCCCAGTGAGACAGTGAAAACAGTGACAAACACCCTGACATACACTCACAAACAGGCCAAAAGTGGGGGTAACAAGGCTAGAAAGAGGCTACCTTCTCACACAACCCCCCCCCCCAAACGAAGGACAATAAGGCTAACCTTGGCCAGTTGAGACTTTATTGTCTAAGTGGTGATAAGTAGAGAGTAGCTCTGCAATAGACTGGTTACTCCCTTTATCATCCACTATATGGTTACTTCCCTGTGGGGATGTAAACCACCCTGTTTGAAGTTTTTTAGCTAAGCAACAATGTGAAGATGTATTTTCAGAGTTTCTATCAGTAAGTTTTAGTTTAGAGCAGTGGGAATTGTCCACTGAACCTATTTGTAGTGATGGAAATGCCAGACAGGGATGCTGTCTCAATAAAGCCATAGCTGGGCAAAAACTTTGTCCATTTGGCTGGAAGAGAGAACATGGATGCTGTTTCTCTTGAGTTGGAGCAGGGCAGGGATGCTGTCCTATGAGCTCCACACTAGGGCAGGGATGCTGTCCTAAGTGTTGTGAGGCAGTGCAGAGTTGCTGCACTAAAGTTTCTCTGGGAGGGTTGGAGGGATGCTCCATGTTAACTAAAATGGTGCTCTTTTTGTCACCAATGTTAGTTATCCCACAGAGAGGTACTTCTACCTCAGGGAGTCCAGCTTTGCCAGCTGATGCCTTGGAACAGGTGCCACCCCAGGAGAGGTTTCTCCCACCACAGGAATGGTATCCTGAATGGTAGGGTGGTTAGGGGATACTGTGATACCCTTTTTACCTGTTGATGGAGAGGGATCCTGAGTTTTCAGGCCTTCTCTCCTTTGCTTTTTCATTTCAGTAGAAATGAGAGGGAACAATTCCTCAGGGATGCCCAGCATGGCTGCATGGGCATAAAACTCTACATCAGCCCAACCTGAGGCCTCTAGGTCATTACCTAAGAGACAGTCTACAGGCAAGCTAGGTGATACCACCACCTGCTTAGGGCCAGTAACTCCACCCCAACTAAACTGAATTATAGCTAAGGGAAGAAACTTAGTGGAGTTATGGACATCAATAATCTTATACTGTTGTCCAATGATGTGTTGATCAGGGTGCACTAGGTTTTCAGTCACCAAAGTGAAACTGGCACCTGTGTCCCTGTAGGCCAAGGCCTCAACACCATTTATTGAAACTGTCTGCCTGTACTTATCCATTGTAAGGGGACAAGCAGCCAGTGTGGCAAGGCCGATGCCACTAGGTGTGACAGAAACTGTCTTGGGACTGACTACCCCAGTTTCTATGATGGACCCATAAGTGAACCCAACTACACCCTTTGCTTGACTGTTGCCAGCAGTCCCACCACTAGTACCACTACTGCTAGGGGCACTAGAGCTTGATGTATTAGTGGTGGTAGGCTCAGGGGGTTTACCTGGACAGGACTTATCCCCTGGCCTATGGCCTCTGTTTTTACACACAAAGCACCAAGGCTTTTTAATGTGTGCAGGTTGAGAAGAAGAGGAAGAATTAGTTTTATCCCCAACCTCTGAAGAGTGTTTAAGATTTGAAGTGGGATCTTTGGTTTTACCCTTATCCCCATGCTTATCTTGAGATTTTTCACCATCTTTCTTCTTATTGCCATCTTTGTCACCCCCTGTATGAACTTTTCTGTTCACCCTTGTTCTGACCCATTTGTCTGCCTTCTTTCCCAATTCTTGGGGAGAGGTCAGATCAGAGTCTACCAGGTACTGGTGCAACAAATCAGACACACAATTATTAAGTATATGCTCTCTCAGGATTGTGTTATACAGGCTTTCATAATCAGTAACTTTACTGCCATGTAACCACCCCTCCAAGGCCTTCACTGAATGGTCAATGAAATCAACCCAGTCTTGTGAAGACTCCTTTTTGGTCTCTCTGAACTTTATCCTGTATTGTTCAGTGGTTAAGCCATAACCATCCAGGAGTGCATTCTTAAGAACTGTAAAATTATTGGCATCACTTTCTTTCACAGTAAGGAGCCTATCCCTACCTTTTCCACTAAATGATAGCCATAGGATAGCAGCCCACTGCCTTTGAGGGACATCCTGTACAACACAGGCCCTCTCAAGTGCAGCAAACCACTTGTTAATGTCATCCCCCTCCTTATAAGGGGGAACTATCTTGTGCAGATTCCTGGAATCATGCTCTTTTGCAGGATGACTATGGGGAATACTGCTGCTGCCACCATGGGTATCTAAACCCAACTTCTGTCTTTCCTTCTCTAATTCAAAAGACTGTCTATCCAAATCCAGCTGTTGCTTTTTAAGCTTCAGTCTGGTTTATTCCACCCTCAATTTATTGAGTTCCCTCTCTAACATTCTGTCATCAGGGTTGGTGGGAGGGACATTTCTAGAAACAGAGCTATGATGGGAATGAACAGAAGGAGACCTGTCCCTTACAGAAGGCACCCTAACAGCTTGGTTTACAGAAACATTACTACCAGTATGGTGAGAATAAATGCTTTTGCTATGATGTGAGACAACACTATTTATTTGGTGTGGCTCATCATCATTACCATCTATGCTAGATTGTCTAGTAATGGGCAGGCTAGGAAGTTTCTTTCCTGAATCTTTTCCTGGGGGAGTCCCTGAATCAGATTGGGAACTCTTAGGTACTTTTTCAACAGCTGGGGCACCTATGGCCTTATCCTGTTCTCTAAGCATATTAAGTAACAGTTCCAAGGAAGGATTCTTCCCTACACTCAAACCTCTCTCTATACAGAGACTCCTTGCTCTTTTCCAGCTAAGGTTGTCATATGCAAGTTTGGACAGATCAACACTTTGGCCTGTGCCAGACATTTTTTAGAGAGAGTTAAAGTGATAGAAAAAGAGAAAAAAGTTTTCAGAACTTTTTGGAAAGACAGAAAAAAACTTTTTAAACTTTTAAGAACTTTTTTGAAAGTTTAGGAGTACTTTTCAGCACTTAGAAAAGAGTGAAAAGAGGAAATGCAAAACTTTTTGGCTATGTGTATATACACTGACCTTGTTTTGTATATTTTTCTCTTATGAAAAGTACAATGACAAGAGTGGTAAGTAGTCTCAAGCACTGATCCCACCACTGCACAACCAATGTAGAAGGCTGGACTGGCTTGTAGTGAGTACCAAGGGGTACTTGCACCTTGCACCAGGCCCAGTTATCCCTTATTAGTGTATAGGGTGTCTAGCAGCTTAGGCTGATAGATAATGGTAGCTTAGCAGAGCAGCTTAGGCTGAACTAGGAGACGTGTGAAGCTACTACAGTACCACTTAGTGTCATATGCACAATATCATAAGAAAACACAATACACAGTTATACTAAAAATAAAGGTACTTTATTTTTATGACAATATGCCAAAGTATCTTAGAGTGTACCCTCAGTGAGAGGATAGGAAATATACACAAGATATATATACACAATAGCAAAAATATGCAGTATAGTCTTAGAAAACAGTGCAAATAATGTATAGTTACAATAGGATGCAATGGGGAAACATAGAGATAGGGGCAACACAAACCATATACTCCAAAAGTGGAATGCGAACCACGAATGGACCCCAAACCTATGTGACCTTGTAGAGGGTCGCTGGGACTATTAGAAAATAGTGAGAGTTAGAAAAATAACCCTCCCCAAGACCCTGAAAAGTGAGTGCAAAGTGCACTAAAGTTCCCCTAAGGACAAAGTAGTCGTGTTAGAGGAATAATGCAGGAAAGACACAAACCAGCAATGCAACAACTGTGGATTTCCAATCTAGGGTACCTGTGGAACAAGGGGACCAAGTCCAAAAGTCACAAGCAAGTCGGAGATGGGCAGATGCCCAGGAAATGCCAGCTGCGGGTGGAAAGAAGCTTTGACTAGACAGAAGAAGCTGAGGTTTCTGCAGGAACGAAAAGGTCTAGAGACTTTCTCTTTGGTGGACTGATCCCACTCGCCTTGGAGAGTCGTGCAAAAGTTTTTTACCGCCGGAAGGACGCCAACAAGCCTTGCTAGTCGCAAATTGTGCGTTTGGCGTTTTTGGACGCTGCCGGGGCCCAGGAGGGACCAGGAGGTCGCAAATTGGACCTGAAGAGAGAGGGGACGTCTAGCAAGACAAAGAGCCCTTACTGAAGCAGATAGCACCCGGAGAAGTGCCAGAAACAGGCACTACGAGGATGCGTGAAATGGTGCTTGCCGAAGTTGCACAAAGGAGTCCCACGTCGCCGGAGACCAACTTAGAAAGTCGTGCAATGCAGGTTAGAGTGCCGTGGACCCAGGCTTGGCTGTGCACAAAGGATTTCCGCCGGAAGTGCACAGGGGCCGGAGTAGCTGCAAAGTCGCGGTTCCCAGCAATGCAGCCCAGCGAGGTGAGGCAAAGACTTACCTCCACCAAACTTGGGCTGAAGAGTCACTGGACTGTGGGGGTCACTTGGACAGAGTCGCTGGATTCGAGGGACCTCGCTCGTCGTGCTGAGAGGAGACCCAAGGGACCGGTAATGCAGCTTTTTGGTGCCTGCGGTTGCAGGGGGAAGATTCCGTCGACCCACGGGAGATTTCTTTGGAGCTTCTGGTGCAGAGAGGAGGCAGGCTACCCCCACAGCATGCACAAGCAGGAAAACAGTCGGGAAGGCGGCAGGATCAGCGTTACAGAGTTGCAGTAGTCGTCTTTGCTACTATGTTGCAGGTTTGCAGGCTTCCAGCTCGGTCAGCGGTCGTTTCCTTATCAGAAGGTGAAGAGAGAGATGCAGAGGAACTCGGATGAGCTCTTGCATTCGTTATCTAAAGTTTCCCCAGAGACAGAGACCCTAAATAGCCAGAAAAGAGGGTTTGGCTACCTAGGAGAGAGGATAGGCTACTAACACCTGAAGGAGCCTATCAGCAGGAGTCTCTGACGTCACCTGGTGGCACTGGCCACTCAGAGCAGTCCAGTGTGCCAGCAGCACCTCTGTTTCCAAGATGGCAGAGGTCTGGAGCACACTGGAGGAGCTCTGGACACCTCCCAGAGGAGGTGCAGGTCAGGGGAGTGGTCACTCCCCTTTCCTTTGTCCAGTTTCGCGCCAGAGCAGGGCTAAGGGGTCCCCTGAACCGGTGTAGACTGGCTTATGCAGAATTGGGCACCTCTGTGCCCAACAAAGCATTTCCAGAGGCTGGGGGAGGCTACTCCTCCCCTGCCTTCACACCATTTTCCAAAGGGAGAGGGTGTCACACCCTCTCTCAGAGGAAGTTCTTTGTTCTGCCATCCTGGGCCAGGCCTGGCTGGACCCCAGGAGGGCAGATGCCTGTATGAGGGGTTGGCAGCAGCAGCAGCTGCAGTGAAACCCCAGGAAGGGCAGTTTGGCAGTACCAGGGTCTGTGCTACAGACCACTGGGATCATGGGATTGTGCCAACTATGCCAGGATGGCATAGAGGGGGCAATTCCATGATCATAGACATGTTACATGGCCATATTCGGAGTTACCATTGTGAAGCTACATATAGGTAGTGCCCTATATGTAGTGCACGCGTGTAATGGTGTCCCCGCACTCACAAAGTTCAGGGAATTGGCTCTGAACAATGTGGGGGCACCTTGGCTAGTGCCAGGGTGCCCTCACACTAAGTAACTTTGCACCTAACCTTTACCAGGTAAAGGTTAGACATATAGGTGACTTATAAGTTACTTAAGTGCAGTGTAAAATGGCTGTGAAATAACGTGGACGTTATTTCACTCAGGCTGCAGTGGCAGGCCTGTGTAAGAATTGTCAGAGCTCCCTATGGGTGGCAAAAGAAATGCTGCAGCCCATAGGGATCTCCTGGAACCCCAATACCCTGGGTACCTCAGTACCATATACTAGGGAATTATAAGGGTGTTCCAGTAAGCCAATGTAAATTGGTAAACATTGGTCACTAGCCTGTTAGTGACAATTTGAAAGTAATGAGAGAGCATAACCACTGAGGTTCTGGTTAGCAGAGCCTCAGTGAGACAGTTAGGCACCACACAGGGAACATATACATGCACACCTATGAGCACTGGGGCCCTGTGTGACAGGGTCCCAGTGACACATACATATAGGCCACAAACCTATGAGCACTGGGGTCCTGACCAGCAGGATCCCAGTGACACATAACAAACATACTGAAAACATAGTGTTTTCACTATGAGCACTGAGGCCTGGCTATCAGGATCCCAGTGAGACAGTGAAAACAGTGACAAACACCCTGACATACACTCACAAACAGGCCAAAAGTGGGGGTAACAAGGCTAGAAAGAGGCTACCTTCTCACACTGGCTTATGCAGAATTGGGCACATCTGTGCCCAACAAAGCATTTCCAGAGGCTGGTGGAGGCTACTCCTCCCCTGCCTTCACACCATTTTCCAAAGGGAGAGGGTGTCACACCCTCTCTCACAGGAAGTTCTTTGTTCTGCCATCCTGGGCCAGGCCTGGCTGGACCCCAGGAGGGCAGATGCCTGTCTGAGGGGTTGGCAGCAGCAGCAGCTGCAGTGAAACCCCAGGAAGGGCAGTTTGGCAGTACCAGGGTCTGTGCTACAGACCACTGGGATCATGGGATTGTGCCAACTATGCCAGGATGGCATAGAGGAGGCAATTCCATGATCATAGACATGTTACATGGCCATATTCGGAGCTACCATTGTGAAGCTACATATAGGTAGTGACCTATATGTAGTGCACGCGTGTAATGGTGTCCCCGCACTCACAAAGTTCAGGGAATTGGCTCTGAACAATGTGGGGGCACCTTGGCTAGTACCAGGGTGCCCTCACACTAAGTAACTTTGCACCTAACCTTTACCATGTAAAGGTTAGAAATATAGGTGACTTATAAGTTACTTAAGTGCAGTGTAAAATGGCTGTGAAATAACGTGGACGTTATTTCAATCAGGCTGCAGTGGCAGGCCTGTGTAAGAATTGTCAGAGCTCCCTATGGGTGGCAAAAGAAATGCTGCAGCCCATAGGGATCTCCTGGAACCCCAATACCCTGGGTACCTCAGTACCATATACTAGGGAATTATAAGGGTGTTCCAGTAAGCCAATGTAAATTGGTAAAATGGTCACTAGCCTGTTAGTGACAATTTGGAAAGAAATGAGAGAGCATAACCACTGAGGTTCTGATTAGCAGAGCCTCAGTGAGACAGTTAGTCACTACACAGGTAACACATTCAGGCACACTTATGAGCACTGGGGCCCTGGGTTACCAGGGTCCCAGTGACACATACAACTAAAACAACATATATACAGTGAAAATGGGGGTAACATGCCAGGCAAGATGGTACTTTCCTACACAACCCCCCCCAAACGAAGGACAATAAGACTAGCCATGACCTGATGAGTCTTCATTGTCTAAGTGGAAATATCTGGAGAGTCCATCTGCATTGGAGTGGCTACTCCCAGGTCTATGTTCCACTGTATAGTCCATTCCCTGTAGGGATATGTACCACCTCAACAATTTAGGATTTTCACCTTTCATTTGTTTTAGCCAAAGTAGAGGTTTGTGGTCTGTCTGAACAATGAAGTGAGTGCCAAACAGGTATGGCCTCAACTTCTTCAGTGCCCAGACCACAGCAAAGGCCTCCCTCTCAATGGCATACTAACGCTTTTCTCTAGGGGTCAACCTCCTACTAATAAAAGCAACAGGTTGATCCAGGCCCTCAGAATTAAGTTGTGATAGGACTGCCCCTACTCCTAATTCAGATGCATCAGTTTGGACATAGAATTGTTTAGAGTAACAAGGGCTTTTCAGGACAGGTGCAGAGCACATGGCCTGCTTCAGCTCCTCAAAAGCTTTCTGACAGTTTGCTGTCCATAATACCTTTTTAGGCATCTTTTTGGAAGTGAGGTCATTAAGAGGGGCTGCAAATAGCCATAGTTCTTAATGAACCTCCTGTAATACCCAGTGAGGCCTAGGAAGGCTCTCACCTGAGTGTGTGTAGTAGGGGGAACCCAATCAATAATTGTTTGGATTTTCCCCTGTAGTGGTGCAATTTGTTCCCCACCAACAAGGTGTCCCAGATAAACCACCTTACCCTGCCCTATCTGGCACTTTGAAGCCTTGATAGTGAGGCCTGCCTTTTGCAGGGCCTCCAAAACTTTCCATAGGTGGACCAGGTGATCATCCCAGCTGGAGCTAAAGACAGCTATATCGTCCAAATATGCTGCACTGAAAGCTTCCAGCCCTTGCAGGACTGTGTTCACCAACCTCTGAAAAGTGGCAGGTGCATTTTTCAAACCAAAAGGCATTACAGTAAACTGGTAATGTCCTCCAATGGTTGAAAATGCAGTTTTAGGTTTAGCATCTTCTGACAATTTGATCTGCCAATACCCTGCAGTCAAATCAAAAGTGCTTAGATACTTGGCAGATGCCAGTGTATCTATGAGCTCATCTGCCCTGGGTATAGGGTGAGCATCAGTTTTGGTTACCAAGTTGAGACCTCTATAGTCTACACAAAACCGCATTTCCTTCTTTCCATCTTTGGAATGGGGTTTTGGTACAAGTACCACAGGAGAAGCCCATGGACTGTCAGAGTGCTCAACCACTCCTAGTTCTAACATTTTCTGGACCTCTTGCTTTATGCAGTCCCTGACATGGTCAGGCTGCCTATAGATCTTACTTTTGACAGGCAAGCTGTCTCCAGTATCTATAGTGTGCTCACACCAAGAAGTGGTACCTGGCACAGTAGAGAAGAGTTCAGAGAATTGATCTAGGAGGTTTATGCAATTGTCTTTCTGCTCAGCAGTAAGACAATCAGCCAAAACTACACCTTCCACCAGAGCATCTTGTTCTGTGGAAGAGAAGAGATCAGGTAGAGGATCACTGTCTTCTTCCTGTCCCTCATCTGTTGCCATGAGCAGGGTGAGATCAGCCCTATCATAGTAGGGTTTCAGGCGGTTTACATGGAGTACCCTAAGGGGACTCCTTGCAGTGCCTAAGTCAACTAAATACGTGACTTCACCCTTTTTCTCAACAATTGTGTTGGGGCCACTCCATTTATCTTGGAGTGCTCTTGGGGCCACAGGCTCCAAGACCCACACTTTCTGCCCTGGTTGGTACTGAACCAAAACAGCCTTCTGATCATGCCATTGCTTCTGGAGCTCTTGGCTGGCCTGAAGGTTTTTACTGGCCTTTTTCATGTACTCAGCCATCCTTGATCTGAGGCCAAGTACATAATCCACAATATCCTGCTTAGGAGCTTTTAAAGGGTGTTCCCAACCCTCCTTTACAAGTGTGAGTGGACCCCTAACAGGGTGTCCAAAAAGAAGTTCAAAGGGGCTGAAGCCCACTCCTTTCTGGGGTACCTCCCTGTAGGCAAAAAGGAGGCATGGTAAAAGGATATCCCATCTCCTGCGGAGTTTTTCAGGGAGACTCATAATCATGCCTTTGAGAGTTTTGTTAAATCTCTCCACCAGTCCATTTGTTTGTGGATGATAGGGTGTTGTGAACTTGGAAGTTACACCACACTCCTTCCACATGGCCTTTAAGTATGCAGACATGAAATTGCTCCCCCTGTCTGATACTACTTCCTTTGGGAAGCCCACCCTGGAAAATATTCCCAGGAGGGCCTTTGCCACTGCAGGAGCTGTAGTGGTCCTTAAAGGAATAGCTTCAGGGTATCTTGTGGCATTGTCCACTACCACCAAGATGAATCTATTGCCTGAAGCAGTAGGAGGGTCAAGGGGGCCAACTATGTCAACCGCTTCCCTTTCAAAGGGAACCCCAACCACAGGCAGTGGAATAAGGGGTGCCTTTGGAGTTCCACCTGTCTTGCCACTGGCTTGACAGGTTTCACAGGACTTACAAAAATCTTTTGTGTCCTCAGACATCCTAGGCCAATGAAACAAGGGAACAAGCCTGTCCCAAGTTTTCATTTGTCCCAGATGCCCAGCTAGGGGAATGTCGTGTGCAAGAGTTAGGAGGAACTTTCTGTACTCCTGAGGAATCACTAATCTCCTGGCAGCTCCTGGTTTAGGATCCCTATGCTCAGTGTACAAGAGGTTGTCATCCCAGTAAACTCTGTGAGAGTCACTGACATCCCCATTAGCCTGTTTGACAGCTTGCTGTCTTAGACCCTCTAATGTGGGACAGGTATGCTGTGCCACACTCAGCTCCTCTCTGGCAGGCCCCCCTTCACCCAAAAGCTCAGCAGTATCTGCTTCAAGCTCCTCTGGTGTAGGTTCTGCACAGGGAGGGAATTCTTCTTCCTCTGAAGTTGAATCCACTGTAGAGGGAGAGATAGTAGGAAGTGGTTTGCTTCTACTAGCCCTAGCTTTAGGGAGCACTTGGTCCATTGTTCCAGGATCCAAGCTTCCCTGTCCTTTTTGCTTCTTGGCCTGAGCCCTTGTCAAAGCAAAAATATGCCCTGGGATGCCCAGCATTGCTGCATGGGCCTCCAACTCCACATCTGACCAAGCTGATGTCTCCAAATCATTTCCTAGTAGACAGTCTACAGGTAAATCTGTGGCTACCACAACTTTCTTTGGACCAGTAACTCCCCCCCAATTGAGATTAACAACAGCCATGGGGTGGCTAAGTGTGTTGTTGTGAGCATCGGTTACTTGGTACTGGTGACCAAGTAGGTGTTGTTCAGGGTGGACCAGTTTCTCTATGACCATAGTCACACTGGCACCAGTGTCACTGTAGGCCTGAACCTCAACACCATTTATTAGGGGTAGCTGCTTGTACTTATCCATATTAAGGGGACAAGCAGCTAAGGTGGCTAAATCAATAGCCCCCTCAGAGACTAACACAGCCTCTGTGGCCTCCCTAACAAGGCCACCCCAACTAAGTTACCAATAGTGAGCCCAGCTACTCCCTTGGATTGGCTATTAGTAGGTTTGCTCCCACCACCACTGCTATTAGTAGGGACACTAGGGGTAGCAGTAGGGGTTGTAGTGGTAGGAGCATTGGTGCTTTTCTTTGGACAACTGGGATCTGTTGTCCAATGGCCTTTTATTTTACATAAATAGCACCATGGTTTCTTTT
Source organism: Pleurodeles waltl (assembly GCF_031143425.1). Taxonomy (NCBI): domain Eukaryota; kingdom Metazoa; phylum Chordata; class Amphibia; order Caudata; family Salamandridae; genus Pleurodeles; species Pleurodeles waltl. The sequence continues at coordinate 1,411,310 of NW_027150269.1, read as the reverse complement.
CCTTGTTCTGATTAAAAGAGGATTTGGGCCCACCACCCCCACCAGAGTGTTTTTGTGGGCCTGATGAAGACTCATTTTTAGATTTGTCCCCACCCTTGTCAGAAGACTTACCATCCTTCTTTTTGTTGCCATCTTTGTCACCCCCTGTATGAACTTTTCTGTTCACCCTTGTTCTGACCCATTTGTCTGCCTTCTTTCCCAATTCTTGGGGAGAGGTCAGATCAGAGTCCACCAAGTACTGGTGCAACAAATCAGACACACAATTATTAAGAATATGCTCTCTCAGGATTAAGTTATACAGGCTGTCATAATCAGTAACTTTACTGCCATGTAACCACCCCTCCAAGGCCTTCACTGAATGGTCAATGAAATCAACCCAGTCTTGTGAAGACTCCTTTTTGGTCTCTCTGAACTTTATCCTGTATTGTTCAGTGGTTAAGCCATAAACATCCAGGAGTGCATTCTTAAGAACTTGGAAATTATTGGCATCATTTTCTTTCACAGTAAGGAGCCTGTCCCTACCTTTTCCACTAAATGATAGCCATAGGATAGCAGCCCACTGCCTTTGAGGGACATCCTGTACAACACAGGCCCTCTCAAGTGCAGCAAACCACTTGTTAATGTCATCCCCCTCCTTATAAGGGGGAACTATCTTGTGTAGATTCCTGGAATCATGCTCTTTTACAGGATGACTATGGGGAATACTGCTGCTGCCACCATGGGTTTCTAAACCCAACTTCTGTCTTTCCTTCTCTAGTTCAAAAAACTGTCTATCCAAATCCAGCTGTTGCTTTTTAAGCTTCAGTCTGGTTTGTTCCACCCTCAACTTATTGAGTTCCCTCTCTAACATTCTGTTATCAGGGTTGGTGGGAGGGACATTCCTAGATACAGAGGTATGATGGGAATGAACAGAAGGAGACCTGTCCCTTACAGAAGCCACCCTAACAGCTTTGCTAACAGAAACATCACTACCAGTATGGTGAGAATAAATGCTTTTGCTATGATGTGAGACAACACTATTTGTATGGTGAGGCTCTCCATCATTACCAACTATGCTAGACTGTCTAGTAATGGGCAGGCTAGGAAGTTTCTTTCCTGAATCTTTTCCCGGGGGAGTCCCTGGATCAGATTGGGAACCATTTGCTACTTTTTCAACAGATGTGGCCCCTATGGCCTTATCTTGTTCTCTAAGCATGTTAAGCAATAATTCCAAAGAAGGATTCTTCCCTACACTCAAACCTCTCTCTATGCAGAGACTCCTTGCTCCTTTCCAGCTAAGGTGATCATATGCAAGTTTGGACAGATCAACATTTTGGCCTGTGCCAGACATTTTTAGAGAGAGTTAAAGTGATAGAAAAAGAGAAAAAAGTTTTCAGAACTTTTAGAAAGACAGAGAAAAAAAACTTTTTAAACTTTTTAGTACTTTTTAGAAAGTTTAGAAGTACTTTTCAGCACTTAGAAAAGAGTGAAAAGAGGAAATGCAAAACTTTTTGGCTATGTGTATATACACTGACCTTGTTTTGTATATTTTTCTCTTATGAAAAGTACAATGACAAGAGTGGTAAGTAGTCTCAAAGCACTTATCCCACCGCTGCACAACCAATGTAGGAGGCTGGACTGGCTTGTAGTGAGTACCAAGGGGTACTTGCACCTTGCACCAGGCCCAGTTATCCCTTATTAGTGTATAGGGTGTCTAGCAGCTTAGGCTGATAGATAATGGTAGCTTAGCAGAGCAGCTTAGGCTGAACTAGGAGACGTGTGAAGCTACTACAGTACCACAAGTGTCACTTGCACAATATCATAAGAAAACACAATACACAGTTATACTAAAAATAAAGGTACTTTATTTTTATGACAATATGCCAAAGTATCTTAGAGTGTACCCTCAGTGAGAGGATAGGAAATATACACAAGATATATATACACAATAGCAAAAATATGCAGTATAGTCTTAGAAAACAGTGCAAACAATGTATAGTTACAATAGGATGCAATGGGGAAACATAGGGATAGGGGCAACACAAACCATATACTCCAAAAGTGGAATGCGAACCACGAATGGACCCCAAACCTATGTGACCTTGTAGAGGGTCGCTGGGACTATTAGAAAATAGTGAGAGTTAGAAAAATAACCCTCCCCAAGACCCTGAAAAGTGAGTGCAAAGTGCACTAAAGTTCCCTTAAGGACAAAGAAGTTGTGTTAGAGGAATAATGCAGGAAAGACACAAACCAACAATGCAACAACTGTGGATTTCCAATCTAGGGTACCTCTGGAACAAGGGTACCACGTCCAAAAGTCACAAGCAAGTCGGAGATGGGCAGATGCCCAGGAAATGCCAGCTGCGGGTGCAAAGAAGCTTCTACTGAACAGAAGAAGCTGAGGTTTCTGCAGGAACGAAAAGGGCTAGAGACTTTTTCTTTGGTGGGCGGATCCCTCTCGCCGTGGAAAGTCGTGCAGAAGTGTTTTCCCGCCGAAAGAACGCCAACAAGCCTTGCTAGCTGCAAATCGAACGGTTACCGTTTTTGGACGCTGCTGTGGACCTGGAGGGACCAGGAGGTTGCAAATTGGACCAGGAGAGAGAGGGGACGTCGAGCAAGACAAGGAGCCCTATCAGCAGCAGGTAGCACCCAGAGAAGTGCCAGAAACAAGCATTACGAGGATGCGTGAAACAGTGCTCACCCAAAGTCGCACAAAGAAGTCCCACGTCGCCGGAGAACAACTTAGGAGGTCGTGCTATGCAGGTTAGAGTGCCGTGGACCCAGGCTGGACTGTGCACAAAGGATTTCCGCTGGAAGTGCACGGAGGCCGGAGTAGCTGCAAAAGTTGCGGTTCCCAGCAATGCAGTCTAGGGAGGTGAGGCAAGGACTTACCTCCACCAAACTTGGACTGAAGAGTCACTGGACTGTGGGGGTCACTTGGACAGAGTTGCTGGATTCGAGGGACCTCGCTCGTCGTGCTGAGAGGAGACCCAAGGGACTGGTAATGCAGCTTTTTGGTGCCTGCGGTTGCAGGGGGAAGATTCCGTCGACCCATGGGAGATTTCTTCGGAGCTTCTAGTGCAGAGAGGAGGCAGACTACCCCCACAGCATGCACCACCAGGAAAGCAGTCGAGAAGGCGGCAGGATCAGCGTTACAGAGTTGCAGTAGTCGTCTTTGCTACTATGTTGCAGTTTTGCAGGCTTCCAGCGCGGTCAGCAGTCGATTCCTTGGCAGAAGGTGAAGAGAGAGATGCAGAAGAACTCGGATGAGCTCTTGCATTCGTTATCTAAAGTTTCCCCAGAGACAGAGACCCTAAATAGCCAGAAAAGAGGGTTTGGCTACTTAGGAGAGAGGATAGGCTAGCAACACCTGAAGGAGCCTATCACAAGGAGTCTCTGACGTCACCTGGTGGCACTGGCCACTCAGAGCAGTCCAGTGTGCCAGCAGCACCTCTGTTTCCAAGATGGCAGAGGTCTGGAGCACACTGGAGGAGCTCTGGACACCTCCCAGGGGAGGTGCAGGTCAGGGGAGTGGTCACTCCCCTTTCCTTTGTCCAGTTTCGCGCCAGAGCAGGGCTAAGGGGTCCCCTGAACCGGTGTAGACTGGCTTATGCAGAATTGGGCACATCTGTGCCCAACAAAGCATTTCCAGAGGCTGGGGGAGGCTGCCTTCACACCATTTTCCAAAGGGAGAGGGTGTCACACCCTCTCTCAGAGGAAGTTCTTTGTTCTGCCATCCTGGACCAGGCCTGGCTGGACCCCAGGAGGGCAGATGCCTGTCTGAGGGGTTGGCAGCAGCAGCAGCTGCAGTGAAACCCCAGGAAGGGCAGTTTGGCAGTACCAGGGTCTGTGCTACAGACCACTGGGATCATGGGATTGTGCCAACTATGCCAGGATGGCATAGAGGGGGCAATTCCATGATCATAGACATGTTACATGGCCATATTCGGAGTTACCATTGTGAAGCTACATATAGGTAGTGACCTATATGTAGTGCACGCGTGTAATGGTGCCCCGCACTCACAAAGTTCAGGGAATTGGCTCTGAACAATGTGGGGGCACCTTGGCTAGTGCCAGGGTGCCCTCACACTAAGTAACTTTGCACCTAACCTTTACCAGGTAAAGGTTAGACATATAGGTGACTTATAAGTTACTTAAGTGCAGTGTAAAATGGCTGTGAAATAACGTGGACGTTATTTCACTCAGGCTGCAGTGGCAGGCCTGTGTAAGAATTGTCAGAGCTCCCTATGGGTGGCAAAAGAAATGCTGCAGCCCATAGGGACCTCCTGGAACCCCAATACCCTGGGTACCTCAGTACCATATACTAGGGAATTATAAGGGTGTTCCAGTAAGCCAATGTAAATTGGTAAAATGGTCACTAGCCTGTTAGTGACAATTTGGAAAGAAATGAGAGAGCATAACCACTGAGGTTCTGATTAGCAGAGCCTCAGTGAGACAGTTAGTCACTACACAGGTAACACATTCAGGCACACTTATGAGCACTGGGGCCCTGGGTTACCAGGGTCCCAGTGACACATACAACTAAAACAACATATATACAGTGAAAAATGTGGGTAACATGCCAGGCAAGATGGTACTTTCCTACACTCTTTAAACATGCCTGCAGCCTGAACTGCTGGACGGAATAACACCAAGTTGGGCAAAAAGGTAACTATTGGTCCGGAGACCAAGCTTTTTGTTATTTGGTGTAAATCTGCTCAGTAGCTTTCAAGATATAAAAGGAAATCCGAAATTGTATATCTAGAAGCACAAATACTTCAAAATAAATGTGTAACAATTCACGAATGCACGTGCAAACAGAAGCACAGTGATTGGTTGGCCACAACCTGGTAGAAAGTTGCAGGCACCATTTTATCTTACCCCTTTTGATCCCAGAGCTTACAAACAGGTAACAAATAATGGTATAAGGGGTCAGGTTTGATGTAACCTAACCCATTAGTTGGGATAGAGGTGTGTTTCTTTGGATACAGTACGGGCATAAAATGTCAAAGAAGAGGTTTTTGCACCCCAAGTTCAATATTTTCAAATTTGTTGAGATGCCCAGTGGTCCTGCGGCCAACCTATGGTGCGCACGGCCAAAGACCGTGCTCAGCTGGGGTTGGATTAATGTAAAGCAATAAAAATTACTTTAGGGTAAAGAAACCATTGAAATTGACTGAAAAAGCAAAGGTTGTGGCTTTATAGTTAGTCTCATATTTTAAATGTACAAAACCATAGAAATTCAGCTGTAATAGTTAGATTTATTTCAAGTAACTATTACTTGTGCCCTAAGGTAACTATAACTCGTGTCCTGTCCATGCACTGCTAATTACCCCATATACTACAGCACTCATGACATGTTTTAGAAGATCATTAAATAAGATCACTGTTATATTTGCTGTAACATTATTGATGAGAAAACTGTGCATGGCGGGGGTACGAGTTATAGTTACCTCAGGGTACGAGTTATAGTTACTTGAAATAACTATAACAGCTCAATTTATACGGTTTTGTACATTTAAAATGTGAGACGAAATATAACGTAACCTTAGTTTTTTATTAATTGAAAATAAATATATATAAATATATATATCGATATATGTATATATTTATATAAATATATATATATATATATATATATATATATATATATATATATATATATATATATTTTTATATATATCATTTATACAGGTTAGTGTGTAAGTGTATAATATGGCTAAAATATAGGTTCAGGTGACATCATAAAACACAAGGCCAAAGGCTTCAGTGCAAACTGAGAAGCATGGAATGCTGACTACAACATTCTAAGGAGATTGCAAGATTCAGCAGGGGTGCAGAAAGATGGGAAGGGGGAAAAAAAATCTACCAAGGTGCAAAAGTGTGAGAAAATCAATCAAATAATCTACTGTAACTCTGAGTTTCATGTCATGCCATAATTCAGCGCTTGATTCCATTTGTTTTGTGGTAATTAACTAAAGACACAGGTGTGGGTACCTTGTGGGTATTGATTGCCAATCCTTGGGAAGTATTATGTTAGATACGATAAATTTTGCTTATGTGCAAGACTCATTGGCCCATATTTATGAAAAATTACACACAACTGCGCTAGCACAGCTGTGCATCAAAACATTTGGCACAAGCTAATGTCATTCCATAGCATCATCCATGCTCTATATTTAAAAAAATGACGCACAATGGCGCCAAGGACTGTCTAGCGTTAAAAAAAATGCACTAGCCGTGGAGGAATGGCGTTAGGGAAAAATACGCTAGTGGGCCGAAAAGTACGCTAAACTGGTTAGCGGCAAAAATATTGTTACTAGTCACCATAGCGTAATTTTTTGGTCGCACATGCAGCGAAAAAATGACACCTGTCTAAGTTTAGACAGGAGACATAATCCCAACCCCGGTGTCCACAACAGGGGACCAGTGTCCCCAGAACAACCCCAACAGAAGTAATGCCAGCCAGGGGGTCCCATGTAAGAGGTCCCCACTGGCCCACTACAAACAGGCACGTAGACTTACCTGGGATGTGCTCCCTCCTCCTGCAGTGTCCCTATGGCGTGGGTGGTGGTGAGGCTGGGGGATGGGGTGGGCATCTAAGTGCCCAAAACAGTAGCGGCATGGTGTTTCCCTTAGAAAATGGGCCTCACTGCACTTTAACTCCTGGTCTAACCAGGCATTAAATTTTGATGCAACCGGCCTTAGCGTCATTGTTTGGGGCCGCTTCGTAAGTTTGTGTAATTTTTGCATCAGGAGGTATATATGGTGCTAGGGGGCTAGCGTCATTTTTGGACGGGAACGCCTACCATGCATATCATTGTCGCGATGCGACGCAAAGTGGGCTGCCTCCTCCAAAAAATGATGCTAACTCTTATAGTTTGACTCTAGATGGGTCTAGCGTTAAAATATAAATATGGAGTTAAGTTAGTGCTTCTTTAGCATTAAAAAAATGACGCTAAGGCGGCACAAACTTTCCATAAATATGGGCCATTGTTTCTCTCATTCTGCTAAGTTGAGTATCACCCTCCATTTTGCTTCCACTTCAGGTGATCAATAAGTTTTTCTATTTTTAATCGAAAATGTTTGTGTAATTTAGGTTTAGTGTTTATAGAAAGAATAAATAAGCTACAGTAATTTTAAGGGGGTGAATAAATTATAGAATTTCTAACGTTTTTGTAGTATAAGTTTGCCCATAGAATGTTTCCTCTCCACAAACTTTGAAAAAAGGTATCTTCCATCAACAAAATAGTGTGCTATAAAGATGTTGATTTTTTTTATTTAGGCCCATATTGGGCAATGCTTTTACTGTATGTTGTCCCCCAAAGTTTTATGGCAACTAAAATATGTTCTTTTATTGCTGATACTAAAGGATTAGAAACTTAAGAATCATAATACATGTCTCTTTGTATGTAATAAAATCACAACTTTCTAACTAATAGTCAGGAAACTCTGCACTGCTTCATGCTAATTAAATTATCATTATCTTGTTAAATTATGGCTAAAAGCTGGCGCTCCATTAGATACTTAGAATTTCAAGCTTAAAATAGTGATTCAAAAAATTATTAGTCATCTTATCTCTTAGGTTCAGTAGTGATCCTTCTAGTGCCTCTGTTTACATTATTATAGTTACTTATTGTTTATGAAAAGTGGCAAGATTAAGGCCCATATTTATACCTTTTGACGCAAACCAGCGCCGGCGCTGGTTTCGGTCAAAATATTTACCGCCGGCTAACGCCATTCCTACACACCAGGCGGGCGCCTTATTTAATGATTGACATTAGCCGGCGCTGCGGGCTGGTCAGAGTAAAAAAAAAAAATGACTCAAACCAGGCAGCAGAGCTAATTGAGGCCGCACTATCAGAAACCTGTTGTGAGAAAGTAGCCTCTTTCTAGCCTTGTTACCCCACTTTTGGCCTGTTTGTGAGTTTATGTCAGGGTGTTTTCGCTGTCTCACTGGGATCCTGCTAGCCAGAACCCAGTGCTCATAGTGAAAACCCTATGTTGTCAGTATGTTTGTTATGTGTCACTGGGACCCTGCTAGCCAGGACCCCAGTGCTCATAAGTTTGTGGCCTATATGTATGTGTTCCCTGTGTGATGCCTAACTGTCTTACTTAGGCTCTGCTAACCAGAACCTCAGTGGTTATGCTCTCTCTGCTTTACAAATTGTCACTAACAGGCTAGTGACCAATTTTACCAATTCACATTGGCATACTGGGACACCCTTATAATTCCCTAGTATACGGTTCTGAGGTACCCAGGGTACTGGGGTTCCAGGATATCCCTATGGGCTGCAGCATTTCTTTTGCCACCCATAGGGAGCTCTGACAATTCTTACACAGGCCTGCCACTGCAGCCTGAGTGAAATAATGCCCACATTATTTCACAGCCATTTTGCACTGCACATAAGTAACTTATAAGTCACCTATATGTCTAACCTTCACCTGGTGAAGGTTGGGTGCAAAGTTACTTAGTGTGTGGGCACCCTGGCATTAGCCAAGGTGCCCCACATCGTTCAGGGCAAATTCCCCGGACTTTGTGAGTGCGGGGACACCATTTCACATGTGCACTATACATAGGTCACTACCTATGTATAGCGTCACAATGGTAACTCCAAACATGGCCATGTAACATGTCTAAGATCATGGAATTGCCACCCCAATGCCATTCTGGCATTGGGGAGACAATTCCATGATCCCCCGAGTCTCTAGCACAGACCCGGGTACTGCCAAACTGCCTTTCCCAGGGTTTCACTGCAGCTGCTGCCAACCCTTCAGACAGGTTTCTGCCCTCCTGGGGTCCAGCCAGTCCTGGCCCAGGAAGGAAGAACAAAGGACTTCCTAAGAGAGAGGGTGTTACACCCTCTCCCTTTGGAAAAAGGTGTCAGGGCTGGGGAGGAGTAGCCTCCCCCAGCTTCTGGAAATGCTTTGATGGGCACAGATGGTGCCCATCTCTGCATAAGCCAGTCTACACCGGTTCAGGGATCCACCAGCCCTGCTCTGGAGCGAAACTGGACAAAGGAAAGGGGAGTGACCACTCCCCTGACCTGCACCTCCCAGGGGAGGTGCCCAGAGCTCCTCCAGCGTGCCCCAGACCTCTGCCATCTTGGAAACAGAGGTGTTGCTGGCACACTGGACTGCTCTGAGTGGCCAGTGCCAGCAGGTGAGGTCAGAGACTCCTTCTGATAGGCACTTACCTGTGTTACTAGCCTATCCTCCTTCCTAGGTAGCCAAACCTCCTTTTCTGGCTATTTAGGGTCTCTGCTTTGGGGAATTCTTCAGATACCAAATGCAAGAGATCATCAGAGTTCCTCTGCATCTCCCTCTTCACCTTCTGCCAAAGGATCGACCGCTGACTGCTCAGGACACCTGCAAAACCGCAACAAAGTAGCAAAGACGACTACTGCAACCTTCTATCGCTTCATCCTGCTGGCTTTCTTGACTGTTTCCTGGTGGTGCATGCTGTGGGGGTAGTCTGCCTCCTTCTTGCACCAGGAGCTCTGAAAAAATCTCCCGTGGGTCGACGGAATCTTCCCCCTGCAACCGCAGGCAACAAAAGACTGCATCACCGGTCCTCTGGGTCCCCTCTCAGCACAACGAGCGTGGTCACTGGAACTCAGCAACTCTGTCCAAGTGACTCCCACAGTCCAGTGACTCTTCAGTCCAAGTTTGGTGGAGGTAAGTCCTTGCCTCCCCATGTTAGACTGCATTGCTGGGTACCGCGTGATTTGCAGCTGCTCCAGCTCCTGTGCACTCTTCCAGGATTTCCTTCGTGCACAGCCAAGCCTGGGTCCCCGACACTCTAACCTGCAGTGCACAACCTTCTGAGTTGTCCTCCGGCGTCATGGGACTCCCTTTTCTGACTTCGGGTGGACTCTGGTTCACTCCTCTTCTAAGTGCCTGATCCGGTACTTCTGTGGGTGCTGCCTGCTTCTTTGAGGGCTTCATGACTTGCTGGGCACCCCCTCTGTCTCCTCATCCAAGTGGCAACATCCTGGTCCCTCCTGGGCCACAGGAGCCAAAAACCCTAACCGCAACCCTTGCAGCTAGCAAGGCTTGTTTGCGGTCTTTCTGCGTGGGAACACCTCTGCAAGCTTCTTCACGACGTGGGACATCCATCCTCCAAAGGGGAAGTTCCTAGTCCTCTTCGTTCTTGCAGAAACCAAAGCTTCTTCCATCCGGTGGCAGCTTCTTTGCACCCTCAGCTGGCATTTCCTGGGCATCTGCCCACTCTCGACATTGTCGCTACTCTTGGACTTGGTCTCCTTGTTTCACAGGTACTCAGGTCCGGAAATCCACTGTTGTTGCTTTGCTGGTGTTGGTCTTCCTTGCAGAAACCCCATATCACGACTTCTGTGCTCTCTGGGGGTTATAGGTGCACTTTACACCTACTTTTCAGGGTTTTGGGGTGGGCTATTTTTCTAACCCTCACTGTTTTCTTACAGTCCCAGCGACCCTCTACAAGCTCACATAGGTTTGGGGTCCATTTGTGGTTTGCATTCCACTTTTGGAGTATATGGTTTGTGTTGCCCCTATACCTATGTGCTCCTATTGCAATCTACTATAACTTTACACCACTTGCATTACTTCCTTTTGCTATTACTGCATATTTTTGGTATTGTGTACATATAGCTTGTGTATATTTGCTATCCTCATACTGAGGGTACTCACTGAGGTACTTTTGGCATATTGTCATAAAAATAAAGTACCTTTATTTTTAGTATATCTGTGTATTGTTTTTTCTTATGATATTGTGCATGTGACACCAGTGGTATAGTAGGAGCTTTGCGTGTCTCCTAGTTCAGCCTAAGCTGCTCTGCTATAGCTACCTTCTATCAGCCTAAGCTGCTAGAAACACCTCTTCTACACTAATAAGGGATAACTGGACCTGGTACAGAGTGTAAGTACCCTTTGTACCCACTACAAGCCAGGCCAGCCTCCTACACCTGTCTGTTTCCCGACCTCTAAATCTGAGCTGGGAAATCTCCCCCGGTATACAGTTCTCCTGCTCTGTCAAACCCTAAATGACAACTGCCATCTAGTCAAGTTTTCCAGAAAAACTCTCTCCCCTCATTTCCCAAAAGGTGACATGATAGGTCTTTTAGAAGCAGCATATGATCAAAGTATTTGAAATACTATGCTCTTCACAACCAGCTGTATCCCCAACAAAGATTTCATGGTGAGTGCCGCTGGCTATCTCGCTGACAAACACATCATTGCTGCTGCCTTGTAGCACACTCATATCTAAGGCATCATCAGACTGCAGATGAGAGGTGCAAAAACAGATAAACATAGGCACAAGGCCTTCTCCATCCATGCAGCATCTGGAATGACATCCCTCTATTCATTTGGCCTGCCCAAATCCGGCTCAAATTCAGGAAAGAGACATCTTTTCAAATAACAGTACATTATGAGACAATAACATACTACATGTGCTTTTAGAAATGAGTAGCCTCTATTGTTCTTTTGCCTTGGAACCTGTCCAGCACTCTGTTCCATTTTGAGGAGGTTTGTACTATCTCAGTATCACATACATATATTAATGCGTAACACATACATGCCTCTTTAAAAAAAAAAATTATACTTACCCCAACTTATCTGTACTTACCTGGGATGGCTCCCCCCATCCATGGGTGTCCTCCAGGGGTAGACGGGGGTGGCAGGGGGTGTCCCTGGGGGCAGAGAAGGGCACCGCTGGACTGGTGCCATGGTCAGAGACCATGGAAGTGGGCCCACATGTCCATGAACACCTGCCCTCACACAGGCGTTAAAAAACGGCGCACATCAGGCTGCGCGCCGTTTTTTAAGGCCTGTCTGGCATCAAAATGACGCGGGAGTATAAATAAGGTGCATAGGCCTTAAAATCGTTTTTTGGATGGGAACGCCTACCTTGCATGTCATTAACGCAAGGCGGTTTCCTGCATCCAGAAAATGACGCACACGGAGGGATTTTGACATTCGCGGGGTTGGGCGTCATTGTATAAATATGGGGCAAGGCTTGCGCTGAATGTGCGTCAAAATGTTTGACACACATTCGGCGCAGACAGAGTATAAATATGCCCCTAAATTTACTTAGGACCGTTTTTTTTGTTTTACTTCTACATGCCTTTGCTTCCCTCTCAACAGGCACGACTTTACAGAGGATGAATCATTATGCCCTCATAAGACCAACATATCTTAAAATTCTCTTATAAATCATTTAATTTCACGAGCTCACAGATTAATTTGATTTTGATTTAGGTTTGAGATTAGAAGGAGAGCAAAGGTGAAAGGCAGCTTTGACTTTGTCTTTTATACCCACAACATAAAATCCAAGAAATACCTGAGCAGCCAAGTTAAACAAAACACGGACTGAGAGAAGTGATAAAAGAACAAGCCCATTACATTCAATGAAGATCTAAAAGGTGTTGTAGAAAAGTGTCTTTGAGTCAGATGCCCTGTGTAAGGGCTTGCTTCACTTTTGACACAAGTCAGTGAGGACAGCAATGGCTGGGTGGATTTTAACCTTGGGAGTCTCTAGAGGAGCATTAAAGAGCAGCAGCAGTCCACCTTTTAACCCAACACACTCATAGAATGCACATGAGCTGGTGTAAGGGTGGATGTGAGGGATGTAAGGGAATTCAAGTGCTCCATAGCTCCCGGTGCAAAAAGTCAAAGCTGCAGAGAGTCATTTGTGGGCCTGCTTCAGGTTTAAAAGCCCGCACCCCAGCAGTTTGAGGAGGGGGAACTGTGAGTGTGCATCCTCTATTTGGTAGTCACTTGGAACTCTACGTGGAGTGGCCCGAGCCTATATCTCTAACCCACTGTCATTCATACACCAGTGAATTGATGTAAGAATGGACAGTGGGAAAAAGAAGGGGAAATCATAGCACAACTTGCAGAATGTCAGAGCAACAAACTGCTGTACAAGGGGCTTCTTCAGATGTAACAGGCCAAGCCCAGCCAAAAGCCTGAATCAGGTTGATTGATATGGCCTGGAGAAGTATAGTTGACCTGGGCACAGAACTTAAGAATAACAATTGCATTGGGAGAACAAATGTTGTACATCAGGGCCATCGTTTTCTTGTTTTGAAGAAATAAACCCTCAGTTTGGGTTTATTTCTGCAGAAACAAATGCTGGGAATTTTCCAAAATATTGCGATCATTCAGATTCAGGTTTGCAAAAAGTGCTTCTGACACACTAGAAGAAACATTTTATCAAAAGAGATCCTCACCAACGTGTTGGTACCTCTAAATATGGACAGCAGTCCTCTACCAGGGTGAAGTGGGGAGGATGAGCAACCTATTCCATCCTAAATCAACCCCTTGGTTTGTTGAAAGTATTAAATGCCCTCATACGTGTGAATGCCATCTATGAATTTTATTATCCATCACACACTAGATTTCTAATCATCACTATGACCTGAGAGATAATTTCCAATCAGGTTAGTGATTGTAAGCAAATAGAAGTAAAAAAAACCTAATCTTACTTCTTCCTGTAGTGCGCAGCCAAGTCTGCCGAGCTTTTCTATTAATTGTGGTAGGGTACCGTCAAGCTACAAAAGAGTTGAAAAAACAAAGTGGTGAGAAGAATTCTCCAAACAATATAGGAAACAGGTCTACTGTTCAATAATTATAGTTTGCAACATTATTGGTACATTTTATTCTAACTGCATGCTACTAGAGCCTTCATGTTTTGATAACTCTGTTTGCATGTCTATTTTTGATTTCAGGAACAGCTACCCAAAGCGTTTTTTGCTTCTGGAAGTGATAAAAGAAATGTCTCTGGCGAACACCGATTTTGCTTCTTCCATGTTGGGTTTGCTCCTGGATTTTGCTGCCCAGGACCACCATGGCTATGATGATTTTGAGGAGGTTTGAACTATCTCAGTATCATATACATACATTAATGCGTAACACATACATTGATACATATATATAAATTTATACTTTAATTCAAAGTGATGCTGAACAGCTAAGAAAACTCTCTGAAAGAGGAGGTGCAGAAATGAACAGTTAGAACTTAGATGTTTCTAACTTCTTGATTTCTATACTTAACCCCAAAGGTTGCTTTTTTGTGGCTCAACCACTGCTTCTTTCATTGTATAATTCTGTGCATCCCATTAAGCATCCAGACCTTAAACTAGCTCTATGGTCCTTCTTGGTCTCTAGAATAGTTCAGAATGTGAGTTTCAAATATGCAGCTGGTGCTCGTGGTCTTTCAGACTGATGCTCATGGTCCACTTGGTTCCACAGTAACCCGTACTTTTCTGGTGCCTCATGCATACAGGATCCTTTGAGTACACGTGTCATCACAATCTCAGATTCTAGTGTGTCAATGCGGTAGGAGGGCATCCTGTTTGCAACATATACAAACTCCATAACATTCAGGCCCTCATTAAGAGTGTGACCGCCACATTACGACCATGGTGAAAGCGCCATGGTCGGACTGCTGGCACTGCCACTTTTAGGCCGGCGCCGGCAATGTTAATCTGGAAGGGCAGCACTTCAAGCAGCGCTGCCCTGGGGATTATGAGTCCACTCTCCACTGGCTTTTGCATGGCGGTTCCACTGCCATGCAAAGGCTCGCGGAGACAGGGTATCAGGGGCCGCACTGGGGCCTCTGCATTGCCCATGCACTTGGCGTTGGCAGGGCAGGGGCCCCCATGAACAGCACTGTTGCACTTTTCACTGCCTGAATTACGGGCAGTGAAAAGCAAGACGGGTGCTATTGCACCCGACGCACCGCAACATTGCTGCTGGCTCGATTACGAGCCAGCATCATTGTTGTGGCCTGGCCCAGCAGGAAACTCTTAATAGGGCCAGCGGGAGGAAAACCAGATTGGCGGTTCTCCGGCCCAAAGAGTTTGGCGGGCAGCCTCACCTGCCCACCAAACTCTTAATAGGGACCATAGTGTCATGAAATGGTTCTTTAGAAGCTAAACATACATACTCCATCATAGTGGTTGGTTCGGCCTATTACTGGTTTTACTTCACATTTTCAGAAGAGTGCAGAGACAGACATTATTGCTGGTGGTGAAGCACAGGGGAGAACCCATTGAAGATACCGTTTTCACTGTTAGAAATCTACTGATGTAATCAGTAGGTCTTTATCAGACCAAAAAATAGAGAATTATGGCACCTGGTTCATCATTACTTAATGAGGCATTACAGACCTGGCTGACGTTATTTTTTCTGCAAAAGCTCTGAAAAAGACTGACAAGATATTTTGAGCCCCACTGAAAGAGACTGCGAATCTGGCTTTTCCATCGAGCACATTCCTCATTTTATTTCTTCCATGTTAAGGGCAAACCATTTCCGAAGCAATCCAAAATGAGTCCACGGTCTATTATGATGACCTCAAAAAAGGTTTGAATCCCCAACATGGCAGACAGTGTCAATCCAAGCCTTACTGCAAACAGGCCTTCTCTCAGGGACAGAAAAAGTGCCTTACCAAGGCCTTCTGCAAGTCTTCACTGTAAACATTTTGTTGTGCTGCACCATCAACATCTTCCTTATCATATAACCAACTTCTCTTATATTAACAACAGAAAATATTTCAAAAGGTTATTCATTTGAAAGAGGTCTACACTTTACACTTCACAGTTGAACTACTAAAAAACTCTGTCTTATTCTGTATCTGTAAAAGGTCAATCAACAACCAGAATTAAGGAATTTTCAAAAGTTCATTCTTGACCAAATTCAGAGGGCTGTATATACTAGGAGAACAGTTCTTATCTGTGTATCCCGAGGGGAAACTTTTTAGACATATTTTTGGGTTGCATTGGCAATTTCCCAGGACTTCCTGTGGAAAGCTGTACACCCAGCAAATTCATATTTGCTATGTGACAAGTGTCTTTTCTGCTACCTACATTATTTTGTTTGCACAGCAGCACTCTGAATCTTATCATGCAACATGTTGGTACCAAAACAGCTAGAACTGGATAAATTTGACAGGCATGAGGCCACTCCTAGGTATGCCAGGGGGACTGCTCCCTCTGTACTCATTGCTTTATTGCACAGTAATTCTCACTTTTACAAATTAAAACAAAAAAGATGAAAAACTTGATTATACTTGTTTCATGTATATATCATTCTCACAGATCAATAAAAGTTCAGGCATGCACACGAATCCCAATAAATTATATCATTATCCATTGTAATTGCTCTTTTCCAGCAACTTCCCAAAAAATGCTGTATTGACCATACCTGCATTCACACCTGCAGACAGTGACACAAAGATAACGACAGCTGGCACAATGATCTATTGAAAATCAATATATTAACACATGCTGAATAGCATACATGATAAACTACCTCCATTGATTGACACAGATTGCCCTGCTTATCACTTGCTTCTTTATCTTCTTCACCGCTTTGCAACTTTCTGCCGCTTTCTTCCCTTAGATTTTACATCTTTATTGTGTTTCTATGAAAATCTGTGACACTGAGGGGGCCAATTTGGGGACAGTTGTGTTGAAACATTTGTCAAAAAATCAGCTTGTGTTTTATCTACCCTCATCCCTGTTCTCTGCCTCATTTAGATTTTTGTTCTGATGGTAGAGCCTCAGCCTCCTCTCCCATTAAAAAACGTTGCAGAACTGTGAACTCCATGGCATCTGAGTTCAGAAGATTAGGATAACGGTTCTAATTATGTGTCTTCATGCTAGGAACTGCTGTGCACAGCATAGGGTTCCCTATTACAGAAACATTGATGGCTCCCAAGTGCTGGGAGTAATCTTCAAATGCAGGGAACATTTTACTATTTTGTATTTCAAAAGAAAAGCCCTATTTTGGCGTGTAATCTTTGAAAATGAGAAATGTTGACTGGCTAACATGTCTTCCTGGCTTACAGGACTGGTAAGCATTGAACATTTTTGTTGTTTATGAGCCCCACATTTCGGCAAGGGCACTTTTGCTGGCAAATACTCTGCACCACAGCATCATATTCTGACTATGGTGTGGCAAATGCAGCTGTTGTGGTGATAGCAAGGACTCCTTGACTTCGGTGACTTGGCAGCCAACCATCTGAAGTAATGGGAGGAATTTATAAACACTTTGCACCAGTTTTGTGTCATGTAAGTGAGGCAATCCCAATGCAAAAAGTTGTTTGGGGCTAACTTTACAACTGAAATCCTAATTTTCATTTGAACTTTAGCTAACGTAACCCATATACCTATCTACTAACAGTGGTAGACCGAGGCTGGTGCCAAAAACCTATGTCTCTTAACGGCAGCTGTAAGGTATGAGAAAGGTTTTCTTTTCTTGATACTTTTCGAACATTGCGTGTGTGCTGCATGGTAAAGCACACATACAAAGAAGGAAAAGTATTAAAGCATAGTTTTTTTTCTACTGGAGCACTTCCCTTCCAATACAAAAAGAATGGTTGGCAGAACATGCACAACTTTGCACTATGGTGCTGAAGAGATTAAAATAACACCATATATTTGTAGAAATGGAGCTCTTTTTCCCTTTCTCACTGTCACAAGGCAGCGTAGCAGCTTTGACTGGCTGCTGCTCTGTACTGTTTCAAAATTGAGTAAATCTTCCTCTAAATTAGGATCTAAGGGCCAGATATAGCAAACTTTTGCGAGTCGCAAATGGCCCGAATCGCAATTTGCGACCCTGCAAAATCGGAAATGGGATGCAAAAATCCCATTTCCGAATTGCAAATTGCGACGGGAGCCATTACAGACCCGCAAAAATAGTGACCCCATTTTGCGACCCGCAAATAGGAAGTCGCAATTTGCGAGTCGCAAACCATATGAAATAGCCACTCGCAAATTGCGACTAGTCGCAAAAAGCCCTTTTTGCACTTCCAATTTACCACTAACTTAGAGCAGGTGGTAACCATAACCAAGTATAAAAGGGGACCCAGAAGGCACCTAGGCCACTCAAGATGGCGGAGATGTAGGAAAGTACCATCTTGCCTGGCATGTTACCCCCATATTTCACTGTATATATGTTGTTTTAGTGTATGTGTCACTGGAACCCTGCCAGCCAGGGCCCCAGTGCTCATAAGTGTGCCCTGTATGTGTTCCCTGTGTGATGACTAACTGTCTCACTGAGGTTCTGCTAATCAGAACCTCAGTGGTTATGCTCTCTCTGCTTTCTAAATTGTCACTAACAGGCTAGTGACCAATTTCACCAATTCACATTGGCATATTGGAACACCCTTATAATTCCCTAGTATATGGTACTGAGGTACCCAGGGTATTGGGGTTCCAGGAGATCCTTATGGGCTGCAGCATTTCTTTTGCCACCCATAGGGAGCTCTGACAATTCTTACACAGGCCTGCCACTGCAGCCTGAGTGAAATAACGTCCACGTTATTTCACAGCCATTTACCACTGCACTTAAGTAACTTATAAGTCACCTATATGTCTAACCTTCACCTGGTGAAGGTTGGGTGCTAAGTTACTTAGTGTGTGGGCACCCTGGCACTAGCCAAGGTGCCCCCACATCGTTCAGGGCAAATTCCCCGGACTTTGTGAGTGCGGGGACACCATTTCAGGCATGCACTATAGATAGGTCACTACCTATGTATGGCGTCACAATGGTAACTCCGAACATGGCCATGTAACATGTCTAAGATCGTGGAATGGTCACCCCAATGCCATTCTGGCATTGGGGAGACAACTCCATGATCCCCCGAGTCTCTAGCACAGACCCGTGTACTGCCAAACTGCCTTTCCCGGGGTTTCACTGTAGCTGCTGCTGCTGCCAACCCCTCAGACAGGTTTATGTCCTCCTGGGGTCCAGCCAGGCTTGGCCCAGGAAGGCAGAACAAAGCACTTCCTCAGAGAAAGGGTGTTACACCCTCTCCCTTTGGAAAAAGGTGTCAGGGCTGGGGAAGAGTAGCCTCCCCCAGCCTCTGGAAATGCTTTGATGGGCACAGACGGTGCCTATCTCTGCATAAGCCAGTCTACACCGGTTCAGGGATCCCCCAGCCCTGCTCTGGTGCAAAACTGGACAATGGAAAGGGGAGTGACCACTCCCCTGACCCTCACCTCCCAGGAGAGGTGCCCAGAGCTCCTCCAGTGTGCTCCAGACCTCTGCCATCTTGGAAACAGAGGTGCTGCTGGCACACTGGACTGCTCTGAGTGGCCAGTGCCAGCAGGTGACATCAGAGACTTACCTGTGTTACTAGCCTATCCTCCTTCCTAGGTAGCCAAACCTCCTTTTCTGGCTATTTAGGGTCTCTGCTTTGGGGAATTCTGCAGATAACGAATGCAAGTGCTCATCCGAGTTCCTCTGCATCTCTCTCTTCGCCTTCTGCCAAAGGATTGACCGCTGACTGCTCAGGACACCTGCAAAACCGCAACAAAGTAGCAAAGACGACTACTGCAACCTTGTATCGCTTCATCCTGCTGGCTTTCTCGCCTGTTTCCTGGTGGTGCATGCTTTGGGGGTAGCCTGCCTCCTTCTGGCACCAGGAGCTCTGAAGAAATCTCCCGTGGGACGACGGAATCTTCCCCCTGCAACCGCAGGCAACAAAAAACTGCATCAACGGTCCTCTGGGTCCCCTCTCAGCACGACAAGCGTGGTCCCTGGAACTCAGCAACTCTGTGCACTCCCTACAGTCCAGTGAATCTTCAGTCCAAGTTTGGTGGAGGTAAGTCCTTGCCTCCCCACGCTAGACTGCATTGCTTGGCACCGCGTGATTTGCAGCTGCTCCAGCTCCTGTGCACTCTTCCAGGATTTCCTTTGTGCACAGCCAAGCCTGGGTCCCGACACTCTAACCTGCAGTGCACAACCTTCTGAGTTATCCTCCGGCGTCGTGGGACTCCCTTTTGTGTCTTCGGGTGGACTCCGGTTCACTCCTCTTCCAAGTGCCTGTTCCGGTACTTCTGCGGGTGCTGCCTGCTTCTGTGAGGGCTCCCTGACTTGCTGGGCGCCCCCTCAGTCTCCTCATCCAAGTGACGACATCATGGTCCCTCCTGGGCCACAGCAGCATCCAAAAATGCTAACCGCGACCCTTGCAGCTAGCAAGGCTTGTTTGCGGTCGTTCTGCGTGGGAACACCTCTGCAAGCTTCTTCACGACGTGGGACATCCATTCTCGTTCTTGCCGAATCCACAGCTTCTACCATCTGGTGACAGCTTCTTTGCACCCTCAGCTGCCATTTCCTGGGCATCTGCCCTCTCTCGACATTGTTGCGACTCTTGGACTTGGTCCCCTTGTTCCACAGGTACTCAGGTCCGGAAATCCACTTTGGTTGAGTTGCTGGTGTTGGCCTTCCTTGCAGAAACCCCCTATCACGACTTCTGTGCTCTCTGGGGGCTATAGGTGCACTTTACACCTACTTTTCAGGGTCTTGGGGTGGGCTATTTTTCTAACCCTCACTGTTTTCTTACAGTCCCAGCGACCCTCTACAAGCTCACATAGGTTTGGGGTCCATTCGTGGTTCGCATTCCACTTTTGGAGTATATGGTTTGTGTTGCCCCTATACCTATGTGCTCCTATTGCAATCTACTGTAACTTTACATTGCTTGCATTACTTCCTTTTGCTATTACTGCATATTTTTGGTATTGTGTACATATATCTTGTGTATATTTGGCATCCTCATACTCAGGGTTCTCACTGAGATACTTTTGGCATATTGTCAAAAAAATAAAGTACCTTTATTTTTAGTATATCTGTGTATTGTGTTTTCTTATGATATTTTGCATATGACACCAGTGGTATAGTAGGAGCTTTGCATGTCTCCTTGTTCAGCCTAAGCTGCTCTGCTATAGCTACCTTCTATCAGCCTAAGCTGCTAGAAACACCTCTTCTATACTAAGAAGGGATAACTGGACCTGGGACAGAGTGTAAGTACCCCTTGGTACCCACTACAAGCCAGGCCAGCCTCCTACAGTCAGATACTCTACTGCCATGTAACCACCCCTCCAAGGCCTTCACTGAACAGTCCACAAAATCTGTCCAGTCTTGAGAGGACTCTTTTCTGGTGTCTCTGAACTTAATCCTGTATTGTTCCGTGGTTAAGCCAAATCCATCCAAGAGTGCATCCTTTAATACTGTGTAATTGTTAGCTTCACTTTCTCTAACAGTAAGGAGCCTATCCCTACCCTTTCCATTTAAAGATAGCCACAAAATAGCAGCCCACTGCTTTGAGGGACCCCTGTACCGTACAGGCCCTCTCAAGTGCAGCAAACCACTTTTTGATGTCATCCCCCTCCTTGTAAGGGGGGACTATCTTGTGCAGATTCCTGGAGTCATGCTCTCTAACAGGATTACTATCAGGAATACTGCTGCTGCCACCATGGGACCTAACCCCAACCTCTGTCTTTCCTTCTCAATGTCTAGGGATTCCCTATCTAAGGCCAGCTGTTGCTGTTTAAGCTTCAGTCTGGTCTCTTCAACCCTCAACTTTTTGAGTTCCCTTTCTAACAAGTTATCCTCAGGGTGGGTGGGTTGGGAATGCTTGGACACAGATGACAAATTGGAAACAACAGAGGGGGATCTGTCCCTAACTGACTGGACCCTAGCAACTTGGCCTCTAGGAATAAAGACTTCCCTACTGTGCTGGGAACCTCCATTACTACCAACATTACTGGGTGTCCTGCTCGGGGGCAGATCCTGTTCAGAACCCTCCCTACCTCTCTCAAGGAGATACCCTGAGTCAGATTGGGAACCTTCTATTAACCTCTCATTTGAAGTGCCTGCTTGGGACTCATTATTCACAATAAGCATGTTAAACAGAAACTCTTTGGTAGGGTTCTTTCCTATCACTAAACCTCTATCTAAGCAGAGACTCCTTAGGCTCTTATAATTCAAATTATCATAAGTAGTATTGACCATTTTAAGAGTAGAATCTTCTACAGACATGATAGTAAAAGGTTTAGAAATAGTGAGAAGGAAGAAAAAGTTTCAGGACATTTTTAAAGAACAGAGAAAACAACTTTTTCTAACTTTTAGAAGTTTGGGAAACTTTTCAGAACTTTGTAAAAAGTTTAAAAGGAGAAAAGCGAAACTTTTTGGTTAAGTGTACATACACTGAACTGTTTTGTATATTATTCTCTTATGAAAAGTACACAATGACAAAGTGGTAAGTAGTTATCCCACCGCTGCACAACCAATGTAGGAGGCTGACCTGGCTTGTAGTGGGTACCAGAGGTACATACACCTTGTGCCAGGTCCAGATATCCCTTACTAGTGTAGAAGAGATGTTTCTAGCAGCTTAGACTGATAGAAGGTAGCTATGGCAAAGCAGCTTAGGCTGAACTAGGAGACATGTAAAGCTCCTACTATACCACTGGTGTCATATGCACAATATCATAGGAAAACACATTACACAGAGTTACTAAAAATAAAGGTACTTTATTTTTATGACAATATGCCAAAAGTATCTCAGTGAGAACCCTCAGTATGAGGATAAGATATATACACAAGATATATGTACAAAAAACCAAAATTACATAAGTAATAGCAAGAAAAGTAATGCAAACCGTGTAGAATTACAATAGATTGCAGTAGGAGCACATAGGTATAGGGGCAACACAAACCATATACTCCAGAAGTGGAATGCAAACCACGAATAGACCCAAAACCTATGTGAGCTTGTAGAGGGTCGCTGGACTGTAAGAAAACAGTGAGGGTTAGAAAAATATCCCACCCCAAGACCCTGAAAAGTAGGAGTAAAGTACACCTACTACCCCAGAGAGCACAGAAGTCGTGATAGGGGGTTTCTGCAGGAAGAACAAACACCAGCAATGCAACAACAGTGGATTTCCGGAGTTGAGTAACTGTAATACAAGGGGACCAAGTCCAATAGTCATGACAGTGTCGGGAGTGGGCAGGAGCCCAGGAAATGCCAGCTGAGGATGCAAGGAAGCTGCCACTCGTTGAAAGAAGCTTGGAGTTCTGCAAGAAAGAAGTGGACTAGGAACTTCC
The DNA here is from genome assembly GCF_031143425.1 of Pleurodeles waltl. Taxonomy (NCBI): domain Eukaryota; kingdom Metazoa; phylum Chordata; class Amphibia; order Caudata; family Salamandridae; genus Pleurodeles; species Pleurodeles waltl. The sequence goes on along the minus strand of NW_027150269.1, from coordinate 1,388,456 downwards.
CTTTTGGAGGATGGATGTCCCATGTCACAATGAAGCTTGCAGAGGTGTTCCCATGCCGAAAGACAGCAAACAAGCCTTGCTAGCTGCAAGGGTCACGGTAGAGGTTATTGGGTGCTGCTGTGGCCTAGGAGGGACCAGGATGTCGCCACTTGGAGGAGGAGGCAGAGGGGGCTCCCAGCAACTCAGGGAGCCCTCACAGAAGCAGGCAGCACCCGCAAAAGTACCTGAACAGGCACTTGGAAGAAGAGTGAACCGGAGTCTACGTGAAGTTACAAAAGGGGATTCCACGACGTCGGAGGACAACTCAGAAGGTTGTGCAATGCAGGACGGAGTGCTGGGGACTGTCTTCCCACCTTCGTCAGACAGTACTCGCGTTCGGGACGCCACATTTTGAATTAATTTTCTTTACTTTTCCTACGATCGGATGTCATTAACACTACGATAAGAGCGCTTATGAAGCGGAATACATTTGGGCTTAGCAACAACAAGATATATTCCCAACACTTGAATTACAGCGAATAACGGAATACCTCTGATATACAATTGCAGCCTTGACGAAGTCAACGGGGCAATCCCCGAACGAAACACGTGTTGGCTGTGAGGTTGGCTGTGAGGTTAAAATCGTCTGTGAGGATTGAATCGAACAACACATATGGAAAATACCACTGAGTATGGATTGAACAGTTTGGACATTGATACTTGGCTATTGAATAGATTGGAACAACATATATGATCATTTTCATCAATACTAATTGAATTGGATTTGGATATTGACATTCAATCACAGGACTTTGGAATATACATTTGAAGTTTATTTGTATTTTCTTCTAATATATGTATATCTCATTCTTCCAGAAATATATGGGATGTTGTTTTTTGTTTCCAGACACTGACTTTGTAGCACTATTTGTTAAACTGTGTAAATATAACGAGTGCCTTTTGTTGTTCATTGTTCTGAGCTGTGTGTTTTCGCACACAGTTAGGGCTCAGGGGTGGGGTCCTTCAAGGGTGCACCGTTTGTTGATTTTGATTCCATTCGATATTTACCTCATTGCCTCGAGCGCCAATTGTCTCCCATTAGATTACATCCGCATCGAGTCAGAATTCTATCTCAAAAATGACCTCAGTATGTTAGGGCAGCATTTTGTCCCCCTTTCATATCTCAGGTTGTCCACCTTTCTGCCAAGAATTTCTTCAGTTGTGTTAATACCAGTATTGTGCAACTGGTGTCCACATGCCAAAAATTCCTTCAAATATGCCAGTATTTTTTTAAAAGATGCCCTATTTGGCATAAATGATTTCTGGTATTTCTCTACCAGTAATTTACCATTGGTGCGCTTTATACCCAGAATTATCCTCCAAGGGACCAGTGGCTGTATTTTGTCACAAGTGTCTACCATGCTAGGATCTGCTGCAAGTATGCCAGGAACAGTAGTTTGCCTTGGCTGTCTCTATAAGTTAATAATTACCTTCAGTATGCCACAGCCAACAACAAATTTACAATCATCACATGCCAGTATCTCTCACATTCACACACTCATTCACTCACTAACACCTACTCACTCATTCTAAATCACCCTCTCTTATGTCCCCTTACACTTACTCTTATTCTATCTCACTCACTTGCATTCACTTTTAATCTCACTCATTCTGACTCATTCATACTTACTGACACTCAGGGCAGATCTACTGAACACATGCGCCCAGATTGTGACACAAACATTTTGACACAGATCCTTATCTATAAACATTGGTAGACAGAAACTTCTCCCAAATTCTTATGCCTCGTCAAGGTAGGGGTATTAAGGAGAAATGTTTTCATTTCTCCTTTTTTCCACAACTTTGTATGTGTGCTACATTGTACAGCATACATACAAAATGTGATAACTTTTAACACATCATTTTTGTACTGGAAGGGACACCTTACAGTATATAATCTATTTTTCGGAGAATGCATGCACCCTGGCACTATGGCACAAGGGTGTGTGTTGGAGAGAAAAATGCACTACATCTTAACAGACAGGGCACATTTTTCTCTCACTTTGATGCAAGGCAGCACATCAACTCTCATGCAGAGCTGCCTTGAGTTTAAAAATAGTAAATCTGGGCCTCAATATCACCCAATTTTAATTTACTTGTCAATGATGCTCACACGTTTTCTTTAACTCACACACACATGCTTACACATACAGATGCACTAATTCACACATACACACACTCTCTCACTTAAACATATTTTCACTCGCAAGCACACAACATACACCTAAAATCATTTTTACTTACTACAGCTACCATTAAAGGTCCTAAATTTGCTACATTTTTTAATACAGTGTTAGTGAATAATTTAATATTATTCACTGGTAGAATAAAGAAAAATGTCCAGAAAATAAGGAATGTAAGAATTCTTGGCACTTCCTTTGTCACCTCTAAGCCCAGCGTTGCAAAGACAGTGCCAGGAGTGGCAAGGGGAAAGCCAGGAGTTACAGCTGCGATCCAGGGTGACTCCTAAATTACATCTATGAGAGGAGGCAGAGGGAGCTCGAATAGTTTCCTATGTACTGTTGCAGAAGATGTGTGAATTTTTTTCTTGCTCGCAGGCAGAGCCCTGCCATATCCCTTTTCCTTAGGTGTCTCTGGTCGTATTGTACCCTCACTCTGAGTTTGAAAACTGAGGATTAGTGAGTCCAATGTTTTTGGGACCAGTATTTACCAGTCCAAAATATTAGAATACTCCTAATGGACATGAGATGCATAGTATACCACACCACAGGATATTCCAACAGAACACTCGTCATGAGGGCCATTCAGGTGCTTACCCCACCCGCACTCATCCTCAAACGCAAACAGAAATTCTGCAGTTTGGCAAAAAATTATTATGTATTTATTTGCCATAACTTTAGGTCATCAGTTAAATAGCACAAGAATATTCTTAAAATAAAATTCAAATGTAAAAATTCATACCAGTGCTTGCGGACAGCTACCGAGGCCACCGACAACAGATAGCACATCAACCAGACTAGAAGACACAGGATCTAGAATAACAGAGAATGGAAAACAAATAATTAGTGCAATCACAAACAGAAATATGGTTTACAAAAGAAAATGAAGAATGTGTTTTTCTATGGTTCTTTTCCCTCTCAAATGAAATTACCACCTCTTATTTGAGGTACCAACAAAACTTAAATTTGTAATGAGTGACATTTATTTTACATTTTGGGTTCTGCATTGAGTTGGAGTGTATGCTGCATGAGGATATGCAATGTGTGTCTTCTGTGCATGGGTCTGGATTTTTTACATGTCTGAGGTTTGAAGATGTGTCTGTTCACCTTGTATGTAATGCTTGTAAATGGTGGCCAATGCATGAAACGTTGTAGGAAGAAACAGGGCAGGGAATACGAAGACGGGGAATCACATTTATTTGTCATATTGGGCACCACCATTCCATGTAATATGTTAATGGCCCAATGCAAAAGACGCTTGGAATTACAAGATATGTTTCGCAAAATTTGCTGCTTATTTTGCAGACCACACCAGTGGATGATTTTGAAATAATCAAAAAGGAGAATTCAATTCATCAATACTTTTTTATGAGGTAACTCACAATTTAGTAAAAACAACTAATGTAATATGGGAGAATAATTGAGGCAAAAAATCAGACTTGTCATTTAGGGCCTGATTACGTGTCTTGCAGTCTGAAGACCACCAGACTCGTGGTAGAGGTCGAACTGCCACAGCTTTGGTGGTCTGACTACCACATTACAACATTGGCAGTTGGTGCTGCCAAAAGACTGTGTCTCCGCCAGGATCAGTAATCCCAACGGTAGGACGCTAGTTATGGTTGCAATCAGCCACGGCGACGCTGAAGTCAGCGCTGCCATGCTGATTACAACCTTGTTTCTGGCCAGCCTTTTCAGGGTGGTTCAACTGCCAGGAAAAGACTGGAAGAGAATAAGTGATGGGTGCCACAGGGAGGCCCCTGCACTGCCAACAACATTGTTGTGGACAGTGCAGGGGCCCTCCTCCCCAGCACTATCGAAATGTGCACTGTCTGCTCTGCAGACAGTGTGCATTCTGAGGGTGCTAGTGTGGTCCCCTGTGCGAAGGCATTGGACTTGTCTCCATGTGGAGCTGAGTCCAATGCTTCTGCACTTTTCCACTGTGCTGACCTGGCAGAAACCTTGGTTTCTGCCAGTAAGCCCAGAGAAATACTCGTAATAGGGCAGGTGGGGAGACCGCCAGTGCCGCAGTGGTCTCCTCACCACAGATCTGGCAGTTGGCTTTGCGGAACCTCAAACTCGTAATCAGGGCCTTAGTCTTACTCACGGCTCTTTGGGCGATTGCATTTGTCCTTGAAGGATGAGCCAGAAAGGTGCACATGCTGGGGCTGGTTTGCTTGAGTGATTAATGATGGAGGTGTGGAGTATGAGGAGAAGCCTAGACAAAAATGTGTCCCTGTGTTCTCCAATAGGAAAGTGACAGGACACAGTTATCCTTTAAGGACATGCCTCACGGACAGTCAAAAATACTTGACCCAATAAAAAACCTTCAGTAGTAATTGAATGCCTTTTCACCCCAAACCAAAAGAGGTTTGTATTACCATTCTTGACTGCCATGTTGTATTTGGTTGTCTCTGTTGATAACACAGAACTTTGGCTGTGCCATTATGTGATGAAGGAGTAATATAAAATGTGTAATCAACAATATATATATATATATATATATATATATATATATATATATATATATATATATATATATATATATAAATATATTTCGTAACCAAGTCCCGGAATGCAGGTGCTCCACACAGCGGTCCTGGATGGGTTCCGAGAGACCCTAATATAACCTAAAACACTCCTTCCAATATCAGGAGAACCAGGACACCTCCAATATGAAAATTCAGTTTATTTCAGCACAAAATCCAACGCGTTTCGGCAACAGCCTTACCCATGAGTAAGGCTGTTGCCGAAACGCGTTGGATTTTGTGCTGAAATAAACTGAATTTTCATATTGGAGGTGTCCTGGTTCTCCTGATATTGGAAGGAGTGTTTTAGGTTATATATAAATATATATATATATATATAGTGTGTGTGCTTTAATGTTAGTAATGTCACGTAGTATATCATAATCATATTATTCAAGGTGCAAGCACAAGTAGAAAGGTAATAATTGTATATGTGTCTTTCAATAATGACTAAGAGGTTCAAATGTAGCACATGTATGCATTTATATTCTTGTACTTAATTGTGCTATTATAATTGAAAGATGTATAATCACTGTTATTCTTAATTTTGCTATATCTATGAAGGAAAATGCATGAATAACTATTTATCTTCAATGTGCATTGAATCACCTACTAGGTTTGTTCAGCCAAAGGCCTGAAATATTGTTTTTCTATGCTTAACCTTCAACGTGGAGTTTTGTTTGTGCTGTATCATTTTTATTTGGAGGTGCATTTATACGGGTCTGCAGTTAGTAAAAGGCATTTTGTGTATTTGAGATAGTGGGGTACAGGAGGATATGTTGGCAAGGACAAGGAGCGCTGACAAACTGAAGAAGACTTCCCCGTGGGATTTGTTGGACACCCAAGGTCGTACTGAGGGATGAATGTCTGACGGGAGTTGCCAATTCCAACTTTGCATAGAAAAAGGAAAACTACTGGTGTCGATGACTTGGATTCTCTAATGTTCTACAAGGTCTTAATTGGTATTCAGGTAGTTACACTGTGGCACACCATTTTGCCCTCTAACTAGAGCGGATTCCCCTGAGACTTAGTGATGTATAGACCTCTCTATTCTTAACCTAGTTGAGTGGCTTTATGCTATGCACACTTCTCTACCAGAACTTCTAATGACGCTTTTTGTTATGCTGACTCTTTCCTATTATTTCCATTTCTTTATATTTAAGGTAATTAGAATTTCTCTTTTAGCTTAGCTTGAATATGTAGATTAAAATGAGTTCTCAAATGATTAGACAAGAGAATTGCCACTTGTATACTGACAATCAGATTCTATTTCTCATCTTTAGGAGTTTACATGGTTACTTTACCTGGTGCTTGACACTGATACATTGACATTGCTCCTAACCTCTGGCCACCTAATCTACTTAAACCACACTTAAAGAGGTTTTTACCAATTGCTTTATATTTGTTACTGAGCTCACCCGCCATCAACTATTTTAAAGCTGTTGAAAGAAAAGTCAGTTGCCATTGATCTTAAGTGTTTTTGATGGGAGCATTCACATTTGTTTGTTGTGTTTTTTCATCAGTCAATGGTGGCTCCCATCTAATGGCTTAACTAGTTGTGGATTCTCCCATGTGATTTGCATTTTTTTCTTCTAATGTTTAATTTTCCATTAAAGGCAACCCTAATGCCATTTAATTTTGTTGTAGTCCCCTGATGTGTCCTCTCCAGTGCTTTAACCATTTCTAAAGGTGCCTCAAAACGGACTTCTTAAGGCTCAACCATTTCCCCCCCCCCCATGGCCTCCATGGCAGCCTGGGATGCAGCTAATGTGATACATTCTCCACAGCAAACCCACTGAGCTATTTCCTGTCTTTTATGTTAAACCTGTAAGTTGACCTCCAACACACGTTTTGTTCCTGCAAGGAATCGACTGCAATTTGCATCATGATTTGTATTTGTTTGGGCCTCTGGGAGTCATCTTACTTATATTTTTGTTAAAGGGAGCTCATTGCATGTTTTCTTGAGGACATTTGACTACAATCACTTCAGTAGAAAGTCCTGAAGCAAACAATGTATTTCCAGATCCTAGAAAGATAAATCGTTTGAGTGTGTGCTTGGCAAACGGGTAATGGGCAATAGAAAAGGAATGACCAGTGGCGGCCCGTCCTTTAGGGCGGAGGGGCCACACCCCCCCACCTTTTGCTCCTCATGAAGAGTGTCTGTCAAGCTGAACAAAGGACAGCCTGACAGACACTCTCCATTTTCAGCTCAGGCAGCCAGGAGCAGACATGCACGATTTGCGCACACTCCTGGCTGCCTGGGCTGAACTTTGCTGGGCTTAGGAGGTCACATCTCCTATGGGCGTGACCTCCTCGGCTCAGCAAAGGTGCCTCAAGGCTCTCCCCTGGGTGACGAGGAAAGCGTCACCAATTGACACTCTCCCTGGGCGCTTCGGGTTTAAGCCCTGTAGTGCCCAGGGCGAGTGTCAATCAGTGACACTTTGTCACAGAGTGGGGTGGAGTCTCTCTGACCCCATCCCATTCTGCAGCACAGATTAAAAGAGCAAAATGGCATGAATGTTTGTGTGCAGGAAGGTGACAATTTGCTACTTGTATGAGTGCTGCATTCTGCAGCACACATAGTAGTAACAAATCACCATGAATGATTGTTTATGTGCAGGAAGGGACACCTTCTGGCACATAAACAACCATCACCTGCCATACTGGAACCATTACACAAGGGTGCCTGTGTTGGAGATAGGCAGGTAAATTTAGCGCCAGCGCTAGGGAAACACAGGGGTGCACTATATTGTCTTATATATGGTGCATCACTGCATTTCTTAAAGGACGCCGCACTGCCAATTTTAGTGCAGCACCGCGCTGTGCCACTTTGTAGTTAGTGAGGCCCTTAGGGGCTTATTTACAAGATCACTTTTACCGACGATCTGGTGTAGCTGTGCCATTTTGTGTGAATCAACGCCGCCTTGTCAATATGGGCCCCTCAACGCAGTTTTCTGCTGGAGAGGGTGGTGCAATGGGTGTTGCTATGGGCGTTCCACTGCAGCACCTATTGTTTTTTGATGCTGCTCCAGATTTATGAGGATTTTCTAAACCTGAGTTAGCGCCAAAAACTTATGCCACTCCAGGCCTGGCATTAGCATGACGCAACAAGGAGAAATACTTTTATTCCTCCTCATTTTTGCTTTTCCTATGTGTCTGCATTCTGCAGCAGACAAGGGAAAAGCAAAATACTGTTAATTATTGTTTATGTTCAGGAGGGTGTGCCTTCCTGCACATAAACAATCATTAAATAATGATGATTGGCTACTCCCACGTGTGCTGCATTGTGCAGCACACATAGGACTAGCAAATTGCCAAAATTGATTATTTATGTCCAAGAAGGGACACCTTCCTGCACATAAACAATCATTCCCTGCAACACAGGCATCCTCGCACTGTGGCGCAAGGGTGCCTGATTGGCGCTAAGCAGTTACATTTAGTGCCAGTGCTGGGGATAACAAAGAGGTGCATCTTATTGTCTTAAATACAGTGCGTTCCTGTGTTTCTAAAGTGGTGCAGTGAGGTGCTGTCAGATTTAGCACAGTGCTGCATTGTGCCACTTTTTAGTAAATGAGGCCCATAGTACCTGGGGCGGGAAGGAAAGTAATGTGTAAATAGGGCCAACATGAGCACCAGATGGTCTTGCCAAGATGTTGGAGAATTCTTCTCAGGAAAGGCCTCTGCACTAAGAAACACCAGACAAAATGAGAACTACAGCCTGGCAAATGGCCTTGCCAAATAATAAGGTGCCTCAAATAGTATATGTCATGAATGCGATTTGTGAACCCATAGGTTTGACTTTCAGTGGCAGGAATATCTGTTTTACAGAATCTAAGACATCAAACAATTGTTCCATTCCAAGAGAGTAAAGTTGAATTAGGGGCCTTCTTGAAATACTCAGAGTACCTTCAGCAATAATTCAGTTCTAAGATGAAGTTGGGTTTCTACAGCTGTTGTTCAGTTTTAGTGGTATGTAGACTGGCCACCGCATACACTGCTTTTTATTTCTAACTGTGGTGCGTTCAAAGACTATGCTTTCACAGACTTTCTAGAGGTCTGGCAATGTGCTGAAGAATTTGATAGGGGTTGTTATTTTGTAAATACAGGGACACTCAGAACCACATCATCCCACCCCGCTCTCTGAGCATATAAAGGACACTTACCAAGCAAGCAGCTGACTGCCACCAACAGGGAAACTAGAGCGATCTTCATGGCTGAGATATGACTCAGTATTGAGATGTGATCTGGAACAAGGTTTAATCTCAAGGTGTCTCTGTCAGCCAAGAGCTCCTATATTTATTCCAGAAGTGACCAGTCAGTCTCCTCCCAGCAGATCTGATGCCAAGCCCTGTGGCAATTGTACCAGTTTGATTCTTGACAGTGGGATCAACCAATGTTGACTAAACAGATGCCAATTTCTCTCCACCTTCTTTCTTGAGTTCCATCCAAAGGGAGGAGGTAAAAACTCTAATTGGCAGCTCTCTGTTTGTTGTTCTAAAGAACAGTACACAGAATCATAGGCAGACATTTATATTCATACTAAGTAACTATCTCCTTTACTTTACCTAATGTTCTTCTTTTCAATTCTTTTTATATTATTATTTTAGTGGGAAGGATGTATAACCGTGGTTTACAGGGTTAAAAACATTTACCCTCTGGGATTTGCAATCTTAATTCTGATCTTCAAAAAAGGGGGACTGCAGTGAGTGAAGGTCACACATGGCCAAACAAAACTAAAAAATAAATATGTAGGCTTCAGATCTTACAATGGCGTGTCTGCTTCCTGTCACCCACAGGTAAAAGGATTTCCATTTGCCATCAGGAGGCACTTTAAAACCATTCTAATTGATAAGTTTCTCTATAGAAAGTTTTCTGGTTAAGAAAAACTACTGATATTTTGACATTCCTAGGGAAATTATGGGATAGGGTTGGTTTAAAGCATTCCCTTTCAACCTATGTGCCACAAATGTCTAAATTGACCTGGCTGGAAATTCAACGTCCACTTCTTTTCCTTTTCAATTACACTCTAAGCCAAAATTTCAAATTATAGAGCGCAATATCGGGAACAGGAAAGAGAGACAAAGGGAGAGGGAAATAAGAGGATGAGTTATGGAGGACATTTGTTCCCCTTCTTGTGCTGCTTTCCTATTGACCCGGCATTTGGATCTGGCTTGAAAGATTAAGCTGCTCTTCTAGTTTTGGCTTTACAGTGAAGGAGTGTTTCAACTGGACTTTGAGCTTTATATTTCAACTCTCAAAGCAGGAACTCAAACTAAGTTTTTATATTTCAAAATGAACACAGTCATCTCTTTTAACCTTTTGGCAGTGCAAAATGTTAAGCCTGTGACCATAGAGAAAGTGTAATCAGTAAAGGTAATAGTATGGCTTTTTTCCTGTGCTTACAGGAAATTAGATAATGCAGAAATGTCGATTTATCATCTCCCATTTCATCTCTTGCTATCGAACAAATGGCCACATTCTCTCTTCTAGTCCTAAATCCAGCCTATTCAGACCTATCAGGGATTCCAGGTTTGCAGAGGTTTGCTCGTCTAGGTCTATTTTCTAAGTCTGCATACGTTCTTTTAACAGTCTCAAGTCTCCCCTCATTGTAAGAAAGTGTTAATATATATTTCAGCTAAGTAACTCTGCCTTCTACAGTACTACAGACCTCTGCAAGGGCTCCAGTCTTTTCCAGAGTGTCATCTACCTTTTCTCTGAAGAGATTCAAATTTGTAGTAGACAGTGCCTACTTTGATTTTGTCACCATTACTTATCTTAGAATTGCTCTTAATTGTCTCTCTGCATAGGAATCTTCTGAGAGCATGTCTAGATTGTAGGAAAGTACCATCTTGCCTGCCATGTTACCCCCAATTTCACTGTATGTATGTATGTTTTAGCCCTTGTGTCAGTGGGATCCTGCCAGGCAGGACCCCAGTGCTCATAGTATGTGCCGTTTATGTGTTCCCTGTGTGGTGCCTAACTGTATAACTGAGGCTCTGCTAACCAGAACCTCAGTGTTTATTCTCTCTCTGCTTTCTAGATTTGTCACTGCAGGCTAGTGACTAAATTTACCAATTCTCATTGGCACACTGGTACACCCATATAATTCCCTTGTATATGGTACTGAGGTACCCATGGTATTGGGGTTCCAGGAGATCCCTATGGGATGCAACATTTCTTTTGCCACTCATAGGGAGCTCTGACAATTCTTACACAGGTCTGCCACTGTAGCCTGAGTGAAATAACATCCACGTTATTTCACAGCCATTTTTCACTGCACATAAGTATTTTATAAGTCACCTATATTTCTAACCTTCACCTGGTGAAGGTTGGGTGCCAAGTTACTTAGTGTGTGGGCACCCTGGCACTAGCCAAGGTGCCCCCACATCGTTCAGGGCAAATTCCCCGAACTTTGTGAGTGCGGGGACCCATTACACACGTGCACTATACATATGTCACTACCTATGTACAGCTTCACAATGGTAACTCCGAACATGGCAATATAACATGTCTAAGAACATGGAACTGTCACCCCAATACCATTCTCTAGCACAGAACCCGGGTAGTGCCAAACTGCCTTTCCGGGGTTTCCACTGCAGCTGCTGCTGCTGCCAACCCCCCAGACAGGATTCTGCCCTTCTGGGGTCCAGGCAGCCCTGGCCCAGGAAGGCAGAACAAAGGATTTCCTCTGAGAGAGGGTGTTACACCCTCTCCCTTTGGAAATAGGTGTGAAGGGCTGAGGAAGTGTAGCCTCCCCCAGCCTCTGGAAATGCTTTGATGGGCACAGATGGTGTCCATCTCTGCATAAGCCAGTCTACACCGGTTCAGGGATCCCGCAGCCCTGCTCTGGTGCGAAACTGGACAAAGGAAAGGGGAGTGAGCACTCCCCTGACCAGTACCTCCTAGGGGAGGTGCCCAGAGCTCCTCCAGTGTGTCCCAGACCTCTACCATCTTGGAAACAGAGTTGTTGGGGGCACACTGGACTGCTCTGAGTGGCCATTGCCAGCAGGTGATGTCAGAGACCCCCTCTGATAGGATCTTACCTTTCTTGGAAGCCAATCATCCTTTCTTGGTAGCTAAACCTCCTTTTCTGGCTATTTAGGGTCTCTGCTTTGGGGAATTCTTCAGATAACAAATGCAAGAGCTCACCAGAGTTCCTCTGCATCTCCCGCTTCGACTTCTACCAAGAATCGACCGCTGACTGCTCCAGGACGCCTGCAAAACCGCAACAAAGTAGCAAGACGACTACCAGCAACATTGTAGCGCCTCATCCTGCCGGCTTTCTCGACTGTTTCCTGGTGGTGCATGCTCTGGGGGTCGCCTGCCTTCACCCTACACCAGAAGCAAAGAAGAAATCTCCTGTGGGTCGACGGAATCTTCCCCCTGCTAACGCAGGCACCAAAAGACTGCATCATGGGTACTCTGGGTCCCCTCTCATCCTGACAAGCATGGTCCCTGGAACACAGGAACTCTATCCAAGCGATAGCCAGTGCCACCAGGTGACGTCAGAGACTCCTTCTGATAGGCTCCTTCAGGTGTTAGAAGCCTATCCTCTCTCCTAAGTAGCCAAACCCTCTTTTCTGGCTATTTAGGGTCTCTGTCTCTGGGGAAACTTTAGATAATGAATGCAAGAGCTCAGCCGAGTTCCTCTGCATCTCTCTCTTCACCTTCTGCCAAGGAATCGACTGCTGACCGCGCTGGAAGCCTGCAAAACTACAACATAGTAGCAAAGACGACTACTGCAACTCTGTAACGCTGATCCTGCCGCCTTCTCGACTGTTTTCCTGGTGGTGCATGCTGTGGGGGTAGTCTGCCTCCTCTCTGCACTAGAAGCTCCGAAGAAATCTCCCGTGGGTCGACGGAATCTTCCCCCTGCAACCGCAGGCACCAAAAAGCTGCATTACCGGTCCCTTGGGTCTCCTCTCAGCACGACGAGCGACGTCCCTCGAATCCAGCAACTCTGTCCAAGTGACCCTCACAGTCCAGTGACTCTTCAGTCCAAGTTTGGTGGAGGTAAGTCCTTGCCTCACCTCGCTAGACTGCATTGCTGGGAACTGCGACTTTTGCAGCTACTCCGGCCTCCGTGCACTTCTGGCGGAAATCCTTTGTGCACAGTCCAGCCTGGGTCCACGGCACTCTAACCTGCATTGCACGACCTCCTAAGTTGTTCTCCGGCGACGTGGGACTTCTTTGTGTGACTTCGGGTGAGCACCGTTTCACGCATCCTCGTAGTGCCTGTTTCTGGCACTTCTCCGGGTGCTACCTGCTGCTAAGAGGGCTCCTTGTCTTGCTCGACGTCCCCTCTACCTCCTGGTCCAATTTGCGACCTCCTGGTCACTCCTGGGCCACAGCAGCGTCCAAAAACGCTAACCGCAGGATTTGCAGCTAGCAAGGCTTGTTGGCGTTCTTTCGGCGCGACTCTCCTCAGCGAGAGGGATCCGTCCACCAAAGGGGAAGTTTCTAGCCTTTTTCGTTCCTGCAGAAACCTCTGCTTCTTATCTCCAGTAGAAGCTTCTTTGCACCCACAGCTGGCATTTCCTGGGCATATGCCCATCTCCGACTTGCTTGTGACTTTTGGACTTGGTCCCCTTGTTCCACAGGTACCCTAGATTGGAAATCCATCGTTGTTGCATTGTTGGTTTGTGTCTTTCCTGCATTATTCCTCTATCACGACTTCTTTGTCCTTGGGGGAACTTTAGTGCACTTTGCACTCACTTTTCAGGGTCTTGGGGAGGGTTATTTTTCTAACTCTCACTATTTTCTAATAGTCCCAGCGACCCTCTACAAGGTCACATAGGTTTGGGGTCCATTCGTGGTTCGCATTCCACTTTTGGAGTATATGGTTTGTGTTGCCCCTATCCCTATGTGTCCCCATTGCATCCTATTGTAACTATACATGGTTTGCACTGTTTTCTAAGACTATACTGCATATTTTTGCTATTGTGTATTTATATCTTGTGTATATTTCCTATCCTCTCACTGAGGGTACACTCTAAGATACTTTGGCATATTGTCATAAAAATAAAGTATCTTTATTTTTAGTATAACTGTGTATTGTGTTTTCTTATGATATTGTGCATATGACACTAAGTGGTACTGTAGTAGCTTCACACGTCTCCTAGTTCAGCCTAAGCTGCTCTGTTAAGCTACCATTATCTATCAGCCTAAGCTGCTAGACACCCTATACTCTAATAAGGGATAACTGGGCCTGGTGCAAGGTGCAAGTACCGCTTGGTACTCACTACAAGCCAGTCCAGCCTCCTACAAACACCCTCTCTCAGAGGAAGTTTTTTGTTCTGCCATCCTGGGCCAGGCCTGGCTGGACCCCAGGAGGGCAGATGCCTGCCTGAGGGGTTGGCAGCAGCAGCAGCTGCAGTGAAACCCCAGGAAAGGCAGTTTGGCAGTCCCAGGGTCTGTGCTACAGACCACTGGGATCATGGGATTGTGCCAACTATGCCAGGATGGCATAGAGGGGGCAATTCCATGATCATAGACATGTTACATGGCCATATTCGGAGTTACCATTGTGAAGCTACATATAGGTAGTGACCTATTTGTAGTGCACGCGTGTAATGGTGTCCCCGCACTCACAAAGTCCGGGGAATTGGCCCTGAACAATGTGGGGGCACCTTGGCTAGTGCCAGGGTGCCCTCACACTAAGTAACTTTGCACCTAACCTTTACCAGGTAAAGGTTTAGACATATAGGTGACTTATAAGTTACTTAAGTGCAGTGTAAAATGGCTGTGTAATAACGTGGACGTTATTTCACTCAGGCTGCAGTGGCAGGCCTGTGTAAGAATTGTCAGAGCTCCCTATGGGTGGCAAAAGAAATGCTGCAGCCCATAGGGATCTCCTGGAACCCCAATACCCTGGGTACCTCAGTACCATATACTAGGGAATTATAAGGGTGTTCCAGTAAGCCAATGTAAATTGGTAAAATTGGTCACTAGCCTGTTAGTGACAATTTGAAAGAAATGAGAGAGCATAACCACTGAGGTTCTGATCAGCAGAGCCTCAGTGAGACAGTTAGTCACTACACAGGTAACACATTCAGGCACACTTATGAGCACTGGGGCCCTGGATGACAGGGTCCTAGTGACACATACAACTAAAACAACATATATACAGTGAAAAATGGGGGTAACATTCCAGGCAAGATGGTACTTTCCTACAAATTCCCCGGACTTTGTGAGTGCGGGGACACCATTACACACGTGCACTACACATAGGTCACTACCTATGTGTAGCTTCACAATGTTAACTCCGAATATGGCCATGTAACATGTCTAAGATCATGGAATGGCCCCCTCTATGCCATCCTGGCATTGTTGGCACAATCACTTGATCCCACGGGTCTGTAGCACAGACCCGGTTACTGCCAAACTGCCTTTTCAGGGGTTTCACTGCAGCTGCTGCTGCTGCCAATCCCTCAGACAGGTTTCTGCCCTCCTGGGGTCCAGCCAGGCTTGGCCCAGGAAGGCAGAACAAAGGACTTCCTCAGAGAGAGGGTGTTACACCCTCTCCCTTTGGAAAAAGGTGTTAAGGTAGGGGAGGAGTAGCCTCCACCAGCCTCTGGAAATGCTTTCATGGGCACAGATGGTGCCCATTTCTGCATAAGCCAGTCTACACCGTTTCAGGGACCCCTCAGCCCTGCTCTGGCGCAAAACTGGACAAAGGAAAGGGGGTGCCCAGAGCTCCTCCAGTGTGCTCCAGACCTCTGCCATCTTGGAAACAGAGGTGCTGCTGGCACACTGGACTGCTCTGAGTGGCCAGGGCCAGCAGGTGACGTCAGAGACTCCTTCTGATAGGCTCCTTCAGGTGTTGGTAGCCTATCCTCTCTCCTAAGTAGCCAAAACCTCTTTTCTGGCTATTTAGGGTCTCTGCTTATCTTAGATAACGAATGCAAGAGCTCATCAGAGTTCCTCTGCATCTCTCACTTCACCTTCTGCCAAGGAATCGACTGCTGACCGCGCTGGAAGTTTGTAAAACTGTAACAAAGTAGCAAAGACGACTACTGCGACACTGTAATGCTGATCCTGCCGCCTTCTCGACTGTTTTCCTGGTGGTTTATGCTGTGGGGGTAGTCTGCCTCCTCTCTGCACTAGAAGCTCCGAAGAAATCTCCTGTGGGTCGACGGAATCTTCCCCCTGCAACCGCAGGCACCAAAGAACTGCATTACCGGTACCCTGGGTCTCCTCTCAGCACGACGAGCGAGGTCCCTCGAATCCAGCAACTCTGTCCAAGTGACCCACACAGTCAAGTGACTCTTCAGTCCAAGTTTGGTGGAGGTAAGTCCTTGCCTCACCTCGCTAGACTGCATTGCTGGGAACAGCGACTTTTGCAGCTACTCCAGCCTCCGTGCACTTCCGGCGGAAATCCTTTGTGCACAGTCCAGCCTGGGTCCACGGCACTCTAACCTGCATTGCACGACCTCCTAAGTTGTTCTCTGGCGACGTGGGACTCCTTTGTGCGACTTCGGGTGAGCACCGTTTCATCCATCCTCGTAGTGCCTGTTTCTGGCACTTTTCCGGGTGCTACCTGCTGCTGAGAGGGCTCCCTGTCTTGCTCGATGTCCCTTCTCTCTCCTGGTCCAATTTGCGACCTCCTGGTCCCTCCAGGGCCACAGCAGCGTCCAAAAACGCTAACCGCACGATTTGCAGCTAGCAAGGCTTGTTGGCGATCTTTCGGCGGGAAAGCACTTCTGCACGACTCTCCACGGCGAGTGGGATCCGTCCACCAAAGGGGAAGTCTCTTGCTCTTTTTGTTCCTGCAGAAACCTCAGCTTCTTCTGTCCAGTAGAAGCTTCTTTGCACCCGCAGCTGGCATTTCCTGGGCATCTGCCCATCTCCGACTTGCTTGTGACTTTTGGTCTTTTTCCCCTTGTTCCACAGGTACCCTAGATTGGAAATCCACAGTTGTTGCATTGTTGGTTTGTGTCTTTCCTGCATTATTGCTCTAACACGACTTCTTTGTCCTTAGGGGAACTTTAGTGCACTTTGCACTCACTTTTCAGGGTCTTGGGGACGGTTATTTTTCTAACTCTCACTATTTTCTAATAGTCCCAGCGACCCTCTACAAGGTCACAAAGGTTTGGGGTCCATTCGTGGTTCGCATTCCACTTTTGGAGTATATGGTTTGTGTTGCCCCTATCCCTATGTTTCCCCATTGCATCCTATTGTAACTATACATTGTTTGCACTGTTTTCTAAGACTATACTGCATATTTTTGCTATTGTGTATATATATCTTGTGTATATTTCCTATCCTCTCACTGAGGGTACACTCTAAGATACTTTGGCATATTGTCATAAAAATAAAGTACCTTTATTTTTAGTATAACTGTGTATTGTGTTTTGTTATGATATTGTGCAAGTGACACTTGTGGTTCTGTAGTAGCTTCACACGTCTCCTAGTTCAGCCTAAGCTGCTCTGCTAAGCTACCATTATCTATCAGCCTAAGCGGCTAGACACCCTATACACTAATAAGGGATAACTGGGCCTGGTGCAAGATGCAAGTACCCCTTGGTACTCACTACAAGCCAGTCCAGCCTCCTACGCCCATCTCCTGCGGAGTTTTTCAGGGAGACCCATAATCATGCCTTTGAGAGTTTTATTAAATCTCTCCACCAGTCCATTTGTTTGTGTGGATGATAGGGTGTAGTGAACTTATAAGTCACACCACACTCCTTCCACATGGCCTTTAAGTATGCAGACATGAAATTGCTTCCCCTGTCTGATACTACTTCCTTTGGGAAGCCCACCCTGGAAAATATTCCCAGGAGGGCCTTTGCCACTGCAGGAGCTGTAGTGGTCCTTAAAGGAATAGCTTCAGGGTATCTTGTGGCATGGTCCACTACCACCAAGATGAATCTATTGCCTGAAGCAGTAGGAGGGTCAAGGGGGCCAACTATGTCAACCCCTACCCTTTCAAAGGGAACCCCAACCACAGGCAGTGGAATAAGGGGTGCCTTTGGTGTTCCACCTGTCTTGCCACTGGCTTGACAGGTTTCACAGGACTTACAAAACTCTTTTGTGTCCTCAGACATCCTAGGCCAATGAAACAAGGGAACAAGCATGTCCCAAGTTTTCATTTGTCCCAGATGTCCTGCTAGGGGAATGTCGTGAGCAAGAGTTAGGAGGAACTTTATGTACTCCTGAGGGATCACTAATCTCCTGGCTGCTCCAGGTTTAGGATCCCTTGCCTCAGTGTACAAGAGATTGTCCTCCCAGTAAACTCTGTGAGAGTCACTAACATCCCCATTAGCCTGTTTGACAGCTTGCTGTCTCAGACCCTCTAAGGTGGGACAGGTTTGCTGTGCCACACTCAGCTCCTCCCTGGCAGGCCCCCCTTCACCCAAAAGCTCAGCAGTGTCTGCTTCAAGCTCCTCTGGTGTAGGTTCTGCACAGGGAGGGAATTCTTCTTCCTCAGAAGTTGAATCCACTGTAGAGGGAGGGATAGTAGGAAGTGGTTTGCTTCTACTAGCCCTAGCTTTAGGGAGCACTTGGTCCATTGTTCCAGGATCCAAGCTTCCCTGTCCTTTTTGCTTTTTTGGCCTGAGCCCTTGTTAAAGCAAAAATATGCCCTGGGATGCCCAGCATTGCTGCATGGGCCTCCAACTACACATCTGACCAAGCTGATGTCTCCAAATCATTTCCTAGTAGACAGTCTACAGGTAAATCTGTGGCTACGACAACTTTCTTTGGACCAGTAACCCCCCCCCAGTTGAGATTAACAACAGCCATGGGGTGGCTAAGTGTGTTGTTGTGAGCATCGGTTACTTGGTACTGGTGACCAAGTAGGTGTTGTTCAGGGTGGACCAGTTTCTCTATGACCATAGTCACACTGGCTCCAGTGTCCCTGTAGGCCTGAACCTCAACACCATTTATTAGGGGTAGCTGCTTGTACTTATCCATATTAAGGGGACAAGCAACTAAGGTGGCTAAATCAATAGCCCCCTCAGAGACTAACACAGCCTCTGTGGCCTCCCTAACAAGGCCAACCCCAACTAAGTTACCAATAGTGAGCCCAGCTACTCCCTTGGATTGGCTATTAGTAGGTTTGCTCCCACCACCACTGCTATTAGTAGGGACACTAGGGGTAGCAGTAGGGGTTGTAGTGGTAGGAGGCTTGGTGCTTTTCTTTGGACAACTGGGATCTGTTGTCCAATGGCCTTTTACTTTACATAAATAGCACCATGGTTTCTGTAGGAGGCTGGACTGGTTTGTAGTGAGTACCAAGGGGTACTTGCACCTTGCACCAGGCCCAGTTATCCCTTATTAGTGTATAGGGTGTCTAGCAGCTTAGGCTGATAGATAATGGTAGCTTAGCAGAGCAGCTTAGGCTGAACTAGGAGACGTGTGAAGCTACTACAGTACCACTTAGTGTCATATGCACAATATCATAAGAAAACACAATACACAGTTATACTAAAAATAAAGGTACTTTATTTTTATGACAATATGCCAAAGTATCTTAGAGTATACCCTCAGTGAGAGGATAGGAAATATACACAAGATATATATACACAATAGCAAAAATATGCAGTATAGTCTTAGAAAACAGTGCAAACAATGTATAGTTACAATAGGATGCAATGGGGAAACATAGGGATAGGGGCAACACAAACCATATACTCCAGAAGTGGAATGCGAACCACGAATGGACCCCAAACCTATGTGACCTTGTAGAGGGTCGCTGGGACTATTAGAAAATAGTGAGAGTTAGAAAAATAACCCTCCCCAAGACCCTGAAAAGTGAGTGCAAAGTGCACTAAAGTTCCCCTAAGGACAAAAGAGTCGTGTTAGAGGAATAATGCAGGAAAGACACAAACCAGCAATGCAACAACTGTGGATTTCCAATCTAGGGTACCTGTGGAACAAGGGGACCAAGTCCAAA
This sequence comes from Pleurodeles waltl, assembly GCF_031143425.1. NCBI lineage: Eukaryota > Metazoa > Chordata > Amphibia > Caudata > Salamandridae > Pleurodeles > Pleurodeles waltl. Next base: position 1,368,816 of record NW_027150269.1, on the reverse strand, counting down.
AGTCACAAGCAAGTCGTAGATGGGCAGATGCCCAGGAAATGCCAGCTGCGGGTGCAAAGACGCTTCAACTGGACAGAAGAAGCTGAGGTTTCTGCAGGAACGAAAAGGGCTAGAGACTTTCCCTTTGGTGGACGGATCCCACTCGCCTTGCAGAGTCGTGCAGAAGTGTTTTCCCGCCGGAAGGACGCCAACAAACCTTGCTACACGCAAATCGTGCGTTTGGCGTTTTTGGACGCTGCTGGGGCCCAGGAGGGACCAGGAGGTAGCAAATTGGACCAGGAGAGAGAGGGGACGTCGAGCAAGACAAAGAGCCCTCACTGAAGCAGGTAGCACCCGGAGAAATGCCAGAAACAGGCACTACAAGGATGCGTGAAACGGTGCTTGCCGAAGTTGCACAAAGGAGTCCCACGTCGCCGGAGACCAACTTAGAAAGTCATGCAATGCAGGTTAGAGTGCTGTGGACCCAGGCTTGGCTGTGCACGACGGATTTCCGCCGGAAGTGCACAGGGGCCGGAGTAACTTCAAAGTCGCGGTTCCCAGCAATGCAGCCCAGCGAGGTGAGGCAAGGACTTACCTCCACCAAACTTGGGCTGAAGAGTCACTGGACTGTGGGGGTCACTTGGACAGCGTCGCTGGATTCGAGAGACCTCGCTCGTCGTGCTGAGAGGAGACCCAAGGGACCGGTAATGCAGCTTTTTGGTGCCTGCGGTTGCAGGGGGAAGATTCCGTCGACCCACGGGAGATTTCTTCGGAGCTTCTGGTGCAGAGAGGAGGCAGGCTACCCCCACAGCATGCACAAGCAGGAAAACAGTCGAGAAGGCGGCAGGATCAGCGTTACAGAGTTGCAGTAGTCGTCTTTGCTACTATGTTGCAGGTTTGCAGGCTTCCAGCGCGGTCAGCGGTCGTTTCCTTATCAGAAGGTGAAGAGAGAGATGCAGAGGAACTAGGCTGAGCTCATGCATTCGTTATCTAAAGTTTCCCCAGAGACAGAGACCCTAAATAGCCAGAAAAGAGGGTTTGGCTACCTAGGAGAGAGGAAAGGCTACTAACACCTGAAGGAGCCTATCAGCAGGAGTCTCTGACGTCACCTGGTGGCACTGGCCACTCAGAGCAGTCCAGTGTGCCAGCAGCACCTCTGTTTCCAAGATGGCAGAGGTCTGGAGCACACTGGAGGAGCTCTGGACACCTCCCAGGGGAGGTGCAGGTCAGGGGAGTGGTCACTCCCCTTTCCTTTGTCCAGTTTCGCGCCAGAGCAGGGGCTAAGGGATCCCTGAACCGGTGTAGACTGGCTTATGCAGAATTGGGCACATCTGTGCCCAACAAAGCATTTCCAGAGGCTGGGGGAGGCTACTCCTCCCCTGCCTTCACACCATTTTCCAAAGGGAGAGGGTGTCACACCCTCTCTCAGAGGAAGTTCTTTGTTCTGTCATCCTGGGCCAGGCCTGGCTGGACCCCAGGAGGGCAGCTGCCTGTCTGAGGGGTTGGCAGCAGCAGCAGCTGCAGTGAAACCCCAGGAAGGGCAGTCTGGCAGTACCAGGGTCTGTGCTAGAGACCACTGGGATCATGGAATTGTACCAACAATGCCAGGATGGCATAGAGGGGGCAATTCCATGATCATAGACATGTTAGATGGCCATATTCGGAGTTACCATGGTGAAGCTACATATAGGTAGTGACCTATATGTAGTGCACGCGTGTAATGGTGTCCCCGCACTCACAAAGTTCAGTGAATTGGCTCTGAAGAATGTGGGGGCACCTTGGCTAGTGCCAGGGTGCCCTCACACTAAGTAACTTTGCACCTAACCTTTACCAGGTAAAGGTTAGACATATAGGTGACTTATAAGTTACTTAAGTGCAGTGTAAAATGGCTGTGAAATAACGTGGACGTTATTTCACTCAGGCTGCAGTGGCAGGCCTGTGTAAGAATTGTCAGAGCTCCCTATGGGTGGCAAAAGAATTGCTGCAGCCCATAGGAATCTCCTGGAACCCCAATACCCTGGGTACCTCAGTACCATATACTAGGGAATTATAAGGGTGTTCCAGTAAGCCAATGTAAATTGGTAAAGTTGGTCACTAGCCTGTTAGTGACAATTTGAAAGTAATGAGAGAGCATAACCACTGAGGTTCTGGTTAGCAGAGCCTCAGTGAGACAGTTAGGCACCACACAGGGAACATATACATGCACACCTATGAGCACTGGGGCCCTGTGTGACAGGGTCCCAGTGACACATACATATAGGCCACAAACCTATGAGCACAGGGGCCCTGACCAGCAGGATCCCAGTGACACATAACAACCATACTGAAAACATAGTGTTTTCACTATGAGCACTGAGGCCTGGCTATCAGGATCCCAGTGAGACAGTGAAAACAGTGACAGACACCCTGACATACACTCACAAACAGGCCAAAAGTGGGGGTAACAAGGCTAGAAAGAGGCTACCTTCTCACAGTTTCTTTTCTTTGTTTTGATTAAAGGAGGATTTGGACCCACCACCCCCACCAGAGTGTTTTTGTGGGCCTGATGAAGACTCATTTTTAGATTTGTCCCCACCCTTGTCAGAAGACTTACCATCCTTCTTTTTGTTGCCATCTTTGTCACCCCCTATATGAACTTTTCTGTTCACCCTTGTTCTGACCCATTTGTCTGCCTTCTTTCTCAATTCTTGGGGAGAGGTCAGATCAGAGTCCACCAAGTACTGGTGCAACAAATCAGACACATGCAAAACTTTTTGGCTATGTGTATATACACTGAACTTGTTTTGTATATTTTTCTCTTATGAAAAGTACAATGACAAGAGTGGTAAGTAGTCTCAAAGCACTTATCCCACCGCTGCACAACCAATGTAGGAGGCTGGACTGGCTTGTAGTGAGTACCAAGGGGTACTTGCACCTTGCACCAGGCCCAATTATCCCTTATTAGTGTATAGGGTGTCTAGCAGCTTAGGCTGATAGATAATGGTAGCTTAGCAGAGCAGCTTAGGCTGAACTAGGAGATGTGTGAAGCTACTACAGTACCACTTAGTGTCATATGCACAATATCATAAGAAAACACAATACACAGTTATACTAAAAATAAAGGTACTTTATTTTTATGACAATATGCCAAAGTATCTTAGAGTGTACCCTCAGTGAGAGGATAGGAAATATACACAAGATATATGTACACAATAGCAAAAATATGCAGTATAGTCTTAGAAAACAGTGCAAACAATGTATAGTTACAATAGGATGCAATGGGGAAACATAGGGATAGGGGCAACACAAATCCATATACTCCAAAAGTGGAATGCGAACCACGAATGGACCCCAAACCTATGTGACCTTGTAGAGGGTCGCTGGGACTATTAGAAAATAGTGAGAGTTAGAAAAATAACCCTCTCCAAGACCCTGAAAAGTGAGTGCAAAGTGCACTAAAGTTCCCCCAAGGACAAAGAAGTCGTGATAGAGGAATAATGCAGGAAAGACACAAACCAACAATGCAACAACGATGGATTTCCAATCTAGGGTACCTGTGGAACAAGGTGACCAAGTCCAAAAGTCACAAGCAAGTCGGAGATGGGCATATGCCCAGGAAATGCCAGCTGTGGGTGCAAAGAAGCTTCTACTGGACAGAAGAAGCAGAGGTTTCTGCAGGAACGAAAAGGGCTAGAGACTTCCCCTTTGGTGGACGCATCCCTATCGCCGTGGAGAGTCGTGCAGAAGTGTTTTCCCGCCGAAAGAATGCCAACAAGCCTTGCTAGCTGCAAATAGTGCGGTTAGCGTTTTTGGACGCTGCTGTGGCCCAGGAGGGATCAGGAGGTCGCAAATTGGACCAGGAGGTAGAGGGGACGTCGTGCAAGAAAAAGCGCCCTCTTAGCAGCAGGTAGCACCCGGAGAAGTGCCAGAAATAGGCACTATGAGGATGCGTGAAACGGTGCTCACCCAAAGTCGCACAAAGAAGTCCGACGTCGCCGGAGAACAACTTAGGAGGTCGTGCAATGCAGGTTAGAGTGCCGTGGACCCAGGCTGGACTGTGCACAACGGATTTCCGCCGGAAGTGCACGGAGGCCGGAGTAGCTGCAAAAGTTGCGGTTCCCAGCAATGCAGTCTAGCGAGGTGAGGCAAGGACTTACCTCCACCAAACTTGGAATGAAGAGTCACTGGACTGTGGGGGTCACTTGGACAGAGTTGCTGGATTCAAGGGACCTCGCTCGTCGTGCTGAGAGGAGACCCAAGGGACCGGTAATGCAGCTTTTTGGTGCCTGCGGTTGCAGGGGGAAGATTCCGTCGACCCACGGGAGATTTCTTCGGAGCTTCTAGTGCAGAGAGGAGGCAGACTACCCCCACAGCATGCACCACCAGGTAAACAGTCGAGAAGGCGGCAGGATCAGCGTTACAGAGTTGCAGTAGTCGTCTTTGCTACTATGTTGCAGTTTTGCAGGCTTCCAGCGCGGTCAGCAGTCGATTCCTTGGCAGAAGGTGAAGAGAGAGATGCAGAGGAACTCGGCTGAGCTCTTGCATTCGTTATCTAAAGTTTCCCCAGAGACAGAGACCCTAAATAGCCAGAAAACTACAAACCAGTCCAGCCTCCTACATTGGTTGTGCAGCGGTGGGATAAGTGCTTTGAGACTACTTACCACTCTTGTCATTGTACTTTTCATAAGAGAAAAATATACAAAACAAGTTCAGTGTGTGTACACATAGCTAAAAAGTTTTGCATTTCCTCTTTTCACTCTTTTCTAAGTGCTGAAAAGTACTTCTAACTTTCTGAAAAGTTCTAAAAAGTTTTAAACGTTTTTTTTCTCTGTCTTTCTAAAAAGCTCTGACAAACTTTTTATCCTTTTTCTATCACTTTAACTCTTTCTAAAAATGTCTGGCACAGGCCAAAATGTTGATCTGTCCAAACTTGCATATGACCACCTTAGCTGGAAAGGAGCAAGGAGTCTCTGTGTAGAAAGAGGTTTGAGTGTAGGGAAGAATCCTTCCTTGGAATTGTTACTTAACATGCTTAGAGAACAAGATAAGGCTAAAAGTGCCCCATCTGTTGAAAAAGTAGCTAATGGTTTCCAATCTGATCCAGGGACTCCCCCAGGAAAAGATTCAGGAAAGAAACTTCCAAGCCTGCCCATTACTAGACAGTCTAGCATAGTTGGTACTGATGTTGAGTCACACCATACAGATAGTGTTGTCTCACATCATAGCAAGAGCATTCATTCTCATCACAGTAGAAATGATGTTTCTGTTAGCCAAGCTGTTAGGGTGCCCTCTGTAAGGGACAGGTCTCCTTCTGTCCATTCTCATCATACTTCTGTTTCAAGACATGACCCTCCCACCAATCCTGATGACAGATTGTTAGAGAGGGAACTCAATAAGTTGAGGGTGGAACAAACCAGACTGAAGCTTAAAAAGCAATAGCTGGATTTGGATAGACAGTCATTAGAATTAGAGAAGGAAAGACAGAAGTTAGGTTTAGAAACCCATGGTGGCAGCAGCAGTATTCCCCATAGTCATCCTGCAAAAGAGCATGATTCCAGGAATCTGCACAAGATAGTTCCCCCTTATAAGGAGGGGGATGACATTAACAAGTGGTTTGTTGCACTTGAGAGGGCCTGTGTTGTACAGGATGTCCCTCAAAGGCAGTGGGCTGCTATCCTATGGCTATCATTTAGTGGAAAAGGTAGGGATAGGCTCCTTACTGTGAAAGAAAGTGATGCCAATAATTTTACAGTTCTTAAGAATGCACTCCTGGATGGTTATGGCTTAACGACTGAACAATACAGGATAAAGTTCAGAGAGACCAAAAAGGAGTCTTCACAAGACTGGGTTGATTTCATTGACCATTCAGTGAAGGCCTTTGAGGGGTGGTTACATGGCAGTAAAGTTACTGATTATGACAGCCTGTATAACTTGATCCTGAGAGAGCATATTCTTAATAATTGTGTGTCTGATTTGTTGCACCAGCACTTGGTGGACTCTGATCTGACCTCTCCCCAAGAATTGGGAAAGAAGGCAGACAAATGGGTCAGAACAAGGGTGAACAGAAAAGTTCATACAGGGGGTGACAAAGATGGCAAGAAGAAGGATGGTAAGTCTTCTGACAAGGGTGGGGACAAATCTAAAAATTAGTCTTCATCAGGCCCACAAAAACACTCTGGTGGGGGTGGTGGGCCCAAATCCTCTTCTAATCAAAACAAGGAAAATAAACCATGGTGCTATTTATGTAAAATAAAAGGCCATTGGACAACAGATCCCAGTTGTCCAAAGAAAAGCACCAAGCCTCCTACCACTACAACCCCTACTGCTACACCTAGTGTCCCTACTAATAGCAGTGCTGGTGGGAGCAAACCTACTAATAGCCTATCCAAGGGAGTAGCTGGGCTCACTATTGGTAACTTAGTTGGGGTTGGTCTTGTTAGGGACACCACAGAGGCTATATTAGTCTCTGAGGGGGCAATTGATTTAGCCACCTTAGTTGCTTGTCCCCTTAATATGGATAAGTACAAGCAGCTACCCCTAATAAATGGTGTTGAGGTTCAGGCCTACAGGGACACTGGTGCCATTGTGACTATGGTCATAGAGAAACTGGTCCACCCTGAACAACACCTACTTGGTCACCAGTACCAAGTAACCGATGCTCACAACAACACACTTATCCACCCCATGGCTGTTGTAAATCTCAACTGGGGGGGGGGTTACTGGTCCAAAGAAAGTTGTGGTAGCCACAGATTTACCTGTAGACTGTCTACTAGGAAATGATTTGGAGACATCAGCTTGGTCAGATGTGGAGTTGGAGGCCCATGCAGCAATGCTGGGCATCCCAGGGCATATTTTTGCTTTAACCAGGGCTCAGGCCAAAAAGCAAAAAGGACAGGGAAGCTTGGATCCTGGAACAATGGACCAAGTGCTCCCTAAAGCTAGGGCTAGTAGAAGCAAACCACTTCCTACTATCCCTCCCTCTACAGTGGATTCAACTTCTGAGGAAGAAGAATTCCCTCCCTGTGCAGAACCTACACCAGAGGAGCTTGAAGCAGACACTGCTGAGCTTTTGGGTGAAGGGGGGCCTGCCAGAGAGGAGCTGAGTGTGGCACAGCAAACCTGTCCCACATTAGAGGGTCTAAGACAGCAAGCTGTCAAACAAGCCAATGGGGATGTCAGTGACTCTCATAGAGTTTACTGGGAGGACAACCTCTTGTACACTGAGCATAGGGATCCTAAACCTGGAGCTGCCAGGAGATTAGTGATTCCTCAGGAGTACAGAAAGTTCCTCCTAACTCTTGCCCACGACATTCCCCTAGCTGGACATCTGGGTCAAATGAAAACTTGGGACAGGCTTGTTCCCTTGTTTCATTGGCCTAGGATGTCTGAGGACACAAAAGAGTTTTGTAAGTCCTGTGAAACCTGTCAAGCCAGTGGCAAGACAGGTGGCACCCCAAAGGCACCCCTTATTCCACTGCCTGTGGTTGGGGTTCCCTTTGAGAGGGTAGGGGTTGACATAGTTGGCCCCCTTGACCCTCCTACTGCTTCAGGCAATAGGTTTATCTTGGTGGTAGTGGACCATGCCACAAGATATCCTGAAGCAATTCCTTTAAGGACCACTACAGCACCTGCAGTGGCAAAGGCCCTCCTGGGAATATTTTCTAGGGTGGGCTTCCCAAAGGAAGTAGTATCAGACAGGGGAAGCAATTTCATGGCTGCATACTTAAAGGCCATGTGGAAGGAGTGTGGTGTAACTTATAAATTCACTACACCCTATCATCCACAAACAAATGGACTGGTGGAGAGATTTAACAAAACTCTCAAAGGCATGATTATGTGTCTCCCTGAAAAACTCTGCAGGAGATGGGATATCCTTCTACCATGCCTCCTTTTTGCCTACAGTGAGGTACCCCAGAAAGGAGTGGGCTTCAGCCCCTTTGAACTTCTTTTTGGACACCCTGTTATGGGTCCACTCACACTTGTAAAGGAGGGTTGGGAACAACCTTTAAAAGCTCCTAAGCAAGATATTGTGGATTATGTACTTGGCCTCAGATCAAGGATGGCTGAGTATATGAAAAAGGCCAGTAAGAACCTTCAGGCCAGCCAAGAGCTCCAGAAGCAATGGCATGACCAGAAGGCTGTTTTGGTTCAGTACAAACCAGGGCAGAAAGTGTGGGTCTTGGAGCATGTGGCCCCAAGAGCACTCCAAGATAAATGGAGTGGTCCCCACACAATTGTTGAGAAAAAGGGTGAAGTCACCTATTTAGTTGACTTAGGCACTGCCAGGAGTCCCCTTAGGGTGCTCCATGTCAACCGCCTGAAACCCTACTATGACAGGGCTGATCTCACCCTGCTCATGGCAACTGATGAGGGACAGGAAGAAGACAGTGATACTCTACCTGATCTCTTCTCTTCCACAGAACAAGATGCTCTTGTGGAAGGTGTAGTTTTGGCTGATTGTCTTACTGCTGAGCAGAAAGACCATTGCATAAATCTCCTAAATCAATTCTCTGAACTCTTCTCTACTGTGCCAGGTACCACTTCTTGGTGTGAGCACACTATAGATACTGGAGACAGCTTGCCTGTCAAAAGTAAGATCTATAGGCAGCCTGACCATGTCAGGGACTGCATAAAGCAAGAGGTGCAGAAAATGTTAGAACTAGGAGTGGTTGAGCACACTGAAAGTCCATGGGCTTCTCCTGTGGTACTTGTACCAACACCCCATTCCAAAGATGGAAAGAAGGAAATGCGGTTTTGTGTAGACTATAGAGGTCTCAACCTGGTAACCAAAACTGATGCTCACCCTATACCCAGGGCAGATGAGCTCATAAATACACTGGCATCTGCCAAGTATCTAAGCACTTTTGATTTGACTGCAGGGTATTGGCAGATCAAATTATCAGAAGATGCTAAACCTAAAACAGCATTTTCAACCATTGGAGGACATTACCAGTTCACTGTAATGCCTTTTGGATTGAAAAATGCACCTGCCACTTTTCAGAGGTTGGTGAACACAGTCCTGCAAGGGCTGGAAGCTTTCAGTGCAGCATATTTGGACGATATAGCTGTCTTTAGCTCCAGCTGGGATGATCACCTGGTCCACCTATGGAAAGTTTTGGAGGCCCTGCAAAAGGCAGGCCTCACTATCAAGGCTTCAAAGTGCCAGATAGGGCAGGGTAAGGTGGTTTATCTGGGACACCTTGTTGGTGGGGAACAGATTGCACCACTTCAGGGGAAAATCCAAACAATTATTGATTGGGTTCCCCCTACCACTCAGACTCAGGTGAGAGCCTTCCTAGGCCTCACTGGGTATTACAGGAGGTTCATTAAGAACTATGGCTCCATTGCAGCCCCTCTTAATGACCTCACATCCAAGAAAATGCCTAAAAAGGTATTATGGACAGCAAACTGTCAGAAAGCTTTTGAGGAGCTGAAGCAGGCCATGTGCTCTGCACCTGTCCTGAAAAGCCCTTGTTACTCTAAAAAATTCTATGTCCAAACTGATGCATCTGAATTAGGAGTAGGGGCAGTCCTATCACAACTTAATTCTGAGGGCCAGGATCAACCTGTTGCTTTTATTAGTAGGAGGTTGACCCCTAGAGAAAAGCGTTGGTCTGCCATAGAGAGGGAGGCCTTTGCTGTGGTCTGGGCTCTGAAGAAGTTGAGGCCATACCTGTTTGGCACTCACCTCATTGTTCAGACAGACCACAAACCTCTACTTTGGCTAAAACAAATGAAAGGTGAAAATCCTAAATTATTGAGGTGGTCCATATCCCTACAGGGAATGGACTATACAGTGGAACATAGACCTGGGAGTAGCCACTCCAATGCAGATGTACTCTCCAGATATTTCCACTTAGACAATGAAGACTCATCAGGTCATGGCTAGCCTTATTGTCCTTCGTTTGGGGGGGGGGGGGGGTTGTGTTGAAAAGTACCATCTTGCCTGGCATGTTACCCCCATTTTTCACTGTATATATGTTGTTTTAGTTAAGAGAAATAAGGGTAGTAAGGGTAAGAGGCGCCGCACCTCTAGGCCGTAGAAAAAAAGTTTTCACAAAGTAAAGAAGTACAAGCAAAGTCCGGTGCAGAGTGGCCCGGTGCCTCACTACCCAGTAGGCACCAAAAAAGGGTACTGAGGAGTACCCTAGGCAAACATGGGACAAGAAGGCCACAGCACACAGAATGTAATGTCCAACAGTAAAGCAAGGATAGGTATTCCTGATGTCGTGATGCACGTTGGAAGAAGTGTGAAGTTGGAACGAGTCACGGATCCTGTTTGCAGATAGTATCTTTATTTACAGTTGCTAGAGACCATTGAGTCATCATGGAGATACAGCCAACACATGTTTCGTCACACAGGTGACTTCATCAAGGCTGTGGTAGGTAGCCGATGTGGGTAAGTGGTGATGCTATGTAGCAAAGAAACTCAGTAATCAGTAGAGTGGGCTTAGTGTAATGGTAACACTGTCAGTAGTAATGCTGCATCTGGCAGCTGCAGAAGTGTAAGGTAGAGAGCTAGTGTGATAATGCAGGAGTAAGAGGCCCTGATACGCCTGTGATCATAACCAAAAAATGGAGTAGCGGTGAGCTTCCCGTAGTCGCGAGATCGTCTAATGTTGTTTTAGTTGTATGTGTCACTAGGACCCTGTCATCCAGGGCCCCAGTGCTCATAAGTGTGCCTGAATGTGTTACCTGTGTAGTGACTAACTGTCTCACTGAGGCTCTGCTGATCAGAACCTCAGTGGTTATGCTCTCTCATTTCTTTCAAATTGTCACTAACAGGCTAGTGACCAATTTTACCAATTTACATTGGCTTACTGGAACACCCTTATAATTCCCTAGTATATGGTACTGAGGTACCCAGGGTATTGGGGTTCCAGGAGATCCCTATGGGCTGCAGCATTTCTTTTGCCACCCATAGGGAGCTCTGACAATTCTTACAGAGGCCTGCCACTGCAGCCTGAGTGAAATAACGTCCACGTTATTTCACAGCCATTTTACACTGCACTTAAGTAACTTATAAGTCACCTATATGTCTAAACCTTTACCTGGTAAAGGTTAGGTGCAAAGTTACTTAGTGTGAGGGCACCCTGGCATTAGCCAAGGTGACCCCACATTGTTCAGGGCCAATTCCCCGGACTTTGTGAGTACGGGGACACCATTACACGCGTGCACTACATATAGGTCACTACCTATATGTAGCTTCACAATGGTAACTCCGAATATGGCCATGTAACATGTCTATGATCATGGAATTGCCCCCTCTATGCCATCCTGGCATAGTTGGCACAATCCCATGATCCCAGTGGTCTGTAGCACAGACCCTGGGACTGCCAAACTGCCTTTCCTGGGTTTTCACTGCAGCTGCTGCTGCTGTCAACCCCTCAGACAGGCATCTGCCCTCCTGGGGTCCAGCCAGGCCTGGCCCAGGATGGCAGAACAAAGAACTTCCTCTGAGAGAGGGTGTTACACCCTCTCCCTTTGGAAAATGGTGTGAAGGCAGGGGAGGAGTAGCCTCCCCCAGCCTCTGGAAATGCTTTCTTGGGCACAGATGTGCCCAATTCTGCATAAGCCAGTCTACACCGGTTCAGGGGACCCCTTAGCCCTGCTCTGGCGTGAAACTGGACAAAGGAAAGGGGAGTGACCACTCCCCTGACCTGCACCTCCCCTGGGAGGTGTCCAGAGCTCCTCCAGTGTGCTCCAGACCTCTGCCATCTTGGAAACAGAGGTGCTGCTGGCACACTGGACTGCTCTGAGTGGCCAGTGCCATCAGGTGACATCAGAGACTCCTTCTGATAGGCTCCTTCAGGTGTTGCTAGCCTATCCTCTCTCCTAGGTAGCCAAACCCTCTTTTCTGGCTATTTAGGGTCTCTGTCTCTGGGGAAACTTTAGATAACGAATGCAAGAGCTCATCCGAGTTCCTTTGCATCTCTCTCTTCACCTTCTGCCAAGGAATCGACTGCTGACTGCGCTGGAAGCCTGCAAAACTGCAACATAGTAGCAAAGACGACTACTGCAACTCTGTAACGCTGATCCTGCCGCCTTCTTGACTGTTTTCCTGGTGGTGCATGCTGTGGGGGTAGTCTGCCTCCTCTCTGCACTAGAAGCTCCGAAGAAATCTCCCGTGGGTCGACGGAATCTTCCCCCTGCAACCGCAGGCACCAAAAAGCTGCATTACCGGTCCCTTGAGTCTACTCTCAGCACGACGAGCGAGGTCCCTCGAATCCAGCAACTCTGTCCAAGTGACCCCTCACTGTATATATGTTGTTTTAGTTGTATGTGTCTCTGGGACCCTGTTCACCAGGGCCCCAGTGCTCATAAGTGTGCCTGAATGTCTTACCTGTGTAGTTACTAACTGTCTCACTGAGGCTCTGCTAATCAGAACCTCAGTGGTTATGCTCTCTCATTTCTTTCCAAATTGTCACTAACAGGCTAGTGACTAATTTTACCAATTTACATTGGCTTACTGGAACACCCTTATAATTCCCTAGTATATGGTACTGAGGTACCCAGGGTATTGGGGTTCCAGGAGATCCCTATGGGCTGCAGCATTTCTTGTGCCACCCATAGGGAGCTCTGACAATTCTTACACAGGCCTGCCACTGCAGCCTGAGTGAAATATCATCCACGTAATTTCACAGCCATTTACCACTGCACTTAAGTAACTTATAAGTCACCTATATGTCTAACCTTTACCTGGTAAAGGTTAGGTGCAAAGTTACTTAGTGTGTGGGCACCCTGGCACTAGCCCAGGTGCCCCACATTGTTCAGGGCAAATCCCCCGGACTTTGTGAGTGCGGGGACACCATTATACGCGTGCACTATACATATAGGTCACTACCTATATGTAGCTTCACAATGGTAACTCCGAATATGGCCATGTAAAATTTCTAAGATCATGGAATTGCCCCCTCTATGCCATCCTGGCATTGTTGGCACAATCCCATGATCCCACGGGTCTGTAGCTCAGACCTGGGGACTGCCAAACTGCCTTTTCAGGGGTTTCACTGCAGCTGCTGCCAACCCCTCAGACAGGCATCTGCCCTCCTGGGGTCCAGCCAGGCCTGGCCCAGGATGGCAGAACAAAGGACTTCCTCTGAGAGAGGGTGTTACACCCTCTCCCTTTGGAAAATGGTGTGAAGGCAGGGGAGGAGTAGCCTCCCCCAGCCTCTGGAAATGCTTTCATGGGCACAGATGGTGCCCATTTCTGCATAAGCCACTCAACACCGGTTCAGGGACCACTCAGTCCGGCTCTGGCACAAAACTGGACAAAGGGAAGGGGAGTGACCACTCCCCTGACCTGTACCTCCCCTGGGAGGTGCCCAGAGCTCATCCAGAGTGCTCCAGACCTCTGCCATCTTGGAAACAGAGGTGCTGCTGGCACACTGGACTGCTCTGAGTGGCCAGTGCCACCAGGTGACGTCAGAGACTCCTTCTGATAGGCTCCTTCAGGTGTTGCTAGCCTATCCTCTCTCCTAGGTAGCCAAACCCTCTTTTCTGGCTATTTAGGGTCTCTGTCTCTGGGGAAACTTTAGATAACGAATGCAAGAGCTCAGCCGAGTTCCTCTGCATCTCTCTCTTCACCTTCTGCCAAGGAATCGACTGCTGACCGCGCTGGAAGCCTGCAAAACTGCAACATAGTAGCAAAGACGACTACTGCAACTCTGTAACGCTGATCCTGCCGCCTTCTCGACTGTTTACCTGGTGGTGCATGCTGTGGGGGTAGCCTGCCTCCTCTCTGCACTAGAAGCTCCGAAGAAATCTCCCGTGGATCGACGGAATCTTCCCCCTGCAACCGCAGGCACCAAAAAGCTGCATTACCGGTCCCTTGGGTCTCCTCTCAGCACGACGAGCGAGGTCCCTCGAATCCAGCAACTCTGTCCAAGTGACCCCCACAGTCCAGTGACTCTTCAGTCCAAGTTTGGTTTAGGTAAGTCCTTGCCTCACCTCGCTAGACTGCATTGCTGGGAACCGCGACTTTTGCAGCTACTCCGGCCCCTGTGCACTTCCGGCAGAAATCCTTTGTGCACAGTCCAGCCTGGGTCCACGGCACTCTAACCTGCATTGCACTACTTTCTAAGTTGGTCTCAGGCGACGTGGGACTCCTTTGTGTAACTTCGGGTGAGCACCATTTCACGCATCCTCGTAGTGCCTGTTTCTGGCACTTGTCTGGGAGCTACCTGCTGCTAAGAGGGCTCTTTGTCTTGCTCGACGTTTCTTCTACCTCCTGGTCCAATTTGCGACCTCCTGGTCCCTCCTGGGCCACAGCAGCGTCCAAAAATGCTAACTGCATTATTTGCAGCTAGCAAGGCTTGTTGGCATTCAATCGGCGGGAAAACACTTCTGCACAACTCTCCACTGTGAGAGGGATCCGTCCACCAAAGGGGAAGTCTCTAGCCCTTTTCATTCCTGCAGAAACCGCAGCTTCTTCTGTCCAGTAGAAGCTTCTTTGCACCCACAGCTTGCATTTCCTGGGCATATGCCCATCTCCGACTTGCTTGTGACTTTTGGACTTGGTCCCCTTGTTCCACAGGTACCCTAGATTGGAAATCCACAGTTGTTGCATTGTTGGTTTGTGTCTTTCCTGCATTATTCCTCTAACACAACTTCTTTGTCCTTTGGGGAACTTTAGTGCACTTTGCACTCACTTTTCAGGGTCTTGGGGAGGGTTATTTTTCTAACTCTCACTATTTTCTAATAGTCCCAGCGACCCTCTACAAGGTCACATAGGTTTGGGGTCCATTCGTAGTTCGCATTCCACTTTTGGAGTATATGGTTTGTGTTGCCCCTATCCCTATGTGTCCCCATTGCATCCTATTGTAACTATACATTGTTTGCACTGTTTTCTAAGACTATACTGCATATTTTTGGTATTGTGTACATATATCTTGTGTATATTTGCTATCTGTAGGAGGCTGGACTGGCTTGTAGTGAGTACCAAGGGGTATTTGCACCTTGCACCAGGCCCAGTTATCCCTTATTAGTGTATAGGGTGTCTAGCAGCATAGGCTGATAGATATTGGTAGCTTAGCAGAGCAGCTTAGGCTGAACTAGGAGACGAGTGAAGCTCCTACAGTACCACTCAGTGTCATATGCACAATATCATAGGAAAACACAATACACAGTTATACTAAAAATAAAGGTACTTTGTTTTTATGACAATATGCCAAAGTATCTCAGAGTGTACCCTCAGTGAGAGGATAGGAAATATACACAAGATATATGTACACAATACTAAAAATATGCAGTATAGTCTTAGAAAACAGTGCAAACAATGTATATTTACAATAGGATGCAATGGGGACACATAGGGATAGGGGCAACTGTAGGAGGCTGGACTGCCTTGTAGTGAGTACCAAGGGGTACTTGCACCTTGCACCAGGCCCAGTTATCCCTTATTAGTGTATAGGGTGTCTAGCAGCTTAGGCTGATAGATAATGGTAGCTTAGCAGAGCAGCTTAGGCTGAACTAGGAGACGTGTGAAGCTACCACAGTACCACTTAGTGTCATATGCACAATATCATAAGAAAACACAATACACAGTTGTAGGAAAGTACCATCTTGCCTGGCATGTTACCCCCATTTTTCACTGTATATAAGTTGTTTTAGTTGTATGTGTCACTGGGACCCTGGTAACCCAGGGCCCCAGTGCTCATAAGTGTGCCTGAATGTGTTACCTGTGTAGTGACTAACTGTCTCACTGAGGCTCTGCTAATCAGAACCTCAGTGGTTATGCTCTCTCATTTCTTTCCAAATTGTCACTAACAGGCTAGTGACCATTTTTACCAATTTACATTGGCTTACTGGAACACCCTTATAATTCCCTAGTATATGGTACTGAGGTACCCAGGGTATTGGGGTTCCAGGAGATCCCTATGGGCTGCAGCATTTCTTTTGCCACCCATAGGGAGCTCTGACAATTCTTACACAGGCCTGCCACTGCAGCCTGAGTGAAATAACGTCCACGTTATTTCACAGCCATTTTACACTGCACTTAAGTAACTTATAAGTCACCTATATGTCTAACCTTTACCTGGTAAAGGTTAGGTGCAAGGTTACTTAGTGTGAGGGCACCCTGGCACTAGCCAAGGTGCCCCCACATTGTTCAGAGCCAATTCCCTGAACTTTGTGAGTGCGGGGACACCATTACACACGTGCACTACATATAGGTCACTACCTATATGTAGCTTCACCATGGTAACTCCGAATATGGCCATGTAACATGTCTATGATCATGGAATTGCCCCCTCTATACCATCCTGGCATAGTTGGCACAATCCCATGATCCCAGTGGTCTGTAGCACAGACCCTGGTACTGCCAAACTGCCCTTCCTGGGGTTTCACTGCAGCTGCTGCTGCTGCCAACCCCTCAGACAGGCAGCTGCCCTCCTGGGGTCCAGCCAGGCCTGGCCCAGGATGGCAGAACAAAGAACTTCCTCTGAGAGAGGGTGTGACACCCTCTCCCTTTGGAAAATGGTGTGAAGGCAGGGGAGGAGTAGCCTCCCCCAGCCTCTGGAAATGCTTTGTTGGGCACAGAGGTGCCCAATTCTGCATAAGCCAGTCTACACCGGTTCAGGGACCCCTTAGCCCCTGCTCTGGCGCGAAACTGGACAAAGGAAAGGGGAGTGACCACTCCCCTGACCTGCACCTCCCCTGGGAGGTGTCCAGAGCTCCTCCAGTGTGCTCCAGACCTCTGCCATCTTGGAAACAGAGGTGCTGCTGGCACACTGGACTGCTCTGAGTGGCCAGTGCCACCAGGTGACGTCAGAGACTCCTGCTGATAGGCTCCTTCAGGTATTAGTAGCCTATCCTCTCTCCTAGGTAGCCAAACCCTCTTTTCTGGCTATTTAGGGTCTCTGTCTCTGGGGAAACTTTAGATAACGAATGCAAGAGCTCATCAGAGTTCCTCTGCATCTCCCTCTTCACCTTCTGATAAGGAAACGACCGCTGACCGCGCTGGAAGCCTGCAAACCTGCAACATAGTAGCAAAGACGACTACTGCAACTCTGTAACGCTGATCCTGCCGCCTTCTCGACTGTTTTCCTGCTTGTGCAGGCTGTGGGGGTAGCCTGCCTCCTCTCTGCACTAGAAGCTCCGAAGAAATCTCCCGTGGGTCGACGGAATCTTCCCCCTGCAACCGCAGGCACCAAAAAGCTGCATTACCGGTCCCTTGGGTCTCCTCTCAGCACGACGAGCGAGGTCCCTCGAATCCAGCAACTCTGTCCAAGTGACCCCCATAGTCCAGTGACTCTTCAGCCCAAGTTTGGTGGAGGTAAGTCCTTGCCTCACCTCGCTGGGCTGCATTGCTGGGAACCGCGACTTTGCAGCTACTCCAGCCCCTGTGCACTTCCGGCGGAAATCCTTTGTGCACAGCCAAGCCTGGGTCCACGGCACTCTAACCTGCATTGCACGACTTTCTAAGTTGGTCTCCGGCGACGTGGGACTCCTTTGTGCAACTTCGGCAAGCACCGTTTCACGCATCTTCGTAGTGCCTGTTTCTGGCACTTCTCCGGGTGCTACCTGCTTCATTGAGGGCTCTTTGTCTTGCTCGACGTCCCCTCTCTCTTCAGTTCCAATTTGCGACCTCCTGGTCCCTCCTGGGCCCCAGCAGCGTCCAAAAACGTCAAACGCACGATTTGCGTCTAGCAAGGCTTCTTGGCATCCGTCCGGCGGGAAAACACTTCTGCACAACTCTCCAAGGCGAGAGGGATCCGTCCACCAAAGGGGAAGTCTCTAGCCCTTTTCGTTCCTGCAGAAACCTCAGCTTCTTCTGTCAAGTCGAAGCTTCTTTGCACCCGCAGCTGGCATTTCCTGGGCATCTGCCCATCTCCGACTTGCTTGTGACTTTTGGACTTGGTCCCCTTGTTCCACAGGTACCCTAGATTGGAAATCCACAGTTGTTGCATTGCTGGTTTGTGTCTTTCCTGCATTATTCCTCTAACACGACTATTTTGTCCTTAGGGGAACTTTAGTGCACTTTGCACTCACTTTTCAGGGTCTTGGGGAGGGTTATTTTTCTAACTCTCACTATTTTCTAATAGTCCCAGCGACCCTCTACAAGGTCACATAGGTTTGGGGTCCATTCGTGGTTCGCATTCCACTTTTGGAGTATATTGTTTGTGTTGCCCCTATCCCTATGTTTCCCCTTTGCATCCTATTGTAACTATACATTGTTTGCACTGTTTTCTAAGACTATACTGCATATTTTTACTATTGTGTATATATATCTTGTGTATATTTCCTATCCTCTCACTGAGGGTACACTCTAAGATACTTTGGCATATTGTCATAAAAATAAAGTACCTTTATTTTTAGTATAACTGTGTATTGTGTTTTCTTATGATATTGTGCATATGACACTAAGTGGTACTGTAGTAGCTTCACACGTCTCCTAGTTCAGCCTAAGCTGCTCTGCTAAGCTACCATTATCTATCAGCCTAAGCTGCTAGACACCCTATACACTAATAAGGGATAACTGGGCCTGGTGCAAGGTGCAAGTACCCCTTGGTACTCACTACAAGCCAGTCCAGCCTCCTACATTGGTTGTGCAGTGGTGGGATAAGTGCTTGAGACTACTTACCACTCTTGTCATTGTACTTTTCATAAGAGAAAAATATACAAAACAAGGTCAGTGTATATACACATAGCCAAAAAGTTTTGCATTTCCTCTTTTCACTCTTTTCTAAGTGCTGAAAAGTACCTCTAAACTTTCAAAAAGTTCTTAAAAGGTTTTTTTCTGTCTTTCCAAAAAGTTCTGAAAACTTTTTTCTCTTTTTCTATCACTTTAACTCTCTCTAAAAAATGTCTGGCACAGGCCAAAGTGTTGATCTGTCCAAACTTGCATATGACAACCTTAGCTGGAAAAGAGCAAGGAGTCTCTGTATAGAGAGAGGTTTGAGTGTAGGGAAGAATCCTTCCTTGGAACTGTTACTTAACATGCTTAGAGAACAGGATAAGGCCATAGGTGCCCCATCTGTTGAAAAAGTACCTAATAGTTCCCAATCTGATTCAGGGACTCCCCCAGGAAAAGATTCAGGAAAGAAACTTCCTAGCCTGCCCAT
Source organism: Pleurodeles waltl (assembly GCF_031143425.1). Classification (NCBI taxonomy): domain Eukaryota; kingdom Metazoa; phylum Chordata; class Amphibia; order Caudata; family Salamandridae; genus Pleurodeles; species Pleurodeles waltl. The sequence goes on along the minus strand of NW_027150269.1, from coordinate 1,349,794 downwards.
TACTAGACAATCTAGCATAGATGGTAATGATGATGAGCCACACCAAATAAATAGTGTGGTCTCACATCATAGCAAAAGCATATAGTCTAACCATACTGGTAGTAATGTTTCTGTAAACCAAGCTGTTAGGGTGGCTTCTGTAAGGGACAGGTCTCCTTCTGTTCATTGCCATCATAGCTCTGTTTCTAGAAATGTCCCTCCCACCAACCCTGATGACAGAATGTTAGAGAGGGAACTCAGTAAGTTGAGGGTGGAACAAACCAGACTGAAGCTTAAAAAGCAACAGCTGGATTTGGATAGACAGTCTTTTGAATTAGAGAAGGAAAGACAGAAGTTGGGTTTAGATACCCATGGTGGCAGCAGCAGTATTCCCCATAGTCATCCTGCAAAAGAGCATGATTCCAGGAATCTGCACAAAATAGTTCCCCCTTATAAGGAGGGGGATGACATTAACAAGTGGTTTGCTGCACTTGAGAGGGCCTGTGTTGTACAGGATGTCCCTCAAAGGCAGTGGGCTGCTATCCTATGGCTATCATTTAGTGGAAAAGGTAGGGATAGGCTCCTTACTGTGAAAGAAAATGATGCTAATAATTTCCAAGTTCTTAAGAATGCACTCCTGGATGGTTATGGCTTAACCACTGAACAGTACAGGATAAAGTTCAGAGAGACCAAAAAGGAGTCTTCACAAGACTGGGTTGATTTTATTGACCATTCAGTGAAGGCCTTGGAGGGGTGGTTACATGGCAGTAAAGTTACTGATTATGACAGCCTGTATAACTTAATCCTGAGAGAGCATATTCTTAATAATTGTGTGTCTGATTTGTTGCACCAGTACTTGGTGGACTCTGATCTGACCTCTCCCCAAGAATTGGGAAAGAAGGCAGACAAATGGGTCAGAACAAGAGTGAACAGAAAAGTTCATACAGGGGGTGACAAAGATGGCAACAAAAAGAAGGATGGTAAGTCTTCTGACAAGGGTGGGGACAAATCTAAAAATGAGTCTTCATCAGGCCCACAAAAACACTCTGGTGGGGGTGGTGGGTCCAAATCCTCCTTTAATCAGAACAAGGAAAAGAAACCATGGTGCTATTTATGTAAAATAAAAGGCCATTGGACAACAGATCCCAGTTGTCCAAAGAAAGGCACCACAGCTCCTACCACTACAACCCCTACTGCTACACCTAGTGTCCCTACTAATAGCAGTGGTGGTGGGAGCAAACCTACTAATAGCCAATCCAAGGGAGTAGCTGGGCTCACTTTTGGTAATTTAGTTGGGGTTGGTCTGATTAGGGAGACCACAGAGACTACTTTAGTCTCTGAAGGGGCTATTGATTTAGCCACTTTGGTTGCTTGCCCACATAACTTGGAGAAGTACAAGCAACTAACCCTAATAAATGGTGTTGAGGTCCAGGCCTACAGGGACACAGGTGCCAGTGTCACAATGGTGATTGAGAAACTGGTGCACCCTGAACAACACATACTTGGACACCAGTACCAAGTAACCGATGCTCACAACATAACACAAAGCCACCCCATGGCTGTTGTAAATCTCAACTGGGGGGGGTAACTGGTCCAAAGAAAGTTGTGGTAGCTTCAGATTTACCTGTAGACTGTCTATTAGGGAATGATTTGGAGACATCAGCTTGGTCAGATGTGGAGTTGGAGGCCCATGCAGCAATGCTGGGCATCCCAGGGCATATTTTTGCTTTGACAAGGGCTCAGGCCAAAAAGCAAAAAGGACAGGGAAGCTTGGATCCTGGAACAATGGACCAAGTGCTCCCTAAAGCTAGGGCTAGTAGAAGCAAACCACTTCCTACTATCCCTCCCTCTACAGTGGATTCTACTTCTGAGGAAGAAGAATTCCCTCCCTGTGCAGAACCTACACCAGAGGAGGTGGAAGCAGACACTGCTGAGCTTTTGGGTGAAGGGGGGCCTGCCAGAGAGGAGCTGAGTGTGGCACAGCAAACCTGTCCCACATTAGAGGGTCTCAGACAGCAAGCTGTCAAACAGGCTAATGGGGATGTCAGTGACTCTCACAGAGTTTACTGGGAGGACAACCTCTTGTACACTGAGCATAGGGATCCTAAACCTGGAGCTGCCAGGAGATTAGTGATTCCTCAGGAGTACAGAAAGTTCCTCCTAACACTGGCACATGACATTCCCCTAGCTGGGCACCTGGGTCAAATGAAAACTTGGGACAGATTGGTTCCATTGTTTCATTGGCCTAGGATGTCTGAGGACACAAAGGAATTTTGTAAGTCCTGTGAAACCTGTCAAGCCAGTGGCAAGACAGGTGGCACTCCAAAGGCACCCCTTATCCCACTGCCTGTGGTTGGGGTTCCCTTTGAAAGGGTAGGGGTTGACATAGTTGGCCCACTTGACCCTCCTACTGCTTCAGGCAATAGGTTTATCTTGGTGGTAGTGGACCATGCCACAAGATATCCTGAAGCAATTCCTTTAAGGACCACTACAGCTCCTGCAGCGGCAAAGGCCCTCCTGGGAATATTTTCCAGGGTGGGCTTCCCAAAGGAAGTGGTATCAGACAGAGGAAGCAATTTCATGTCTGCATACTTAAAGGCCATGTGGAAGGAGTGTGGTGTAACGTACAAGTTCACAACACCCTATCATCCACAAACAAATGGACTGGTGGAGAGATTTAATAAAACTCTCAAAGGCATGATTATGGGTCTCCCTGAAAAACTCCGCAGGAGATGGGATATCCTTCTACCATGCCTCCTTTTTGCCTACAGGGAGGTACCCCAGAAAGGAGTGGGCTTCAGCCCCTTTGAACTTCTTTTTGGACACCCTGTTAGGGGTCCACTCACACTTGTAAAGGAGGGTTGGGAACAACCTTTAAAAGCTCCAAAACAAGATATTGTGGATTATGTACTTGGCCTCAGATCAAGGATGGCTGAGTACATGAAAAAGGCCAGCAAAAACCTTCAGGCCAGCCAAGAGCTCCAGAAGCAATGGCATGATCAGAAGGCTGTTTTGGTTCAGTACCAACCAGGGCAGAAAGTGTGGGTCTTGGAGCCTGTGGCCCCAAGAGCACTCCAAGATAAATGGAGTGGACCCCACACAATTGTTGAAAAGAAGGGTGAAGTCACCTACTTGGTTGACTTAGGCACTGCAAGGAGTCCCCTTAGGGTGCTCCATGTCAACCGCCTGAAACCCTACTATGACAGGGCTGATCTCACCCTGCTCATGGCAACAGATGAGGGACAGGAAGAAGATAGTGATCCTCTACCTGATCTCTTCTCTTCCACAGATCAAGATGCTCTTGTGGAAGGTGTAGTTTTGGCTGATTGTCTTACTGCTGAGCAGAAAGACAATTGCATAAATCTCCTAGGACAATTTTCAGAACTCTTCTCTACTGTGCCAGGCACCACTTCTTGGTGTGAGCACAATATAGATACTGGAGACAGTTTACCTGTCAAAAGTAAGATCTATAGGCAGCCTGACCATGTCAGGGACTGCATAAAGCAAGAAGTTCAGAAAATGTTGGAACTAGGAGTGGTTGAGCACTCTGACAGTCCATGGGCTTCTCCTGTGGTACTGGTACCAAAACCCAATTCTAAAGATGGAAAGAAGGAAATGCGGTTTTGTGTAGACTATAGAGGTCTCAACTTGGTAACCAAAACTGATGCTCACCCTATACCCAGGGCAGATGAGCTTATAGATACACTGGCATCTGCCAAGTATCTAAGCACTTTTGATTTGACTGCAGGGTATTGGCAGATCAAATTATCAGAAGATGCTAAACCTAAGACTGCATTTTCTACCATTGGAGGACATTACCAGTTTACTGTAATGCCTTTTGGTTTGAAAAATGCACCTGCCACTTTTCAGAGGTTGGTGAACACAGTCCTGCAAGGGCTGGAAGCTTTCAGTGCAGCATATTTGGACGATATAGCTGTCTTTAGTTCCAGCTGGGATGATCACCTGGTCCACCTATGGAAAGTTTTGGAGGCCCTGCAAAAGGCAGGCCTCACTATCAAGGCTTCAAAGTGCCAGATAGGGCAGGGTAAGGTGGTTTATCTGGGACACCTTGTTGGTGGGGAACAGATTTCACCACTTCAGGGGAAAATTCAAACTATTATTGATTGGGTTCCCCCTACCACTCAGACTCAGGTGAGAGCCTTCCTAGGCCTCACTGGGTATTACAGGAGGTTCATTAAGAACTATGGCTCCATTGCAGCCCCTCTTAATGACCTCACATCCAAGAAATTGCCTAAAAAGGTATTATGGACAGCAAACTGTCAGAAAGCTTTTGAGGAGCTGAAGCAGGCCATGTGCTCTGCACCTGTCCTGAAAAGCCCTTGTTACTCAAAAAAATTCTATGTCCAAACTGATGCATCTGAATTAGGAGTAGGGGCAGTCCTATCACAACTTAATTCTGAGGGCCAGGATCAACCTGTTGCTTTTATTAGTAGAAGGTTGACCCCTAGAGAAAAGCGTTGGTCTGCCATTGAGAGGGAGGCCTTTGCTGTGGCCTGGGCTCTGAAGAAGTTGAGGCCATACCTGTTTGGCACTCACTTCATTGTTCAGACAGACCACAAACCTCTACTTTGGCTAAAACAAACGAAAGGTGAAAATCCTAAATTGTTGAGGTGGTCCATATCCCTACAGGGAATGGACTATACAGTGGAACATAGACCTGGGAGTAGCCACTCCAATGCAGATGTACTCTCCAGATATTTCCACTTAGACAATGAAGACTCATCAGGTCATGGCTAGTCTTATTGTCCTTCGTTTGGGGGGGGTTGTGTAGGAAAGTACCATCTTGCCTGGCATGTTACCCCCATTTTTCACTGTATATATGTTGTTTTAGTTGTATGTGTCACTGGGACCCTGGTAACCCAGGGCCCCAGTGCTCATAAGTGTGCCTGAATGTGTTACCTGTGTAGTGACTAACTGTCTCACTGAGGCTCTGCTAATCAGAACCTCAGTGGTTATGCTCTCTCATTTCTTTCCAAATTGTCACTAACAGGCTAGTGACCATTTTTACCAATTTACATTGGCTTACTGGAACACCCTTATAATTCCCTAGTATATGGTACTGAGGTACCCAGGGTATTGGGGTTCCAGGAGATCCCTATGGGCTGCAGCATTTCTTTTGCCACCCATAGGGAGCTCTGACAATTCTTACACAGGCCTGCCACTGCAGCCTGAGTGAAATAACGTCCACGTTATTTCACAGCCATTTTACACTGCACTTAAGTAACTTATAAGTCACCTATATGTCTAACCTTTACCTGGTAAAGGTTAGGTGCAAAGTTACTTAGTGTGAGGGCACCCTGGCACTAGCCAAGGTGCCCCCACATTGTTCAGAGCCAATTTCCTGAACTTTGTGTGTGCGGGGACACCATTACACGCGTGCACTACATATAGGTCACTACCTATATGTAGCTTCACCATGGTAACTCCGAATATGGCCATGTAACATGTCTATGATCATGGAATTGCCCCCTCTATACCATCCTGGCATAGTTGGCACAATCCCAGGATCCCAGTGGTCTGTAGCACAGATCCTGGTACTGCCAAACTGCCCTTCCTGGGGTTTCACTGCAGCTGCTGCTGCTGCCAACCCCTCAGACAGGCAGCTGCCCTCCTGGGGTCCAGCCAGGCCTGGCCCAGGATGGCAGAACAAAGAACTTCCTCTGAGAGAGGGTGTGACACCCTCTCCCTTTGGAAAATGGTGTGAAGGCAGGGGAGGAGTAGCCTCCCCCAGCCTCTGGAAATGCTTTGTTGGGCACAGAGGTGCCCAATTCTGCATAAGCCAGTCTACACCGGTTCAGGGACCCCTTAGCCCCTGCTCTGGCACGAAACTGGACAAAGGAAAGGGGAGTGACCACTCCCCTGACCTGCACCTCCCCTGGGAGGTGTCCAGAGCTCCTCCAGTGTGCTCCAGACCTCTGCCATCTTGGAAACAGAGGTGCTGCTGGCACACTGGACTGCTCTGAGTGGCCAGTGCCACCAGGTGACGTCAGAGACTCCTGCTGATAGGCTCCTTCAGGTGTTAGTAGCCTATCCTCTCTCCTAGGTAGCCAAACCCTCTTTTCTGGCTATTTAGGGTCTCTGTCTCTGGGGAAACTTTAGATAACGAATGCAGGAGCTCATCAGAGTTCCTCTGCATCTCCCTCTTCACCTTCTGATAAGGAAACGACCGCTGACCTCGCTGGAAGCCTGCAAACCTGCAACATAGTAGCAAAGACGACTATTGCAACTCTGTAACGCTGATCCTGCCGCCTTCTCGACCCCCACAGTCCAGTGACTCTTCAGCCCAAGTTTGGTGGAGGTAAGTCCTTGCCTCAGCTCGCTGGGCTGCATTGGTGGGAACCGCGACTTTGCAGCTACTCCGGCCCCTGTGCACTTCCGGCGGAAATCCTTTGTGCACAGCCAAGCCTGGGTCCACGGCACTCTAACCTGCATTGCACGACTTTCTAAGTTGGTCTCCGGCGACGTGGGACTCCTTTGTGCATCTTCGGCGAGCACCGTTTCACGCATCCTCGTAGTGCCTGTTTCTGGCATTTCTCCGGGTGCTACCTGCTTCAGTGAGGGCTCTTTGTCTTGCTCGACGTTCCCTCTCTCTTCAGGTCCAATTTGCGACCTCCTGGTCCCTCCTGGGCCCCAGCAGCGTCCAAAAACGCCAAACGCACGATTTGCGTCTAGCAAGGCTTGTTGGCGTCCTTCCGGCGGGAAAACACTTCTGCACGACTCTCCAAGGCGAGAGGGATCCGTCCACCAAAGGGGAAGTCTCTTGCCCTTTTCGTTCCTGCAGAAACCTCAGCTTCTTCTGTCCAGTAGAAGCTACTTTGCACCCGCAGCTGGCATTTCCTGGGCATCTGCCCATCTCCGACTTGCTTGTGACTTTTGGACTTGGTCCCCTTGTTCCACAGGTACCCTAGATTGGAAATCCACAGTTGTTGCATTGCTGGTTTGTGTCTTTCCTGCATTATTCCTCTAACACGACTATTTTGTCCTTAGGGGAACTTTAGTGCACTTTGCACTCACTTTTCAGGGTCTTGGGGAGGGTTATTTTTCTAACTCTCACTATTTTCTAATAGTCCCAGCGACCCTCTAGAAGGTCACATAGGTTTGGGGTCCATTCGTGGTTCGCATTCCACTTTTGGAGTATATGGTTTGTGTTGCCCCTATCCCTATGTTTCCCCATTGCATCCTATTGTAACTATACATTGTTTGCACTGTTTTCTAAGACTATACTGCATATTTTTACTATTGTGTATATATATCTTGTGTATATTTCCTATCCTCTCACTGAGGGTACACTCTAAGATACTTTGGCATATTGTCATAAAAATAAAGTACCTTTATTTTTAGTATAACTGTGTATTGTGTTTTCTCATGATATTGTGCATATGACACTAAGTGGTACTGTAGTAGCTTCACACGTCTCCTAGTTCAGCCTAAGCTGCTCTGCTAAGCTACCATTATCTATCAGCCTAAGCTGCTAGACACCCTATACACTAATAAGGGATAACTGGGCCTGGTGCAAGGTGCAAGTACCCCTTGGTACTCACTACAAGCCAGTCCAGCCTCCTACAACAGTTAGACTAAAAATAAAGTTGAAGTGCCAGAAACAGGCACTACGAGGATGCATGAAACGGTGCTCACCCGAAGTTACACAAAGGAGTCCCACGTCGCCGGAGACCAACTTAGAAAGTCGTGCAATGCAGGTTAGAGTGCCGTGGACCCAGGCTGGACTGTGCACAAAGGATTTCCGCCGGAAGTGCACGGAGGCCAGAGTAGCTGCAAAAGTCGCGGTTCCCAGCAATGCAGTCTAGCGAGGTGAGGCAAGGACTTACCTCCACCAAACTTGGACTGAAGAGTCACTGGACTGTGGGGGCTACTTGGACAGAGTTGCTGGATTCGAGGGACCTCGCTCGTCGTGCTGAGAGGAGACCCAAGGGACCAGTAATGCAGCTTTTTGGTGCCTGCGGTTGCAGGGGGAAGATTCCTTCGACCCACGGGAGATTTCTTCGGAGCTTCTAGTGCAGAGAGGAGGCAGACTAGCCCCACAGCATACACCACCAGGAAAACAGTCGAGAAGGCAGCAGGATCAGCGTTACAGAGTTGCAGTAGTCGTCTTTGCTACTATGTTGCAGGTTTGCAGGCTTCCAGCGCGGTCAGCAGTCGATTCCTTGGCAGAAGGTGAAGAGAGAGATGCAGAGGAACTCGGCTGAGCTCTTGCATTCGTTATCTAAAGTTTCCCCAGAGACAGAGACCCTAAATAGCCAGACAAGAGGGTTTGTCTACCTAGGAGAGAGGATAGGCTACTAACACCTGAAGGAGCCTTTCAGAAGGAGTCTCTGACGTCACCTGGTGGCACTGGCCACTCAGAGCAGTCCAGTGTGCCAGCAGCACCTCTGTTTCCAAGATGGCAGAGGTCTGGAGCACACTGGAGGAGATCTGGACACCTCCCAGGGAAGGTGCAGGTCAGGGGAGTGGTCACTCCCCTTTCCTTTGTCCAGTTTCGCGCCGGAGCAGCGCTAAGGGGTCCCCTGAACCGGTGTAGACTGGCTTATGCAGAATTGGGCACATCTGTGCCCAAGAAAGCATTTCCAGAGGCTGGGGGAGGCTACTCCTCCCCTGCCTTCACACCATTTTCCAAAGGGAGAGGGTGTAACACCATCTCTCAGAGGAAGTCCTTTGTTCTGCCATCCTGGGCCAGGCCTGGCTGGACCCTAGGAGGGCAGATGCCTGTCTGAGGGGTTGGCAGCAGCAGCAGCTGCAGTGAAACCCCAGGAAGGGCAGTTTGGCAGTACCAGGGTCTGTGCTACAGACCACTGGGATCATGGGATTGTATCAACTATGCCAGGATGGCATAGAGGGGGCAATTCCATGATCATAGACATGTTACATGGCCATATTCGGAGTTACCATTGTGAAGCTACATATAGGTAGTGACCTATATGTAGTGCACGTGTGTAATGGTGTCTCGCACTCACAAAGTCCGGGAAATTGGCCCTGAACCATGTGGGGGCACCTTGGCTAGTGCCAGGGTGCCCTCACACTAAGTAACTTTGCACCTAACCTTTACCAGGTAAAGGTTAGACATATAGGTGACTTATAAGTTACTTAAGTGCATTGTAAAATGGCTGTGAAATAACGTGGACGTTATTTCACTCAGGCTGCAGTGGCAGGCCTGTGTAAGAATTGTCAGAGCTCCCTATGGGTGGCAAAAGAAATGCTGCAGCCCATAGGGATCTCCTGGAACCCCAATACCCTGGGTACCTCAGTACCATATACTAGGGAATTATAAGGGTGTTCCAGTAAGCCAATGTAAATTGGTAAAATTGGTCACTAGCCTGTTAGTGACAATTTGAAAGAAATGAGAGAGCATAACCACTGAGTTTCTGATTAGCAGAGCCTCAGTGAGACAGTTAGTCACTACACAGGTAACACATTCAGGCACACTTATGAGCACTGGGGCCCTGGTGAACAGGGTCCCAGTGACACATACAACTAAAACAACATATATACAGTAAAAAATGGGGGTAACATACCAGGCAAGATGGTACTTCCCTACAGTAAGTAGTCTCAAAGCACTTATCCCACCGCTGCACAACCAATGTAGGAGGCTGGACTGGCTTGTAGTGAGTACCAAGGGGTACTTGCACCTTGCACCAGGCCCAGTTATCCCTTATTAGTGTATAGGGTGTCTAGCAGCATAGGCTGATAGATAATGGTAGCTTAGCAGAGCAGCTTAGGCTGAACTAGGAGACGAGTGAAGCTCCTACAGTACCACTCAGTGTCATATGCACAATATCATAAGAAAACACAATACACAGTTATACTAAAAATAAAGGTACTTTATTTTTATGACAATATGCCAAAGTATCTCAGAGTGTACCCTCAGTGAGAGGATAGGAAATATACACAAGATATATGTACACAATACTAAAAATATGCAGCATAGTCTTAGAAAACAGTGCAAACAAAGTATAGTTACAATAGGATGCAATGGGGACACATAGGGATAGGGGCAACACAAACCATATACTCCAAAAGTGGAATGCGAACCACGAAAGGACCCCAAACCTATGCGACCTTGTAGAGGGTCGCTAGGACTATTAGAAAATATTAAGGGTTAGAAAAATACCCCACCCCAAGACCCTGAAAAGTGAGTGCAAAGTGCACTAAAGTTCCCCAAAGGACATAGAAGTCATGATAGGGGAATTCTGCAGGAAATACACAAACCAATAATGCAACAACGATGGATTTCCAGTCGAGGGTACCTGTGGAACAAGGGGACCAAGTCCAAAAGTCACAAGCAAGTCGGAGATGGGCAGATGCCCAGGAAATGCCAGCTGCGGGTGCAAATAAGATGCTACTGGACTGTAGAAGCTTAGGTTTCTGCAGGAACGACAAGGGCTAGAGACTTCCCCTTTCGAGAACGGATTCCGCACGCTGTGGAGAGTCGTGCAGAAGTGTTTTCCCGCCAAAAGACCGCCAACAAGCCTTGCTAGCTGCAAATCGTGTGGTAAGGATGTTTGGACGCTGCTGTTGCCCAGGAGGGACCAGGATGTCGCAAATTGCATCAGGAGACAGAGGGGAAGTCGTGCAAGAGAAGGAGTCCTCTCACCAGCAGGTAGAACCCAGGAAGCGGCACTACGAGGATGCGTGAAATGGTGCTCACCCGAAGTTGCACAAAGGAGTCCCACGTCGCCGGAGACCAACTTAGAAAGTCGTGCAATGCAGGTTACAGTGCCATGGACCCAGGCTGGACTGTGCACAAAGGATTTCCGCCGGAAGTGCACGGAGGCCGGAGTAGCTGCAAAAGTCACGGTTCCCAGCAATGCAGTCTGGCGTGGGGAGGCAAGGACTTACCTCCACCAAACTTGGACTGAAGAGTCACTGGACTGTGGGAGTCACTTGGACAGAGTTGCTGGATTCAAGGGACCTCGCTCGTCGTGCTGAGAGGAGACCCAGGGGACCGGTGATGCAGTTCTTAGGTGCCTGCGGTTGCAGGGGGACGATTCCGTCGACCCACGGGAGATTTCGTTGGAGCTTCTAATGCAGAAAGGATGCAGACTACCCCCACAGCATGCACCACCGGGAAAACAGTCGAGAAGGTGGCAGGATCAGCGTTACAGAGTTGCAGTAGTCGTCTTTGCTACTATGTTGCAGTTTTGCAGGCTTCCAGCGCGGTCAGCAGTCGATTCCTTGGCAGATGGTGAAGAGAGAGATGCAGAGGAACTCGGATGAGCTCTTGCATTCGTTATCTAAGGAATCCCAAGAGACAGAGACCCTAAATAGCCAGAAAAGAGGGTTTGGCTACCTAGGAGAGAGGATAGGCTAGCAACACCTGAAGGAGCCTATCAGAAGGAGTCTCTGACGTCACCTGGTGGCACTGGCCACTCAGAGCAGTCCAGTGTGCCAGCAGCACCTCTGTTTCCAAGATGGCAGAGGTCTGGAGCACACTGGAGGAGCTCTGGACACATCCCAGGGGAGGTGCAGGTCAGGGGAGTAGTCACTCCCCTTTCCTTTGTCCAGTTTCGCGCCAGAGCAGGGCTAAGGGGTCCCCTGAACCGGTGTAGACTGGCTTATGCAGAATTGGGCACATCTGTGCCCAAGAAAGCATTTCCAGAGGCTGGGGGAGGCTACTCCTCCCCTGCCTTCACACCATTTTCCAAAGGGAGAGGGTGTAACACCATCTCTCAGAGGAAGTCCTTTGTTCTGCCATCCTGGGCCAGGCATGGCTGGACCCCAGGAGGGCAGATGCCTGTCTGAGGGGTTGGCAGCAGCAGCAGCTGCAGTGAAACCCCAGGAAAGGCAGTTTGGCAGTACCAGGGTCTGTGCTACAGACCACTGGGATCATGGGGTTGTGCCAACTATGCCAGGATGGCATAGAGGGGGCAATTCCATGATCATCATAGACATGTTACATGGCCATATTCTGAGTTACCATTGTGAAGCTACATATAGGTAGTGACCTATATGTAGTGCACACGTGTAATGGTGTCCCCGCACTCACAAAGTCCGGGGAATTGGCCCTGAACAATGTGGGGGCAACTTGGCTATTGCCAGGGTGCCCTCACACTAAGTAACTTTGCACCTAACCTTTACCAGGTAAAGGTTAGACATATAGGTGACTTATAAGTTACTTAAGTGCAGTGTAAAATGGCTGTGAAATAACGTGGACCTTATTTCACTCAGGCTGCAGTGGCAGGCCTGTGTAAGAATTGTCAGAGCTCCCTATGGGTGGCAAAAGAAATGCTGCAGCCCATAGGGATCTCCTGGAACCCCAATACCCTGGGTACCTCAGTACCATATACTAGGGAATTATAAGGGTGTTCCAGTAAGCCAATGTAAATTGGTAAAATTGGTCACTAGCCTGTTAGTGACAATTTGAAAGAAATGAGAGAGCATAACCACTGAGGTTCTGGATAGCAGAGCCTCAGTGAGACAGTTAGTCACTACACAGGTAACACATTCAGGCACACTTATGAGCACTGGGGCCCTGGTTGGCAGGGTCCCAGTGACACATACAACTAAAACAACATATATACAGTGAAAAATGGGGGTAACATGCCAGGCAAGATGGTACTTTCCTACACTATCCTCATACTGAGGGTACACTCTGAGATACTTTGGCATATTGTCATAAAAATAAAGTACCTTTATTTTTAGTATATCTGTGTATTGTGTTTTCTTATGATATTGTGCAAGTGACACTAGTGGTACTGTAGGAGCTTCACTCGTCTCCTAGTTCAGCCTAAGCTGCTCTGCTAAGCTACCATTATCTATCAGCCTAAGCTGCTAGACACCCTATACACTAATAAGGGATACCTGGGCCTGGTGCAAGGTGTAAGTACCCCTTGGTACTCACTACAAGCCAGTCCAGCCTCCTACAGGAGTCACTTGGACAGAGTTGCTGGATTCAAGGGACCTCGCTCGTCGTGCTGAGAGGAGACCCAGAGTACCGGTAATGCAGTTCTTTGGTGCCTGCGGTTGCAGGGGGAAGATTCCGTCGACCCAAAGGAGATTTCTTCGGAGCTTCTAGTGCAGAGAGGAGGCAGACTACCCCCACAGCATGCACCACCAGGAAAACAGTCGAGAAGGCGGCAGGATCAGCGTTACAGAGTTGCAGTAGTCGTCTTCGCTACTTTGTTGCAGTTTTGCAGGCTTCCAGCGCGGTCAGCAGTCGATTCCTTGGCAGAAGGTGAAGAGAGAGATGCAGAGGAACTCTGATGAGCTCTTGCATTCGTTATCTAAGAAATTCCCCAAAGCAGAGACCCTAAATAGCCAGAAAAGAGGGTTTGGCTACTTATTAGAGAGGATAGGCTAGCAACACCTGAAGGAGCCTATCAGAAGGATTCTCTGACGTCACCTTCTGGTCCTGGCCACTCAGAGCAGTCCAGTGTGCCAGCAGAACCTCTGTTTCCAAGATGGCAGAGGTCTGGAGCACACTGGAGGAGCTCTGGACACCTCCCAGGGGAGATGCAGGTCAAGGGAGTGGTCACTCCCCTTTCCTTTGTCCAGTTTCGCGCCAGAGCAGGGCTGAGGGGTCCCTGAACCGGTGTAGACTGGCTTATGCAGAAATGGGCACCATCTGTGCCCATGAAAGCATTTCCAGAGGCTGGGGGAGGCTACTCCTCCCCTTCCTTCACACCTTTTTCCCAAGGGAGAGGGTGTAACACCCTCTCTCTGAGGAAGTCCTTTATTCTGCCTTCCTGGGCCAAACCTGGCTGGACCCCAGGAGGGCAGAAACCTGTCTGAGGGGGTGGCAGCAGCAGCAGCTGCAGTGAAACCCCTGAAAAGGCAGTTTGGCAGTACCCGGGTCTGAGCTACAGACCCGTGGGATCATGGGATTGTGCCAACAATGCCAGGATGGCATAGAGGGGGCAATTCCATGATCTTAGACATGTTACATGGCCATATTCAGAGTTATCATTGTGAAGCTACACATAGGTAGTGACCTATGTGTAGTGCACACGTGTAATGGTGTCCCCGCACTCACAAAGTCCGGGGAATTTGCCCTGAACGATGTGGGAGCACTCTGGCTAGTGCCAGGGTGCCTACACACTAAGGGGGTCATTCTGACCATGGCGGTCGGTGATAAAGCGGTGGCCAACCCGCCAACAGGCAGGCAGTCCAAAACATGGAATTCTGACCCTGGCGGGAACCGCCAACACAGCCCGCCACTTTAACACTCCGACCGCCACGGCGGGACACACAAACAGTGCGGCGGTCACCGCCAACAGGCCGGCGGCAGACAATGTACCGCCCACCCTATCACAACTCACCAATCCGCCACCTTTTCCGGGGCGGGAGCCCCGCCGATAAAAACACGGCGGAAACAGACTACGAACGGGAAAACGCTCACCTCCATACACTCCACAAGGACGGAGAACAGCATGGATCCCGAATTGAACATCCTACCTGCTCTCGTCTACCTGCTCATCTACCACGAGTACGAACTCCGGTGCAGACGACAACGGTGAGTCCCGCACCTACGACACAGGGGAGGGGGGAGGAGGAAGGGTTACGGGCACACACATACGCAATACGCCCACTCCCCAACTATCTACACACCAATGCAGAGCACCAGGTCAAAGTGACACCACCCAAACCCCCCGGAAGAAAGAAACAATATAATTAAAGTGAGAAACTAAATTTATGCATAAAATAGGTTCATTGAAGTCATGGTAAAATATGAAAATGAATAAAAATATTTCAACTATGAACATTGCGTAACCGATAAATAGAGGCCATAAGTCCATCACAGTCACTGAAATATCAACTGTCCGTGGGCCAAAGTTTCTCAACACATGGGCAAAGCCCACACAGGAGACCTGAGTCCGTTGGAGAGAACACTGCAGGGGCATCAGATGATAAAACTACAGGCACCTCAGGGGGAAGGGAAGGGGGGGCACCACAGCCACATGAGTCCACGACGCCAGATCCACGAAGGGGCCACCACGCCCGCTGTGCCATCCTGGGGAGTGCAAAGCCACAGTCTCTCAAGTCTCTACAGTGGGTAGCTTGCCCACTGTACCATCCTGGGGAGTGCAAAGCCACAGTCTATCAAGTGGATAACAGTCTCCAGAGGCAATGGAGGAGGCAGGGTGGCCCGAGTGCAGCGTGAACAGTAGCTCGACACAGAACCGGCACTGTCATTGGGCCAGCGGTGCTTGAGATGAAGGGCCCAGCGGAGCGGTGCTTGAGGCGGCGGGGCCCAGCGGAGCGGTGCTTGACAGGAAGGTGGCAGCGGAGCGGTGCTTGAGACGGCGGGGCCCAGCGGAGCGGTGCTTGAGATGAAGGGCCCAGCGGAGCGGTGCTTGAGACGGTGGGGCCCAGCGGAGCGGTGCTTGACAGAAAGGGCCCAGCGGAGCGGTGCTTGAGACGGCGGGGCCCAGCGGAGCGGTGCTTGACAGGAAGGGCCCAGCGGAGCGGTGCTTGACAGGAAGGGCCCAGCGGAGCGGTGCTTGAGACGGCGGGGCCCAGCGGAGCGGTGCTTGACAGGAAGGGCCCAGCGGAGCGGTGCTTGAGACGGCGGGGCCCAGCGGAGCGGTGCTTGACAGGAAGGGCCCAGCGGAGCGGTGCTTGACAGAAAGGGCCCAGCGGAGCGGTGCTTGAGATGAAGGGCCCAGCGGAGCGGTGCTTGAGACGGCGGGCCCTGTTCAGCGATGCTTGTTCTTCACGGCGGGGCCCTGTTCAGCGGTGCTTGTTCTTCACGGCGGGGCCCTGTTCAGCGGTGCTTGTTCTGCACGGCGGGGCCCTCTTCAGCGGTGCTTGTTCTGCACGGCGGGGCCCTCTTCAGCGGTGCTTGTTCTTCACGGCGGGGCCCTCTTCAGCGGTGCTTGTTCTGCACGGCGGGGCCCTCTTCAGCGGTGCTTGTTCTTCACAGCGGGGCCCTGTTCAGCGGTGCTTGTTCTGCACGGCGGGGCCCTCTTCAGCGGTGCTTGTTCTTCACGGCGGGGCCCTCTTCAGCGGTGCTTGTTCTGTGAGTCAAGGGAGTCAGACCTGGCCAAGACTCCCTGCTCAGTCGCCCTCCGACCGTGCATTTGCTGGACCCTTCGGTGACGGTGTCCTGGGCCCTTGGGTGTCGTCCCTCACACCCGGGATGGGGCTTGTGGGGCCCTCCTGCTCCGCGCTCCTGCTGGCTGACTTCTCCGCCCTGCTGCCCTTGCCCTCCTTCGATGTGGTTCTGTGGCCCTTGCCTCCCCTGGATGTTGTGGCAGGTGAAGTGGCTGAACTTTGGTCCTTGGGGGCAGCCGGGTCAGTCCTCTCGCGGTGGCCCCTTACTTTACGGGTCCTCTTTCCAGGTGGGGGGCTGGCTGTCCCCTTGCTGCTGACCGATGTACCACTGCTGGCAAAGGGGGGACTCCAAAATCCATGCACCACGGTGACCCTTGAAGCCGGGCTGGTGGTGGCTGAGGCGCTCTTGGGACTCCTAGCAGATGGAGGGGGTGGGTCAGGTGAGGGAAAGAGGTTAAGACTGGAGAGGTAAACTTTTTTAGGACCAAGTTAAAGGGTAGGTATAGTGGTTATGGGAGTGGAGGAAGAGGATGTGGTTGTAGGAGAGTCAGGTGTGCTGTCCTTGGGTGAAGGTGCATGGGCTGGAGGCTGTCGTGAGGTGGTTGGCTGTTGGGTGGGTGGCTGCCTGCGTTTGTGTGTCTTGGAAGAGGGGGTGACAGACACAGTGGGAGAGGACACAGGGGACGTGTAAATGGCAGTGGGGGTGGTGACTGCACGTGTGCGGACTGTACTGGATGGTGTGCTGGTGATGGCAGTACTGGCTGTTGGTGGTGTGCAGGCAGGTGTGAGTGTAGACGTCACAGGGAGGGAGGAGGGAGACGAGGAGGTGGGAGACACAAAGGAGGTAGTGGCTGTTGGCATGTCTGCATCTGGGTGTTGCTTGGGTGAATGTTTGTGTGATCTGTGGTGCTTGTGTCTGGATGACCTGCCCTTGGGTGTTGAGGTGTGTGCAGGCTGGTGAGATGGTGTGGATGGGATAGGCTGAGGAACAGGAGACAGAGACAGGGTGGAGGCAGTTAGAAGAGGGAGGCTGGAAACAGGGACAATGGCTGCCATCAGTGCTGAGGCCAGAGCATTGAACGATCGTTGATGGGCAGCCTGACCCGAATGAATGCCCTCCAGGTATGCATTGCTCCGATGCACCTCCCTCTCCACCCCCTGGATGGCATTCAGAAGGGTAGACTGCCCAACAATGATGGTCTGTAGGAGGTCAATGACCTCCTCACTGAGGGCAGCAGGGGTAACAGGGGCAGGGCCTGAGGTGCCTGGGGCGAAGGAGATGCCCGCCTTCTTGGGCGAGTGGGCACGGAGCAAAGGCTGAGGGGCTGCTGGGAGGGCGTAGCTGGTGCGCTGGGTGGCGGCTGTACCTGTAGAGGCGGGGGGCACGGATGTTGCCGCCACCGCTAGGGAGCTCCCATCCGAGGACGTGTCGGTGTCGCTGGTGTCACCACGGGTCCCCGTTGTGGTGCTCCCCTCGCCCTCCGTATCACTGGTGGCCTCGGTGTCTGTGCCATGGCCCACCGGGGCCTTGTGATTTGCAGCTCCCTCGTGCTCCGGTGCCAATTCTCCTCCGCCTGATGATGCTAATGCACACATGCACAAGAAGATAAAGAAAAAGGGTGGGGGCAGAAATAAAGACAGGTTGAGTGCATGCTTTGTCAACACCATTGGCGGAGAGGACAGACACAGGAGCCTCATGCACTAAGCCGCGCAATCGGGGTACACTACTCAGTACTTGTGACTCGGCCAACAGGTCTAGGGACAAGAGACGCGCAGATGGGTGATGCAGGACCATGGATAGCTGTACTTGTCACCATACAGAGGTGGGGGTCGGGGGCACAGGGACATGGCTAAAGGAGAGGACTACACTACAGAAAGCGCCCTGGCCTAATGTCACCCACAGCCCTCCTCCCCCACCCAGGCACCTCCACTGCGCGTAAATATAGCTGAATGTGCTGGTACTCACCCCCTTGTGTCTGCTGTGATGTCCTCACGCGCCCATCCAAATCGGGGTAGGCCACCGCCAGGATCCGGGACATCAGGGGGGTCAGGGTACGACTGGCACCCCTCCTAGGTTGGGAGGCCATCCCCAGCAGTGACTCGGCGGTCTTCCTGGTCCTGCGGCGGATGTCCTCCCACCTCTTGCGGCAGTGGGTGCCCCGTCTGTTGTGGACCCCCAGGTTCCGGACTTCCTTGGCGATGGCACGCCAAATGTCGACTTTCTGATGGGCGCTGACCTATTTGACATGTACAGGGTGGAATTGGACATATCATCAATATTCCGCATGATAGATATGATTGGCCCCCCTCCCCAACCTTGCCATGTGGTAGATGCTCTCATCTGTTGTGCCTTGCACTCGTCATTCTCCCCCCACCCCACCATCTAATATCCACCCCACTCAACACAGGCATAGCCCATTCCACGTGCACACAGTGGACTTACCTGTTGGTCTGGAGGACCGTAGAGTAGCGCATACTGGGGCAGGACCCCATCCACAAGTTTCTCCAACTCTTCTGTAGTGAAGGCAGGGGCCCTTTCCCCAGTCGCAGCAGCCATTGTATCTTCCAGACCGAGGTCACAGCAGCACTTGCAGTATAGGTCCTCTCCTGTGGATGATCAGGTCTCGAGTGATTAAACAGATAGAAAATGGCGGTCACGCCTGCGGCGGTGCGTACCGCGGCGGTGCGTACCGCGACCGCCGGCGCACATCGTCATTGGCTCCTGAAGCCCATAGGGTTCAATGTTAACCAATGCGGCTTTGCCCCGCGGTCTTCGACCGCCTACCGCCACGGTGTGTCACGCCAGCGCATTGACCTCACATCCCATTGTCACACTTCACAGGTCAGGCAGCCGCCATTTCAAGGGCCCACATGGCTTAATTTCTACTGCGTCACACAGGCCTAGGCCTTGCATTGCCACTCATACAAGCCATTCAATGCATAGCGATTCGTGTACTGTGCAAGCTGTAGTTACGTACCTGTGGGTTGCTTGACTCTGTACTCCATGTTGTCCTTCCTAGGCACCGTCCGCTGGGACTTGCGAGGAGAAGGATGAATCCTCCCGTGTACCGACCGCTGGTGGACCTGTCGACAATGGAGGAACGTCATATAATACTTCGCTACCGACTTGACCGAGCCACTATACATGAACTGTGTGCCCAGCTGGAGCCAGCACTGATGTCCCCCATCCGCCAACCCACAGGAATTCCCCCTCTGGTGCAGGTTCTGTCAGTCCTCCTTTTTTTGGCAAGTGGGTCTTTTCAGACTACAGTGGCCATGTCATCAGGGATGTCTCAGCCTATGTTTTCTAAGATTTTGGCCAGAGTGTTGTCTGCCCTGACGAAATACATGCGAAGCTACATAGTTTTCCCTGAGGAGGGTGATTTGGCCACTGTGAAGGGTGATTTCTATGCCCTTGGACATATCCCCAACATCATTGGTGCCATTGATGGGACCCATGTGGCATTGGTACCCCCAAAAGACGACGAGCAGGTGTACAGAAACAGGAAGAATTACCATTCTATGAATGTGCAGGTGGTCTGTTTGGCAGACCAGTACATCTCCCATGTGAATGCCAAGTTCCCTGGGTCAGTGCATGACGCGTATGTTATGCGAAATAGCAGCATCCCCTATGTGATGAACAGCTACAGAGACAACGTGTGTGGCTAATAGGTGACTCTGGTTACCCCAACCTGACGTGGCTACTGACCCCAGTGAGGAATCCCCGGACCAGGGCAGAGGAACGGTACAATGAGGCCCATGGGCGATCTAGGAGGATCATAGAAAGGACCTTTGGCCTCCTGAAGGCCAGGTTTAGGTGCCTGCATATGACAGGTGGATCCCTAATGTACTCACCAAAGAAGGTGTGCCAGATCATCGTGGCCTGCTGTATGCTTCACAATCTTGCATTGCGACGCCAGGTGCCTTTTCTGCAGGAGGATGGTCCAGATGGTGGTGTTGTAGCAGCTGTGGAGCCTGTGGAGAGTGAAGAGGAGGAAGACGACGGGGACGACACAGACAACAGGGACACAGTAATACAACAGTATTTTCTGTAGCACACGGGTAAGAATCCCCCACGCCATTTTACATTTACTTCAGGCCTCCTGCATCTGTACTTTCTGTGTTTCCCCCCAGTTCCTTTCAACTGACTTGTGACTTTCCCTTCCCTTTTCAGAGCTGTATGACCCACTGCGTGACTTCTGCTTTGTTTGCCCATGGAGTAAAGCACATTGACGTTGGTATGTTGTCATCACAATGTAACTGAACATTATTGAACCGTTATGTATAATACATTTGTTAAGAATACAAGCAGACTCCTGAGTGTTTTAAGTGCAATTAGTGATTTATTTAAAGTGCTACATATAGGTCCATGAAAGTAAAACGGTGATGGGTGGGGGTGGAGTAATGTCCATGGCAGAGTCCAGTTCTCAGTCTTACAGGTGCATTGTCCATATGCCTGTGGAAGGATGGAGCAGGGGCAGTTCAAGGTTGGACAGGGTGACAATGTGGGACAGTGGAATGACATCAGGGGGTATTTTATGCTGGCGGGGGTCTTGGCATCCTACTCTGTCTTCCTTTGTGATCTCAGGTTCCTCTTGCGGGGTGGTTGATCTTCAGCAGGAGGTGGGGTTCTGGTGGCCAGTCGTTGTGTGGGGGCCTCCTGTCCACTAGCGCCGGCGGAGGTGGTAGGCTGTTCCTGGTCCAGGCTAGTGACAGGGGCCCTTTGGGGTGCCACATGGTCCCGCAATGTGCTGACTATTTGGTTCAGGGCCAGGACGATGTTCCTGAGCTCCTCTCTGTACCCCAAGTACCGTTCCTCCTGCTGTGCCTAGATCTCCTGGAACCTGGCCAGTACCGTCGCCATCGTCTCCTGGGAGCGGTGGATGCTCCCATGATGGTGGTGAGGGCCTCTTGGAGAGTCGGTTCCCTGGGCCTGTCCTCCCCCCCTGTCGCACAGCAGCCCTCCCAGTTGCCCTGTTTCCCCGGGCCTCTGTCCCCTGGACGGTGTGCCCACTACCACTGCCCCCAGGTCCCTGTTGTTGTTGGGGTGTTGGGTCAGCCTGGGTGCCCTGTAGTGGCGGACACACCGCTGATTGACCTGTCCTGGAGACAGAGGCATGGGCCCGCTGGGTGGGAGCTGTGCTGATATTCCCAGAGGGGGTCAGGTCTGGTGTGGCCTGTGTCTGTGTGTGGGGAACTGACTGTCCAGAGGTCCCCGATGGTCCGGGCTGGTCATCAGGTTCTAGGTCGACAGAGCTGCTGTCCTCACTGGGGGCCTGTTCTGGGGGTGGGATGGACATATCTGGACCCTCCGTGGCGGTGTGTTGGCGTTCGGGCCCTGCAGGGGTGAAAGAGTATGGTTATTGCTTCTGTGTGTTCCATGTCGTGCGATTTGTGGGTGCCCTTGTCCCCCAGTTCTGGCATTCCCTTGTGGGAGGAGTTGTGAGGGTGGTTTGTGGGGGGGGATGGGTATGTGCAGTGGTCATGCATAGGTGATGGGTGTCCATGGTTTGTTTTGGCATTCAGGGTGTGGTTTTGGGTTGGGTGGGTTGTGCTGGTGAGACATTGGCAGGGAGGATGTGTGCTGGGGGGTTGGGGGTGAGGGTGGGGGTATGGGTTGGCATGCTGGTGGTTGGGGGGGGGAGTAGTTGAGATTCGACTTACCAGAGTCCATTCCTCCGCCTACTCCAGCGAGGCCCGCAGGATGCAGGATGTTCAAGACCTCTTGCTCCCATGCTGTGAATTCGGGTGGAGTGGGTGGTGGTCCGCCGCCAGTCTTCTGCACAGCGATGTTGTGTCTTGAGACCATCGACCGTACCTTCCCCCGTAGGTCGTTCCAGCGCTTTCGGATGTCTTCCCGGTTTCTGGGATGCTGTCCCACAGCGTTGACCCTGTCGATGATCCTTTGCCATAGCTCCGCCTTCCTGGCTATTGTGGTGTGTTGCACCTGTGTGCCGAAGAGCTGGGGCTCTACCCTTATTATTTCCTCCACCATGACCCTGAGTTCTTGGTCCGAAAACCTGGGGTGTCTTTGGGGTGCCATGGGGTGGTGTGGATGAGGTGTGGGGTGGTGTTTGTGGTGATGTGAGTGGTGGTGTGTGGTGATGTGTGCGTAGGTGTGGTTGATGATGTTGGGTTCCTGTGTGTGTTGGGCTTTTCGATTGCTGTGCTCTCTCTCTCTCTCTCTCTCTCTCTCTCTCTCTCTCGCCTTCTCTCCGATTTTCTAGTCGTGGGGGTTTGTGGGTGATGTGGGTGTGTGTTTTATAGTTGCTTGGATGTGAGGGAGTGTTGTTTGTATGTGTATCAGGTGTGTGTATTTCAAATTGTCCAATGTGGCTGTGTTTTGGAGCTGGGTGTGTTTTTTGACCGCGGCGGTGTGTACCGCCAATGGATTACCGCGGTTGAAAGACCGCCGCGTGGATTCGTGGGTCGGAATGGCATGGGCGTGTTTGTGTTGGCGTGGCGGTGGAGGTTTGGTCATCTCCAGTTTATCGCTGCCCACTGATGAGGCGGGCTTCCGTGGATGTCGGGTTTTTGGCGGCTTGGCAGTTGTGGGTCAGAATGACCGTGGTGGTTTACCGTGGCCGCGGCAGTAGAATGGCGGTCTTCTGACCGGCGGTAAGAGCCTTTTACCGCCGAGGTCAGAATGACCCCCTAAGTAACTTAGCACCCAACCTTTACTAAGTAAAGGTTAGACATATAGGTGACTTATAAGTTACTTAAGTGCAGTGAAAATGGCTGTGAAATTATGTGTGCATTATTTCACTCAGGCTGCAGTGGCAGGCCTGTGTAAGAATTGTCAGAGCTCCCTATGGGTGGCAAAAGAAATGCTGCAGCCCATAGGGATCTCCTGGAACCCAATACCCTGGGTACCTCAGTACCATATACTAGGGAATTATAAGGGTGTTCCAGTATGCCAATGTGAATTGGTGAAATTGGTCACTAGCCTGTTAGTGACAATTTGGAAAGAAATGAAAGAGCATAAACACTGAGGTTCTGGATAGCAGAGCCTCAGTGAGTCAGTTAGTCATAACACAGGTAACACAGTCAGGCACCCTTATGAGCACTGGGGCCCTGGCTGGCAGGGTCCCAGTGACACATACAACTAAACCAACATATATACAGTGAAAAATGGGGGTAACATGGCAGGCAAGATGGTACTTTCCTACACAACCCCCCCCCAAACGAAGGACAATAAGACTAGTCATTACCAGATGGGTCTTCATTGTCTAAATGGAAATATCTGGAGAGTCCATCTGCATTGGAGTGGGTACTCCCAGGTCTATGTTCCACTGTATAGTCCATTCCCTGTAGGGATATGGACCACCTTAACAATTTAGGATTTTCACCTTTCATTTGTTTTAGCCAAAGTAGGGGTTTGTGGTCTGTCTGAACAATGAAGTGAGTGCCAAACAGGTATGGCCTCAACTTCTTCAGTGCCCAGACTACAGCAAAGGCCTCCCTCTCAATGGCAGACCAACACATTTCTCTAGGGGTCAACCTCCTGCTGATAAAAGCAACAGGTTGATCCTGGCCCTCAGAATTAAGTTGTGATAGGACTGCCCCTACTCCTAATTCTGATGCATCAGTTTGGACATAGAATTTTTTAGAGTAACAAGGGCTTTTCAGGACAGGTGCAGAGCACATGGCCTGCTTCAGCTCCTCAAAAGCTTTCTGACAGTTTGCTGTCCATAATACCTTTTTAGGCATTTTCGTGGATGTGAGGTCATTAAGAGGGGCTACAATGGAGCCACAGTTCTTTATGAACCTCCTGTAATACCCAGTGAGGCCTAAAAAGGCTCTCACCTGAGTCTGAGTAGTAGGGGGAACCCAATCTAAAATAGTTTGGATTTTCCCCTGAAGTGGTGCAATCTGTTCTCCACCAACAAGGTGTCCCAGATAAACCACCTTCCCCTGCCCTATCTGGCACTTTGAAGCCTTGATAGTGAGGCTTGCCTTTTGCAGGGCCTCCAAAACTTTCCATAGGTGGACCAGGTGATCATCCCAACTGGAGCTAAAGACAGCTATATTGTCCAGATATGCTGCACTAAAAGCCTCCAGCCCTTGCAGGACTGTGTTCACCAGCCTTTGAAAAGTGGCAGGTGCATTTTTCAATCCAAAAGGCATTATTGTGAATTGGTAATGGCCTCCAATGGTTGAAAATGCAGTTTTAGCTTTTGCATCTTCTGATAACTTGATCTGCCAATACCCTGCAGTCAAATCAAAAGTGCTTAGATACTTGGCAGATGCCAGTGTATCTATTAGCTCATCTGCCCTGGGTATAGGGTGAGCATCAGTTTTGGTTACCTGGTTGAGACCTCTGTACTCTACACAAAACCGCATTTCCTTCTTTCCATATTTGGAATGAGGTTTTGGTACAAGTACCACAGGAGAGGCCCATGGACTTTCAGAGTGCTCAACCACTCCCAGTTCTAACATTTTCTCCACCTCTTGCTTTATGCAGTCTCTGACATGGTCAGGCAGCCTATAGATCTTACTTTTGACAGGCAAGCTGTCTCCAGTATCTATAGTGTGCTCACACCAAGAAGTGATACCTGGCACAGTAGAGAAGAGTTCAGAAAACTGACCCAGGAAATTTATGCAGTGGTCTTTCTGCTCAGCAGTAAGACAATCTGCCAGTACAACACCTTCCACTACAGCATCTTGTTCTGTGGAAGAGAAGAGATCAGGGAGAGGGTCACTCTCTTCTTCCTGGCCCTCATCAGTTGCCATGAGCAGGGTGAGATCAGCCCTGTCATAGTAGGGTTTCAGGCGATTGACATGGAGCACCCTAAGGGGACTCCTTGCAGTGCCTAAGTCAACTAAGTAGGTGACTTCACCCTTTTTCTCAACAATTGTGTGGGGTTCACTCCATTTATCTTGGAGTGCTCTTGGGGCCACAGGCTCCAAGACCCACACTTTCTGCCCCGGTTGGTACTGAACCAAAACAGCCTTCTGGTCATGCCATTGCTTCTGGAGCTCTTGGCTGGCCTGAAGGTTTTTACTGGCCTTTTTCATGTACTCAGCCATCCTTGATCTGAGGCCAAGTACATAATCCACTATATCTTGCTTTGGAGCTTTTAAAGGTTGTTCCCAACCCTCCTTAACAAGTGTTAGTGGACCTCTCACAGGGTGTCCAAAGAGGAGTTCAAAGGGGCTGAAGCCCACTCCTTTCTGGGGTACCTCCCTGTAAGCAAAAAGGAGGCATGGTAAAAGGATATCCCATCTCCTGCGGAGTTCTTCAGGGAGTCCCATAATCATGCCTTTGAGAGTTTTGTTAAATCTCTCCACCAGTCCATTTGTTTGTGGATGATAGGGTGTAGTGAACTTGTACGTTACACCACACTCCTTCCACATGGCCTTCAAGTAAGCAGAAATGAAATTGCTTCCTCTGTCTGATACCACCTCTTTTGGTAAGCCCACCATGGAAAAGATTCCCAGGAGGGCCTTTGCCACTGCAGGAGCTGTAGTGGTCCTAAGAGGAATTGCTTCAGGATATCTGGTGGCATGGTCCACTACCACCAAGATAAACCTATTGCCTGAAGCAGTAGGAGGGTCAAGGGGGCCAACTATGTCAACCCCTACCCTTTCAAAGGGAACCCCAACCACAGGCAGTGGAATAAGGGGTGCCTTTGGAGTGCCACCTGTTTTGCCACTGGCTTGACAGGTTTCACAGGACTTGCAAAATTATTTTGTGTCCTCAGACATTCTAGGCCAATGAAACAAGGGAACAAGCCTGTCACAAGTTTTCATTTGCCCCAAATGTCCAGCTAAGGGAATGTCGTGAGCAAGAGTTAGGAGGAACTTTCTGTACTCCTGAGGAATCACCAATCTCCTGGCAGCTCCAGTATTTGGATCCCTTGCCTCAGTGTACAAGAGGTTGTCCTCCCAGTAAATTCTGTGAGAGTCACTGACATCCCCATTTGCTTGTTTGACAGCTTGCTGCCTTAGACCCTCTAGTGTGGGACAGGTCTGCTGTGCCACACGCAGCTCCTCCCTGGCAGGTCCCCCTTCACCCAAAAACTCAGCAGTGTCTGCTTCCAGCTCCTCTGGTGTAGGTTCTGCACAGGGTGGGAATTCTTCTTCCTCAGAAGTAGAATCCACTGTAGAGGGAGGGATAGTAGGTACTGATTTACCTTTGCTTCCCCTAGCTTTAGGGAGCACTTGGTCCATTCTTCCAGGATCCAAGTCACCCTGTCCTTTTTGCTTTTTGGCCTGAGCCCTGGTCAAAGCAAAAATATGCCCTGGAATGCCCAGCATTGCTGCATGAGCCTCCATCTCCACTTCTGCCCAAGCTGATGTCTCTAAATCATTCCCTAGTAGACAGTCTACAGGTAAATCTGAGGCAACCACAACTTTCTTTGGGCCAGTAACCCCCCCCCCCAGTTGAGATTCACAACAGCCATGGGGTGGCTAAGGGTGTTGTTATGAGCATTGGTTACTTGGTACTGGTGACCAAGTAGGTGTTGTTCAGGGTGGACCAGTTTCTCTACCATTGTAACACTGGCACCTGTGTCCCTGTTGGCCTGAACCTCAACACCATTTATTAGGGGTAGTTGCTTGTACTTATCCATGTTAAGGGGACAAGCAACCAAGGTGGCTAAATCAATAGACCCCTCAGAGACTGACACAGCCTCTGTGGTCTCCCTAATCAGACCAACCCCAACTAAGTTACCAATAGTGAGCCCAGCTACTCCCTTGGATTGGCTATTAGTAGGTTTGCTCCCACCACCACTGCTATTAGTAGGGACACTAGGTGTAGCAGTAGGGGTTGTAGTGGTAGGAGGCTTGGTGCTTTTCTTTGGACAACTGGGATCTGTTGTCCAATCGCCTTTTATTTTACATAAATAGCACCGTCGTTTATTTTCTTTGTTTTGATTTGAAGAGGATTTGGGCCCACCACCCCAACCAGAGTGTTTTTGTGGGCCTGATGAAGACTCATTTTTAGATTGTCCCCACCCTTGTCAGAAGACTTACCATCCTTCTTCTTATTGCCATCTTTGTCACCCCCTGTATGAACTTTTCTGTTCACTCTTGTTCTGACCCATTTGTCTGCCTTCTTTCCCAATTCTTGGGGAGAGGTCAGATCAGAGTCTACCAGGTACTGGTGCAACAAATCAGACACACAATTATTCAGAATATGCTCTCTCAGGATTAAGTTATACAGGCTTTCATAATCAGTAACTTTACTGCCATGTAACCACCCCTCCAAGGCCTTCACTGAATGGTCAACAAAATCAACCCAGTCTTGTGAAGACTCCTTTTTGGTCTCTCTGAACTTCATCCTGTACTGTTCAGTGGTTAAGCCATAACCATCTAGGAGTGCATTCTTAAGAACTGTAAAATTATTGGCATCACTTTCTTTCACAGTAAGGAGCCTATCCCTACCCTTTCCACTAAATGATAGCCATAGGATAGCAGCCCACTGCCTTTGAGGGACATCCTGTACAACACAGGCCCTCTCAAGTGCAGCAAACCAGTTGTTAATGTCATCCCCCTCCTTATAAGGGGGAACTATCTTGTGCAGATTCCTTGAATCATGCTCTCTTGCAGGATGACTATGGGGAATACTGCTGCTGCCACCATGGGTTTCTAAAACCAATTTCTGTCTTTCTTTTTCTACTTCCAAGGACTGTCTATCCAAATCCAGCTGTTGCTTCTTGAGCTTCAGTCTGGTTTGTTCCACTCTCAATTTATTGAGCTCCCTTTCAAACATTCTGTCATCAGGGTGGGTGGGAGGGACATGCCTTGAAACAGAAGTATGGTGAGAATGGACAGAAGGAGACCTATCCCTTACAGAACGCACCCTAACAGCCTGGCTAATAGAAACAGCATTTCTACTATGGTGAGAATGAATACTCTTACTGTGATGTGAGACAACACTATCTGTGTGGTGTGACTCTACATGATATGCTATGCTAGGTTGTCTGCTAAGGGGCAGGCTAGGAAGTTTCTTTCCTGAATCTTTTCCTAGGGGAGTCCCTGGATCAGATTGGGAACCATTAGCTACTTTTTCAACAGATGGGCCTCTTCTGGCCTCATCTTGTTCTTTAAGCATGTAAAGCAATAATTCCAAAGAAGGATTCTTCCCTACACTCAAACCTCTTTCTATGCAAAGAATCCTTGCTCCTTTCTAGCTAAGGTGATCATATGCAAGTTTGGACAGATCAACAGTTTGGCCTGTGCCAGACATTTTTAGAAAGAGTTTAAGTGACAGATAAAGAGAGAAAAAGTTTTTTCAGAACTTTTAGAAGACAGAATAAAAACCTTTTAAAACTTTTTAAGAACTTTTAGAAAGTTTAGAAGTACTTTTCAGCACTTACAAAAGTGTGAAAAGAGGAAATGCAAAACTTTTCTGGTTAGGTGTACATACACTGAACTTGTTTTGTATATTTTTCTCTTATGAAAAGTACAATGGCAAAAGTGGTAAGTAGTCTCGAAGCACTTATCCCACCGCTGCACAACCAATGTAGGAGGCTGGACTGGCTTGTAGTGAGTACCAAGGGGTACTTACACCTTGCACCAGGCCCAGGTATCCCTTATCAGTGTATAGGGTGTCTAGCAGCTTAGGCTGATAGATAATGGTAGCTTAGCAGAGCAGCTTAGGCTGAACTAGGAGAGGAGTGAAGCTCCTACAGTACCACTAGTGTCACTTGCACAATATCATAAGAAAACAAAATACACAGATATACTAAAAATAAAGGTACTTTATTTTTATGACAATATGCTAAAGTATCTCAGAGTGTACCCTCAGTATGAGGATAGCAAATATACACAAGATATATGTACACAACACCAAAAATATGCAGTATAGTCTTAGAAAACAGTGCAAACAATGTATAGTTACAATAGGATGCAATGGGGACACATAGGGATGGGGCAACACAAACCATATACTCCAAAAGTGGAATGCGAACCACGAATGGACCCCAACCCTATGTGACCTTGTAGAGGGTCGCTGGGACTATTAGAAAATAGTAGGGGTTAGAAAAATAGCCCACCCCAAGACCCTGAAAAGTGAGTGCAAAGTGCACTAAAGTTCCCCAAAGGACATAGAAGTCGTGATAGGGGAATTCTGCAGGAAAGACACAAACCAGCAATGCAACAACAATGGATTTCCAGTCGAGGGTACAAGTGGAACAAGGGGACCAAGTCCAAAAGTCACAAGCAAGTCGGAGATGGGCAGATGCCCAGGAAATGCCAGCTGTGGGTGCAAAGAAGCTGCTACTTGACAGTAGAAGCTGAGTATTCTGCAGGAACGACAAGGGCTAGAGACTTCCCCTTTGGAGGATGGATCCCGCACGCCGTGGAAAGTCGTGCAGAAGTGTTTTCCCGCCGAAAAACCGCCAACAAGCCTTGCTAGCTGCAAATCGTGCGGTTAGGGTTTTTGGATGCTTCTGTAGCCCAGGAAGGACCAGGAGGTCGCCAATTGCGTCTGGGGACAGAGGGGTCATCGAGTAAGAAAAGGAGATCTCTCAAAAGCAGGCAGCGCCCGCAGAAGTGCCGGAACAGGCACTACGAAGAGGAGTGAAACGGTGCTCACCCGAAGTTGCACAAAGGAGTCCCACGTCGCCGGAGGGCCACTTAGAAAGTCGTGCAATGCAGGTTAGAGTGCCGTCGACCCAGGCTTGGCTGTTCACAAAGGATTTCCGCCGTAAGTGCACAGAGGCCGGAGTAGCTGCAAAAGTCGTGGTTCCCAGCAATGCAGTCTGGCGTGGGGAGGCAAGCACTTACCTCCACCAAACTTGGACTGAATAGTCACTGGACTGTGGGAGTCACTTGGACACAGTTTCTGGATTCAAGGGACCTCGCTCGTCGTGCTGAGAGGAGACCCAGGGGACCGGTGATTGTAGGAGGCTGGACTGGCTTGTAGTGAGTACCAAGGGGTACTTGCACCTTGCACCAGGCCCAGTTATCCCTTATTAGTGTATAGGGTTGTAGGAGGCTGGACTGGCTTGTAGTGAGTACCAAGGGGTACTTGCACCTTGCACCAGGCCCAGTTATCCCTTATTAGTGTATAGGGTGTCTAGCAGCTTAGGCTGATAGATAATGGTAGCTTAGCAAAGCAGCTCAGGCTGAACTAGGAGACGTGTGAAGCTACTACAGTACCACTTAGTGTCATATGCACAATATCATAAGAAAACACAATACACAGTTATACTAAAAATAAAGGTACTTTATTTTTATGACAATATGCCAAAGTATCTTAGAGTGTACCCTCAGTGAGAGGATAGGAAATATACACAAGATATATATACACAATAGCAAAAATATGCAGTATAGTCTTAGAAAACAGTGCAAACAATGTATAGTTACAATAGGATGCAATGGGGAAACATAGGGATAGGGGCAACACAAACCATATACTCCAGAAGTGGAATGCGAACCACGAATGGACCCCAAACCTATGTGACCTTGTAGAGGGTCGCTGGGACTATTAGAAAATAGTGAGAGTTAGAAAAATAACCCTCCCCAAGACCCTGAAAAGTGAGTGCAAAGTGCACCAACGTTCCCCTAAGGACAAAATAGTCGTGTTAGGGGGAGAATGCAAGGAAAACACAAATCAGCAATGCAACAACGATGGATTCCTGTCTGAAGGTACCTGTGGAACAAGGGGACCAAGTCCAAAAGTCACAAGCAGCTCGGAGATGGGCAGATGCCCAAGAAATGCCAGCGGTTGGTGCAAAGAAGCTCTTACTAGGCTGAAGAACTGTGAATACTGCAGGAACGACAAGGGCTAGAGACTTCCCCTTTGGAGGATGGATCCCCCACGCCTTGGAGAGTCGTGCAGAAGTGTTTTCCCGCCGGATGGACGCCAACAAGCCTTGCTACACGCAAATCGTGCGTTTTGGCGTTTTTGGACGCTGCTGGGGCCCAGGAGGGACCAGGAGGTCGCAAATTGGACCTGAAGAGAGAGGGGACGTCGAGCAAGACAAAGAGCCCTCACTGAAGCAGGTAGCACCCGGAGAAGTGCCAGAAACAGGCACTACGAGGATGCGTGAAACGGTGCTCGCCGAAGTTGCACAAAGGAGTCCCACGTCGCCGGAGACCAACTTAGAAAGTCGTGCAATGCAGGTTAGAGTCCCGTGGACCCAGGCTTGGCTGTGCACACAGGATTTCCGCCGGAAGTGCACAGGGGCCGGAGGAGCTTGCAAAGTCGCGGTTCCCAGCAATGCAGCCCAGCGAGGTGAGGCAAGGACTTACCTCCACCAAACTTGGGCTGAAGAGTCACTGGACTGTGGCGGTCACTTGGACGGTGTCGCTGGATTCGAGGGACCTCGCTCGTCGTGCTGAGAGGAGACCCAAGGGACCGGAGATGCAGCTTTTTGGTGCCTGCGGTTGCAGGGGGAAGATTCCGTCGACCCACGGGAGATTTCTTCGGAGCTTCTGGTGCAGAGAGGAGGCAGACTACCCCCACAGCATGCACAAGCAGGAAAACAGTCGAGAAGGCGGCAGGATCAGCGTTACAGAGTTGCAGTAGTCGTCTTTGCTACTATGTTGCAGGTTTGCAGGCTTCCAGCGCGGTCAGCGGTCGATTCCTTATCAGAAGGTGAAGAGGGAGATGCAGAGGAACTCGGCTGAGCTCATGCATTCGTTATCTGAAGTTTCCCCAGAGACAGAGACCCTAAATAGCCAGAAAAGAGGGTTTGGCTACCTAGGAGAGAGGAAAGGCTACTAACACCTGAAGGAGCCTATCACAAGGAGTCTCTGACGTCACCTGGTGGCACTGGCCACTCAGAGCAGTCCAGTGTGCCAGCAGCACCTCTGTTTCCAAGATGGCAGAGGTCTGGAGCACACTGGAGGAGCTCTGGACACCTCCCAGGGGAGGTGCAGGTCAGGGGAGTGGTCACTCCCCTTTCCTTTGTCCAGTTTCGCGCCAGAGCAGGGGCTAAGGGGTCCCTGAACCGGTGTAGACTGGCTTATGCAGAATTGGGCACCTCTGTGCCCAACAAAGCATTTCCAGAGGCTGGGGGAGGCTACTCCTCCCCTGCCTTCACACCATTTTCCAAAGGGAGAGGGTGTCACACCCTCTCTCAGAGGAAGTTCTTTGTTCTGCCATCCTGGGCCAGGCCTGGCTGGACCCCAGGAGGGCAGATGCCTGTCTGAGGGGTTGGCAGCAGCAGCAGCTGCAGAGAAACCCCAGGAAGGGCAGTCTGGCAGTACCAGGGTCTGTGCTACAGACCACTGGGATCATGGAATTGTACCAACAATGCCAGGATGGCATAGAGGGGGCAATTCCATGATCATAGACATGTTACATGGCCATATTCGGAGTTACCATGGTGAAGCTACATATAGGTAGTGACCTATATGTAGTGCACGCGTGTAATGGTGTCCCCGCACTCACAAAGTTGAGTGAATTGGCTCTGAACAATGTGGGGGCACCTTGGCTAGTGTCAGGGTGCCCTCACACTAAGTAACTTTGCACCTAACCTTTACCAGGTAAAGGTTAGACATATAGGTGACTTATAAATTACTTAAGTGCAGTGTAAAATGGCTGTGAAATAACGTGGACGTTATTTCACTCAGGCTGCAGTGGCAGGCCTGTGTAAGAATTGTCAGAGCTCCCTATGGGTGGCAAAAGAAATGCTGCAGCCCATAGGGATCTCCTGGAACCCCAATACCCTGGGTACCTCAGTACCATATACTAGGGGATTATAAGGGTGTTCCAGTAAGCCAATGTAAATTGGTAAAAATGGTCACTAGCCTGTCAGTGACAATTTGGAAAGAAATGAGAGAGCATAACCACTGAGGTTCTGATTAGCAGAGCCTCAGTGAGACAGTTAGTCACTACACAGGTAACACATACAGGCACACTTATGAGCACTGGGGCCCTGGGTTACCAGGGTCCCAGTGACACATACAACTAAAACAACATATATACAGTGAAAAATGGGGGTAACATGCCAGGCAAGATGGTACTTTCCTACAAGGGTGTCTAGCAGCTTAGGCTGATAGATAATGGTAGCTTAGCAAAGCAGCTCAGGCTGAACTAGGAGACGTGTGAAGCTACTACAGTACCACCTAGTGTCATATGCACAATATCATAAGAAAACACAATACACAGTTATACTAAAAATAAAGGTACTTTATTTTTATGACAATATGCCAAAGTATCTTAGAGTGTACCCTCAGTGAGAGGATAGGAAATATACACAAGATATATATACACAATAGCAAAAATATGCAGTATAGTCTTAGAAAACAGTGCAAACAATGTATAGTTACAATAGGATGCAATGGGGAAACATAGGGATAGGGGCAACACAAACCATGTACTCCAAAAGTGGAATTTGAACCACGAATGGACCCCAAACCTATGTGACCTTGTAGAGGGTCGCTGGGACTATCAGAAAATAGTGAGAGTTAGAAAAATAACCCTCCCCAAGACCCTGAAAAGTGAGTGCAAAGTGCACCAAAGTTCCCCTAAGGACAAAATAGTCGTGTTAGAGGGAAAATGCAAGGAAAACACAAATCAGCAATGCAACAACGATGGATTCCTGACTGAGGGTACCTGTGGAACAAGGGGACCAAGTCCAAAAGTCACAAGCAGCTCGGAGATGGGCAGATGCCCAAGAAATGCCAGCGGTTGGTGCAAAGAAGCTCTTACTAGGCTGAAGAACTGTGAATACTGCAGGAACGACAAGGGCTAGAGACTTCCCCTTTGGAGGATGGATCCCCCACGCCTTGGAGAGTCGTGCAGAAGGGTTTTCCCGCCAGATGGACGCCAACAAGCCTTGCTACACGCAAATCGTGCGTTTGGCGTTTTTGGACGCTGCTGGGGCCCAGGAGCGACCAGGAGGTCGCAAATTGGACCTGCAGAGAGAGGGGACGTCGAGCAAGACAAAGAGCCCTCACTGAAGCAGGTACCACCCGGAGAAGTGCCAGAAACAGGCACTACGAGGATGCGTGAAACGGTGCTCGCCGAAGTTGCACAAAGGAGTCCCACGTCGCCGGAGACCAACTTAGAAAGTCGTGCAATGCAGGTTAGAGTGCCGTGGACCCAGGCTTGGCTGTGCACGAAGGATTTCCGCCGGAAGTGCACAGGGGCCGGAGAAGCTTGCAAAGTCGCGGTTCCCAGCAATGCAGCCCAGCGAGGTGAGGCAAGGACTTACCTCCACCAAACTTGGGCTGAAGAGTCACTGGACTGTGGGGGTCACTTGGACGGTGTCGCTAGATTCGAGGGACCTCGCTCGTCGTGCTGAGAGGAGACCCAAGGGACCGGAAATGCAGCTTTTTGGTGCCTGCGGTTGCAGGGGGAAGATTCCGTCGACCCACGGGAGATTTCTTCGGAGCTTCTGGTGCAGAGAGGAGGCAGACTACCCCCACAGCATGCACAAGCAGGAAAACAGTCGAGAAGGCGGCAGGATCAGCGTTACAGAGTTGCAGTAGTCGTCTTTGCTACTATGTTGCAGGTTTGCAGGCTTACAGCGCGGTCAGCGGTCGATTCCTTATCAGAAGGTGAAGAGGGAGATGCAGAGGAACTCGGCTGAGCTCATGCATTCGTTATCTAAAGTTTCCCCAGAGACAGAGACCCTAAATAGCCAGAAAAGAGGGTTTGGCTACCTAGGAGAGAGGAAAGGCTACTAACACCTGAAGGAGCCTATCAGCAGGAGTCTCTGACGTCACCTGGTGGCACTGGCCACTCAGAGCAGTCCAGTGTGCCAGCAGCACCTCTGTTTCCAAGATGGCAGAGGTCTGGAGCACACTGGAGGAGCTCTGGACACCTCCCAGGGGAGGTGCAGGTCAGGGGAGTGGTCACTCCCCTTTCCTTTGTCCAGTTTCGCGCCAGAGCAGGGGCTAAGGGGTCCCTGAACCGGTGTAGACTGGCTTATGCAGAATTGGGCACATCTGTGCCCAACAAAGCATTTCCAGAGGCTGGGGGAGGCTACTCCTCCCCTGCCTTCACACCATTTTCCAAAGGGAGAGGGTGTCACACCCTCTCTCAGAGGAAGTTCTTTGTTCTGCCATCCTGGGCCAGGCCTGGCTGGACCCCAGGAGGGCAGCTGCCTGTCTGAGGGGTTGGCAGCAGCAGCAGCTGCAGTTAAACCCCAGGAAGGGCAGTTTGGCAGTACCAGGGTCTGTGCTACAGACCACTGGGATCATGGGATTGTGCCAACTATGCCAGGATGGTATAGAGGGGGCAATTCCATGATCATAGACATGTTACATGGCCATATTCGGAGTTACCATGGTGAAGCTACATATAGGTAGTGACCTATATGTAGTGCACGCGTGTAATGGTGTCCCCGCACTCACAAAGTTCAGGGAATTGGCTCTGAACAATGTGGGGGCACCTTGGCTAGTGCCAGGGTGCCCTCACACTAAGTAACTTTGCACCTAACCTTTACCAGGTAAAGGTTAGACATATAGGTGACTTATAAGTTACTTAAGTGCAGTGTAAAATGGCTGTGAAATACCGTGGACGTTATTTCACTCAGGCTGCAGTGGCAGGCCTGTGTAAGAATTGTCAGAGCTCCCTATGGGTGACAAAAGAAATGCTGCAGCCCATAGGGGTCTCCTGGAACCCCAATACCCTGGGTACCTCAGTACCATATACTAGGGAATTATAAGGGTGTTCCAGTAAGCCAATGTAAATTGGTAAAAATGGTCACTAGCCTGTTAGTGACAATTTAAAAGTAATGAGAGAGCATAACCACTGAGGTTCTGGTTAGCAGAGCCTCAGTGAGACAGTTAGGCACCACACAGGGAACATATACATGCACACCTATGAGCACTGGGGCCCTGTGTGACAGGGTCCCAGTGACACATACATATAGGCCACAAACCTATGAGCACTGGGGTCCTGACTAGCAGGATCCCAGTGACACATAACAACCATACTGAAATCATGGTGTTTTCACTATGAGCACTGAGGCCTGGCTATCAGGATCCCAGTGAGACAGTGAAAACAGTGACAAACACCCTGACATACACTCACAAACAGGCCAAAAGTGGGGGTAACAAGGCTAGAAAGAGGCTACCTTCTCACACAACCCCCCCTCAAACGAAGGACAATAAGGCTAACCTTGGCCAGTTGAGACTTTATTGTCTAAGTGGTGATAAGTAGAGAGTAGCTCTGCAATAGACTGGTTACTCCCTTTATCATCCACTATATGGTTACTTCCCTGTGGGGATGTAAACCCCCCTGTTTGAAGTTTTTTAGCTAAGCAACAATGTGAAGATGTATTTTCAGAGTTTCTATCAGTAAGTTTTAGTTTAGAGCAGTGGGAATTGTCCACTGAACCTATTTGTAGTGATGGAAATGCCAGACAGGGATGCTGTCTCAGAAAAGCCATAGCTGGGCAAAAACTTTGTCCATATGGCTGGAAGAGAGAACAGGGATGCTGTTTCTCTTGGGTTGGAGCAGGGCAGGGATGCTGTCCTATCAGCTCCACACTAGGGCAGGGATGCTGTCCTAAGTGTTGTGAGGCAGTGCAGAGTTTCTGCACTAAAGTTTCTCTGGGAGGGTTGGAGGGATGCTCCATGTTAACTAAAATGGTGCTCTTTTTCTCACCAATGTTAGTTATCCCACAGAGAGGTACTTCCACCTCAGGGAGTCCAGCTTTGCCAGCTGATGATTCCCTTGGAACAGGTGCCACCCCAGGAGAGGTTTCTCCCACCACAGGAATAGTATCCTGAATGGTAGGGTGGTTAGGGGATACTGTGATACCCTTTTTACCTGTTGATGGAGAGGGATCCTGAGTTTTCAGGCCTTCTCTCCTTTGCTTTTTCATTTCACTTGAAATGAGAGGGAACAATTCCTCAGGGATGCCCAGCATGGCTGCATGGGCATAAAACTCTACATCAGCCCAACCTGAGGCCTCTAGGTCATTACCTAAGAGACAGTCTACAGGTAAGCTAGGTGATACCACCACCTGCTTAGGGCCAGTAACTCCACCCCAACTAAACTGAATTATAGCTAAGGGAAGAAACTTAGTGGAGTTATGGACATCAATAATATTATACTGTTGTCCAATGATGTGTTGTTCAGGAGGCACTAGGTTTTCAGTCACCAAAGTGAAACTGGCACCTGGGTCCCTGTAGGCCAAGGCCTCAACACCATTTATTGAAACTGTCTGCCTGTACTTATCCATTGTAAGGGGACAAGCAGCCAGTGTGGCAAGGCCAATGCCACTAGGTGTGACAGAAACTGTCTTGGGACTGATTACATCAGTTTCCACTATGGACCCATAAGTGAACCCAACTACACCCTTTGCTTGACTGTTGCCAGCAGTCCCACCACTAGTACCACTACTGCTAGGGGCACTAGAGCTTGATGTATTAGTGGTGGTAGGCTCAGGAGGTTTACCTGGACAGGACTTATCCCCTGGCCTATGGCCTCTGTTTTTACACACAAAGCACCAAGGCTTTTTAATGTGTGCAGGTTGGGAAGAAGAGGAAGAATTTGTTTTATCCCCACCCTCTGAAGAGTGTTTAAGATTTGAAGTGGGATCTTTGGTTTTACCCTTATCCCCATGCTTATCTTGAGATTTTTCACCATCTTTCTTCTTATTGCCATCTTTGTCACCCCCTGTATGGACTTTTCTGTTCACCCTTGTTCTGACCCATTTGTCTGCCTTCTTTCCCAATTCTTGGGGAGAGGTCAGATCAGAGTCTACCAGGTACTGGTGCAACAAATCAGACACACAATTATTAAGTATATGCTCTCTCAGGATTGTGTTATACAGGCTTTCATAATCAGTAACTTTACTGCCATGTAACCACCCCTCCAAGGCCTTCACTGAATGGTCAATGAAATCAACCCAGTCTTGTGAAGACTCCTTTTTGGTCTCTCTGAACTTTATCCTGTACTGTTCAGTGGTTAAGCCATAACCATCCAGGAGTGCATTCTTAAGAACTGTAAAATTATTGGCATCACTTTCTTTCACAGTAAGGAGTCTATCCCTACCCTTTCCACTAAATGATAGCCATAGGATAGCAGCCCACTGCTTTTGAGGGACATCCTGTACAGCACAGGCCCTCTCAAGTGCAGCAAACCACTTGTTAATGTCATCCCCCTCCTTATAAGGGGGAACTATCTTGTGCAGATTCCTGGAATCATGCTCTTTTGCAGGATGACTATGGGGAATACTGCTGCTGCCACCATGGGTATCTAAACCCAACTTCTGTCTTTCCCTCTCTATTTCTAAAGACTGTCTATCCAAATCCAGCTGTTGCTTCTTGAGCTTCAGTCTGGTTTGTTCCACTCTCAATCTATTGAGCTCCCTTTCTAACAATCTGTCATCAGGGTGGGTGGGAGGGACATTTCTAGATACAGAGGTATGATGGGAATGAACAGAAGGAGACCTGTCCCTTACAGAGGGCACCCTAACAGCTTGGCTACCAGCATAATGTGAGAGCACACCATCAGTATGGTGTGATTCAACCTCTGTACCAACTATGCTAGACTGTCTAGTAATGGGCAGGCTGAGAAGTTTCTTTCCTGAACCTTTTCCTGGGGGAGTCCCTGGATCAGATTGAGAACCATTAGCTACTTTTTCTACAGATTGGGCACTTATGGCCTTATCCTGTACTCTAAGCATATTAATTAACAGTTCTAAGGAAGGATTCTTCCCTACACTCAAACCTCTCTCTATGCAGAGACTCCTTGCTCCTTTCCAGCTAAGGTGATCATATGCAAGTTTGGACAGTTCAACTTTTTGGCCTGTGCCAGACATTTTTAGAGAGAGTTAAAGTGATAGACAAAGAGAAAAAAGTTTTCAGAACTTTTTGGAAAGACAGAAAAAACTTTTTAAACTTTTAAGAACTTTTTGTAAGTTTAGAAGTACTTTTCAGCACTTAGAAAAGAGTGAAAAGAGGAAATGCAAAACTTTTTGGCTATGTGTATATACACTGACCTTGTTTTGTATATTTTTCTCTTATGAAAAGTACAATGACAAGAGTGGTAAGTAGTCTCAAGCACTTATCCCACCGCTGCACAACCAATGTAGGAGGCTGGACTGGCTTGTAGTGAGTACCAAGGGGTACTTGCACCTTGCACCAGGCCCAGTTATCCCTTATTAGTGTATAGGGTGTCTAGCAGCTTAGGCTGATAGATAATGGTAGCTTAGCAAAGCAGCTCAGGCTGAACTAGGAGACGTGTGAAGCTACTACAGTACCACCTAGTGTCATATGCACAATATCATAAGAAAACACAATACACAGTTATACTAAAAATAAAGGTACTTTATTTTTATGACAATATGCCAAAGTATCTTAGAGTGTACCCTCAGTGAGAGGATAGGAAATATACACAAGATATATATACACAATAGCAAAAATATGCAGTATAGTCTTAGAAAACAGTGCAAACAAAGTATAGTTACAATAGGATGCAATGGGGAAACATAGGGATAGGGGCAACACAAACCATATACTCCAAAAGTGGAATGTGAACCACGAATGGACCCCAAACCTATGTGACCTTGTAGAGGGTCGCTGGGACTATCAGAAAATAGTGAGAGTTAGAAAAATAACCCTCCCCAAGACCCTGAAAAGTGAGTGCAAAGTGCACCAAAGTTCCCCTAAGGACAAAATAGTCGTGTTAGAGGGAAAATGCAAGGAAAACACAAATCAGCAATGCAACAACGATGGATTCCTGACTGAGGGTACCTGTGGAACAAGGGGACCAAGTCCAAAAGTCACAAGCAGCTCGGAGATGGGCAGATGCCCAAGAAATGCCAGCGGTTGGTGCAAAGAAGCTCTTACTAGGCTGAAGAACTGTGAATACTGCAGGAACGACAAGGGCTAGGGACTTCCTCTTTGGAGGATGGATCCCCCACGCCTTGGAGAGTCGTGCAGAAGTGTTTTCCCGCCGGATGGACGCGAACAAGCCTTGCTACACGCAAATCGTGCGTTTGGCGTTTTTGGACGCTGCTGGGGCCCAGGAGGGACCAGGAGGTCGCAAATTGGACCTGCAGAGAGAGGGGACATCGAGCAAGACAAAGAGCCCTCACTGAAGCAGGTAGCACCCGGAGAAGTGCCAGAAACAGGCACTACGAGGATGCGTGAAACGGTGCTCGCCGAAGTTGCACAAAGGAGTCCCACGTCGCCGGAGACCAACTTAGAAAGTCGTGCAATGCAGGTTAGAGTGCCGTGGACCCAGGCTTGGCTGTGCACGAAGGATTTCCGCCGGAAGTGCACAGGGGCCGGAGAAGCTTGCAAAGTCGCGGTTCCCAGCAATGCAGCCCAGCGAGGTGAGGCAAGGACTTACCTCCACCAAACTTGGGCTGAAGAGTCACTGGACTGTGGAAGTCACTTGGACGGTGTCGCTGGATTCGAGGGACCTCGCTCGTCGTGCTGAGAGGAGACCCAAGGGACCGGAAATGCAGCTTTTTGGTGCCTGCGGTTGCAGGGGGAAGATTCCGTCGACCCACGGGAGATTTCTTCGGAGCTTCTGGTGCAGAGAGGAGGCAGACTACCCCCACAGCATGCACAAGCAGGAAAACAGTCGAGAAGGCGGCAGGATCAGCGTTACAGAGTTGCAGTAGTCGTCTTTGCTACTATGTTGCAGGTTTGCAGGCTTCCAGCGCGGTCAGCGGTCGATTCCTTATCAGAAGGTGAAGAGGGAGATGCAGAGGAACTCGGCTGAGCTCATGCATTCGTTATCTAAAGTTTCCCCAGAGACAGAGACCCTAAATAGCCAGAAAAGAGGGTTTGGCTACCTAGGAGAGAGGAAAGGCTACTAACACCTGAAGGAGCCTATCAGCAGGAGTCTCTGACGTCACCTGGTGGCACTGGCCACTCAGAGCAGTCCAGTGTGCCAGCAGCACCTCTGTTTCCAAGATGGCAGAGGTCTGGAGCACACTGGAGGAGCTCTGGACACCTCCCAGGGGAGGTGCAGGTCAGGGGAGTGGTCACTCCCCTTTCCTTTGTCCAGTTTCGCGCCAGAGCAGGGGCTAAGGGGTCCCTGAACCGGTGTAGACTGGCTTATGCAGAATTGGGCACATCTGTGCCCAACAAAGCATTTCCAGAGGCTGGGGGAGGCTACTCCTCCCCTGCCTTCACACCATTTTCCAAAGGGAGAGGGTGTCACACCCTCTCTCAGAGGAAGTTCTTTGTTCTGCCATCCTGGGCCAGGCCTGGCTGGACCCCAGGAGGGCAGCTGCCTGTCTGAGGGGTTGGCAGCAGCAGCAGCTGCAGTGAAACCCCAGGAAGGGCAGTTTGGCAGTACCAGGGTCTGTGCTACAGACCACTGAGATCATGGGATTGTGCCAACTATGCCAGGATGGTATAGAGGGGGCAATTCCATGATCATAGACATGTTACATGGCCATATTCGGAGTTACCATGGTGAAGCTACATATAGGTAGTGACCTATATGAAGTGCACGCGTGTAATGGTGTCCCCGCATTCACAAAGTTCAGGGAATTGGCTCTGAACAATGTGGGGGCACCTTGGCTAGTGCCAGGGTGCCCTCACACTAAGTAACTTTGCACCTAACCTTTACCAGGTAAAGGTTAGACATGTAGGTGACTTATAAGTTACTTAAGTGCAGTGTAAAATGGCTGTGAAATACCGTGGACGTTATTTCACTCAGGCTGCAGTGGCAGGCCTGTGTAAGAATTGTCAGAGCTCCCTATGGGTGGCAAAAGAAATGCTGCAGCCCATAGGGGTCTCCTGGAACCCCAATACCCTGGGTACCTCAGTACCATATACTAGGGAATTATAAGGGTGTTCCAGTAAGCCAATGTAAATTGGTAAAAATGGTCACTAGCCTGTTAGTGACAATTTAAAAGTAATGAGAGAGCATAACCACTGAGGTTCTGGTTAGCAGAGCCTCAGTGAGACAGTTAGGCACCACACAGGGAACATATACATGCACACCTATGAGCACTGGGGCCCTGTGTGACAGGGTCCCAGTGACACATACATATAGGCCACAAACCTATGAGCACTGGGGTCCTGACTAGCAGGATCCCAGTGACACATAACAACCATACTGAAATCATGGTGTTTTCACTATGAGCACTGAGGCCTGGCTATCAGGATCCCAGTGAGACAGTGAAAACAGTGACAAACACCCTGACATACACTCACAAACAGGCCAAAAGTGGGGGTAACAAGGCTAGAAAGAGGATACCTTCTCACAGTGATTCAGTTCTTTGGTGCCTGCGGTAGCAGGGGGAAGATTCCGTGGACCCACAGGAGATTTCTTTGGAGCTTCTAGTGCACAGAAGAGGCAGACTACCCCCACAGCATGCACCACCAGGAAAACAGTCGAGAAGGCGGCAGGATCAGCGTTACAGAGTTGCAGTAGTCGTCTTAGCTACTTTGTTGCAGTTTTGCAGGCTTCCAGCGCGGTCAACAGTCGATTCCTTGGCAGAAGGTGAAGAGAGACATGCAGAGGAACTCTGATGAGCTCTTGCATTCGTTATCTAAGGAAATCCCCAAAGCAGAGACCCTAAATAGCCAGAAAAGAGGGTTTGGCTACTTAGGAGAGAGGATAGGCTAGCAACACCTGAAGGAGCCTATCAGAAGGAGTTTCTGACGTCACCTGCTGGCCCTGGCCACTCAGAGCAGTCCAGTGTGCCAGCAGCACCTCTGTTTCCAAGATGGCAGAGGTCTGGAGCACACTGGAGGAGCTCTGGGCACCTCCCAGGGGAGGTGCAGGTCAGGGGAGTGGTCACTCCCCTTTCCTTTGTCCAGTTTTGCGCCAGAGCAGGGCTGAGGGGTCCCTGAACCGGTGTAAACTGGCTTATGCAGAAATGGGCACCATCTGTGCCCATGAAAGCATTTCCAGAGGCTGGGGGAGGCTACTCCTCCCCTGCCTTAAACCCTTTTTCCAAAGGGAGAGGGTGTAACACCCTCTCTCTGAGGAAGTCCTTTGTTCTGCCATCCTGGGCCAAGGCTGGCTGGACCCCAGGAGGGCAGAAACCTGTCTGAGGGGTTGGCAGCAGCAGCAGCTGCAGTGAAACCCCTGAAAAGTAGCCTCCCCCAGCCTCTGGAAATGCTTTCATGGGCACTTTTGGTGCCCATTTCTGCATAAGCCAGTCTACACCGGTTCAGGGACCCCTTAGCCCTGCTCTGGCGCGAAACTGAACAAAGGAAAGGGGAGTGACCACTCCCCTGACCTGCACCTCCCCTGGGAGGTGTCCAGAGCTCCTCCAGTGTGCTCCAGACCTCTGCCATCTTGGAAACAGAGGTGCTGCTGGCACACTGGACTGCTCTGAGTGGCCAGTGCCACCAGGTGACGTCAGAGACACCTTCTGATAGGCTCCTTCAGGTGTTGCTAGCCTATCCTCTCTCCTAGGTAGCCAAACCCTCTTTTCTGGCTATTTAGGGTCTCTGTCTCTGGGGAAACTTTAGATAACGAATGCAAGAGCTCATCCGAGTTCCTCTGCATCTCTCTCTTCACCTTCTGCCAAGGAATCGACTGCTGACCGCGCTGGAAGCCTGCAAAACTGCAACATAGTAGCAAAGACGACTACTGCAACTCTGTAACGCTGATCCTGCCGCCTTCTCGACTGTTTTCCTGGTGGTGCATGCTGTGGGGGTAGTCTGCCTCCTCTCTGCACTAGAAGCTCCAAGGAAATCTCCCGTGGGTCGACGGAATCGTCCCCCTGCAACCGCAGGCACCAAAGAATTGCATCACCGGTACCTTGGGTCTCCTCTCAGCACGACGAGCGAGGTCCCTCGAATCCAGCAACTCTGTCCAAGTGACCCCCACTGTCCAGTGACTCTTCAGTCCAA
This sequence comes from Pleurodeles waltl, assembly GCF_031143425.1. NCBI lineage: Eukaryota > Metazoa > Chordata > Amphibia > Caudata > Salamandridae > Pleurodeles > Pleurodeles waltl. Next base: position 1,306,093 of record NW_027150269.1, on the reverse strand, counting down.
GTTTGGTGGAGGTAAGTCCTTGCCTCCCCACGCCAGACTGCATTGCTGGGAACCGCGACTTTTGCAGCTACTCCGGCCCCTGTGCACTTCCGGCAGAAATCCTTTGTGCACAGCCAAGCCTGCGTCCACGGCACTCTAACCTGCATTGCACGACTTTCTAAGTTGTCCTCCGGTGACGTGGGACTCCTTTGTGCAACTTCGGGTGAGCACTGTTTCACGCAATCTCGTAGTGCCTGTTTCTGGCACTTCCTCGGGTGCTACCTGCTGCTGAGAGGGCTCCTTTTCTTGCTCGACATCCCCTCTGTCTCCTGACGCAATTTGCGACATCCTGGTCCCTCCTGGGCCACAGCAGCATCCAAAAACGCTTACCGCACGATTTGCAGCTAGCAAGGCTTGTTGGCTGTCTTTCGGCGGGAACCACTTCTGCACGACTCTCCACGGCGTGTCGGATCTGTCCTCCAAAGGAAAGTCTCTAGCCCTTGTCGTTCCTGCAGAAACCTAAGCTTCTTCTGTCCATTAGAAGCTTCTTTGCACCCACAGCTGGCATTTCCTGGGCATCTGCCCATCTCCGACTTGCTTGTGACTTTTGTACTTGGTCCCCTTGTTCCACAGGTATCCTCAACTGGAAATCCATCGTTGTTGCATTGCTGGTTTGTGTCTTTCCTGCAGAATTCCCCTATCACGACGTCTATGTCCTTTGGGGAACTTTAGTGCACTTTGTTCTCACTTTTCAGGGTCTTGGGGTGGGCTATTTTTCTAACCCTCACTATTTTCTAATAGTCCCAGCGACCCTCTACAAGGTCACATAGGTGTGGGGTCCATTCGTGGTTCGCATTCCACTTTTGGAGTATATGGTTTGTGTTGCTCCTATCCCTATGTGTCCCCATTGCATCCTATTGTAACTATACATTGTTTGCACTGTTTTCTAAGACTATACTGGATATTTTTGGTATTGTGTACATATATCTTGTGTATATTTCCTATCCTCTCACTGAGGGTACACTCTGAGATACTTTGGCATATTGTCATAAAGATAAATTACCTTTATTTTTAGTATATGTGTGTATTGTGTTTTCTTATGATATTGTGCAAGTGACACTAGTGGTACTGTAGGAGCTTCACTCGTCTCCTAGTTCAGCCTAAGCTGCTCTGCTAAGCTACCATTATCTATCAGCCTATGCTGCTAGACACCCTATACACTAATAAGGGATAACTGGGCCTGGTGCAAGGTGCAAGTACCCCTTGGTACTCACTATAAGCCAGTCCAGCCTCCTACATTGGTTGTGCAGCGGTGGGATAAGTGCTTTGAGACTACTTAGCACTCTTGTCATTGTACTTTTCATAAGAGAAAAATATACAAAACAAGTTCAGTGTGTGTACACATAGCTAAAAAGTTTTGCATTTCCTCTTTTCACTGTTTTCTAAAGTGCTGAAAAGTACTCATAAACTTTAAAAAAGTTCTAAAAAGTTTTAAAAGTTTTTTTCTCTGTCTTTCTAAAAGCTCTGACAAACTTTTTTCTCTTTTTCTATCACTTTAACTCTCTCTAAAAATGTCTGGCACAGGCCAAAATTTTGACCTGTCCAAAATTGCATATGATCACCTTAGCTGGAAAGGAGCAAGGAGTCTCTGCATAGAGAGAGGTTTGAGTGTAGGGAAGAATCCTTCCTTGGAATTGTTACTTAACATGCTTAGAGAACAAGATAAGGCTAAAAGTGCCCTATCTGTTGAAAAAGTAGCTAATGGTTCCCAATCTGATCCAGGGACTCCCCCAGGAAAAGATTCAGGAAAGAAACTTCTTAGCCTGCCCATTACTAGACAGTCTAGCATAGTTGGTACTGAGGTGGAGTCACATCATACAGATGGTGTGCTCTCACATTACACTGTCAGCCAAGCTGTTAGGGTGCCCTCTGTAAGGGACAGGTCTCCTTCTGTTCATTCCCATCATACTTCTGTGTCTAGGAATGTCCCTCCCACCAACCCTGATGACAGATTGTTAGAGAGGGAACTCAATAAATTGAGGGAGGAACAAACCAGACTGAAGCTTAAAAAGCAACAGTTGGATTTGGATAGACAGTCTTAGAAGTAGAGAAGGAGAGACAGAACTGGGTTTAGAAATCCATGGTGGCAGCAGCAGTATTCCCCATAGTCATCCTGCAAAAGAGCATGATTCCAGGAATCTGCATAAGATAGTTCCCCCTTATAAGGAGGGGGATGACATTAACAAGTGGTTTGCTGCACTTGAGAGGGCCTGTGTTGTACAGGATGTCCCTCAAAGCAGTGGGCTGCTATCCTATGGCTATCATTTAGTGGAAAAGGTAGGGATAGGCTCCTTACAGTGAAAGAAAGTGATGCCAATAATTTTACAGTTCTTAAGAATGCACTCCTGGATGGTTATGGCTTAACCACTGAACAATACAGGATAAAGTTCAGAGAGACCAAAAAGGAGTCTTCACAAGACTGGGTTGATTTCATTGACCATTCAGTGAAGGCCTTGGAGGGGTGGTTACATGGCAGTAAAGTTACTCATTTTGACAGCCTGTATAACTTGATCCTGAGAGAGCATATTCTTAATAATTGTGTGTCTGATTTGTTGCACCAGTACTTGGTGGACTCTGATCTGACCTCTCCCCAAGAATTGGGAAAGAAGGCAGACAAATGGGTCAGAACAAGGGTGAACAGAAAAGTTCATACAGGGGGTGACAAAGATGGCAACAAGAAGAATAATGGTAAGTCTTCTGACAAGGGTGGGGACAAATCTAAAAATGAGTCTTCATCAGGCCCACAAAAACACTCTGGTGGGGGTGGTGGACCCAAATCCTCTTCTAATCAAAACAAGGAAAAGAAACCATGGTGCTATTTATGTAAAATAAAAGGCCATTGGACAACAGATCCCAGTTGTCCAAAGAAAAGCACCAAGCCTCCCACCACTACAACCCCTACTGCTACACCTAGTGTCCCTACTAATAGCAGTGGTGGTGGGAGCAAACCTACTAATAGCCAATCCAAGGGAGTAGCTGGGCTCACTTTTGGTAACTTAGTTGGGGTTGGTCTTGTTAGGGAGACCACAGAGGCTGTGTTAGTCTCTGAGGTGGCTATTGGTTTAGCCACCTTAGTTGCTTGTCCCCTTAATATGGATAAGTAGAAGCAGCTACCCCTAATAAATGGTGTTGAGGTTCAGGCCTACAGGGACACTGGTGCCAGTGTGACTATGGTCATAGCGAAACTGGTCCACCCTGAACAACACCTACTTGGTCACCAGTACCAAGTAACCGATGCTCACAACAACACACTTAGCCACCCCATGGCTGTTGTAAATCTCAACTGGGGGGGGGGGTTACTGGTCCAAAGAAAGTTGTGGTAGCCTCAGATTTACCTGTAGACTGTCTACTAGGAAATGATTTGGAGACATCAGCTTGGTCAGATGTGGAGTTGGAGGCCCATGCAGCAATGCTGGGCATCCCAGGGCATATTTTTGCTTTAACCAGGGCTCAGGCCAAAAAGCAAAAAGGACAGGGAAGCTTGGATCCTGGAACAATGGACCAAGTGCTCCCTAAAGCTAGGGCTAGTAGAAGCAAACCACTTCCTACTATCCCTCTGTGAGAAAGTAGCCTCTTTCTAGCCTTGTTACCCCCACTTTAGGCCTGTTTGTGAGTGTATGTCAGGGTGTTTTCACTGTCTCACTGGGATCCTGCCAGCCAGGGCCCAGTGCTCATAGTGAAAACCCTATGTTTTCAGTATGTTTGTTATGTGTCACTGGGACCCTGCTAGTCAGGACCCCAGTGCTCATAAGTTTGTGACCTATAGGTATGTGTTCCCTGTGTGATGCCTAAAAGTCTCACTGAGGCTCTGCTAACCAGAACCTCAGTGGTTATGCTCTCTCATTTCTTTCCAAATTGTCACTAACAGGCTAGTGACCATTTTTACCAATTTACATTGGCTTACTGGAACACCCTTATAATTCCCTAGTATATGGTACTGAGGTACCCAGGGTATTGGGGTTCCAGGAGATCCCTATGGGCTGCAGCATTTCTTTTGCCACCCATAGGGAGCTCTGACAATTCTTACACAGGCCTGCCACTGCAGCCTGAGTGAAATAACGTCCACGTTATTTCACAGCCATTTTACACTGCACTTAAGTAACTTATAAGTCACCTATATGTCTAACCTTTACCTGGTAAAGGTTAGGTGCAAAGTTACTTAGTGTGTGGGCACCCTGGCACTAGCCAAGGTGCCCCCACTTGTTCAGGGCCAATTCCCCGGACTTGTGAATGCGGGGACACCATTACACACGTGCACTACATATAGGTCACTACCTATATGTAGCTTCACAATGGTAAATCCGAATATGGCCATGTAACATGTCTAAGATCATGGAATTGCCCCCTCTATGCCATCCTGGCATTGTTGGCACAATTCCATGATCCCAGTGGTCTGTAGCACAGACCCTGGTACTCCCAAACTGCCTTTCCTGGGGTTTCACTGCAGCTGCTGCTGCTGCCAACCCCTCAGACAGGTTTCTGCCCCCCTGGGGTCAAGCCAGGCTTGTCCCAGGATGGCAGAACAAAGGACTTCCTCTGAGAGAGGGTGTTACACCCTCTCCGTTTGGAAAATGGTGTGAAGGCAGGGGAGGAGTAGCCTCCCCCAGCCTCTGGAAATGCTTTCTTGGGCACAGATGTACCCAATTCTGCATAAGCCAGTCTACACCGGTTCAGGGACCCCTTAGCCCTGCTCTGGCGCGAAACTGGACAAAGGAAAGGGGAGTGACCACTCCCCTGACCTGCACCTCCCCTGAGAGGTGTCCAGAGCTCCTCCAGTGTGCTCCAGACCTCTGCCATCTTGGAAACAGAGGTGCTGCTGGCACACTGGACTGCTCTGAGTGGCCAGTGCCACCAGGTGACGTCAGAGAATCCTTCTGATAGGCTCCTTCAGGTGTTGCTAGCCTATCCTCTCTCCTAGGTAGCCAAACCCTCTTTTCTGGCTATTTAGGGTCTCTGTCTCTGGGGAAACTTTAGATAACGAATGCAAGAGCTCATCCGAGTTCCTCTGCATCTCTCTCTTCACCTTCTGCCAAGGAATCGACTGCTGACCGCGCTGGAAGCCTGCAAAACTGCAACATAGTAGCAAAGACGACTACTGCAACTCTGTAACGCTGATCCTGCCGCCTTCTCGACTGTTTTCCTGGTGGTGCATGCTGTGGGGGTAGTCTGCCTCCTCTCTGCACTAGAAGCTCCGAAGAAATCTCCCGTGGGTCGACGGAATCTTCCCCCTGCAACCGCAGGCACCAAAAAGCTGCATTACCGGTCCCTTGCGTCTCCTCTCAGCACGACGAGCGAGGTCCCTCAAATCCAGCAACTCTGTCCAAGTGGCCCCCACAGTCCAGTGACTCTTCAGTCCAAGTTTGGTGGAGGTAAGTCCTTGCCTCACCTCACTAGACTGCGTTGCTGGGATCCGTGACTTTTGCAGCTACTCCGGCCTCCGTGCACTTCCGGCGGAAATCCTTTGTGCACAGTCCAGCCTGGGTCCACGGCACTCTAACCTGCATTGCACGACCTCCTAAGTTGTTCTCCGGCGACGTGGGACTTCTTTGTGCGACTTCGGGTGAGCACCGTTTCATGCATCCTCATAGTGCCTGTTTCTGGCACTTCTCCGGGTGCTACCTGCTGCTAAGAGGGCTCCTTGTCTTGCACGACATCCCTTCTACCTCCTGGTCCAATTTGCGACCTCCTGGTCTCTCCTGGGCCACAGCAGCATCCAAAAACTCTAACCGCAAAATTTGCAGCTAGCAAGGCTTGTTGGCGGTCTTTCGGCGGGAAAACACTTCTGCACGACTCTACAAGGCGAGTAGGATCCGTCCTCTAAAGGGGAAGTCTCTAGCCCTTTCCGTTCCTGCAGAAACCGCAGCTTCTTCTGTCCAGTAGAAGCTTCTTTGCACCCGCAGCTGGCATTTCCTGGGCATCTGCCCATCTCCGACTTGCTTGTGACTTTTGGTCTTGGTCCTCTTGTTCCACAGGTACCCTAGATTGGAAATCCACAGTTATTGCATTGTTGGTTTGTGTCTTTCCTGCATTATTCCTCTAACAAGACTTCTTTGTCCTTAGGGGAACTTTAGTGCACTTTGCACTCACTTTTCAGGGTCTTGGGGAGGGTTATTTTTCTAACTCTCACTATTTTCTAATAGTCCCAGCGACCCTCTACAAGGTCACATAGGTTTGGGGTCCATTCGTGGTTCGCATTCCACTTTTGGAGTATATGGTTTGTGTTGCCCCTATCCCTATGTTTCCCCATTGCATCCTATTGTAACTATACATTGTTTGCACTGTTTTCTAGGACTATACTGCATATTTTTGCTATTGTGTATATATATCTTGTGTATATTTCCTATCCTCTCACTGAGGGTACACTCTAAGATACTTTGGCATATTGTCATAAAAATAAAGTACCTTTATTTTTAGTATAACTGTGTATTGTGTTTTCTTATGATATTGTGCAAGTGACACTTGTGGTACTGTAGTAGCTTCACACGTCTCCTAGTTCAGCCTAAGCTGCTCTGCTAAGCTACCATTATCTATCAGCCTAAGCTGCTAGACACCCTATACACTAATAAGGGATAACTGGGCCTGGTGCAAGGTGCAAGTACCCCTAGGTACTCACTACAAGCCAGTCCAGCCTCCTACATTGGTTGTGCAGCGGTGGGATAAGTGCTTTGAGACTACTTACCACTCTTGTCATTGTACTTTTCATAAGAGAAAAATATACAAAACAAGGTCAGTGTATATACACATAGCCAAAAAGTTTTGCATTTCCTCTTTTCACTCTATTCTAAGTGCTGAAAAGTACTTCTAAACTTTCAAAAAGTTCTTAAAAGTTTAAAACGTTTTTTTTTCTGTCTTTCTAAAAAGTTATGAAAACTTTTTTCTCTTTTTCTATCACTTTAACTCTCTCTAAAAATGTCTGGCACAGGCCAAAATGTTGATCTGTCCAAACTTGCATATGATCACCTTAGCTGGAATGGAGCAAGGAGTCTCTGCATAGAGAGAGGTTTGAGTGTAGGGAAGAATCCTTCCTTGGAACTGTTACTTAACATGCTTAGAGAACAAGATAAGGCTATAGGTGCCCCATCTGTTGAAAAAGTACCTAATAGTTCCCAATCTGATTCAGGGACTCCCCCAGGAAAAGATTCAGGAAAGAAACTTCCTAGCCTGCCCATTACTAGACCGTCTAGCATAGTTGGTAATGATGATGAGCCACACCATACAAATAGTGTTGTCTCACATCATAGCAAAAGCATTTATTCTCACCATACTGGTAGTAATGTTTCTGTTAGCCAAGCTGTTAGGGTGGCTTCTGTAAGGGACAGGTCTCCTTCTGTTCATTCCCATCATACCTCTGTATCTAGGAATGTCCCTCCCACCAACCCTGATGACAGAATGTTAGAGAGGGAACTCAATAAGTTGAGGGTGGAACAAACCAGACTGAAGCTTAAAAAGCAACAGCTGGATTTGGATAGACAGTCTTTAGAATTAGAGAAGGAAAGACAGAAGTTGGGTTTAGAAACCCATGGTGGCAGCAGCAGTATTCCCCATAGTCATCATGCAAAAGAGCATGATTCCAGGAATCTGCACAAGATAGTTCCCCCTTATAAGGAGGGGGATGACATTAACAAGTGGTTTGCTGCACTTGAGAGGGCCTGTGTTGTACAGGATGTCCCTCAAAGGCAGTGGGCTGCTATCCTATGGCTATCATTTAGTGGAAAAGGTAGGGATAGGCTCCTTACTGTGAAAGAAAGTGATGCCAATAATTTTACAGTTCTTAAGAATGCACTCCTGGATGGTTATGGCTTAACCACTGAACAATACAGGATAAAGTTCAGAGAGACCAAAAAGGAGTCTTCACAAGACTGGGTTGATTTCATTGACCATTCAGTGAAGGCCTTGGAGGGGTGGTTACATGGCAGTAAAGTTACTGATTATGACAGCCTGTATAACTTGATCCTGAGAGAGCATATTCTTAATAATTGTGTGTCTGATTTGTTGCACCAGTACTTGGTGGACTCTGATCTGACCTCTCCCCAAGAATTGGGAAAGAAGGCAGACAAATGGGTCAGAACAAGGGTGAACAGAAAAGTTCATACAGGTGGTGACAAAGAGAACACTAAGAAGAAAGATGGTGAAAAATCTCAAGATAAGCATGGGGATAAGGGTAAAACCAAAGATCCCACTTCAAATCTTAAACACTCTTCAGGGGGTGGGGATAAAACAAATTCTTCTTCTTCTCAACCTACACAATTTAAAAAGCCTTGGTGCTTTGTGTGTAAAAACAGAGGCCATAGGCCAGGGGATAAGTCCTGTCCAGGTAAACCCCCTGAGCCTACCACCACTAATACATCAAACTCTAGTGCCCCTAGCAGTAGTGGTACTAGTGGTGGGACTGCTGGCAACAGTCAAGTGAAGGGTGTAGTTGGGTTCACTTATGGGTCCATAGTAGAAACTGGGGTAGTCAGTCCCAAGACAGTTTCTGTCACACCTAGTGGCATTGGCCTTGCCACACTGGCTGCTTGTCCCCTTACAATGGATAAGTACAGGCAGACAGTTTCAATAAATGGTGTTGAGGCCTTGGCCTACAGGGACACAGGTGCCAGTATCACTTTGGTGACTGAAAACCTAGTGCATCCTGATCAACACATCATTGGACAACAGTATAAGATTATTGATGTCCATAACTCCACTAAGTTTCTTCCCTTAGCTATAATTCAGTTTAGTTGGGGTGGAGTTACTGGCCCTAAGCAGGTGGTGGTATCACCTAGCTTACCTGTAGATTGTCTCTTAGGTAATGACCTAGAGGCCTCAGGTTGGGCTGATGTAGAGTTTTATGCCCAGGCAGCCATGCTGGGCATCCCTGAGGAATTGTTCCCTCTCATTTCTACTGAAATGAAAAAGCAAAGGAGAGAAGGCCAGAAAACTCAGGATCCCTCTCCATCAACAGGTAAAAAGGGTATCACAGTATCCCCTAACCACCCTACCATTCAGGATACCATTCCTGTGGTGGGAGAAACCTCTCCTGGGGTGGCACCTGTTCCAAGGGAATCATCAGTTGGCAAAACTGTACTCCCTGAGGTGGAAGTACCTCTCTGTGGGATAACTAACATTGGTGAGAAAAAGAGCACCATTTTAGTTAACATGGAGCATCCCTCCAACCCTCCCAGAGAAACTTTAGTGCAGAAATCCTGCACTGCCTCACAACACTTAGGACAGCATCCCTGCCCTAGTGTGGAGCTCATAGGACAGCATCCCTGCCCTGCTCCAACTCAAGAGAAACAGCATCCCTGCTCTCTCTTCCAGCCATATGGACAAAGTTTTTGCCCAGCTATGGCTTTTCTGAGACAGCATCCCTGTCTGGCATTTCCATCACTACAAATAGGTTCAGTGGACAATTCCCACTGCTCTAAACTAAAACTTACTGATAGAAACTCTGAAAATACATCTTCACATTGTTGCCTAGCTAAAAAACTTCAAAAAGGGTGGTTTACATCCCCACAAGGAAGTAACCATATTGTGGATGATAAAGGGAGTAACCAGTCTATTGCAGAGCTACTCTCTACTTATCACCACTTAGACAATAAAGTCTCAACTGGCCAAGGTTAGCCTTATTGTCCTTCGTTTGGGGGGGAGGGGGGTTGTGTGAGAAAGTAGCCTCTTTCTAGCCTTGTTGCCCCCATTTTTGGCCTGTTTGTGAGTGTATGTCAGGGTGTTTTCACTGTCTCACTGGGATCCTGCCAGCCAGGGCCCAGTGCTCATAGTGAAAACCCTATGTTTTCAGTATGTTTGTTATGTGTCACTGGGACCCTGCTAGTCAGGACCCCAGTGATCATAAGGTTGTGGCCTATATGTATGTGTTCCCTGTGTGGTGCCTAACTGTCTCACTGAGGCTCTGCTAACCAGAACCTCAGTGGTTATGCTCTCTCATTTCTTTCCAAATTGTCACTAACAGGCTAGTGACCATTTTTACCAATTTACATTGGCTTACTGGAACACCCTTATAATTCCCTAGTATATGGTACTGAGGTACCCAGGGTATTGGGGTTCCAGGAGATCCCTATGGGCTGCAGCATTTCTTTTGCCACCCATAGGGAGCTCTGACAATTCTTACACAGGCCTGCCACTGCAGACTGAGTGAAATAACGTCCACGTTATTTCACAGCCATTTTACACTGCACTTAAGTAACTTATAAGTCACCTATATGTCTAACCTTTACCTGGTAAAGGTTAGGTGCAAAGTTACTTAGTGTGAGGGCACCCTGGCACTAGCCAAGGTGCCCCCACATTGTTCAGAGCCAATTCCCTGAACTTTGTGAGTGCGGGGACACCATTACACGCGTGCACTACATATAGGTCACTACCTATATGTAGCTTCACCATGGTAACTCCAAATATGGCCATGTAACATGTCTATGATCATGGAATTGCCCCCTCTATACCATCCTGGCATAGTTGGCACAATCCCATGATCCCAGTGGTCTGTAGCACTGACCCTGGTACTGCCAAACTGCCCTTCCTGGGGTTTCACTGCAGCTGCTGCTGCTGCCAACCCCTCAGACAGGCAGCTGCCCTCCTGGGGTCCAGCCAGGCCTGGCCCAGGATGGCAGAACAAAGAACTTCCTCTGAGAGAGGGTGTGACACCCTCTCCCTTTGGAAAATGGTGTGAAGGCAGGGGAGGAGTAGCCTCCCCCAGCCTCTGGAAATGCTTTGTTGGGCACAGATGTGCCCAATTCTGCATAAGCCAGTCTACACCGGTTCAGGGACCCCTTAGCCCCTGCTCTGGCGCGAAACTGGACAAAGGAAAGGGGAGTGACCACTCCCCTGACCTGCACCTCCCCTGGGAGGTGTCCAGAGCTCCTCCAGTGTGCTCCAGACCTCTGCCATCTTGGAAACAGAGGTGCTGCTGGCACACTGGACTGCTCTGAGTGGCCAGTGCCACCAGGTGACGTCAGAGACTCCTGCTGATAGGCTCCTTCAGGTGTTAGTAGCCTATCCTCTCTCCTAGGTAGCCAAACCCTCTTTTCTGGCTATTTAGGGTCTCTGTCTCTGGGGAAACTTTAGATAACGAATGCATGAGCTCAGCCGAGTTCCTCTGCATCTCTCTCTTCACCTTCTGATAAGGAAACGACCGTTGACCGCGCTGGAAGCCTGCAAACCTGCAACATAGTAGCAAAGACGACTACTGCAACTCTGTAACGCTGATCCTGCCGCCTTCTCGACTGTTTTCCTGCTTGTGCATGCTGTGGGGGTAGCCTGCCTCCTCTCTGCACCAGAAGCTCCAAAGAAATCTCCCGTGGGTCGACGGAATCTTCCCCCTGCAACCGCAGGCACCAAAAAGCTGCATTACCGGTCCCTTGGGTCTCCTCTCAGCACGACGAGCGAGGTCCCTCGAATCCAGCGATGCTGTCCAAGTGACCCCCACAGTCCAGTGACTCTTCAGCCCAAGTTTGGTGGAGGTAAGTCCTTGCCTCACCTCGCTGGGCTGCATTGCTGGGAACCGCGACTTTGCAGCTACTCCGGCCCCTGTGCACTTCCGGCGGAAATCCTTTGTGCACAGCCAAGCCTGCGTCCACGGCACTCTAACCTGCATTGCACGACTTTCTAAGTTGGTCTCCGGCGACGTGGGACTCCTTTGTGCAACTTCGGCGAGCACCGTTTCACGCATCCTCGTAGTGCCTGTTTCTGGCACTTCTCTGGGTGCTACCTGCTTCAGTGAGAGCTCTTTGTCTTGCTCGACGTCCCCTCTTTTTTCAGTTCCAATTTACAACCTCCTGGTCCCTCCTGGGCCCCAGCAGCATCCAAAAACGCCAAACGCACGATTTGCATGTAGCAAGGCTTGTTGGCGTCTTTCCGGCGGGAAAACACGTCTGCACGACTCTCCAAGGCAAGAGGGATCCGTCCACCAAAGGGTAAGTCTCTACCCCTTTTCGTTCCTGCAGAAACTTCAGCTTCTTCTGTCCAGTCGAAGCTTCTTTGCACCCGCAGCTGGCATTTCCTGGGCATCTGCCCATCTCCGACTTGCTTGTGACTTTTGGACTTGGTCCCCTTGTTCCACAGGTACCCTAGATTGGAAATCCACAGTTGTTGCATTGCTGGTTTGTGTCTTTCCTGCATTATTCCTCTAACACGACTATTTTGTCCTTAGGGGAACTTTAGTGCACTTTGCACTCACTTTTCAGGGTCTTGGGGAGGGTTATTTTTCTAACTCTCACTATTTTCTAATAGTCCTAGCGACCCTCTACAAGGTCACATAGGTTTGGGGTCCATTCGTGGTTCGCATTCCACTTTTGGAGTATATGGTTTGTGTTGCCCCTATCCCTATTTCTCCCCATTGCATCCTATTGTAACTATACATTGTTTGCACTGTTTTCTAAGACTATACTGCATATTTTTGCTATCGTGTATATATATCTTGTGTATATTTCCTATCCTCTCACTGAGGGTACACTCTAAGATACTTTGGCATATTGTCATAAAAATAAAGTACCTTTATTTTTAGTGTAACTGTGTATTGTGTTTTCTTATGATATTGTGCATATGACACTAAGTGGTACTGTAGTAGCTTCACACGTCTCCTAGTTCAGCCTAAGCTGCTCTGCTAAGCTACCATTATCTATCAGCCTAAGCTGCTAGACACCCTATACACTAATAAGGGATAACTGGGCCTGGTGCAAGGTGCAAGTACCCCTTGGTACTCACTACAAGCCAGTCCAGCCTCCTACATTGGTTGTGCAGTGGTGGGATAAGTGCTTGAGACTACTTACCACTCTTGTCATTGTACTTTTCATAAGAGAAAAATATACAAAACAAGGTCAGTGTATATACACATAGCCAAAAAGTTTTGCATTTCCTCTTTTCACTCTTTTCTAAGTGCTGAAAAGTACTTCTAAACTTTCAAAAAAGTTCTTAAAAGTTTAAAAAGTTTTTTTTCTGTCTTTCCAAAAAGTTCTGAAAACTTTTGTCTCTTTCTCTATCACTTTAACTCTCTCTAAAAAATGTCTGGCACAGGCCAAAGTGTTGATCTGTCCAAACTTGCATATGACAACCTTAGCTGGAAAAGAGCAAGGAGTCTCTGTATAGAGAGAGGTTTGAGTGTAGGGAAGAATCCTGCCTTGGAACTGTTAATTAACATGCTTAGAGAACAGGATAAGGCCAGAGGTGGCCCATCTGTTGAAAAAGTACCTAATAGTTCCCAATCTGATTCAGGGACTCCCCCAGGAAAAGATTCAGGAAAGAAACTTCCTAGCCTGCCCATTACTAGACAATCTAGCATAGATGGTAATGATGATGAGCCACACCAAAGAAATAGTGTTGTCTCACATCATAGCAAAAGCATTTATTCTCACCATACTGGTAGTAATGTTTCTGTAAACCAAGCTGTTAAGTTGGCTTCTGTAAGGGACAGGTCTCCTTCTGTTCATTCCCATCATAGCTCTGTTTCTAGAAATGTCCCTCCCACCAACCCTGATGACAGAATGTTAGAGAGGGAACTCAATAAGTTGAGGGTGGAACAAACCAGACTGAAGCTTAAAAAGCAACAGCTGGATTTGGATAGACAGTCTTTTGAATTAGAGAAGGAAAGACAGAAGTTGGGTTTAGATACCCATGGTGGCAGCAGCAGTATTCCCCATAGTCATCCTGCAAAAGAGCATGATTCCAGGAATCTGCACAAGATAGTTCCCCCTTATAAGGAGGGGGATGACATTAACAAGTGGTTTGCTGCACTTGAGAGGGCCTGTGTTGTACAGGATGTCCCTCAAAGGCAGTGGACTGCTATCCTATGGCTATCATTTAGTTGAAAAGGTAGGGATAGGCTCCTTACTGTGAAAGAAAATGATGCTAATAATTTCCAAGTTCTTAAGAATGCACTCCTGGATGGTTATGGCTTAACCACTGAACAGTACAGGATAAAGTTCAGAGAGACCAAAAAGGAGTCTTCACAAGACTGGGTTGATTTCATTGACCATTCAGTGAAGGCCTTGGAGGGGTGGTTACATGGCAGTAAAGTTACTGATTATGACAGCCTGTATAACTTGATCCTGAGAGAGCATATTCTTAATAATTGTGTGTCTGATTTGTTGCACCAGTACTTGGTGGACTCTGATCTGACCTCTCCCCAAGAATTGGGAAAGAAGGCAGACAAATGGGTCAGAACAAGAGTGAACAGAAAAGTTCATACAGGGGGTGACAAAGATGGCAACAAAAAGAAGGATGGTAAGTCTTCAGACAAGGGTGGGGACAAATCTAAAAATGAGTCTTCATCAGGCCCACAAAAACACTCTGGTGGGGGTGGTGGGTCCAAATCCTCCTTTAATCAGAACAAGGAAAAGAAACCATGGTGCTATTTATGTAAAATAAAAGGCCATTGGACAACAGATCCCAGTTGTCCAAAGAAAGGCACCACAGCTCCTACCACTACAACCCCTACTGCTAAACCTAGTGTCCCTACTAATAGCAGTGGTGGGGGGAGCAAACCTACTAATAGCCAATCCAAGGGAGTAGCTGGGCTCACTTTTGGTAATTTAGTTGGGGTTGGTCTGATTAGGGAGACCACAGAGGCTACTTTAGTCTCTGAAGGGGCTATTGATTTAGCCACTTTGGTTGCTTGCCCCCATAACTTGGAGAAGTACAAGCAACTAACCCTAATAAATGGTGTTGAGGTCCAGGCCTACAGGGACACAGGTGCCAGTGTCACAATAGTGATTGAGAAACTGGTGCACCCTGAACAACACATACTTGGACACCAGTACCAAGTAACCGATGCTCACAACATAACACAAAGCCACCCCATGGCTGTTGTAAATCTCAACTGGGGGGGGGTAACTGGTCCAAAGAAAGTTGTGGTAGCTTCAGATTTACCTGTAGACTGTCTATTAGGGAATGATTTGGAGACATCAGCTTGGTCAGATGTGGAGTTGGAGGCCCATGCAGCAATGCTGGGCATCCCAGGGCATATTTTTGCTTTGACAAGGGCTCAGGCCAAAAAGCAAAAAGGACAGGGAAGCTTGGATCCTGGAACAATGGACCAAGTGCTCCCTAAAGCTAGGGCTAGTAGAAGCAAACCACTTCCTACTATCCCTCCCTCTACAGTGGATTCTACTTCTGAGGAAGAAGAATTCCCTCCCTGTGCAGAACTTACACCAGAGGAGCTGGAAGCAGACACTGCTGAGCTTTTGGGTGAAGGGGGGCCTGCCAGAGAGGAGCTGAGTGTGGCACAGCAAACCTGTCCCACATTAGAGGGTCTCAGACAGCAAGCTGTCAAACAGGCTAATGGGGATGTCAGTGACTCTCACAGAGTTTACTGGGAGGACAACCTCTTGTACACTGAGCATAGGGATGCTAAACCTGGAGCTGCCAGGAGATTAGTGATTCCTCAGGAGTACAGAAAGTTCCTCCTAACACTGGCACATGACATTCCCCTAGCTGGGCACCTGGGTCAAATGAAAACTTGGGACAGATTGGTTCCATTGTTTCATTGGCCTAGGATGTCTGAGGACACAAAGGAATTTTGTAAGTCCGGTGAAACCTGTCAAGCCAGTGGCAAGACAGGTGGCACTCCAAAGGCACCCCTTATCCCACTGCCTGTGGTTGGGGTTCCCTTTGAAAGGGTAGGGGTTGACATAGTTGGCCCCCTTGACCCTCCTACTGCTTCAGGCAATAGGTTTATCTTGGTGGTAGTGGACCATGCCACAAGATACCCTGAAGCAATTCCATTAAGGACCACTACAGCTCCTGCAGTGGCAAAGGCCCTCCTGGGAATATTTTCCAGGGTGGGCTTCCCAAAGTAAGTAGTATCAGACAGAGGAAGCAATTTCATGTCTGCATACTTAAAGGCCATGTGGAAGGAGTGTGGTGTAACGTACAAGTTCACAACACCCTATCATCCACAAACAAATGGACTGGTGGAGAGATTTAATAAAACTCTCAAAGGCATCATTATGGGTCTCCCTGAAAAACTCCGCAGGAGATGGGATATCCTTCTACCATGCCTCCTTTTTGCCTACAGGGAGGTACCCCAGAAAGGAGTGGGCTTCAGCCCCTTTGAACTTCTTTTTGGACACCCTGTTAGGGGTCCACTCACACTTGTAAAGGAGGGTTGGGAACAACCTTTAAAAGCTCCTAAGCAGGATATTGTGGATTATGTACTTGGCCTCAGATCAAGGATGGCTGAGTACATGAAAAAGGCCAGTAAAAACCTTCAGGCCAGCCAAGAGCTCCAGAAGCAATGGCATGATCAGAAGGCTGTTTTGGTTCAGTACCAACCAGGGCAGAAAGTGTGGGTCTTGGAGCCTGTGGCCCCAAGAGCACTCCAAGATAAATGGAGTGGACCCCACACAATTGTTGAAAAGAAGGGTGAAGTCACCTACTTGGTTGACTTAGGCACTGCCAGGAGTCCCCTTAGGGTGCTCCATGTCAACCGCCTGAAACCCTACTATGACAGGGCTGATCTCACCCTGCTCATGGCAACTGATGAGGGACAGGAAGAAGACAGTGATCCTCTACCTGATCTCTTCTCTTCCACAGAACAAGATGCTCTTATGGAAGGGGTAGTTTTGGCTGATTGTCTTACTGCTGAGCAGAAAGATAATTGCATTAATCTCCTAGGACAATTTTCAGAACTCTTCTCTACTGTGCCAGGCACCACTTCTTGGTGTGAGCACACTATAGATACTGGAGACAGTTTACCTGTCAAAAGTAAGATCTATAGGCAGCCTGACCATGTCAGGGACTGCATAAAGCAAGAAGTTCAGAAAATGTTGGAACTAGGAGTGGTTGAGCACTCTGACAGTCCATGGGCTTCTCCTGTGGTACTGGTACCAAAACCCAATTCTAAAGATGGAAAGAAGGAAATGAGGTTTTGTGTAGACTATAGAGGTCTCAACTTGGTAACCAAAACTGATGCTCACCCTATACCCAGGGCAGATGAGCTCATAGATACACTGGCATCTGCCAAGTATCTAAGCACTTTTGATTTAACTGCAGGGTATTGGCAGATCAAATTGTCAGAAGATGCTAAACCTAAGACTGCATTTTCTACCATTGGAGGACATTACCAGTTTACTGTAATGCCTTTTGGTTTGAAAAATGCACCTGCCACTTTTCAGAGGTTGGTGAACACAGTCCTGCAAGGGCTGGAAGCTTTCAGTGCAGCATATTTGGACGATATAGCTGTCTTTAGCTCCAGCTGGGATGATCACCTGGTCCACCTATATAAAGTTTTGGAGGCTCTGCAAAAGGCAGGCCTCACTATCAAGGCTTCAAAGTGCCAGATAGGGCAGGGTAAGGTGGTTTATCTGGGACACCTTGTTGGTGGGGAACAGATTGCACCACTTCAGGGGAAAATCCAAACTATTATTGATTGGGTTCCCCCTACCACTCAGACTCAGGTGAGAGCCTTCTTAGGCCTCACTGGGTACTACA
The DNA here is from genome assembly GCF_031143425.1 of Pleurodeles waltl. Lineage (NCBI taxonomy): Eukaryota > Metazoa > Chordata > Amphibia > Caudata > Salamandridae > Pleurodeles > Pleurodeles waltl. Next base: position 1,288,636 of record NW_027150269.1, on the reverse strand, counting down.
GGAGGTTCATTAAGAACTATGGCTCCATTGCAGCCCCTCTTAATGACCTCACATCCAAGAAAATGCCTAAAAAGGTATTATGGACAGCAAGCTGTCAGAAAGCTTTTGAGGAGCTGAAGCAGGCCATGTGCTCTGCACCTGTCCTGAAAAGCCCTTGTTACTCTAAAAAATTCTATGTCCAAACTGATGCATCTGAATTAGGAGTAGGGGCAGTCCTATCACAACTTAATTCTGAGGGCCAGGATCAACCTGTTGCTTTTATTAGTAGAAGGTTGACCCCTAGAGAAAAGCGTTGGTCTGCCATTGAGAGGGAGGCCTTTGCTGTGGTCTGGGCTCTGAAGAAGTTGAGGCCATACCTGTTTGGCACTCACTTCATTGTTCAGACAGACCACAAACCTCTACTTTGGCTAAAACAAATGAAAGGTGAAAATCCTAAATTGTTGAGGTGGTCCATATCCCTACAGGGAATGGACTATACAGTGGAACATAGACCTGGGAGTAGCCACTCCAATGCAGATGGACTCTCCAGATATTTCCACTTAGACAATGAAGACTCATCAGGTCATGGCTAGTCTTATTGTCCTTCATTTGGGGGGGGGGTTGTGTAGGAAAGTACCATCTTGCCTGGCATGTTACCCCCATTTTTCACTGTATATATGTTGTTTTAGTTGTATGTGTCACTGGGACCCTGGTAACCCAGGGCCCCAGTGCTCATAAGTGTGCCTGAATGTGTTAATGTGTTACCTGTGTAGTGACTAACTGTCTCACTGAGGCTCTGCTAATCAGAACCTCAGTGGTTATGCTCTCTCATTTTTTTCCAAATTGTCACTGACAGGCTAGTGACCATTTTTACCAATTTACATTGGCTTACTGGAACACCCTTATAATTCCCTAGTATATGGTACTGAGGTACCCAGGGTATTGGGGTTCCAGGAGATCCCTATGGGCTGCAGCATTTCTTTTGCCACCCATAGGGAGCTCTGACAATTCTTACACAGGCCTGCCACTGCAGACTGAGTGAAATAACGTCCACGTTATTTCACAGCCATTTTACACTGCACTTAAGTAACTTATAAGTCACCTATATGTCTAACCTTTACCTGGTAAAGGTTAGGTGCAAAGTTACTTAGTGTGAGGGCACCCTGGCACTAGCCAAGGTGCCCTCACATTGTTCAGAGCCAATTCCCTGAACTTTGTGAATGCGGGGACACCATAACACGCGTGCACTACATATAGGTCACTACCTATATGTAGCTTCACCATGGTAACTCCGAATATGGCCATGTAACATGTCTATGATCATGGAATTGCCCCCTCTATACCATCCTGGCATAGTTGGCACAATCCCATGATCCCAGTGGTCTGTAGCACAGACCCTGGTACTGCCAAACTGCCCTTCCTGGGGTTTCATTGCAGCTGCTGCTGCTGCCAACCCCTCAGACAGGCAGATGCCCTCCTGGGGTCCAGCCAGGCCTGGCCCAGGATGGCAGAACAAAGAACTTCCTCTGAGAGAGGGTGTGACACCCTCTCCCTTTGGAAAATGGTGTGAAGGCAGGGGAGGAGTAGCCTCCCCCAGCCTCTGGAAATGCTTTGTTGGGCACAGATGTGCCCAATTCTGCATAAGCCAGTCTACACCGGTTCAGGGACCCCTTAGCCCCTGCTCTGGTGCGAAACTGGACAAAGGAAAGGGGAGTGACCACTCCCCTGACCTGCACCTCCCCTGGGAGGTGTCCAGAGCTCCTCCAGTGTGCTCCAGACCTCTGCCATCTTGGAAACAGAGGTGCTGCTGGCACACTGGACTGCTCTGAGTGGCCAGTGCCACCAGGTGATGTCAGAGACTCCTGCTGATAGGCTCCTTCAGGTGTTAGTAGCCTATCCTCTCTCCTAGGTAGCCAAACCCTCTTTTCTGGCTATTTAGGGTCTCTGTCTCTGGGGAAACTTTAGATAACGAATGCATGAGCTCAGCCGAGTTCCTCTGCATCTCTCTCTTCACCTTCTGATAAGGAAACGACCGCTGACCGCGCTGGAAGCCTGCAAACCTGCAACATAGTAGCAAAGACGACTACTGCAACTCTGTAACGCTGATCCTGCCGCCTTCTCGACTGTTTTCCTGCTTGTGCATGCTGTGGGGGTAGCCTGCCTCCTCTCTGCACCAGAAGCTCCGAAGAAATCTCCCGTGGGTCGACGGAATCTTCCCCCTGCAACCGCAGGCACCAAAAAGCTGCATTACTGGTCCCTTGGGTCTCCTCTCAGCACGACGAGCGAGGTCCTTCGAATCCAGCGATGCTGTCCAAGTGACCCCCACAGTCCAGTGACTCTTCAGCCCAAGTTTGGTGGAGGTAAGTCCTTGCCTCACCTCGCTGGTCTGCATTGCTGGGAACCGCGACTTTGCAGCTACTCCGGCCCCTGTGCACTTCCGGCGGAAATCCTTTGTGCACAGCCAAGCCTGGGTCCACGGCACTCTAACCTGCATTGCACGACTTTCTAAGTTGGTCTCCGGCGACGTGGGACTCCTTTGTGCAACTTCGGCGAGCACCGTTTCATGCATCTTCGTAGTGCCTGTTTCTGGCACTTCTCCAGCTGCTACCTGCTTTAGTGAGGGCTCGTTGTCTTGCTCGACGTCCCCTCTCTCTTCAGGTCCAATTTGCGACCTCCTGGTCCCTCCTGGGCCCCAGCAGCGTCCAAAAACGCCAAAAGCATGATTTGCATGTAGCAAGGCTTGTTGGCGTCCTTCCGGCGGGAAAAAAACATCTGCACGACTCTCCAAGGCAAGTGGGATACGTCCTCCAAAGGGGAAGTCTCTAGCCCTTTTTGTTCCTGCAGAAACCTCAGCTTCTTCTGTCCAGTAGAAGCTTCTTTGCACCCGCAGCTGGCATTTCCTGGGCATCTGCCCATCTCCGACTTGCTTGTGACTTTTGGACTTGGTCCCCTTGTTCCACAGGTACCCTAGATTGGAAATCCACAGTTGTTGCATTGCTGGTTTGTGTCTTTCCTGCATTATTCCTCTAACACGACTATTTTGTCCTTAGGGGAACTTTAGTGCACTTTGCACTCACTTTTCAGGGTCTTGGGGAGGGTTATTTTTCTAACTCTCACTATTTTCTAATAGTCCCAGCGACCCTCTACAAGGTCACATAGGTTTGGGGTCCATTCGTGGTTCGCATTCCACTTTTGGAGTATATGGTTTGTGTTGCCCCTATCCCTATGTCTCCCCATTGCATCCTATTGTAACTATACATTGTTTGCACTGTTTTCTAAGACTATACTGCATATTTTTGCTATCGTGTATATATATCTTGTGTATATTTCCTATCCTCTCACTGAGGGTACACTCTAAGATACTTTGGCATATTGTCATAAAAATAAAGTACCTTTATTTTCAGTATAACTGTGTATTGTGTTTTCTTATGATATTGTGCATGACACTAAGTGGTACTGTAGTAGCTTCACACGTCTCCTAGTTCAGCCTAACCTGCTCTGCTAAGCTACCATTATCTATCAGCCTAAGCTGCTAGACACCCTATACACTAATAAGGGATAACTGGGCCTGGTGCAAGGTGCAAGTACCCCTTGGTACTCACTACAAGCCAGTCCAGCCTCCTACAAGTATATGGTTTGTGTTGCCCCTATCCCTATGTTTCCCCATTGCATCCTATTGTAACTATACATTGTTTGCACTGTTTTCTAAGACTATACTGCATATTTTTGCTATTGTGTATATATATCTTGTGTATATTTCCTATCCTCTCCCTGAGGGTACACTCTAAGATACTTTGGCATATTGTCATAAAAATAAAGTACCTTTATTTTTAGTATAACTGTGTATTGTGTTTTCTTATGATATTGTGCATATGACACTAGGTGGTACTGTAGTAGCTTCACACGTCTCCTAGTTCAGCCTAAGCTGCTCTGCTAAGCTACCATTATCTATCAGCCTAAGCTGCTAGACACCCTATACACTAATAAGGGATAACTGGGCCTGGTGCAAGGTGCAAGTACCCCTTGGTACTCACTACAAGCCAGTCCAGCCTCCTACAGCAACACAAACCATATACTCCAAAAGTGGAATGCGAACCACGAATGGACCCCAAACCTATGTGACCTTGTAGAGGGTCGCTGGGACTATTAGAAAATAGTGAGGGTTAGAAAAATAGCCCACCCCTAGACCCTGAAAAGTGAGTGCAAAGTGCACTAAAGTTCCCCAAAGGACATAGAAGTCGTGATAGGGGAATTCTGCAGGAAAGACACAAACCAGCAATGCAACAACGATGGATTTCCAGTCGAGGGTACCTGTGGAACAAGGGGACCAAGTCCAAAAGTCACAAGCAAGTCGGAGATGGGCAGATGCCCAGGAAATGCCAGCTGTGGGTGCAAAGAAGTGTTTTCCCACCAAAAGACCGCCAACAAGCCTTGCTAGCTGCAAATTATGTGGTTAGCGTTTTTAAATGCTGCTGTGGCCCAGGAGGGACCAGGATGTCGCAAATTGCACCAGGAGACAGAGGGGACGTCGAGCAAGACAAGGAGCCCTCTTAGCATCAGGTAGCACCCGGAGAAGTGCCAGAAACAGGCACTACGAGGATGCATGAAACGGTGCTCACCCGATGTTACACAAAGGAGTCCCACGTCGCTGGAGACCAACTTAGAAAGTCGTGCAATGCAGGTTTGAGTGCCGTGGACCCAGGCTTGGCTGTGCACAAAGGATTTCTGCCGGAAGTGCACAGGGGCCGGAGTAGCTGCAAAAGTCACGGTTCCCAGCAATGCAGTCTGGCGTGGGGAGGCAAGGACTTACCTCCACCAAACATGGACTGAAGAGTCACTGGACCTTGTGGGTCACTTGGACACAGTTGCTGGATTCGAGGGACCTCGCTCGTCGTGCTGAGAGGAGACCCAACGGACCGGTAATGCAGCTTTTTGGTGCCAGCGGTTGCAGGGGGAAGATTCCGTCGACCCACGGGAGATTTCTTCAGAGCTTCTGGTGCAGAGAGGAGGCAGACTACCCCCACAGCATGCACCACCAGGAAAACAGTCGAGAAGGCGGCAGGATCAGCGTTACAGAGTTGCAGTAGTCGTCTTTGCTACTATGTTGCAGTTTTGCAGGCTTCCAGTGCGGTCAGCAGTCGATTCCTTGGCAGAAGGTGAAGAGAGAGATGCAGAGGAACTCGGATGAGCTCTTGCATTCGTTACCTAAAGTTTCCCCAGAGACAGAGACCCTAAATAGCCAGAAAAGAGGGTTTGGCTACCTAGGAGAGAGGATAGGCTGGCAACACCTGAAGGAGCCTATCAGAAGGAGTCTCTGACGTCACCTGGTGGCACTGGCCACTCAGAGCAGTCCAGTGTGCCAGCAGCACCTCTGTTTCCAAGATGGCAGAGGTCTGGAGCACACTGGAGGAGCTCTGGACACCTCCCAGGGGAGGTGCAGGTCAGAGGAGTGGTCACTCCCCTTTCCTTTGCCCAGTTTCGCGCCAGAGCAGGGCTAAGGGGTCCCTCAACCGGTGTAGACTGGCTTATGCAGAAATGGGCACCAAAAGTGCCCATGAAAGCATTTCCAGAGGCTGGGGGAGGCTACTCCTCCCCTGCCTTCACACCATTTTCCAAAGGGAGAGGGTGTAACACCCTCTCTCAGAGGAAGTCCTTTGTTCTGCCATCCTGGGACAAGCCTGGCTTGACCCCAGGAGGGCAGAAACCTGTCTGAGGGGTTGGCAGCAGCAGCAGCTGCAATGAAACCCCAGGAAAGCCAGTTTGGCAGTACCAGGGTCTGTGCTACAGACCACTGGGATCATGGGATTGTGCCAACTATGCCAGGATGGCATAGAGGGGGCAATTCCATGATCATAGACATGTTACATGGCCATATTCGGAGTTACCATTGTGAAGCTACATATAGGTAGTGACCTATATGTAGTGCACGCGTGTAATGGTGTCCCCGCATTCACAAAGTCCAGGGAATTGGCCCTGAACAATGTGGGGGCACCTTGGCTAGTGCCAGGGTGCCCTCACACTAAGTAACTTTGCACCTAACCTTTACCAGGTAAAGGTTAGACATATAGGTGACTTATAAGTTACTTAAGTGCAGTGTAAAATGGCTGTGAAATAACGTGGACGTTATTTCACTCAGGCTGCAGTGGCAGGCCTGTGTAAGAATTGTCAGAGCTCCCTATGGGCGGCAAAAGAAATGCTGCAGCCCATAGGGATCTCCTGGAACCCCAATACCCTGGGTACCTCAGTACCATATACTAGGGAATTATAAGGGTGTTCCAGTAAGCCAATGTAAATTGGTAAAATTGGTCACTAGCCTGTTAGTGACAATTTGAAAGAAATGAGAGAGCATAACCACTAAGGTTCTGGTTAGCAGAGCCTCAGTGAGACTTTTAGGCATCACACAGGGAACACATACCTATAGGTCACAAACTTATGAGCACTGGGGTCCTGACTAGCAGGGTCCCAGTGACACATAACAAACATACTGAAAACATAGGGTTTTCACTATGAGCACTGGGCCCTGGCTGGCAGGATCCCAGTGAGACAGTGAAAACACCCTGACATACACTCACAAACAGGCCTAAAGTGGGGGTAACAAGGCTAGAAAGAGGCTACTTTCTCACAGCTGTGCACAAAGGATTTCCGCCGGAAGTGCACAGGGGCCGGAGTAGCTGCAAAAGTCGCGGTTCCCAGCAATGCAGTCTGGCGTGGGGAGGCAAGGACTTACCTCCACCAAACTTGGACTGAAGAGTCACTGGACTGTGGGGGTCACTTGGGCACAGTTTCTGGATTCGAGGGACCTCGCTCGTCGTGCTGAGAGGAGACCCAAGGGACCGGTGATGCAGTTCTTTGGTGCCTGCGGTTGCAGGGGGACGAATCCGTCGACCCACGGGAGAGTTCTTCAGAGCTTCTAGTGCAGAGAGAAGGCAGACTACCCCCACAGCATGCACCACCAGGAAAACATTTGTGAAGGCGGCAGGATCAGCGTTACAGAGTTGCAGTAATCGTCTTTGCTACTATGTTGCAGTTTTGCAGGCTTCCAGCGCGGTCAGCAGTCGATTCCTTGGCAGAAGGTGAAGAGAGAGATGCAGAGGAACTCGGCTGAGCTCTTGCATTCGTTATCTAAAGTTTCCCCAGAGACAGAGACTCTAAATAGCCAGAAAAGAGGGTTTGGCTACCTAGGAGAGAGGATAGGGTAGCAACACCTGAAGGAGCCTATCAGAAGGAGTCTCTCACGTCAGCTGGTGGCACTGGCCACTCAGAGCAGTCCAGTGTGCCAGCAGCACCTCTGTTTCCAAGATGGCAGAGGTCTGGAGCACACTGGAGGAGCTCTGGACACCTCCCAGGGGAGGTGCAGGTCAGGGGAGTGGTCACTCCCCTTTCCTTTGTCCAGTTTCGCGCAAGAGCAGGGCTAAGGGGTCCCTGAACTGGAGTAGACTGGCTTATGCAGAAATGGGCACCAAAAGTGCCCATGAAAGCATTTCCAGAGGCTGGGGGAGGCTACTCCTCCCTGCCTTCACACCATTTTCCAAAGGGAGAGGGTGTAACACCCTCTCTCAGAGGATGTCCTTTGTTCTGCCCTCCTGGGACAAGCCTGGCTTGACCCCAGGAGGGCAGAAACCTGTCTGAGGGGTTGGCAGCAGCAGCAGCTGCAGAAACCCCAGGAAAGGCAGTTTGGCAGTACCAGGGTCTGTGCTACAGACCACTGGGATCATGGGATTGTGCCAACTATGCCAGGATGGCATAGAGGGGGCAATTCCATGATCATAGACATGTTACATGGCCATATTCGGAGTTACCATTGTGAAGCTACATATAGGTAGTGACCTATATGTAGTGCACGTGTGTAATGGTGTCCCCGCATTCACAAAGTCCGGGGAATTGGCCCTGAACAAGTGGGGGCACCTTGGCTAGTGCCAGGGTGCCCTCACACTAAGTAACTTTGCACCTAACCTTTACCAGGTAAAGGTTAGACATATAGGTGACTTATAAGTTACTTAAGTGCAGTGTAAAATGGCTGTGAAATAACGTGGATGTTATTTCACTCAGGCTGCAGTGGCAGGCCTGTATAAGAATTGTCAGAGCTCCCTATGGGTGGCAAAAGAAATGCTGCAGCCCATAGGGATCTCCTGAAACCCCAATACCCTGGGTACCTCAGTACCATATACTAGGGAATTATAAGGGTGTTCCAGTAAGCCAATGTAAATTGGTAAAATTGGTCACTAGCCTGTTAGTGACAATTTGAAAGAAATGAGAGAGCATAACCACTGAGGTTCTGATTAGCAGAGCCTCAGTTAGACAGTTAGTCACTACACAGGTAACACATTCAGGCACACTTATGAGCACTGGGGCCCTGGATGACAGGGTCCCAGTGACACATACAACTAAAACAACATATATACAGTGAAAAATGGGGGTAACATGCCAGACAAGATGGTACTTTCCTACACAACCCCCCCCCCCAAACGAAGGACAATAAGACTAGCCATGACCTGATGAGTCTTCATTGTCTAAGTGGAAATATCTGGAGAGTCCATCTGCATTGGAGTGGCTACTCCCAGGTCTATGTTCCACTGTATAGTCCATTCCCTGTAGGGATATGGACCACCTCAACAATTTAGGATTTTCACCTTTGTAGGAGGCTGGACTGGCTTGTAGTGAGTACCAAGGGGTACTTGCACCTTGCACCAGGCCCAGTTATCCCTTATTAGTGTATAGGGTGTCTAGCAGCTTAGGCTGATAGATAATGGTAGCTTAGCAGAGCAGCTTAGGCTGAACTAGGAGACGTGTGAAGCTACTACAGTACCACTTAGTGTCATATGCACAATATCATAAGAAAACACAATACACAGTTATACTAAAAATAAAGGTACTTTATTTTTATGACAATATGCCAAAGTATTTTAGAGTGTACCCTCAGTGAGAGGATAGGAAATATACACAAGATATATATACACAATAGCAAAAATATGCAGTATAGTCTTAGAAAACAGTGCAAACAATGTATAGTTACAATAGGATGCAATGGGGAAACATAGGGATAGGGGCAACACAAACCATATACTCCAGAAGTGGAATGCGAACCACGAATGGACCCCAAACCTATGTGACCTTGTAGAGGGTCGCTGGGACTATTAGAAAATAGTGAGAGTTAGCAAAATAACCCTCCCCAAGACCCTGAAAAGTGAGTGCAAAGTGCACTAAAGTTCCCCTAAGGACAAAATAGTCGTGTTAGAGGAATAATGCAGGAAAGACACAAACCAGCAATGCAACAACTGTGGATTTCCAATCTAGGGTACCTGTGGAACAAGGGGACCAAGTCCAAAAGTCACAAGCAAGTCGGAGATGGGCAGATGCCCAGGAAATGCCAGCTGCGGGTGCAAAGAAGCTTCTACTGGACAGAAGAAGCTGAGGTTTCTGCAGGAACAAAAAGGGCTAGAGACTTCCCCTTTGGAGGACGTATCCCACTTGCCTTGGAGAGTCGTGCAGAAGTGGTTTCCCGCCGGAAGGACGCCAACAAGCCTTGCTACATGCAAATCATGCGTTTGGCGTTTTTGGACGCTGCTGGGGCCCAGGAGGGACCAGGAGGTCACAAATTGGACCTGGAGAGAGAGGGGACGTCGAGCAAGACAAAGAGCCCTCACTGAAGCAGGTAGCACCCGGAGAAGTGCCAGAAACAGGCACTACGAGGATGCGTGAAATGGTGCTCGCCGAAGTTGCACAAAGGAGTCCCACGTCGCCGGAGACCAACTTAGAAAGTCGTGCAATGCAGGTTAGAGTGCCGTGGACCCAGGCTTGGCTGTGCACAAAGGATTTCCGCCGGAATGCACAGGGGCCAGAGTAGCTGCAAAGTCGCGGTTCCCAGCAATGCAGCCCAGCGAGGTGAGGCAAGGACTTACCTCCACCAAACTTGGGCTGAAGAGTCACTGGACTGTGGGGGTCACTTGGACAGCATCGCTGGATTCGAGGGACCTCGCTCGTCGTGCTGAGAGGAGACCCAAGAGACTGGTAATGCAGCTTTTTGGTGCCTGCGGTTGCAGGGGGAAGATTCCGTCGACCCACGAGAGATTTCTTCGGAGCTTCTGGTGCAGAGAGGAGGCAGACTACCCCCACAGCATGCACAAGCAGGAAAACAGTCGAGAAGGCGGCAGGATCAGCGTTACAGAGTTGCAGTAGTCGTCTTTGCTACTATGTTGCAGGTTTGCAGGCTTCCAGCGCGGTCAGTGGTCGATTCCTTATCAGAAGGTGAAGAGGGAGATGCAGAGGAACTCGGCTGAGCTCATGCATTCGTTATCTAAAGTTTCCCCGGAGACAGAGACCCTAAATAGCCAGAAAAGAGGGTTTGGCTACCTAGGAGAGAGGATAGGCTACTAACACCTGAAGGAGCCTATCAGCAGGAGTCTCTGACGTCACCTGGTGGCACTGGCCACTCAGAGCAGTCCAGTGTGTCAGCAGCACCTCTGTTTCCAAGATGGCAGAGGTCTGGAGCACACTGGAGGAGCTCTGGACACCTCCCAGGGGAGGTGCAGGTCAGGGGAGTGGTCACTCCCCTTTCCTTTGTCCAGTTTCGCGCCAGAGCAGGGGCTAAGGGGTCCCTGAACCGGTGTAGACTGGCTTATGCAGAATTGGGCACCTCTGTGCCCAACAAAGCATTTCCAGAGGCTGGGGGAGGCTACTCCTCCCCTGCCTTCACACCATTTTCCAAAGGGAGAGGGTGTCACACCCTCTCTCAGAGGAAGTTCTTTGTTCTGCCATCCTGGGCCAGGCCTGGCTGGACCCCAGGAGGGCAGATGCCTGTCTGAGGGGTTGGCAGCAGCAGCAGCTGCAGTGAAACCCCAGGAAGGGCAGTTTGGCAGTACCAGGGTCTGTGCTACAGACCACTGGGATCATGGAATTGTACCAACAATGCCAGGATGGCATAGAGGGGGCAATTCCATGATCATAGACATGTTACATGGCCATATTCGGAGTTACCATGGTGAAGCTACATATAGGTAGTGACCTATATGTAGTGCACGCGTGTAATGGTGTCCCCGCACTCACAAAGTTCAGGGAATTGGCTCTGAACAATGTGGGGGCACCTTGGCTAGTGCCAGGGTGCCCTCACACTAAGTAACTTTGCACCTAACCTTTACCAGGTAAAGGTTAGACATATAGGTGACTTATAAGTTACTTAAGTGCAGTGTAAAATGGCTGTGAAATAATGTGGACGTTATTTCACTCAGGCTGCAGTGGCAGGCCTGTGTAAGAATTGTCAGAGCTCCCTATGGGTGGCAAAAGAAATGCTGCAGCCCACAGGGATCTCCTGGAACCCCAATACCCTGGGTACCTCAGTACCATATACTAGGGAATTATAAGGGTGTTCCAGTAAGCCAATGTAAATTGGTAAAAGTGGTCACTAGCCTGTTAGTGACAATTTGAAAGTAATGAGAGAGCATAACCACTGAGGTTCTGGTTAGCAGAGCCTCAGTGAGACAGTTAGGCACCACACAGGGAACATATACATGCACACCTATGAGCACTGGGGCCTTGTGTGACAGGGTCCCAGTGACACATACATATAGGCCACAAACCTATGAGCACTGGGGTCCTGACCAGCAGGATCCCAGTGACACATAACAACCATACTGAAAACATAGTGTTTTCACTATGAGCACTGAGGCCTGGTTATCAGGATCCCAGTGAGACAGTGAAAACAGTGACAAACACCCTGACATACACTCACAAACAGGCCAAAAGTGGGGATAATCATTTGTTTTAGCCAAAGTAGAGGTTTGTGGTCTGTCTGAACAATGAAGTGAGTGCCAAACAGGTATGGCCTCAACTTCTTCAGTGCCCAGACCACAGCAAAGGCCTCCCTCTCAATGGCAGACCAACGATTTTCTCTAGGGGTCAACCTCCTACTAATAAAAGCAACAGGTTGATCCTGGCCCTCAGAATTAAGTTGTGATAGGACTGCCCCTACTCCTAATTCAGATGCATCAGTTTGTACATAGAATTTTTTAGAGTAACAAGGGCTTTTCAGGACAGGTGCAGAGCACATGGCCTGCTTCAGCTCCTCAAAAGCTTTCTGACAGTTTGCTGTCCATAATACCTTTTTAGGCATTTTCTTGGATGTGAGGTCATTAAGAGGGGCTGCAATGGAGCCATAGTTCTTAATGAACGTCCTGTAATACCCACTGAGGCCTAGGAAGGCTCTCCCCTGAGTCTGAGTAGTAGGGGGAACCCAATCAATAATTGTTTGGATTTTCCCCTGAAGTGGTGCAATCTGTTCCCCACCAACAAGGTGTCCCAGATAAACCACCTTACCCTGCCCTATCTGGCACTTTGAAGCCTTGATTATGAGGCCTGCCTTTTGCAGGGCCTCCAAAACTTTCCATAGGTGGACCAGGTGATCATCCCAGCTGCAGCCAAAGACAGCTATATCGTCCAAATATGCTGCACTGAATGCTTCCAGTCCTTGTAGGACTGTGTTCACCAACCTCTGAAAAGTGGCAGGTGCATTTTTCAATCCAAAAGGCATTACTGTGAACTGGTAATGTCCTCCAATGGTTGAAAATGCAGTTTTAGGTTTAGCATCTTCTGATAATTTGATCTGCCAATACCCTGCAGTCAAATCAAAAGTGCTTAGATACTTGGCAGATGCCAGTGTATCTATGAGCTCATCTGCCCTGGGTATAGGGTGAGCATCAGTTTTGGTTACCTGGTTGAGACCTCTGTAGTCTACAGAAAACCGCATTTCTTTCTTTCCATCCTTGGAATGAGGTTTTGGTACAAGTACCACAGGAGAAGCCCATGGACTTTCAGAGTGCTCAACCACTCCCAGTTCTAACATTTTCTGCACCTCTTGCTTTATACAGTCCCTGACATGGTCAGGCTGCTTATAGATCTTACTTTTGACAGGCAAGCTGTCTCCAGTATCTATAGTGTGCTCACACCAAGAAGTGGTACCTGGCACAGTAGAGAAGAGTTCAGAAAACTGACCCAGGAGATTTATGCAATGGTCTTTCTGCTCAGCAGAAAGACAATCAGCCAAAACTACACCTTCCACTAGAGCATCTTGTTCTGTGGAAGAGAAGAGATCAGGTAGAGGATCACTGTCTTCTTCCTGTCCCTCATCAGTTGCCATGAGCAGGGTGAGATCAGCCCTGTCATAGTAGGGTTTCAGGCGGTTTACATGGAGTACCCTAAGGGGACTCCTTGCAGTGCCTAAGTCAACTAAATAGGTGACTTCACCCTTTTTCTCAACAATTGTGTGGGGTCCACTCCATTTATCTTGGAGTGCTCTTGGGGCCACAGGCTCCAAGACCTACAATTTCTGCCCTGGTTGGTACTGAACCAAAACAGCCTTCTGATCATGCCATTGCTTCTGGAGCTCTTGGCTGGCCTGAAGGTTTTTGCTGGCCTTTTTCATGTACTCAGCCATCCTTGATCTGAGGCCAAGTACATAATCCATAATATCCTGCTTAGGAGTTTTTAAAGGTTGTTCGCAACCCTCCTTTACAAGTGTGAGTGGACCCCTAACAGGGTGTCCAAAAAGAAGTTCAAAGGGGCTGAAGCCCACTCCTTTCTGGGGTACCTCCCTGTAGGCAAAAAGGAGGCATGGTAACAGGATATCCCATCTCCTGCGGAGTTTTTCAGGGAGAACCATAATCATGCCTTTGAGAGTTTTGTTAAATCTCTCCACCAGTCCATTTGTTTGTGGATGATAGGGTGTAGTGAACTTGTAAGTCACACCACACTCCTTCCACATGGCCTTTAAGTATGCAGACATGAAATTGTTTCCCCTGTCTGATACTACTTCCTTTGGGAAGCCCACCCTGGAAAATATTCCCAGGAGGGCCTTTGCCACTGCAGGTGCTGTAGTGGTCCTTAATTGAATTGCTTCAGGATATCTTGTGGCATGGTCCACTACCACCAAGATAAACCTATTGCCTGATGCAGTCGGAGGGTCAAGGGGGCCAACTATGTCAACCCCTACCCTTTCAAAGGGAACCCCAACCACAGGCAGTGGGATAAGGGGTGCCTTTGGGGTGCCACCTGTCTTGCCACTGGCTTGACAGGTTTCACAGGACCTACTAAATTCTTTTGTGTCCTCAGACATTCTAGGCCAATGAAACAAGGGAACAAGACTGTCCCAAGTTTTCATTTGTCCCAGATGTCCAGCTAGGGGAATGTTGTGGGCTAGAGTTAGGAGGAACTTTCTGTACTCCTGAGGAATCAGTAACCTCTTGGCAGTTCCAGGTTTAGGATCCCTTGCTTCAGTGTACAAGAGGTTGTCCTCCCAGTAAACTCTGTGAGAGTCACTGACATCTCCATTAGCCTGTTTGACAGCTTGCTGTCTTAGACCCTATAGTGTGGGACAGGTTTGCTGTGCCACACTCAGCTCCTCCCTGGCAGGCCCCCCTTCACCCAAAAGCTCAGCAGTGTCTGCTTCCAGCTCCTCTGGTGTAGGTTCTGCACAGGGTAGAAATTCTTCTTCCTCAGAAGTAGAATCCACTGTAGAGGGAGGGATAGTAGGAAGTGGTTTGCTTCTACTAGCCCTAGCTTTAGGGAGCACTTGGTCCATTGTTCCAGGATCCAAGCTTCCCTGTCCTTTTTGCTTTTTGGCCTGAGCCCTGGTTAAAGCAAAAATATGCCCTGGGATGCCCAGCATTGCTGCATGGGCCTCCAACTCCACATCTGACCAAGCTAATGTCTCCAAATCATTTCCTAGTAGACAGTCTACAGGTAAGTCTGAGGCTACCACAACTTTCTTTGGACCAGTAACCCCCCCCCCCCCCCAGTTGAGATTTACAACAGCCATGGGGAGGCTAAGTGTGTTGTTGTGAGCATCGGTTACTTGGTACTGGTGACCAAGTAGGTGTTGTTCAGGGTGGACCAGTTTCTCTATGACCATAGTCACACTGGCACCAGTGTCCCTGTAGGCCTGAACCTCAACACCATTTATTAGGGGTAGCTGCTTGTACTTATCCATATTAAGGGGACAAGCAACTAAGGTGGCTAAATCAATAGCCCCCTCAGAGACTAACATAGCCTCAGTGGTCTCCCTAACAAGACCAACCCCAACTAAGTTACCAAAAGTGAGCCCAGCTACTCCCTTGGATTGGCTGTTAGTAGGTTTGCTCCCACCACCACTGCTATTAGTAGGGACACTAGGTGTAGCAGTAGGGGTTGTAGTGGTGGGAGGCTTGGTGCTTTTCTTTGGACAACTGGGATCTGTTGACCAATGGCCTTTTATTTTACATAAATAGCACCATGGTTTCTTTTCCTTGTTTTGATTAGAAGAGGATTTGGGCCCACCACCCCCACCAGAGTGTTTTTGTGGGCCTGATGAAGACTCATTTTTAGATTTGTCCCCACCCTTGTCAGAAGACTTACCATCCTTCTTCTTGTTGCCATCTTTGTCACCCCCTGTATGAACTTTTCTGTTCACCCTTGTTCTGACCCATTTGTCTGCCTTCTTTCCCAATTCTTGGGGAGAGGTCAGATCAGAGTCCACCAAGTACTGGTGCAACAAATCAGACACACAATTATTAAGAATATGCTCTCTCAGGATCAAGTTATACAGGCTGTCATAATCAGTAACTTTACTGCCATGTAACCACCCCACCAAGGCCTTCACTGAATGGTCAATGAAATCAACCCAGTCTTGTGAAGACTCCTTTTTGGTCTCTCTGAACTTTATCCTGTATTGTTCAGTGGTTAAGCCATAACCATCCAGGAGTGCCTTCTTAAGAACTGTAAAATTATTGGCATCACTTTCTTTCACAGTAAGGAGCTGTAGGAAAGTACCATCTTGCCTGGCATGTTACCCCCATTTTTCACTGTATATATGTTGTTTTAGTTGTATGTGTCACTGGGACCCTGTTCACCAGGGCCCCAGTGCTCATAAGTGTGCCTGAATGTGTTACCTGTGTAGTGACTAACTGTCTCACTGAGGCTCTGCTAATCAGAACATCAGTTGTTATGCTCTCTCATTTCTTTCAAATTGTCACTAACAGGCTAGTGACCAATTTTACCAATTTACATTGGCTTACTGGAACACCCTTATAATTCCCTAGTATATGGTACTGAGGTACCCAGGGTATTGGGGTTCCAGGAGATCCCTAAGGGCTGCAGCATTTCTTTTGCCACCCATAGGGAGCTCTGACAATTCTTACACAGGCCTTCCACTGCAGCCTGAGTGAAATAACGTCCACGTTATTTCACAGCCATTTTACACTGCACTTAAGTAACTTATAAGTCACCTATATGTCTAACCTTTACCTGGTAAAGGTTAGGTGCAAAGTTACTTAGTGTGAGGGCACCCTGGCACTAGCCAAGGTGCCCCGACATTGTTCAGGGCCAATTCCCCGGACTTTGTGAGTGCGGGGACACCATTACACGCGTGCACTACATATAGGTCACTACCTATATGTAGCTTCACAATGGTAACTCCGAATATGGCCATGTAACATGTCTATGATCATGGAATTGCCCCCTCTATGCCATTCTGGCATAGTTGGCACAATCCCATGATCCCAGTGGTCTGTAGCACAGACCCTGGTACTGCCAAACTGCCCTTCCTGGGGTTTCACTGCAGCTGCTGCTGCTGCCAACCCCTCACTCAGGCATCTGCCCTCCTGGGGTCCAGCCAGGCCTGGCCCAGGATGGCAGAACAAAGGACTTCCTCTGAGAGAGGGTGTTACACCCTCTCCCTTTGGAAAATGGTGTGAAGGCAGGGGAGGAGTAGCCTCCCCCAGCCTATGGAAATGCTTTGTTGGGCACAGATGTGCCCAATTCTGCATAAGCCAGTCTACACCGGTTCAAGGGACCCCTTAGCCCTGCTCTGGCGCGAAACTGGACAAAGGAAAGGGGAGTGACCACTCCCCTGACCTGCACCTCCCCTGGGAGGTGTCCAGAGCTCCTCCAGTGTGCTCCAGACCTCTGCCATCTTGGAAACAGAGGTGCTGCTGGCACACTGGACTGCTCTGAGTGGCCAGTGCCACCAGGTGACGTCAGAGACTCCTTCTGATAGGCTCCTTCAGGTGTTAGTAGCCTATCCTCTCTCCTAGGTAGCCAAACCCTCTTTTCTGGCTATTTAGGGTCTCTGTCTCTGGGGAAACTTTAGATAACGAATGCAAGAGCTCAGCCGAGTTCCTCTGCATCTCTCTCTTCACCTTCTGATAAGGAATCGACTGCTGACCGGGCTGGAAGCCTGCAAAACTGCAACAAAGTAGCTAAGACGACTACTGCAACTCTGTAACGCTGATCCTGCCGCCTTCTCGACTGTTTTCCTGCTTGTGCATGCTGTGGGGGTAGTCTGCCTCCTCTCTGCACCAGAAGCTCCGAAGAAATCTCCCGTGGGTCGACGGAATCTTCCCCCTGCAACCGCAGGCACCAAAAAGCTGCATTACCGGTCCCTTGGGTCTCCTCTCAGAACGACGAGCGAGGTCCCTCGAATCCAGCGACTCTGTCCAAGTGACCCCCACAGTCCAGTGACTCTTCAGTCCAAGTTTGGTGGAGGTAAGTCCTTGCCTTACCTCGCTGGGCTGCATTGCTGGGAACCGCGACTTTTCCAGCTACTCCGGCCCCTGTGCACTTCCGGTGGAAATCCTTTGTGCACAGCCAAGCCTGGGTCCACGGCACTCTAACCTGCATTGCACGACTTTCTAAGTTGGTCTCCGGCGACGTGGGACTCCTTTGTGCGACTTCGGGTGGGCACCGTTTCACGCATCCTCGTAGTGCCTGTTTCTGGCACTTCTCTGGGTGCTACCTGCTGCTGAGAGGGCTCTTTGTCTTGCTCGACGTCCTCTCTCTCTCCTGGTCCAATTTGCGACTTCCTGGTCTCTCCTGGGCCACAGCAGCGTCCAAAAACGGTAACCGCACGATTTGCAGCTAGCAAGGCTTGTTGGCGTTCTTTCGGCGGAAAAACACTTCTGCACGACTCTACAACGCGAGCGGGATTTGTCCACCAAAGGGGAAGTCTCTAGCCCTTTTCGTTCCTGCAGAAACCTCAGCTTCTTCTGTCCAGTAGAAGCTTCTTTGCACCCGCAGCTGGCATTTCCTGGATATCTGCCCATCTCCGACTTGCTTGTGACTTTTGGACGTGGTCCCCTTGTTCCACAGGTACCCTAGATTGGAAATCCACAGTTGTTGCATTGTTGGTTTGTGTCTTTCCTGCATTATTCCTCTAACACGACTTCTTTGTCCTTAGGGGAACTTTAGTGCACTTTGCACTCACTTTTCAGGGTCTTGGGGAGGGTTATTTTTCTAACTATCACTATTTTCTAATAGTCCCAGCGACCCTCTACAATGTCACATAGGTTTGGGGTCCATTCGTGGTTCGCATTCCACTTTTGGAGTATATGGTTTGTGTTGCCCCTATCCCTATGTTTCCCCATTGCATCCTATTGTAACTATACATTGTTTGCACTGTTTTCTAAGACTATACTGCATATTTTTGCTATTGTGTATATATATCTTGTGTATATTTCCTATCCTCTCACTGAGGGTACACTCTAAGATACTTTGGCATATTGTCATAAAAATAAAGTACCTTTATTTTTAGTATAACTGTGTATTGTGTTTTCTTATGATATTGTGCATATGACACTAAGTGGTACTATAGTAGCTTCACACGTCTCCTAGTTCAGCCTAAGCTGCTCTGCTAAGCTACCATTATCTATCAGCCTAAGCTGCTAGACACCCTATACACTAATAAGGGATAACTGGGCCTGGTGCAAGGTGCAAGTACCCCTTGGTACTCACTACAAGCCAGTCCAGCCTCCTACAGTCTTCCTTGCAGAATCCCCCTATCACGACTTCTGTGCTCTCTGGGGGTTATAGGTGCACTTTACGCCTACTTTTCAGGGTCTTGGGGTGGGCTATTTTTCTAACCCTCACTGTTTTCTTACAGTCCCAGCGACCCTCTAGAAGCTCACATAGGTTTGGGGTCCATTCATGGTCCGCATTGCACTTTTGGAGTATATAGTTTGTGTTGCCCCTATACCTATGTGCTCCTATTGCAATCTATTGTAACTTTACACTGCTTGCATTACTTCCTTTTGCTATTACTGCATATTTTTGGTATTGTGTACATATGTCTTGTGTATATTTGGCATCCTCATACTGAGGGTACTCACTGAGATACTTTTGGCATATTGTCAGAAAAATAAAGTACTTTTTATTTTATATATCTGTGTATTGTGTTTTCTTATGATATTGTGCATATCACACCAGTGGTATAGTAGGAGCTTGGCATTTCTCCTAGTTAAGCCTAAGCTACTCTGCTATAGCTACCTTCTATCAACCTAAGCTGCTAGAAACACCTCTTCTACATTAATAAGGGATAACTGGACCTGGTACAGAGTGTACGTACCCCTTGGTACCCACTACAAGCCAGGCCAGCCTCCTACAGAGAGGCAAGGACTTACCTCCACCAAACTTGGACTGAAGAGTCACTGGACTGTGGGAGTCACTTGGACAGAGTTCCTGTGTTTTCCCGGGTCAACGCTCGTCAGGATGAGAGGGGACCCAGAGGAACGGTGAAGCAGTTTTTTGGTGCCTGCGTTAGCAGGGGGAAGATTCCGTTGACCCACGTGAGATTTCTTCGAAGCTTCTGGTGCAGGGTAAAGGTAGGCTACCCCCAGAGCATGCACCACCAGGAAACAGTCGAGAAAGCCGGCAGGATTAGGTGCTAGAATGTTGCTGGTAGTCGTTTTGCTACTTTGTTGCGGTTTCGCAGGTGTCCTGGAGCAGTCAGTGGTCGATCCTTGGTAGAAGGAGAAGAGGGAGATGCAGAGGAACTCTGGTGAGCTCTTGCATTCGTTATCTGAAGAATTCCCCAAAGCAGAGTCCCTAAATAGCCAGAAAAGGAGGTTTGGCTACCAAGATAGGAGGATTGGCTACCAAGAAAGTTAAGAGCCTATCAGAAGGAGCCTCTGATGTCACCTGCTGGCACTGGCCACTCCGAGCAGTCCAATGTGCCCCCAACACCTCAGTTTCCAAGATGGCAGAGGTCTGGGACACACTGGAGGAGCTCAGGGCAACTTCCCTGGGAGGTACTGGGCAAGGGAGTAGTCACACCCTTTCCTTTGTCCAGTTTCGCGCCAGAGCAGGGCTGGGGGATCCCTGAACCGGTGTAGACTGGCTTATGCAGAGATGGGCACCATCTGTGCCCATCAAAGCATTTCCAGAGGCTGGGGGAGGCTACTCCTCCCCTGCCCTTCACCCCTATTTCCAAAGGTAGAGGGTGTAACACCCTCTCTCAGAGAAAATCCTTTGTTCTGCCTGCACCCCAGGAGGGCAGAAACCTGTCTGAGGGGTTGGCAGCAGCAGCAGCTGCAGTCGAGACTCCGGAAAGGCAGTTTGGCAGTACCCGGGTTCTGTGCTAGAGACCGGGGGATCATGGAATTGTCCCCCCAACACCAGAAGGGTATTGGGGTGACAATTCCATGATCTTAGACATGTTACATGGCCATGTTCCGAGTTACCATTGTGAGGCTATACATAGGTAGTGACCTATGTATAGTGCACGCATGTAATGGTGTCCCCGCACTCACAACATCTGGGGAATTTGCCCTGAACGATGTGGGGGCACCTTGGCTAGTGCAAGGGTGCCCACACACTAAGTAACTTGGCACCAAACCTTCACTAAGTGAAGGTTAGACATACAGGTGACTTATAAGTTACTTATGTGCAGTGGTAAATGGCTGTGAAATAACGTGGATGTTAATTCACTCAGACTGCAGTGGCAGGCCTGTGTAAGAATTGTCAGAGGTCCCTATGGGTTGCAAAAAAAATGCTGCAGCCCATAGGGATCTCCTGGAACCCCAATACCCTGGGTACCTCAGTACCATGTACAAGGGAATTATATGGGTGTTCCAGTAAGCCAATGCGAATTGGTAAATTTAGCCACTAGCCTGTTAGTGACAAATTTGGAAAGCCGAGAGACAGTATAACCACTGAGGTTCTGGTTAGCAGAGCCTCAGTGAGACAGTTAGGCATTACACAGGGAACACATATAGGCCACAAACTTATGAGTACTGGGGGTCCTGGCTAGCAGGATCCCAGTGAGACAGTGAAAGCACCCTGACATATACTCACAAACAGGCCAAAAGTGGGGGTAACAAGGCTTGAAAGAGGCTACTTTCTCACACCAGCCCCCCACCCAAACGAAGGACAATAAGGCTAACCTTGGCCAGTTGAGTCTTTATTGTCTAAGTGGTGATAAGTGGAGAGTAGCTCTGCAATAGACCGTTTATTCCCTTTATCATCCACTATGTGGTTACTTCCCTGTGGGGATGTAAACCACCTTGTTTGAAGTTTGTTAGCTAGCCAAAAATGTGAAGATATATTTTCAGAGTTCCTATCAGTAATTTTTAGTTTAGAGCATTGGGAATTGTCCACTGGACCCATTTCAAGTGATGAAAATGCCAGACAGGGATGCTGTCTCAGTAATGCCACAGCTGGGCAAAAACGTTTTCCATATGGCTGGAAGAGAGAACAGGGATGCTGTTTCTCTTGAGTTGGAGCAGGGCAGGGATGCTGTCCTATTAGCTCCACACTAGGGCAGGGCTGCTGTCCTTAGTGTTTTGAGGCAGTGCAGGTTTTCTACACTAAAGTTTCTCTGGGAGGGTTGGAGGGATGCTCCATGTTAACTAAAATGGTGCTCTTTTTCTCACCAATATTAGTTATCCCACACAGAGGTACTTCTACCTCAGGGAGTACAGCTATGTTAGCTGATGATTCCCTTGGCACAGGTGCCACCCCAGGAGAGGTTTCCCCTACCACAGGCATGGTATCCTGTATGGCAGGGTGGTCAGGGGATACTTTGATGCCCTTTTTACCTGTAGTAGGAGAGGGATCCTGAGATTTCAGGCCTTTTCTCTCCTTTGCTTTTTCATTTCAGCTGAAATGGGAGGAAGCAGTTCCTCAGGGATACCCAGCATGGCTGCATGGGTATGAAACTCTACCTCAGCCCAACCTGAGACCTCTAGGTAATTACCTAAGAGACAGTCTACAGGTAAGCTAGGTGATACTACCACCTGCTTAGGGCCAGTAACTCCACCCCAACTAAGCTGAACTATAGCTAAGGGAAGAAACCTAGGTGGTCATTACAACCCTGGCGGACGGTGTTAAAAGTGCGGCGATACCGCAAACAGGCCGGCGGACAAAAAAAAGGGAATTATGACCCTGGCGGAAACCGCCAAAAAAGACTGCCACTTTAACACACCGCCCGCCACGGCGGTACAGACAAGCAGCGCGGCGGTCACCGACAACAGACAGGCGGAAGACAATGCACCGCCCTCAGTATTACAACAGGCCAATCCGCCACCTTTTCCGGGGCGGATTCACCGTGGATAAAAACACAGCGGAAACAGTTACTGCAATGGGAAAACGCTCACCTGAACACATCCCACGAGGAACGAGGACTCCATGGAGCCCGAATTACACATTCTACCGGCCCTTGTATTCCTACACATCTACGAAGACCAACACCGGAGCGGCCGAAGACAACAGTGAGTACTGCATCTACGACATGGGGGAGGGGGGAGGCAAAAGTTAGGGGGGCACACACGAAACACCCCCACCATCGCATATTACAACATACACACCAATGCATCCACAAAAATCACAGTAGCAACCCACAATCCCCCCGGAAGAATGCAAAGACAAAGCGAAATCAGTTCAAACATTGTAATGTAACAATATACATGTCTGTCAAAAATATACAGATATATAATAAAATCAGGCAGAAATATATACATTACGAGAAGTAGTGCAGATATGCACATATCAATGTCCTTGCACCACTAGTCCAAAAATGCATGGGCGAGGCCCACAGTAGATACCTGTCCACAATCGGAGCGAACACTGCCGGGGCATCAGATAGAAATACTACAGGCACCTCAGGGGGAAGGGAAGGGGGGGGCACCTCAGCCGGATGAGTGCAAAGCCAGATCCACGACGGGGCTCCATGCCCATTGATGTATCCTGGGGAGTGCAAAGCCACAGTCTCTCAAGTCTCTACAGTGGGTGGGTTGCCCACTGTTCCATCCTGGGGAGTGCAAAGCCACAGTCTCTCAAGTCTCTACAGTGGGTGGGTTGCCCACTGTTCCATCCTGGGGAGTGCAAAGCCACAATTTTGCAAGTAGATAACAGCCGCCACTGGCTCTGGAGGGGGACTGGTGCCAAGACTGGATTAGTCTCCCCGTGAAAGTTCCCGTCCCGTCACTGTCCCAGCTGCACATGGGATAACGATGCTTGATGTGTTGGTCTTTTCATTCTTACCTGGTGCATGCCCTGTTCAGCGGTGCTTTGCCATGGCGGTTCTGGACTGTTCAGCGGTGCTTTGCCATGGCGGTCTCTGGACTGTTCAGCGGTGCTTTGCCATGGCAGTCTCTGGACTGTTCAGCGGTGCTTTGCCATGGTGGTTCTGGACTGTTCAGTGGTGCTTTGCCATGGCGGTCTCTGGACTGTTCAGCGGTGCTTTGCCATGGCGGTCTCTGGACTGTTCAGCGGTGCTTTGTTCAGCGGTACTTTGCCATGGCGGTCTCTGGACTGTTCAGCGGTGCTTTGCCATGGCGGTCTCTGGACTGTTCAGCGGTGCTTTGCCATGGCGGTCTCTGGACTGTTCAGCTGTGCTTTGCCATGGCGGTTCTAGAACGGGCATTGGTGTGTGGCATGATGTTCCCTGGACTGGGCATTGGTGTGTGGCATGACGTTCCCTAGACTGGGCATTGGTGTGTGGCATGATGTTCCCTCCTAGCCCACCTGGGCTGTGGCAGCCGGGGCCCTCCTGGGCACTGACTCCAGCGGTGGCTGTGGTCTCCTGACCAGTGACGATACTTGGGCCCTCCTGGGCAATGACTCCGGCGGTGGTCTCCTGACCAGTGACGATACTCCTGCCCTCCTGGGCAATGACTCCGGCAGTGGTCTCCTGACCAGTGACGATACTTGGGCCCTCCTGGGCAATGACTCTGGCGGTGGTCTCCTGACCAGTGATTATACTTGGGCCCTCCTGGGCAATGACTCCGGCGGTGGTCTCCTGACCAGTGACGATACTTGGGCCCTCCTGGGGAATGACTCTGGCGGTGGTCTCCGGACCAGTGACAACGGTGCTGGCGGTGGCGTCTCGACCGCCGAAAATGATGCCGGCCTTCTCCGCCGTGATACTCACAACAGGCTGGGCAGACTTCCTCTGGCCCTTCCCCACCTTTGGTGGAGTCACAGCTGACTCTCCAATCCCCTTGGGACCCCTGTGAGTTGTTTTCCCTCCAGGAGTCTTCACACGGTCCCGTCGTCCACTTTCCAATTTCAGAGCCTTTACAGGGGGTGGGCTGCAAGTGCCTTGGCTCCGGGTCATACTGCCTGCCCTGGTGGCCGGTGCACTCCACACACCTTGAACAGGCACCACTGGTATTGGAGGCTTTTTGGCTGAGGCGCTACGACGGGACTGATGAATTGGAGGGGGGGGTGGGGGCAAAAAGTTCAACTTTACAGAGGGACAGTTTCTGACGAACACTGGGATGGGTAGTTGGTGGGGGCCTGGGAGTGGAGGAAGAGGAGGTGGTTGTAGGAGGTGTCACTTTAGGTGTTTTGGGTGAAGATACTGGAGGCTGTCATGAGGTGGATGGATGTTGGGTGTGTGGGTGCCCGCGTTTTTGTACTTTGGGAGGGGGCGTCACAGACACACTGGGAGAGGACACAGGGGACGTGTAAATGGCAGTGGAGGTGGTGAGTGCAGGTGAGCGGGAAGTGGTGCTGGGTGTTCTGGTGCGACTCCTGGTGCCTGTAGATGTAGTGCATGCAGGTGTGTGTGTAGACGAGACTGGGAGGGAGGAGGGAGAAGAGGAGGAGGGGGACACAGTGGAGGCAGTAGATGTTGCTGTGTCTGTATGTGGGTGATGCTTGCGTGAGTGCCTGTGGGTTGTGTGGTGCCTATGTTTGCTTGAGCTACTTGTGTGTGTTGACTTGTGTGCATGCTGGTCTGTAGGTGTGCTTGGGATGGGCTGGGGTACAGGGGATTGGGTCTGGGTGGAGGAGGTTGGAGGGGGAGGCTAGACACAGGGACAATGGCTGCCATCAGTGCTGATTCCAGAGATTGCAGGGTTCGCTGAAGGACAGCCTGACCAGAATGAATGCCCTCCAGGAATGCATTACCGTGGTGCAACTCTCTTTCTACACCCTGGATGGCATTCACAATGGTAGACTGCCCAACAGTGAGTGACCTGAGGAGGTCGATGGCCTCCTCGCTGAGGGCAGCAGGGGTGACTGGGGCAGGGCCTGAGGTGCCTGGGGCGAAGGTGGTGCCCACCCTCCTGGGTGAGCGGGCACGGGGCGAACGCTGAGGGGCTGCTGGGAGGGCGGTGCTGGTAGGGGAGGTGGCGGCTGTACCTGTAGAAGTGGGGCGCACAGATGGTGCCGCCACCACAAGGAGCTCCCATCAGCGGATGAGTCCGTGTCGCTGCTTGGTGATCCGGTGGCCGACGTGAAGCTCCCCTCGCCCTCCGTCCCACTGTTGCATTCTGAGTCCGTGGTGTGGCGCTCCATGGCCATGTGGGATGCAGCTCCCTCGTGCTCCGGTGCCACTGTACCTCCGCCTGATGATGCTGATGCACAAAAGAACAGGGAGAGCACAAAAAGGGGGGGGGGAGACAGAAGAAGTACAGTTTGAGTGCATGGCATACCGCTACCGTTGGCGGACAAGACAGACACAGCAGCCCCCTGCACTACGCCGTGCTCCTGGCCTCTGCATTTGCAATTCCTGGGATATGGCCTACATGGCTATGGTGGACATCTGCACACATGGATGCCACAGGGGTATATATACCTGTACTTGGCAATCTACTGTGGTGGTGTAGTGTGCCACATGGGTTGCATTACAGAGGGGCCTAGTCTACGTATTTCTGGCTGGCCTAGGTACACCCACAGGCCTCCTCCCCCACCTAGACCCCTCCACTGCATGCAAAGTCCGCAGAATGAGGTTGTACTCACCCCCTTATGTCTGCTGTGATGCCCTCAAGCGCCCATCCAACTCAGGGCAGGCCACCGGCAGGATCCGGAACATCAGGGGGGTCATGGTGCAACGGGCACCCCTCCCACGTTGGGAGGCCATCCCCAGCTGAGCCTCCGCCATCTTCTTGCTGCAGCGGCGAATGTCCTTCCATCTTTTCCGGCAGTGGGTGCCCCATCTCTGGTGGGCCCCCAGGGTCCGGACGTCCTTGGCGATGGCACGCCAAATGGCCCTCTTCTGGTGGGCGCTGAACTACATGACATGCACAAGGGAAGACGAAAAATCATTACCAACTGCACCGTCGATGTGAGTGGCCCCCTCCCTACTCTAGCCATGTGGCCCATTCATTCACATGCATTAATGTTCCCTGAACTCTGCCCCCTTCCCTCTTACAACCAGCCCTCTCCACCCAGGCCTAGCCCATTCAACGTGCTCCCTGTGTGCTAACCTGTTGGTCTGGAGGACCGTAGAGTAGCGTGTACTGGGGGAGGACTCCGTCTACCAGTTTCTCCAACTCCTGAGCAGTGAAGGCAGGGGCCCTTTCCCCAGACGCAGCAGCCATCGTCGCTTCCAGACCGAGGTCATAGCAGCACTTGCAGGGTAGGTCCTCTCCTGTCGAAGGTCAGGTATCTAGTGATTGAACAGATAGAAAATGGCGGTGACGTCCGCGGCGGTGACGTCCGCGGCGGTGCGTATCATCACCGCTGGCGCACCTGTTCATTGGCTCCTGGGACCCATAGGGTCCTATGTTAACCAATGCACCATTGCGCCGCGGTCTACGACCACCTACCGCGACGGTGTGCAACGCCAGCGCAGTTACCCCACAATCCCATTGTCCCAGTTTAGAGGTCAGGCAGCCGCCATTTTTAGGGGCCCACATGGCTTCATTTACTTCTGCATCACACATAGCTAGGCCTACACTCAACACACATACAGGAAGGGTTTTGTGTTTGGTGTAGTCTTCTGTGTAACTGTGGGTAGATACCTGGAGGAAAATTGACTTTATCGTCGCTGTTGTCCTTCGTAGGCGCCGTCAGCTGGGACATGTGAGAAGATGGCGGAATCCTCCGGTGTACCGACCGCTGGTGGACCTGCTGATAATGGAAGAGCGACATGTAATCGTCACCTACAGGTTTGACCGTGCCACAATCCAGGAACCATGTACCCAGTTGGAGCCAGACCTGATGTCACCAATCCGCCATCCCACTGGAATCCCCCCTGACGTGCAGGTGCTGTCAGTGCTCCATTTCCTTGCAAGTGGGTCTTTTCAGACAACAGTGGCCATGGCATCAGGGATGTCCCAGCCTATGTTTTCCAACGTCTTTTCCAGAGTGTTGTCTGCCCTGCTGAAACACGTAAGGAGATACATCATTTTCCCTCAGGTGGAAGATTTGCCTACAGATAAAGGTGACTTCTATGCCCTTGGACATATCCCCAACGTCATAGTGCCATCTATGGGACCCATGTAGCTCTGGTCCCCCCCACAGGAGTGTTTGGCTGTCCAGTACATCTCCCAGGTTAATGCTATGTTCCCTGGCTCAGTGCATGACACCTACATCCTGCGGAATAGCAGCATCCCTGATATGATGGGTCAACTCCAGAGGCACCGTGTGTGGCTATTAGGGGACTCTGGTTACCCCAACCATTCCAGGCTATTGACCCCAGTGAGGAATCACAGGACCAGGGCAGAGGAACGCTACAATGAGGTCCATGGGTGGACTAGGAGAGTGATCGAATGCACCTTCGGCATCCTTAAGGCCAGGTTCAGGTGCCTCCATATGACAGGTGGTTCCCTATTCTACTCACCAAAGAAGGTGTGCCAGATCATCATCGTCTGCTCGATGCTTCATAATTTGGCTTTGCGACGCCAGGTGCCTTTTCTGCAGGAGGATGGTCCAGATGACGGTGTTGTGGCAGCTGTGGAGCCTGTGGACAGTGATGAGGAGGAAGCTGAGGAAGAAGACAACGACAACAGGGAGTCAGTCAGACAGCAATATTTCCAGTGACACACAGGTGAGAACATTTTCATTTTTACCATTACATTCACTGTCACACGTCTTCCTCTATCCTGTGTGTAATTTAATGGGATTATTTGGTAATTGAGTTGTTTCTTTCCATTATGGTTTCACATGTGTGGTTACCAACGTGTGTCATCCACTTGCATCCTTCAAGGACTTTTGATGTGTGACATTGGTATGTTGCCTTTACATCTCACAACGCATTTTGACACTGTCATAGATATTACATTTTAACAAATCATAGACTGACTCGAGATTGTTTTGTGTTTAAAGGGTGTTTATTGAAGTGCTCAGAAATGGGAGGGGGTTGTAAAATGGTGATGGGTGATGGCGGAGGAATGTCCATGGCAGAGTCGAGTCTATTAGTCTCACAGGTGCACTGCCCATATGGGCATAGGAAGTGGAGCTGGGGCAGTTCAAGTATGGACAGGGTAACTAAGTGGGACAGTGGGGGGACAATCAGGGTGGTCTCATTTCCTGGCGGGGTCTTGCCATCTTGCTCTGTACTGTTCCTGGCTCTCAGGGACCGCTTGCGTGGTGGTTGCCCGTCTGCAGGGGGTGGGGTGCTGGTGTGGTGGTCCTGTGGCGGGGCGTCCTGTCCACTAGCGCCGGCAGAGATGGTGGGCAGTTCATCGTCCTGGCTAGTATCAGGGGCCCCTTGGAGTGCCACGGTGTCCCTCAGGGTCTGCTGTATGTCCTTCAGCACCCCTACGATGGTGCCTGTCGCACAGCAGCCCTCCCAGTTCTCCTGTGTTCCTGTGCCTCCGTCCCCTGGACCGTGTGCCCACTACCACTGCCCCCAGGTCCCTGTTGTTGTTGGGATGGTGGGTTCTCCTGGGTTCCCTGTAGTGGTGGACACACCGCTGATTGACCTGTCCTGGGTACGGAGGTTTGGGCACGCTGGGTAAGTGCTGTGCTGATGTTACCAGAGGGTGGAAGGTCAGTGTTGGGCTGTGCCTGTGCAAGGGGAACCGACTGTCCCGAAGCCCACGATGGTCCGGGCTGGTCATCAGGCTCCAGTAGGGCACAGCTGCTATCGTCACTGTGGGCCTCTTCTGGGGGGTGGAGTGGTGTTGTCTGGACCCTCTGGTGTGGTGACGGTCCTTCGTATTCCTGCAGGGGCATAAGAGCATGATTATTGCATGTGTGTGTGTGATGGTGTGCAATGGGTGGGTGTCTGTGCACCCCAGTGCAAGCATTCCTGTGCGGGGGCTTGTGTGATGATGGTTAGGGGGTTGTTCTGGGTTGTGCAATGGGCATGCTTAGGTGATAGATGTCCATGCTTAGTTGTGTCATGCAGGGCTTGGTGTTGGGATGTGTAATTTGTGTTATGAATACATTAGTGAGTATTTGGGGTGATAGGGGAGGGAGTGAGGGTGGGGGTGTGTGATAGCATGCAGGTAGGGTGGGGGATATGAGAGTTAAGATTTGACTTACCAGTTCCCATCCTCCACCGACTCCTCCGAGGCCCTCTGGATGCATGATGGTCAAGACTTGCTCCTCCCATGTTGCTAGTTGTGGGGGAGGAGGTGGGGGTCCGCCGCCAGTCCGCTGAACCGCAATGTTGTGCCTGGAGACCGTTGAACGCACCTTCCCCCGTAGGTCGTTCCACCCCTTCCTGATGTCCTCCCGATTTCTTGGGTGCTGTCCCACAGCGTTGACCCTGTCGACTATTCTTCGCCATAGCTCCATCTTCCTGACTATGGATGTGTGCTGCACCTGTGAGCCAAATAGCTGTGGCTCTACCCGGACAATTTCCTCCACCATGACCCGGAGCTCCTCCTCGGAAAAGCGGGGGTGTCTTTGGCGTGCCATGGGGTGGTGTGTGTGATGTGTGGGGCGGTGTGAGTGTTGATGTGTGTGGTGATGTGTAGTGGTGTGTGGTGTTTTGTGCATGGATGTTGTGTGGGTGATGGTGTTGTGTGCCTCTGTATGGTGGGGTTGTCTTTGCTGTGCTGTCTCTCTGGCCTTCGTCCGTGAATTGTGGTCATAGGGGTTTGTGGGTGATGTGGGTGTGTGTTTTATGTTGTGTTGAGTGTGTGGGAGTGGTGTGTGTATGTGTATCAGGTGTGTGTATTTCGAAATGTCCATTGTGGCGGTGTTTTGGAGATGTGTGTGTATTTTGGCACGGCGGGGTGTACCGCCAATGGAATACCGCGGTTGAAAGACCGCTGCGTGGATTCGTGGGTCGTAATAGCATGGGCGTGTTTCTGTTGCCGTGGAGGATTTGTTTTCGCCAGTTTATCACTAACCTTTGGTGCGGAGGAGTTGTGTGGGTGTCTGAATTTCGGCGGATTCGGAGATGTGTGTCATAATAGCTGTGGCGGAATTCTGCTGCGGCGGCGGTGTATTGGCGGTCTTCTGCACGGCGGTAAGCGCCTTTTACCGCCAATGTTGTAATGACCCCCTTAGTGGAGTTAATGGCACCAATAATTTTATACTGTTGTCCAATGATGTGTTGTGCAGGAGACACTAGGTTTTCAGTCACCAAAGTGATACTGGCACCTGTGTCCCTGTAGGCCTGAGCCTCAACACCATTTATTGAAACTGTCTGCCTGTACTTATCCATTGTAAGGGGACAAGCAGCCAGTGTGGCAAGGCCAATGCCACTAGGTGTGACAGAAACTGTCTTGGGACTGACTACCCCAGTTTCTACTATGGACCCATAAGTGAACCCAACTACACCCTTAACTTGACTGTTGCCAGCAGTCCCACCACTAGTACCACTACTGCTAGGGGCACTAGAGCTTGATGTATTAGTGGTGGTAGGCTCAGGGGGGTTACCTGGACAGGACTTATCCCCTGGCCTATGGCCTCTATTTTTACACACAAAGCACCAAGTCTTTTTAAATTGTGTAGGTTGAGAAGAAGAGGAAGAATTTGTTTTATCCCCACCCCCTGAAGAGTGTTTAAGATTTGAAGTGGGATCTTTGGTTTTACCCTTATCCCCATGCTTATCTTGAGATTTTTCACCATCTTTCTTCTTATTGTTCTCTTAGTCACCCCCTGTATGAACTTTTCTGTTCACCCTTGTTCTGACCCATTTGTCTGCCTTCTTTCCCAATTCTTGGGGAGAGGTCAGATCAGAGTCCACCAAGTACTGGTGCAACAAATCAGACACACAATTATTAAGAATATGCACTCTCAGGATCAAGTTATACAGGCTTTCAAAATCAGTAACTTTACTGCCATGTAACCACCCCTCCAAGGCCTTCACTGAATGGTCAATGAAATCAACCCAGTCTTGTGAAGACTCCTTTTTGGTCTCTCTGAACTTTATCCTGTATTGTTCAGTGGTTAAGCCATAACCATCCAGGAGTGCATTCTTAAGAACTTTGTAATCATTGGCTTCACTTTCTTTCACAGTAAGGAGCCTATCCCTACCTTTTCCACTAAATGATAGCCATAGGATAGCAGCCCACTGCTTTTGAGGGACATCCTGTACAGCACAGGCCCTCTCAAGTGCAGCAAGCCACTTGTTAATGTCATCCCCCTCCTTATGAGGGGGAACTATCTGGTGCAGATTCCTGGAATCATGCTCTTTTGCAGGATGACTATGGGGAATACTGCTGCTGCCACCATGGGTTTCTAAACCCAGTTTCTGTCTCTCCTTCTCTACTTCTAAAGTCTGTCTCTCCAAATCCAGCTGTTGCTTCTTGAGCTTCAGTCTGGTTTGTTCCACTCTCAATCTATTGAGCTCCCTTTCTAACAATCTGTCATCAGGGTGGGTGGGAGGGACATGCCTTGAAACAGAAGTATGGTGAGAATGGACAGAAGGAGACCTGTCCCTTACAGAAGGCACCCTAACAGCTTGGTTAACAGAAACATCACTTCTATTGTGGTGAGAATGAATGCTCTTGCTATGATGTGAGACAACACTATCTGTATGGTGTGACTCTAAATCAGTACCAACTATGCTAGACTGTCTAGTAATGGGCAGGCTCTGAAGTTTCTTTCCTGAATCTTTTCCTAGGTGTGTCCCTGAATCACATTGGGAACCATTAGCTACTTTTTCAACAGATGGGGCCCTTTTGGCCTTATCTTGTTCTCTAAGCATGTTAAGCAATAATTCCAAGGAAGGATTCTTCCCTACACTCAAACCTCTTTCTATACAGAGACTCCTTGCTCATTTCCAGCTAAGGTGGTCATATGCAAGTTTGGACAGACCAACATTTTGGCCTGTGCCAGACATTTTAGAAAGAGCTTAAGTGACAGAAAAAGTGAGAAAAAGTTTTTAGAACTTTTTAAAAAGACAGAAAAAAAAACTTTTTTACCTTTTTAGAACTTTTAGAAAGTTTAGAGGTACTTTTCAGGCACTTAGAAAAGAGTGAAAAGAGGAAATGCAAAACTTTTTGGTTAGGTGTACATACACTGAACTTGTTTTGTATATTTTTCTCTTATGAAAAGTACAATGACAAAAGTGGTAAGTAGTCTCAAAGCACTTATCCCACCGCTGCACAACCAATGTAGGAGGCTGGACTGGCTTGTAGTGAGTACCAAGGGGTACTTGCACCTTGCACCAGGCCCAGTTATCCCTTATTAGGGTATAGGGTGTCTAGCAGCATAGGCTGATAGATAATGGTAGCTTAGCAGAGCAGCTTAGGCTGAACTAGGAGACGAGTGAAGCTCCTACAGTACCACTTAGTGTCATATGCACAATATCATAAGAAAACACAATACACAGTTATACTAAAAATAAAGGTACTTTATTTTTATGACAATATGCCAAAGTATCTCAGAGTGTACCCTCAGTGAGAGGATAGGAAATGTACACAAGATATATGTACACAGTACCAAAAATATGCAGTATAGTCTTAGAAAACAGTGCAAATAATGTATAGTTACAATAGGATGCAATAGGGACACATAGGGATAGGGGCAACACAAACCATATCCTCCAAAAGTATAATGCGAACCACGAATGGACCCCAAACCTATGTGACCTTGTAGAGGGTCGCTGGGACTATTAGAAAATAGTGAGGGTTAGAAAAATAGCCCACCCCAAGACCCTGAAAATTGAGTGCAAAGTGCACTAAAGTTCCCCAAAGGACATAGAAGTCTTGATAGGGGAATTCTGCAGGAAAGACACAAACCAGCAATGCAACAATGATGGATTTCCAGTCGAGGGTACCTGTGGAACAAGAGGACCAAGTCCAAAAGTCACAAGCAAGTCGGAGATGGGCAGATGCCCAGGAAATGCCAGCTGTGGGTGCAAAGAAGCTGCTACTGGACAGTAGAAGCTGAGGTTTCTGCAGGAACAACAAGGGCTAGAGACGTCCCCTTTGGAGGACGGATCCCACACGCCGTGGAGAGTCGTGCAGAAGTGTTTTCCCGCCAAAAGACCGCAAACAAGCCTTGCTAGTTGCAATTCATTTGGTTAGTGTTTTTGGATGCTGCTGTGGCCCAGGAGAGACCAGGATGTCGCAAATTGTGCCAGGAGACAGAGGAGACGTCGAGCAAGACAAGGAGCCCTCTCAACAGCAGGTACCACCCAGAGAAGTGCCAGAAACAGGCACTACAAGGATGCGTGAAATGGTGCTCACCCGAAGTTGCACAAAGGAGTCCCACGTCGCCGGAGACCAACTTAGAAAGTCGTGCAATGCAGGTTAGAGTGCTGTGGACCCAGGCTTGGCTGTGCACAAAGGATTTACGCCGGAAGTGCACAGGGGCCGGAGTAGCTGCAAAAGTCGCGGTTCCCAGCAATGCAGTCTGGCGTGGGGAGGCAAGGACTTACCTCCACCAAACTTGGACTGAAGAGTCACTGGACTGTGTGGGTCACTTGGACACAGTTGCTGGATTCGAGGGACCTCGCTCGTCGTGCTGAGAGGAGACCCAAGGGACCAGGGATGCAGTTCTTTGGTGCCTGCGGTTGCCTGGGGACGATTCCGACGACCCACTGGAGATTTCTTCGGAGCTTCTAGTGCAGAGAGGAGGCAGACTACCCCCACAGCATGCACCACCAGGAAAACAGTCGAGAAGGCGGCAGGATCAGCGTTACAGAGTTGCAGTAGTCGTCTTTGCTACTATGTTGCAGTTTTGCAGGCTTCCAGCGCCGTCAGCAGTCGATTCCTTGGCAGAAGGTGAAGAGAGAGATGCAGAGGAACTCGGATGAGCTCTTGCATTCGTTATCTAAAGTTTCCCCAGAGACAGAGTCCCTAAATAGCCAGAAAAGAGGGTTTGGCTACCTAGGAGAGAGGATAGGCTAGCAACACCTGAAGGAGCCTATCAGAAGGAGTCTCTGACGTCACCTGGTGGCACTGGCCACTCAGAGCAGTCCAGTGTGCCAGCAGCACCTCTGATTCCAAGATGGCAGAGGTCTGGAGCACAATGGAGGAACTCTGGACACCTCCCAGGGGAGGTGCAGGTCAGGGGAGTGGTCACTCCCCTTTCCTTTGTCCAGTTTCGCGCCAGAGCAGGGCTAAGGGGTCCCTGAACCGGTGTAGACTGGCTTATGCAGAAATGGGCACCAAAAGTGCCCATGAAAGCATTTCCAGAGGCTGGGGGAGGCTACTCCTCCCCTGCCTTCACACCATTTTCCAAAGGGAGAGGGTGTAACACCCTCTCTCAGAGGAAGTCCTTTGTTCTGCCATCCTGGGACAAGCCTGGCTTGACCCCAGGAGGGCAGAAACCTGTCTGAGGGGTTGGCAGCAGCAGCAGCTGCAGTGAAACCCCAGGAAAGGCAGTTTGGCAGTACCAGGGTCTGTGCTACAGACCACTGGGATCATGGGATTGTGCCAACTATGCCAGGATGGTATAGAGGGGGCAATTCCATGATCATAGACATGTTACATGGCCATATTCGGAGTTACCATTGTGAAGCTACATATAGGTAGTGACCTATATGTAGTGCACGCGTGTAATGGTGTCCCCACACTCACAAAGTCCGGGGAATTGGCCCTGAACAATGTGGGGGCACCTTGGCTAGTGCCAGGCTGCCCTCACACTAAGTAACTTTGCACCTAACCTTTACTAGGTAAAGGTTAGACATATAGGTGACTTATAAGTTACTTAAGTGCAGTGTAAAATGGCTGTGAAATAACGTGGATGTTATTTCACTCAGGCTGCAGTGGCAGGCCTGTGTAAGAATTGTCAGAGCTCCCTATGGGTGGCAAAAGAAATGCTGCAGCCCACAGGGATCTCCTGGAACCCCAATACCCTGGGTACCTCAGTACCATCTACTAGGGAATTATAAGGGTGTTCCAGTAAGCCAATGTAAATTGGTAAAATTGGTCACTTAGCCTGTTAGTGACAATTTGAAAGAAATGAGAGAGCATAACCACTGAGGTTCTGATTGGCAGAGCCTCAGTGAGACAGTTAGTCACTACACAGGTAACACATTCAGGCACACTTATGAGCACTGGGTCCCTGGATACCAGGGTCCCAGTGACACATACAACTAAAACAACAGATATACAGTGAAAAATGGGGGTAACATGCCAGGCAAGATGGTACTTTCCTACACCCCCCCCAAACGAAGGACAATAAGACTAGCCATGACCTGATGAGTCTTCATTGTCTAAGTGGAAATATCTGGAGAGTCCATCTGCATTGGAGTGGCTACTCCCAGGTCTATGTTCCACTGTATAGTCCATTCCCTGTAGGGATATGGACCACCTCAACAATTTAGGATTTTCACCTTTCATTTGTTTTAGCCAAAGTAGAGGTTTGTGGTCTGTTTGAACATTGAAGTGAGTGCCAAACAGGTATGGCCTCAACTTCTTCAGTGCCCAGACCACAGCAAAGGCCTCCCTCTCAATGGCAGACCAACGCTTTTCTCTCGGGGTCAACCTCCTACTAATAAAAGCAACAGGTTGATCCTGGCCCTCAGAATTAAGTTGTGATAGGACTGCCCCTACTCCTAATTCAGATGCATCAGTTTGGACATAGAATTTTTTAGAGTAACAAGGGCTTTTCAGGACCGGTGCAGAGCACATGGCCTGCTTCAGCTCCTCAAGAGCTTTCTGACAGTTTGCTGTCCCTAATACCTTTTTAGGCATTTTCTTGGATGTGAGGTCATTAAGAGGGGATGCAATGGAGCCATAGTTCTTAATGAACCTCCTGTAATACCCAGTGAGGCCTAGGAAGGCACTAACCTGAGTCTGAGTAGTAGGGGGAACCCAATCAATAATTGTTTGGATTTTCCCCTGAAGTGGTGCAATCTGTTCCCCACCAACAAGGTGTCCCAGATAAACCACCTTCCCCTGCCCTATCTGGCACTTTGAAGCCTTGATAGTGAGGCCTGCCTTTTGCAGGGCCTCCAAAACTTTCCATAGGTGGACCAGGTGATCATCCCAGCTGGAGCTAAAGACAGCTATATCGTCCAAATATGCTGCACTGAAAGCTTCCAGCCCTTGCAGGACTGTGTTCACCAACCTCTGAAAAGTGGCAGGTGCATTTTTCAATCCAAAAGGCATTACAGTGAACTGGTAATGTCCTCCAGTGGTTGAAAATGCAGTTTTAGGTTTAGCATCTTCTGATAATTTGATCTGCCAATACCCTGCAGTCAAATCAAAAGTGCTTAGATACTTGGCAGATGCCAGTGTATCTATGAGCTCATCTGCCCTGGGTATAGGGTGAGCATCAGTTTTGGTTACCTGGTTGAGACCTCTGTAGTCTACACAAAACCTCATTTCCTTCTTTCCATCTTTGGAATGGGGTTTTGGTACAAGTACCACAGGAGAAGCCCATGGACTTTCAGAGTGCTCAACCACTCCCAGTTCTAACATTTTCTGCACCTCTTGCTTTATGCAGTCTCTGACATGGTCAGGCTGCCTATAGATCTTACTTTTGACAGGCAAGCTGTCTCCAGTATCTATAGTGTGCTCACACCAAGAAGTGGTACCTGGCACAGTAGAGAAGAGTTCAGAAAACTGACCCAGGAGATTTATGAAATGGTCTTTCTGCTCAGCAGTAAGACAATCAGCCAAAACTACACCTTCCACTAGAGCATCTTGTTCTGTGGAAGAGAAGAGATCAGGTAGAGGATCACTGTCTTCTTCCTGTCCCTCATCAGTTGCCATGAGCAGGGTGAGATCAGCCCTGTCATAGTAGGGTTTCAGGCGATCGACATGGAGCACCCTAAGGGGACTCCTGGCAGTGCCTAAGTCAACTAAATAGGTGACTTCACCATTTTTCTCAACAATTGTTTGGGGACCACTCCATTTATCTTGGAGTGCTCTTGGGGCCACAGGCTCCAAGACCCACACTTTCTGCCCTGGTTGGTACTGAACCAAAACAGCCTTCTGGTCATGCCATTGCTTCTGGAGCTCTTGGCTGGCCTGAAGGTTTTTACTGGCCTTTTTCATATACTCAGCCATCCTTGATCTGAGGCCAAGTACATAATCCACAATATCTTGTTTTGGAGTTTTTAAAGGTTGTTCCCAACCCTCCTTGACAAGTGTTAGTGGACCCCTAACAGGGTGTCCAAAGAGGAGTTCAAAGGGGCTGAAGCCCACTCCTTTCTGGGGTACCTCCCTGTAGGCAAAAAGGAGGCATGGTAACAGGATATCCCATCTCCTGCGGAGTTGTTCAGGGAGACCCATAATCATGCCTTTGAGAGTTTTATTAAATCTCTCCACCAGTCCATTTGTTTGTGGATGATAGGGTGTAGTGAACTTGTAAGTCACACCACACTCCTTCCACATGGCCTTTAAGTATGCAGACATGAATTTGCTTCCCCTGTCTGATACTACTTCCTTTGGGAAGCCCACCCTGGAAAATATTCCCAGGAGGGCCTTTGCCACTGCAGGTGCTGTAGTGGTCCTTAATGGAATTGCTTCAGGATATCTTGTGGCATGGTCCACTACCACCAAGATAAACCTATTGCCTGAAGCAGTAGGAGGGTCAAGGGGGCCAACTATGTCAACCCCTACCCTTTCAAAGGGAACCCCAACCACAGGCAGTGGAATAAGGGGTGCCTTTGGAGTGCCACCTGTCTTGCCACTGGCTTGACAGGTTTCACCGGACTTACAAATTTCCTTTGTGTCCTCAGACATCCTAGGCCAATGAAACAGGGGAACAAGCCTGTCCCAAGTTTTCATTTGTCCCAGATGTCCAGCTAGGGGAATGTCGTGGGCTAGAGTTAGGAGGAACTTTCTGTACTCCTGAGGAATCACTAACCTCCTGGCAGTTCCAGGTTTAGGATCCCTTGCTTCAGTGTACAAGAGGTTGTTCTCCCAGTAAACTCTGTGAGAGTCACTGACATCCCCATTAGCCTGTTTGACAGCTTGCTGTCTTAGACCCTCTAGTGTGGGACAGGTTTGCTGTGCCACACTCAGCTCCTTCCTGGCAGGCCCCCCGTCACCCAAAAGCTCAGCAGTGTCTGCTTCCAGCTCCTCTGGTGTAGGTTCTGCACAGGGTGGAAATTCTTCTTCCTCAGAAGTAGAATCCACTGTAGAGGGAGGGATAGTAGGAAGTGTTTTACTTCTACTAGCCCTAGCTTTAGGGAGCACTTGGTCCATTGTTCCTGGATCCAAGGTTCCCTGTCCTTTTAGCTTTTTGGCCTGAGCCCTGGTTAAAGCAAAAATATGCCCTGGGATGCCCAGCATTGCTGCATGGGCCTCCAACTCCACATCTGACCAAGCTGATGTCTCCAAATCATTTCCTAGTAGACAGTCTACAGGTAAATCTGTGGCTACCACAACTTTCTTTGGACCAGTAACCCCCCCCAGTTGAGATTTACAACAGCCATGGGGTGGCTAAGTGTGTTGTTGTGAGCATCGGTTACTTGGTACTGGTGACCAAGTAGGTGTTGTTCAGGGTGGACCAGTTTCTCTATGACCATAGTCACACTGGCACCAGTGTCCCTGTAGGCCTGAACCTCAACACCATTTATTAGGGGTAGCTGCTTGTACTTATCCATATTAAGGGGACAAGCAACTAAGGTGGCTAAATCAAGAGCCCCGTCAGAGACTAATATAGCCTCTGTGGTCTCCCTAACAAGACCAACCCCAACTAAGTTACCAAAAGTGAGCCCAGCTACTCCCTTGGATTGGCTATTAGTAGGTTTGCTCCCACCACCACTGCTATTAGTAGGGACACTAGGTGTAGCAGTAGGGGTTGTAGTGGTAGGAGGCTTGGTGTTTTTCTTTGGACAACTGGGATCTGTTGTCCAATGGCCTTTTATTTTACATAAATAGCACCATGGTTTCATTTCCTTGTTTTGATTAGAAGAGGATTTGGGCCCACCACCCCCACCAGAGTGTTTTTGTGGGCCTGATTGTAGGAGCCTGGACTGGCTTGTAGTGAGTACCAAGGGGTACTTGCACCTTGCACCAGGCCCAGTTATCCCTCATTAGTGTATAGGGTGTCTAGCAGCTTAGGCTGATAGATAATGGTAGCTTAGCAGAGCAGCTTAGGCTGAACTAGGAGACGTGTGAAGCTACTACAGTACCACTTAGTGTCATATGCACAATATCATAAGAAAACACAATACACAGTTATACTAAAAATAAAGGTACTTTATTTTTATGACAATATGCCAAAGTATCTTAGAGTGTACCCTAACGGAAGAGGGTAGGAAATATACACAAGATATATATACACAATAGCAAAAATATGCAGTATAGTCTTAGAAAACAGTGCAAACAATGTATAGTTACAATAGGATGCAATGGGGAAACATAGGGATAGGGGCAACACAAACCATATAATCCAAAAGTGGAATGCGAAACACGAATGGACCCCAAACCTATGTGACCTTGTAGACTGTCGCTGGGACTATTAGAAAATAGTGAGAGTTAGAAAAATAACCCTCCCCAAGACCCTGAAAAGTGAGTGCAAAGTGCACTAAAGTTCCCCTAAGGACAAAGAAGTCGTGTTAGAGGAATAATGCAGGAAAGACACAAACCAACAATGCAACAACCGTTGATTTCCAATCTAGGGTACCTGTGGAACAAGGGGACCAAGTCCAAAAGTCACAAGCAAGTCGGAGATGGGCAGATGCCCAGGAAATGCCAGCTGTGGATGCAAAGAAGCTTCTACTGGACAGAAGAAGCTGAGGTTTCTGCAGGAACGAAAAGGGCTAGAGACTTCCCCTTTGGTGAACTGATCCCACTTGCCGTGGAGAGTCGTGCAGAAGTGTTTTCCCGCCGAAAGAATGCCAACAAGCCTTGCTAGCTGCAAATCGTGCGGTTAGCGTTTTTGGACGCTGCTGTGGGCCTGGAGGGACCAGGAGGTCGCAAATTACACTAGGAGAGAGAGGGGACGTCGAGCAAGACAAAAAGCTCTCTCTGAAGCAGGTAGCACCCGGAGAAGTGCCAGAAACTGGCACTATGAGGATGTGTGAAACAGTGCTCGCCGAAGTTGCACAAAGGAGTCCCACATCGCCGGAGACCAACTTAGAAAGTCGTGCAATGCAGGTTAGAGTGCCGTGGACCCAGGCTTGGCTGTGCACAAAGGATTTCCACCGGAAGTGCACAGGGGCCGGAGTAGCTGCAAAAGCCGCGGTTCCCAGCAATGCAGCCCAGCGAGGTGAGGCAAGGACTTACCTCCACCAAACTTGGACTGAAGAGTCACTGGACTGTGGGGGTCACTTGGACAGAGTCGCTGGATTCAAGAGACCTCGCTCGTTGTGCTGAGAGGAGAACCAAGGGACCGGTAATGCAGCTTTTTGGTGCCTGCGGTTGCAGGGGGAAGATTCCGTCGACCCACGGGAGATTTCTTCGGAGCTTCTGGTGCAGAGAGGAGGCAGACTACCCCCACAGCATGCACAAGCAGGAAAACAGTCGAGAAGGCGGCAGGATCAGCGTTACAGAGTTGCAGTAGTCGTCTTTGCTACTATGTTGCAGGTTTGCAGGCTTCCAGCGCGGTCAGCAGTCGATTCCTTGGCAGAAGGTGAAGAGAGAGATGCAGAGGAACTCGGATGAGCTCTTGCATTCGTTATCTAAAGTTTCCCCAGAGACAGAGACCCTAAATAGCCAGAAAAGAGGGTTTGGCTACTTAGGAGAGAGGATAGGCTACTAACACCTGAAGGAGCCTATCAGAAGGAGTCTCTGACGTCACTTGGTGGCACTGGCCACTCAGAGCAGTCCAGTGTGCCAGCAGCACCTCTGTTTCCAAGATGGCAGAGGTCTGGAGCACACAGGAGGAGCTCTGGACACCTCCCAGGGAGGTGCAGGTCAGGGGAGTGCTCACTCACCCTTTCCTTTGTCCAGTTTCGCGCCAGAGCAGGGCTAAGGGGTCCCCTGAACCGGTGTAGACTGGCTTATGCAGAATTGGGCACCTCTGTGCCCAACAAAGCATTTCCAGAGGCTGGGGGAGGCTACTCCTCCCCTGCCTTCACACCATTTTCCAAAGGGAGAGGGTGTCACACCCTCTCTCAGAGGAAGTTCTTTGTTCTGCCATCCTGGGCCAGGCCTGGCTGGACCCCAGGAGGGCAGATGCCTGTCTGAGGGGTTGGCAGCAGCAGCAGCTGCAGTGAAACCCCAGGAAGGGCAGTTTGGCAGTACCAGGGTCTGTGCTACAGACCACTGGGATCATGGGATTGTGCCAACTATGCCAGGATGGCATAGAGGGGGCAATTCCATGATCATAGACATGTTACATGGCCATATTCGGAGTTACCATTGTGAAGCTACATATAGGTAGTGACCTATATGTAGTGCACGCGTGTAATGGTGTCCCCGCACTCACAAAGTTCAGGGAATTGGCTCTGAACAATGTGGGGGCACCTTGGCTAGTGCCAGGGTGCCCTCACACTAAGTAACTTTGCACCTAACCTTTACCAGGTAAAGATTAGACATATAGGTGACTTATAAGTTACTTAAGTGCAGTGTAAAATGGCTGTGAAATAACGTGGACGTTATTTCTCTCAGGCTGCAGTGGCAGGCCTGCGTAAGAATTGTCAGAGCTCCCTATGGGTGGCAAAAGAAATGCTGCAGCCCATAGGGATCTCCTGGAACCCCAATACCCTGGGTACCTCAGTACCATATACTAGGGAATTATAAGGGTGTTCCAGTAAGCCAATGTAAATTGGTAAAAATGGTCACTAGCCTGTTAGTGACAATTTGGAAAGAAATGAGAGAGCATAACCACTGAGGTTCTGATTAGCAGAGCCTCAGTGAGACAGTTAGTCACTACACAGGTAACACATTCAGGCACACTTATGAGCACTGGGGCCCTGGGTTACCAGGGTCCCAGTGACACATACAACTAAAACAACATATATACAGTGAAAAATTGGGGTAACATGCCAGGCAAGATGGTACTTTCCTACACAACCCCCCCCCAAACGAAGGACAATAAGACTAGCCATGACCTGATGAGTCTTCATTGTCTAAGTGGAAATATCTGGAGAGTCCATCTGCATTGGAGTGGCTACTCCCAGGTCTATGTTCCACTGTATAGTCCATTCCCTGTAGGGATATGGACCACCTCAACAATTTAGGATTTTCACCTTTCATTTGTTTTAGCCAAAGTAGAGGTTTGTGGTCTGTCTGAACAATGAAGTGAGTGCCAAACAGGTATGGCCTCAACTTCTTCAGAGCCCAGACCACAGCAAAGGCCTCCCTCTCAATGGCAGACCAACGCTTTTCTCTAGGGGTCAACCTCCTACTAATAAAAACAACAGGTTGATCCTGGCCCTCAGAATTAAGTTGTGATAGGACTGCCCCTACTCCTAATTCAGATGCATCAGTTTGGACATAGAATTTTTTCGAGTAACAAGGGCTTTTCAGGACAGGTGCAGAGCACATGGCCTGCTTCAGCTCCTCAAAAGCTTTCTGACAGTTTGCTGTCCATAATACCTTTTTAGGCATTTTCTTGGAAGTGAGGTCATTAAGAGGGGCTGCAATGGAGCCATAGTTCTTAATGAACCTCCTGTAATACCCAGTGAGGCCTAGGAAGGCTCTCACCTGAGTCTGTGTGGTAGGGGGAATCCAATCAATAATTGTTTGGATTTTCCCCTGTAGTGGTGCAATCTGTTCCCCACCAACAAGGTGTCCCAGATAAACCACCTTACCCTGCCCTATCTGGCACTTTGAAGCCTTGATAGTGAGGAATTCCTTTTGCAGGGCCTCCAAAACTTTCCATAGGTGGACCAGGTGATCATCCCAGCTGGAGCTAAAGACAGCTATATCGTCCAAATATGCTGCACTGAAAGCTTCCAGCCCTTGCAGGACTGTGTTTACCAACCTCTGAAAAGTGGCAGGTGCATT
This sequence comes from Pleurodeles waltl, assembly GCF_031143425.1. NCBI lineage: Eukaryota > Metazoa > Chordata > Amphibia > Caudata > Salamandridae > Pleurodeles > Pleurodeles waltl. The sequence continues at coordinate 1,245,482 of NW_027150269.1, read as the reverse complement.
TTTCAAACCAAAAGGCATTACAGTAAACTGGTAATGTCCTCCAATGGTTGAAAATGCATTCTTAGGTTTAGCATCTTCTGACAATTTGATCTGCCAATACCCTGCAGTCAAGTCAAAAGTGCTTAGATACTTGGCAGATGCCAGTGTATCTATGAGCTCATCTGCCCTGGGTATAGGGTGAGCATCAGTTTTGGTTACTAAGTTGAGACCTCTATAGTCTACACAAAACCGCATTTCCTTCTTTCCATCTTTGGAATGGGGTTTTGGTACCAGTACCACAGGAGAAACCCATGGACTGTCAGAGTGCTCAACCACTCCTAGTTCTAACATTTTCTGGACCTCTTGCTTTATGCAGTCCCTGACATGGTCAGGCTGCCTATAGATCTTACTTTTGACAGGTAAACTGTCTCCAGTATCTATAGTGTGCTCACACCAAGAAGTGGTACCTGGCACAGTAGAGAAGAGTTCAGAGAATTGATCTAGGAGATTTATGCAATTATCTTTCTGCTCAGCAGTAAGACAATCAGCCAAAACTACACCTTCCACAAGAGCATCTTGTTCTGTGGAAGAGAAGAGATCAGGTAGAGGATCACAGTCTTCTTCCTGCCCCTCATCAGTTGCCATGAGCAGGGTGAGATCAGCCCTGTCATAGTAGGGTTTCAGGCGGTTGACATGGAGCACCCTAAGGGGACTCCTGGCAGTGCCTAAGTCAACTAAATAGGTGACTTCTCCCTTCTTTTCAACAATTGTGTGGGGTCCACTCCATTTATCTTGGAGTGCTCTTGGGGCCACATGCTCCAAGACCCACACTTTCTGCCCTGGTTGGTACTGAACCAAAACAGCCTTCTGATCATGCCATTGCTTCTGGAGCTCTTGGCTGGCCTGAAGGTTTTTACTTGCCTTTTTCATGTACTCAGCCATCCTTGATCTGAGGCCAAGTACATAATCCACAATATCCTGCTTAGGAGCTTTTAAAGGTTGTTCCCAACCCTCCTTTACAAGTGTGAGTGGACCCCTAACAGGGTGTCCAAAAAGAAGTTCAAAGGGGCTGAAGCCCACTCCTTTCTGGGGTACCTCCCTGTAGGCAAAAAGGAGGCATGGTAGAAGGATATCCCATCTCCTGCGGAGTTTTTCAGGGAGACCCATAATCATGCCTTTGAGAGTTTTATTAAATCTCTCCACCAGTCCATTTGTTTGTGGATGATAGGGTGTTGTGAACTTGTACGTTACACCACACTCCTTCCACATGGCCTTTAAGTATGCAGACATGAAATTGCTTCCCCTGTCTGATACCACTTCCTTTGGGAAGCCCACCCTGGAAAATATTCCCAGGAGGGCCTTCGCCACTGCAGGTGCTGTAGTGGTCCTTAAAGGAATAGCTTCAGGATATCTTGTGGCATGGTCCACTACCACCAAGATAAATCTATTGCCTGAAGCAGTAGGAGGGTCAAGGGGGCCAACTATGTCAACCCCTACCCTTTCAAAGGGAACCCCAACCACAGGCAGTGGAATAAGGGGTGCCTTTGGGGTGCCACCTGTCTTGCCACTGGCTTGACAGGTTTCACAGGACTTACAAAATTCCTTTGTGTCCTCAGACATTCTAGGCCAATGAAACAGGGGAACAAGTCTGTCCCAAGTTTTCATTTGTCCTAGATGCCCAGCTAAGGGAATGTCATGTGCCAGGGTTAGGAGGAACTTTCTGTACTCCTGAGGAATCACTAATCTCCTGGCAGCTCCAGGTTTAGGATCCCTATGCTCAGTGTACAAGAGGTTGTCCTCCCAGTAAACTCTGTGAGAGTCACTGACATCCCCATTAGCCTGTTTGACAGCTTGCTGTCTGAGACCCTCTAATGTGGGACAGGTTTGCTGTGCCACACTCAGCTCCTCTCTGGCAGGCCCCCCTTCACCCAAAAGCTCAGCAGTGTCTGCTTCCAGCTCCTCTGGTGTAGGTTCTGCACAGGGAGGGAATTCTTCTTCCTCAGAAGTAGAATCCACTGTAGAGGGAGGGATCGTAGGAAGTGGTTTGCTTCTACTAGCCCTCGCTTTAGGGAGCACTTGGTCCATTGTTCCAGGATCCAAGCTTCCCTGTCCTTTTTGCTTTTTGGCCTGAGCCCTTGTCAAAGCAAAAATATGCCCTGGGATGCCCAGCATTGCTGCATGGGCCTCCAACTCCACATCTGACCAAGCTGATGTCTCCAAATCATTCCCTAATAGACAGTCTACAGGTAAATCTGAAGCTACCACAACTTTCTTTGGACCAGTAACCCCCCCCCCAGCTAAGATTAACAACAGCCATGGGGTGGCTAAGTGTGTTGTTGTGAGCATCGGTTACTTGGTACTGGTGACCAAGTAGGTGTTGTTCAGGGTGGACCAGTTTCTCTATGACCATAGTCACACTGGCTCCAGTGTCCCTGTAGGCCTGAACCTCAACACCATTTATTAGGGGTAGCTGCTTGTACTTATCCATATTAAGGGGACAAGCAACTATGGTGGCTAAATCAATAGCCCCCTCAGAGACTAACACAGCCTCTGTGGCCTCCCTAACAAGGCCAACCCCAACTAAGTTACCAATAGTGAGCCCAGCTACTCCCTTGGATTGGCTATTAGTAGGTTTGCTCCCACCACCACTGCTATTAGTAGGGACACTAGGTGTAGCAGTAGGGGTTGTAGTGGTAGGAGGCTTGGTGCCTTTCTTTGGACAACTGGGATCAGTTGTCCAATGGCCTTTTATTTTACATAAATACCACCATGGTTTCATTTCCTTGTTCTGATTAAAAGAGGATTTGGGCCCACCACCCCCACCAGAGTGTTTTTGTGGGCCTGATGAAGACTCATTTTTAGATTTGTCCCCACCCTTGTCAGAAGACTTACCATCCTTCTTTTTGTTGCCATCTTTGTCACCCCCTGTATGAACTTTTCTGTTCACCCTTGTTCTGACCCATTTGTCTGCCTTCTTTCCCAATTCTTGGGGAGAGGTCAGATCAGAGTCCACCAAGTACTGGTGCAACAAATCAGACACACAATTATTAAGAATATGCTCTCTCAGGATCAAGTTATACAGGCTGTCATAATTAGTAACTTTACTGCCATGTAACCACCCCTCCAAGGCCTTCACTGAATGGTCAATGAAATCAACCCAGTCTTGTGAAGACTCCTTTTTGGTCTCTCTGAACTTTATCCTGTACTGTTCAGTGGTTAAGCCATAACCATCCAGAAGTGCATTCTTAAGAACTTGGAAATTATTAGCATCATTTTCTTTCACAGTAAGGAGCCTATCCCTACCTTTTCCACTAAATGATAGCCATAGGATAGTAGCCCACTGCCTTTGAGGGACATCCTGTACAACACAGGCCCTCTCAAGTGCAGCAAACCACTTGTTAATGTCATCCCCCTCCTTATAAGGGGGAACTATCTTGTGCAGATTCCTGGAATCATGCTCTTTTGCAGGATGACTATGGGGAATACTGCTTCTGCCACCATGGGTTTCTAAACCCAGTTTCTGTCTCTCCTTCTCTACTTCTAAAGTCTGTCTATCCAAATCCAGCTGTTGCTTCTTGAGCTTCAGTCTGGTTTGTTCCACTCTCAACTTATTGAGTTCCCTCTCTAACATTCTGTCATCAGGGTTGGTGGGAGGGACATTCTTAGACACAGAAGAATGAACAGAAGGAGACCTGTCCCTTACAGAAGCCACCCTAACAGCTTGGCTAACAGAAACATCACTACCAGTATGGTGAGAATAAATGCTTTTGCTATGATGTGAGACAACACTATTTATATGGTGTGGCTCATCATCATTACCAACTATGCTAGACTGTCTAGTAATGGGCAGGCTAGGAATTTTCTTTCCTGAATCTTTTCCTGGGGGAGTCCCTGGATCAGATTGAGAACCATTAGCTACTTTTTCAACAGATGGGGCACTTCTAGCCTTATCCTGTTCTCTAAGCATGTTAAGTAACAGTTCCAAGGAAGGATTCTTCCCTACACTCAAACCTCTCTCTACACAGAGACTCCTTGCTCCTTTCCAGCTAAGGTGGTCATATGCAAGTTTGGACAGATCAACATTTTGGCCTGTGCCAGACATTTTTAGAGAGAGTTAAAGTGATAGTAAAAGATAAAAAGTTTGTCAGAGCTTTTAGAAAGACAGAGAAAAAAAACTTTTAAAACTTTTTAGAACTTTTTAGAAAGTTAGAAGTACTTTTCAGCACTTAGAAAAGAGTGAAAAGAGGAAATGCAAAACATTTTGGCTATGTGTATATACACTGACCTTGTTTTGTATATTTTTCTCTTATGAAAAGTACAATGACAAGAGTGGTAAGTAGTCTCAAAGAACTTATCCCACCGCTGCACAACCAATGTAGGAGGCTGGACTGGCTTGTAGTGAGTACCAAGGGGTACTTGCACCTTGCACCAGGCCCAGTTATCCCTTATTAGTGTATAGGGTGTCTAGCAGCTTAGGCTGATAGATAATGGTAGCTTAGCAGAGCAGCTTAGGCTGAACTAGGAGACGTGTGAAGCTACTACAGTACCACTTAGTGTCATATGCACAATATCATAAGAAAACACAATACACAGTTATACTAAAAATAAAGGTACTTTATTTTTATGACAATATGCCAAAGTATCTCAGAGTGTACCCTCAGTGAGAGGATAGGAAATATACACAAGATATATATACACAATAGCAAAAATATGCAGTATAGTCTTAGAAAACAGTGCAAACAATGTATAGTTACAATAGGATGCAATGGGGAAACATAGGGATAGGGGCAACACAAACCATATACTCCAAAAGTGGAATGCGAACCACAAATGGACCCCAAACCTATGTGACCTTGTAGAGGGTCGCTGGGACTATTAGAAAATAGTGAGAGTTAGAAAAATAACCCTCCCCAAGACCCTGAAAAGTGAGTGCAAAGTGCACTAAAGTTCCCCTAAGGACAAAGAAGTCGTGTTAGAGGAATAATGCAGGAAAGACACAAACCAACAATGCAACAACTGTGGATTTCCAATCTAGGGTACCTGTGGAACTAGGGTGACCACCCGTCCGTAAATTTCACGGACTGTCCGTAATTTCGCCCTGCCGTCCGTTGTCCGTGATGAAAGTCTTCACGGACAGCATTTGTCCGTAATTTTAGCCTTTCACCTTAAGGACAACGGAGGCAGGGCGAAATTACAGGCAGATCAGTCTCCCCAGCTGGACTGGAAGGCTGGGAGTCTCCTGGGCTCTGAGGGAGGGGCAGACTGATAAGAATCAGACCTTCTTGCCAGGGGCTCTCCTTCCCTAAAGACATGCAAATGTGCCCAACTGGTAAATCTGCAAATGCAAAGGGGCTTGAAAACCTGCATTGACTTTACTAAAAGGAGTCACTTGAAGGTTTCTGGTGGCAAAGATATTTCTTTTAGAGAGGTATTGTAATGGTGTTCCAAAGTGAGCTGTGGGGTGTGTGGTTTTAATGGAGTGTTATAACATTTTTTAGTACTCGGTATAAACTGTATATTATTCAAATCTGTATTTGAGAAGCACTTTTTTTGTATTTAAGCGAAATGTATTTGTGCATTTTGTAGCAGCCTTTATTATGATGTAATTGTATTTATCACAGTTCTTTCAGGTACCTCGGTACCTCATAGTGCTAACAAACATTGGTAAAGCCAATAGGTCTCATCTACGAAAGAGTTATTGGCCTTGCTAATGTGTTTTAGCCATAAGCAATGTTGTACACCAGAGTAGTTGCTGTTCAGCATGGCTTAAAGTTAGTGGCATAGTTGTGTGGAGTGGAGTAGAGTGGCATAGGAGCAGTGGTGTAGAGCCCCGTGGTGCAAAGTACAGTGCAGTGGGGTACAGTGCAGTTGTTTAGAGTGCGTTAGCGTAGAGTGCAGTGGTTTAGAGTGCAGTGGCATGGAGTGGCGTGGGACAGAGTAGAGTGGCATAGAGTGCAGTGGAGTAGAGTGGCATACAATGGAGTAGCAGAGAGAGCAGTAGTGTAGAGTGGTGCAGTGGCAAAGATTGCAGAGTAGACTGACGTTGCAGGGAGTGCAGTAGCGTAGTGTAGAGTGGTGCAGAGTAGAGAAAAGTGCTGTAGAGTGGAGTGATGTAGAGTGGCATAGAGTGCAGTGGCATAGAATGCAGTAGTACATAGTACATTGGTGTATAGTACAGTGGTGGAGAGTGGAACGCTGCAGAGTAGAGTGTGAGTGCAGTGATGTAGAGTGGAGTAAAGTGGCACAGAACGCAGTGGCGTAGAGTACAGTGGTACAGAGTAGAGGGCAGTGGCATACAGTGCAGTTGTTTAGAGTGCATTGGCGCAGAGTGAAGTGGCATTGGGTAGAGTTACATAGAGTGCAGTGGAGTAGTGTGGCATACAATAGAGTAGCAGAGAGTGCAGTAATGCAGAGTGGTGAAGTGTCAGAGTGCAGAGTAGACTCATGTGGCATAGAGTGCAGTGGTGTAGGGTGGTGCAGAGTGGAGTATTGTAGAGTGGTGTAGAGTAGAGTATAGTGCCTAGAGTGCAGTGGCATAGAGTAGAGTGGTGTAGAGTGCAGAGTTGCAGAGTAGAGTGTCAGTGCAGTGGTGTACAGGTTCTGGCAAGGTAAGAGAAAGCTGTGCATGATAACCCTGAATGGTGATCCGTAGAATGGTCAGTAGGAAACGATGAGTAGTGCATTAAGCCTTTCTTAAAAGTCTTTACTGGTAAACCCCATCTCATGCAGGGAGGTGGGCAGAAAGCCAGTGAGCCATCCATTGGACCTGTGTAGCTGAATAATAGCATTCTAGGTCCAGAAGACCTAATCCACCCGCAGTCACAGTTAGTTTTAGAGTGGAAAGAGGACCTGATGGCGCTGCAGTGACCAAATCAGATGTGTGGCCTGTCTGAAGAAGGAATGAAGGACGAGCAGAGGAAGGTTTGCAAAATAATACTATCATTGGGGTAGCACACCATCTTCACTAGTGCCACATGGCCTCTACAGAAAGCAGAAGAGAAGACCAAAAAGCAAACTGGGCTTGGAGGGACCGTTCGCTCTGCTGAGATTTTTTTCCTGGAAATCAGTGTATGAATGGTAGATATTAATCATTAGGTATCAAAAGGTTGAAATCTAAATGTATATAAAGGCAAAAACAGTGTCATATGTCAAAGAAACACTAATTACATTTTACAATTTGTAAATTGTGTTTGTGCAATTTACATCCCAAATATTTTGAAGATTCTATGTGTACTTGACACTTAGGGATACCCCAGATCTCTAGTTTGGCTTTTGCTCAATTTCAAAACCATGTAAAGACATGGACAAAGTGGGCAATTGCCTTGCACAACCTTGCAAGGGGTCTGGCCCCTGCTCAGCCTTCAAAAGCACTAACAGCAGACCATTGCACCAGAAGATTTTGCCAAGGTGGATGGGTGTTGCTTGCTCAACCACTTGACAGTGCCCCTTCTGTTTCGCTCCTGTGTGCAGAGACAACTCCCCAGGTTCCCAATACCTTTGAATAGTCTTGGTGGACCCATCTTGTCTGATTTTAGGAATTGTCCCACCTTGTACTTCTCTTCCTTATTTACCCAGTTCTTGGCAACAACCCTTTGAATTACTTGCCGTGGATCTCCCATTTGCTCTCGATTTCATCCTCCTCTTTTATTATCTTTGATTGGTAGTCTGGACTCCCATTTCTGTATAAATGTAGAGTCCCAGACATACACTCTAGTGCTGTGAGACCACAGACAAGTTATGGGTACATCACATCCTGACATTAGGTGTGAGACTGTCGCCCACACCATCTGCCCTGCCTTGTTAAGTTGAAAGTCCATGGGCGGTTGGGGTAAGCCAGATGTTTTTGTTCAATTTGTTTAAACTAGAATAAGGCTAATTACCTCAATGTTTCCCAAACTGTTTGCCAGGGGTTTTAAAATGTTCAGAAACATAATCAAAATGTTGCTGTTACTTTCTCTTCAGGAAAGATCGGGTAGATTTGGGTAGGGGTGATGGCCTTGCCGCAGTACTGAAGGGCATTAATTTACTACTGAACAAGGACGTAATGTGACACCTGAATGTAGCATACCAGGAGGCAATCACAAAAAGACCACAGTGAATAAATAGTGCTATGTTAAAAAAGAGTAAATAAATGCACTGACTACATAGTGAGGCATGGCCTCTCTTGTGCGTGTCTGTAAAACTGACGTTTGTTCTTGAATTTTTGTCCTGAATTTTGACCCTTTGTCCTGAATTTTTGTCCTGAATTTTGACCCTTTGTCCTGAATTTTTTACAGTCCTGTCCAGAATTTGCCTTAATGACAGGTGGTCACCCTATGTGGAACAAGGGGACCAAGTCCAAAAGTCACAAGCAAGTCGGAGATGGGCAGATGCCCAGGAAATGCCAGCTGCGGGTGCAAACAAGCTTCTACTGGACAGAAGAAGCTGAGGTTTCTGCAGGAACGAAAAGGGCTAGAGACTTCCCCTTTGGCGGACCGATCCCGCTCGCCGTGGAGAGTCGTGCAGAAGTGTTTTCCCGCCGAAAGAACGCCAACAAGCCTTGCTAGCTGCAAATTCTGCGGTTAGCGTTTTTGAACGCTGCTGTGGGCCTGGAGGGACCAGGAGGTCGCAAATTAGACCAGGAGAGAGAGGGGCCGTCGAGCAAGACAAGGAGCCCTCTCTGAAGCAGGTAGCACCCGGAGAAGGGCCAGAAACAGGCACTACGAGGATGCGTGAAACGGTGCTCGCCGAAGTTGCACAAAGGAGTCCCACGTCGCCGGAGACCAACTTAGAAAGTCGTGCAATGCAGGTTAGAGTGCCGTGGACCCAGGCTTGGCTGTGCACAAAGGATTTCTGCCGGAAGTGCACAGGGGCCGGAGTAGCTGCAAAAGTTATGGTTCCCAGCAATGCAGCCCAGCGAGGTGAGGCAAGGACTTACCTCCACCAAACTTGGACTGAAGAGTCGCTGGACTGTGTGGGTCACTTGGACAGAGTCGCTGGATTCGAGGGACCTCGCTCGTCGTGCTGAGAGGAGACCCATGGGACCGGTAATGCAGCTTTTTGGTGCCTGCGGTTGCAGGGGGAAGATTCCGTCGACCTACGGGAGATTTCTTCGGAGCTTCTGGTGCAGAGAGGAGGCAGACTACCCCCACAGCATGCACAAGCAGGAAAACAGTCGAGAAGGCGGCAGGATCAGCGTTACAGAGTTGCAGTAGTCATCTTTGCTACTATGTTGCAGGTTTCAGGCTTCCAGCGCGGTCAGCAGTCGATTCCTTGGCAGAAGGTGAAGAGAGAGATGCAGAGGAACTCGGATGAGCTCTTGCATTCGTTATCTAAAGTTTCCCCAGAGACAGAGACCCTAAATAGCCAGAAAAGAGGGTTTGGCTACTTAGGAGAGAGGATAGGCTACTAACAGCTGAAGGAGCCTATCAGAAGGAGTCTCTGACGTCACCTGGTGGCACTGGCCACTCAGAGCAGTCCAGTGTGACAGCAGCACCTCTGTTTCCAAGATGGCAGAGGTCTGGAGCACACTGGAGGAGCTCTGGACACCTCCCAGGGGGTGCAGGTCAGGGGAGTGGTCACTCCCCTTTCCTTTGTCCAGTTTCGTGCCAGAGCAGGGCTAAGGGGTCCCCTGAACCGGTGTAGACTGGCTTATACAGAATTGGGCACCTCTGTGCCCAACAAAGCATTTCCAGAGGCTGGGGGAGGCTACTCCTCCCCTGCCTTCACACCATTTTCCAAAGGGAGAGGGTGTCACACCCTCTCTCAGAGGAAGTTCTTTGTTCTGCCATCCTGGGCCAGGCCTGGCTGGACCCCAGGAGGGCAGATGCCTGTCTGAGGGGTTGGCAGCAGCAGCTGCTGCAGTGAAACCCCAGGAAGGGCAGTTTGGCAGTACCAGGGTCTGTGCTACAGACCACTGGGATCATGGGATTGTGCCAACTATGCCAGGATGGCATAGAGGGGGCAATTCCATGATCATAGACATGTTACATGGCCATATTCGGAGTTACCATTGTGAAGCTACATATAGGTAGTGACCTATATGTAGTGCACGCGTGTAATGGTGTCCCCGCACTCACAAAGTTCAGGGAATTGGCTCTGAACAATGTGGGGGCACCTTGGCTAGTGCCAGGGTGCCCTCACACTAAGTAACTTTGCACCTAACCTTTACCTGGTAAAGGTTAGACATATAGGTGACTTATAAGTTACTTAAGTGCAGTGTAAAATGGCTGTGAAATAACGTGGACGTTATTTCACTCAGGCTGCAGTGGCAGGCCTGCGTAAGAATTGTCAGAGCTCCCTATGGGTGGCAAAAGAAATGCTGCAGCCCATAGGGATCTCCTGGAACCCCAATACCCTGGGTACCTCAGTACCATATACTAGGAAATTATAAGGGTGTTCCAGTAAACCAATGTAAATTGGTAAAATTGGTCACTAGCCTGTTAGTGACAATTTGGAAAGAAATGAGAGAGCATAACCACTGAGGTTCTGATTAGCAGAGCCTCAGTGAGACAGTTAGTCACTACACAGGTAACACATTCAGGCACACTTATGAGCACTGGGGCCCTGGGTTACTAGGGTCCCAGTGACACATACAACTAAAACAACATATATACAGTGAAAAATGGGGGTAACATGCCAGGCAAGATGGTACTTTCCTACAGAGGGATGCTCCATGTTAACTAAAATGGTGCTCTTTTTCTCACCAATGTTAGTTATCCCACAGAGAGGTACTTCCACCTCAGGGAGTACAGTTTTGCCAACTGATGATTCCCTTGGAACAGGTGCCACCCCAGGAGAGGTTTCTCCCACCACAGGAATGGTATCCTGAATGGTAGGGTGGTTAGGGGATACTGTGATACCCTTTTTACCTGTTGATGGAGAGGGATCCTGAGTTTTCAGGCCTTCTCTCCTTTGCTTTTTCATTTCAGTAGAAATGAGAGGGAACAATTCCTGTGGGATGCCCAGCATGGCTGCATGGGCATAAAACTCCACATCAACCCAACCTGAGGCCTCTAGGTCATTACCTAAGAGACAGTCTACAGGTAAGCTAGGTGATACCACCACCTGCTTAGGGCCAGTAACTCCACCCCAACTAAACTGAATTATAGCTAAGGGAAGAAACTTAGTGGAGTTATGGACATCAATAATCTTATACTGTTGTCCAATGATGTGTTGATCAGGGTGCACTAGGTTTTCAGTCACCAAAGTGATACTGGCACCTGTGTCCCTGTTGGCCAAGGCCTCAACACCATTTATTGAAACTGTCTGCCTGTACTTATCCATTGTAAGGGGACAAGCAGCCAGTGTGGCAAGGCCAATGCCACTAGGTGTGACAGAAACTGTCTTGGGACTGACTACCCCAGTTTCTACTATGGACCCATAAGTGAACCCAACTACACCCTTAACTTGACTGTTGCCAGCAGTCCCACCACTAGTACCACTACTGCTAGGGGCACTAGAGCTTGATGTATTAGTGGTGGTAGGCTCAGGGGGTTTACCTGGACAGGACTTATCCCCTGGCCTATGGCCTCTATTTTTACACACAAAGCACCAAGGCTTTTTAACTTGTGTAGGTTGAGAAGAAGAGGAAGAATTTGTTTTATCCCCACCCCCTGAAGAGTGTTTAAGATTTGAAGTGGGATCTTTGGTTTTACCCTTATCCCCATGCTTATCTTGAGATTTTTCACCATCTTTCTTCTTGCTCTCTTTGTCACCCCCTGTATGAACTTTTCTGTTCACCCTTGTTCTGACCCATTTATCTGCCTTCTTTCCCAATTCTTGGGGAGAGGTCAGATCAGAGTCCACCAAGTACTGGTGCAACAAATCAGACACACAATTATTAAGAATATGCTCTCTCAGGATCAAGTTATACAGGCTGTCATAATCAGTCACTTTACTGCCATGTAACCACCCCTCCAAGGCCTTCACTGAATGGTCAATGAAATCAACCCAGTCTTGTGAAGACTCCTTTTTGGTCTCTCTGAACTTTATCCTGTATTGTTCAGTGGTTAAGCCATAACCATCCAGGAGTGCATTCTTAAGAACTGTAAAATTATTGGCATCACTTTCTTTCACAGTAAGGAGCCTATCCCTACCTTTTCCACTAAATGATAGCCATAGGATAGCAGCCCACTGCCTTTGAGGGACATCCTGTACAACACAGGCCCTCTCAAGTGCAGCAAACCACTTGTTAATGTCATCCCCCTCCTTATAAGGGGGAACTATCTTATGCAGATTCCTGGAATCATGCTCTTTTGCAGGATGACTATGGGGAATACTGCTGCTGCCACCATGGGTATCTAAACCCAACTTCTGTCTTTCTTTCTCTAGTTCAAAAGACTGTCTATCCAAATCCAGCTGTTGCTTTTTAAGCTTCAGTCTGGTTTGTTCCACTCTTAACTTGTTGAGTTCCCTTTCTAACATTCTGTCATCAGGGTTGGTGGGAGGGACATTCTTAGACACAGAAGAATGAACAGAAGGAGACCTGTCCCTTCCAGAAGCCACCTTAACAGCTTGGCTAACAGAAACATCATTACCAGTGTGGTGAGAATAATTGCTTTTGCTATGATGTGAGACAACACTATTTGTATGGTGTGGCTCTTCATCATTACCAACTATGCTAGACTGCCTAGTAATGGGCAGGCTAGGAAGTTTCTTTCCTGAATCTTTTCCTGGGGGAGTCCCTGGATCAGATTGGGAACCATTTGCTACTTTTTCAACAGATGTGGCCCCTATGGCCTTATCTTGTTCTCTAAGCATGTTAAGCAATAATTCCAAAGAAGGATTCTTCCCTACACTCAAACCTCTCTCTATGCAGAGACTCCTTGCTCCTTTCCAGCTAAGGTGATCATATGCAAGTTTGGACAGATCAACATTTTGGCCTGTGCCAGACATTTCTAGAGAGAGTTAAAGTGATAGAAAAAGAGTTAAAAGTTTGTCAAAGCTTTTTAGAAAGACAGAAAAAAAACTTTTTAAACTTTTAAGAACTTTTTGAAAGTTTAGAAGTACTTTTCAGCACTTTAGAAAAGAGTGAAAAGAGGAAATGCAAAACTTTTTAGCTATGTGTACACACACTGAACTTGTTTTGTATATTTTTCTCTTATGAAAAGTACAATGACAAGAGTGGTAAGTAGTCTCAAAGCACTTATCCCACCGCTGCACAACCAATGTAGGAGGCTGGACTGGCTTGTAGTGAGTACCAAGGGGTACTTGCACCTTGCACCAGGCCCAGTTATCCCTTATTAGTGTATAGGGTGTCTAGCAGCTTAGGCTGATAGATAATGGTAGCTTAGCAGAGCAGCTTAGGCTGAACTAGGAGACGTGTGAAGCTACTACAGTACCACCTAGTGTCATATGCACAATATCATAAGAAAACACAATACACAGTTATACTAAAAATAAAGGTACTTTATTTTTATGACAATATGCCAAAGTATCTTAGAGTGTACCCTCAGTGAGAGGATAGGAAATATACACAAGATATATGTACACAATAGCAAAAATATGCAGTATAGTCTTAGAAAACAGTGCAAACAATGTATAGTTACAATAGGATGCAATGGGGAAACATAGGGATAGGGGCAACACAAACCATATACTCCAAAAGTGAAATGCGAACCACGAAAGGACCCCAAACCTATGTGACCTTGTAGAGGGTCGCTGGGACTATTAGAAAATAGTGAGAGTTAGAAAAATAACCCTCCCCAAGACCCTGAAAAGTGAGTGCAAAGTGCACTAAAGTTCCCCCAAAGAGAAAGAAGTCGTGATAGAGGAATAATGCAGGAAAGACACAAACCAACAATGCAACAACTGTGGATTTCCAATCTAGGGTACCTGTGGAACAAGGGGACCAAGTCCAAAAGTCACAAGCAAGTCGGAGATGGGCAGATGCCCAGGAAATTCCAGCTGTGGGTGCAAAGAAGCTTCTACTGGACAAAAGAAGCTGAGGTTTCTGCAGGAACGAAAAGGGCTAGAGACTTCCCCTTTAGTGGACGGATCCCTCTCGCCGTGGAGAGTCGTGCAGAAGTGTTTTTCCGCCGAAAGAACGCCAGCAAGCCTTGCTAGCTGCAAATCGTGTGGTTAGTGTTTTTGGACACTGCTATGGGCCAGGAGGGACCAGGAGGTCGCAAATTGGTCCAGGAGGTAGAGGGGACGTCGCGGAAGAAAAGAAGCCCTCTTATCAGCAGGTAGCACCCGGAGAAGTGCCAGAAACAGGCACTACGAGGATGTGTGAAACGGTGCTCACCCGAAGTCGCACAAAGAAGTCCCACGTCGCCGGAGAACAACTTAGGAGGTCGTGCAATGCAGGTTAGAGTGCCGTGGACCCAGGCTGGACTGTGCACAAAGGATTTCCACCGGAAGTTTACGGAGGCCGGAGTAGCTGCAAAAGTCGCGGTTCCCAGCAATGCAGTCTACCGAGGTGAAGTAAGTACTTACCTCCACCAAACTTAGACTGAAGAGTCACTGGACTGTGGGGGTCACTTGGACAGAGTTGCTGGATTCAAGGGACCTCGCTCGTCGTGCTGAGAGGAGACCCAAGGGACCGGTAATGCAGCTTTTTGGTGCCTGCGGTTGCAGGGGGAAGATTCCGTCGACCCACGGGAGATTTCTTCGGAGCTTCTAGTGCAGAGAGGAGGCAGACTACCCCCACAGCATGCACCACCAGGAAAACAGTCGAGAAGGCGGCAGGATCAGCGTTACAGAGTTGCAGTAGTCGTCTTAGCTACTTTGTTGCAGTTTTGCAGGCTTCCAGCACGGTCAGCAGTCGATTCCTTGGCAGAAGGTGAAGAGAGAGATGCAGAGGAACTCTGATGAGCTCTTGCACTCGTTATCTAAAGTTTCCCCAGAGACAGAGACCCTAAAAAGCCAGAAAAGAGGGTTTGGCTACCTAGGAGAGAGGATAGGCTAGCAACACCCGAAGGAGCCTATCAGAAGGAGTCTCTGACGTCACCTGGTGGCACTGGCCACTCAGAGCAGTCCAGTGTGCCAGCAGCACCTCTGTTTCCAAGATGGCAGAGGTCTGGAGCACACTGGAGGAGCTCTGGGCACCTCCCAGGGGAGGTACAGGTCAGGGGAGTGGTCACTCCCCTTTCCTTTGTCCAGTTTCGCGCCAGAGCAGGGCTAAGGGGTCCCCTGAACCGGTGTAGACTGGCTTATGCAGAATTGGGCACATCTGTGCCCAAGAAAGCATTTCCAGAGGCTGGGGGAGGCTACTCCTCCCCTGCCTTCACACCATTTTCCAAAGGGAGAGGGTGTAACACCCTCTCTCAGAGGAAGTCCTTTGTTCTGCCATCCTTTGACAAGCCTGGCTTGACCCCAGGGGGGCAGAAACCTGTCTGAGGGGTTGGCAGCAGCAGCAGCTGCAGTGAAACCCCAGACTACCCCCACAGCATGCACCACCAGGAAAACAGTCGAGAAGGCGGCAGGATCAGCGTTACAGAGTTGCAGTAGTCGTCTTAGCTACTTTGTTGCAGTTTTGCAGGCTTCCAGCGCGGTCAGCAGTCGATTCCTTATCAGAAGGTGAAGAGAGAGATGCAGAGGAACTCGGCTGAGCTCTTGCATTCGTTATCTAAAGTTTCCCCAGAGACAGAGACCCTAAATAGCCAGAAAAGAGGGTTTGGCTACCTAGGAGAGAGGATAGGCTACTAACACCTGAAGGAGCCTATCAGAAGGAGTCTCTGACGTCACCTGGTGGCACTGGCCACTCAGAGCACTCCAGTGTGCCAGCAGCACCTCTGTTTCCAAGATGGCAGAGGTCTGGAGCACACTGGAGGAGCTCTGGACACCTCCCAGGGGAGGTGCAGGTCAGGGGAGTGGTCACTCCCCTTTCCTTTGTCCAGTTTCGCGCCAGAGCAGGGCTAAGGGGTCCCCTGAACCGGTGTAGACTGGCTTATGAGGAATTGGGCACATCTGTGCCCAACAAAGCATTTCCAGAGGCTGGGGGAGGCTACTCCTCCCCTGCCTTCACACCATTTTCCAAAGGGAGAGGGTGTAACACCCTCTCTCAGAGGAAGTTCTTTGTTCTGCCATCCTGGGCCAGGCCTGGCTGGACCCCAGGAGGGCAGATGCCTGTCTGAGGGGTTGGCAGCAGCAGCAGCTGCAGTGAAACCCCAGGAAGGGCAGTTTGGCAGTACCAGGGTCTGTGCTACAGACCACTGGGGTCATGGAATTGTACCAACAATGCCAGGATGGCATAGAGGGGGCAATTCCATGATCTTAGACATGTCACATGGCCATATTCGGAGTTACCATTGTGAAGCTACACATAGGTAGAGACCTATATGTAGTACACGCGTGTAATGGTGTCCCCGCACTCAGAAAGTTCAGGGAATTGGCTCTGAACAATGTGGGGGCACCTTGGCTAGTGCCAGGGTGCCCTCACACTAAGTAACTTTGCACCTAACCTTTACCAGGTAAAGGTTAGACATATAGGTGACTTATAAGTTACTTAAGTGCAGTGTAAAATGGCTGTGAAATAACGTGGACGTTATTTAACTCAGGCTGCAGTGGCAGGCCTGTGTAAGAATTGTCAGAGCTCCCTATGGGTGGCAAAAGAAATGCTGCAGCCCATAGGATCTCCTGGAACCCCAATACCCTGGGTACCTCAGTACCATATACTAGGGAATTATAAGGGTGTTCCAGTAAGCCAATGTAAATTGGTAAAATTGGTCACTAGCCTGTTAGTGACAATTTAGAAAGAAATGAGAGAGCATAACCACTGAGGTTCTGATTAGCAGAGCCTCAGTGAGACAGTTAGTCACTACACAGGTAACACATTCAGGCACACTTATGAGCACTGGGGCCCTGGGTTACCAGGGTCCCAGTGACACATACAACTAAAACAACATATATATAGTGAAAAATGGGGGTAACATGCCAGGCAAGATGGTACTTTCCTACACTGTAGCACAGACCCTGGTACTGCCAAACTGCCCTTCCTGGGGTTTCACTGCAGCTGCTGCTGCTGCCAACCCCTCAGACAGGCATCTGCCCTCCTGGGGTCCAGCCAGGCCTGGCACAGGATGGCAGAACAAAGGACTTCCTCTGAGAGAGGGTGTTACACCCTCTCCCTTTGGAAAATGGTGTGAAGGCAGGGGAGGAGTAGCCTCCCCCAGCCTCTGGAAATGCTTTCTTGGGCACAGATGTGCCCAATTCTGCATAAGCCAGTCTACACCGGTTCAGGGGACCCCTTAGCCCTGCTCTGGCGCGAAACTGGACAAAGGAAAGGGGAGTGACCACTTCCCTGACCTGCACCTCCCCTGGGAGGTGTCCAGAGCTCCTCCAGTGTGCTCCAGACCTCTGCCATCTTGGAAACAGAGGTGCTGCTGGCACACTGGACTGCTCTGAGTGGCCAGTGCCACCAGGTGACGTCAGAGACTCCTTGTGATAGGCTCCTTCAGGTGTTGCTAGCCTATCCTCTCTCCTAAGTAGCCAAACCCTCTTTTCTGGCTATTTAGGGTCTCTGTCTCTGGGGAAACTTTAGATAACGAATGCAAGAGCTCATCCTTGTTCCTCTGCATCTCTCTCTTCACCTTCTGCCAAGGAATCGACTGCTGACCGCGCTGGAAGCCTGCAAACCTGCAACAAAGTAGCTAAGACGACTACTGCAACTCTGTAACGCTGATCCTGCCGCCTTCTCGACTGTTTTTCTGGTGGTGCATGCTGTGGGGGTAGTCTGCCTCCTCTCTGCACTAGAAGCTCCGAAGAAATCTCCTGTGGGTCGACGGAATCTTCCCGCTGCAACCGCAGGCACCAAAAAGCTGCATTACCGGTCCCTTGGGTCTCCTCTCAGCACGACGAGCGAGGTCCCTCGAATCCAGAAACTCTGTCCAAGTGGCCCACACAGTCCAGTGATTCTTCAGTCCAAGTTTGGTGGAGGTAAGTCCTTGCCTCACCTCGCTAGACTGCATTGCTGGGAACCGTGACTTTTGCAGCTACTCCAGCCTCCGTGCACTTCCGGTGGAAATCCTTTGTGCACAGTCCAGCCTGGGTCCACGGCACTCTAACCTGCATTGCATGACCTCCTAAGTTGTTCTCCGGCGACGTGGGACTTCTTTGTGCGACTTTGGGTGAGCACCGTTTCACGCATCCTTGTAGTGCCTGTTTCTGGCACTTCTCCGGGTGCTACCTGCTGCTGAGAGGGCTCTTTGTCTTGCTCGATGTCCCCTCTCTCTCCTGGTCCAATTTGCGACCTCATGGTCCCTCCTGGGCCACAGCAGCATCCAAAAACGCTAACGGCATGATTTGCAGCTAGCAAGGCTTGTTGGCCTTCTTTCGGCGGGAAAAGACTTCTGCACGACTCTCCATGGCGAGAGGGATCCGTCCACCAAAGGGGAAGTCTCTAGCGCTTTTCGTTCCAGCAGAAACCTCAGCTTCTGCCGTCCAGTAGAAGCTTCTTTGCATCCACAGCTGGCATTTCCTGGGCATATGCCCATCTCCGACTTGCTTGTGACTTTTGGACTTGGTCCCCTTGTTCCACAGGTACCCTAGATTGGAAATCCATCGTTGTTGCATTGTTGGTTTGTGTCTTTCCTGCATTATTCCTCTAACACGACTTCTTTGTCCTTAGGGGAACTTTAGTGCACTTTGCACTCACTTTTCAGGGTCTTGGGGAGGGTTATTTTTCTAACTCTCACTATTTTCTAATAGTCCCAGCGACCCTCTACAAGGTCACATAGGTTTGGGGTCCCTTTGTGGTTCGCATTCCACTTTTGGAGTATATGGTTTGTGTTGCCCCTATCCCTATGTGTCCCCATTGCATCCTATTGTAACTATACATTGTTTGCACTGTTTTCTAAGACTATACTGCATATTTTTGCTATTGTGTATATATATGTTGTGTATATTTCGTATCCTCTCACTGAGGGTACACTCTAAGATACTTAGGCATATTGTCATAAAAATAAAGTACCTTTATTTTTAGTATAACTGTGTATTGTGTTTTCTTATGATATTGTGCATATGACACTAAGTGGTACTGTAGTAGCTTCACACGTCTCCTAGTTCAGCCTAAGCTGCTCTGCTAAGCTACCATTATCTATCAGCCTATGCTGCTAGACACCCTATACACTAATAAGGGATAACTGGGCCTGGTGCAAGGTGCAAGTACCCCTTGGTACTCACTACAAGCCAGTCCAGCCTCCTACAGTGCACAGGAGCCGGAGCAGCTGCAAATCATGCAGTACCCAGCAATGCAGGCTAGCGTGGGGAGGCAAGGACTTACCTCTACCAAACTTGGACTGAAGAGTCACTGGACTGTGGGAGTCACTTGGACAGAGTTGCTGAGTTCCAGGGACCACGCTCGTCAGGAGGAGAGGGGACCCAGAGGACCAGTGATGCAGTCTTTTGTTGCCTGCGTTAGCAGGGGAAAGATTCCGTCGACCCACAGGAGATTTCTTCAGAGCTTCTGGTGCAGGGTGAAGGCAGGCTACCCCCATCCTTCTTTTTGTTGCCATCTTTGTCACCCCCTGTATGAACTTTTCTGTTCACCCTTGTTCTGACCCATTTGTCTGCCTTCTTTCCCAATTCTTGGGGAGAGGTCAGATCAGAGTCCACCAAGTACTGGTGCAACAAATCAGACACACAATTATTAAGAATATGCTCTCTCAGGATTAAGTTATACAGGCTGTCATAATCAGTAACTTTACTGCCATGTAACCACCCCTCCAAGGCCTTCACTGAATGGTCAATGAAATCAACCCAGTCTTGTGAAGACTCCTTTTTGGTCTCTCTGAACTTTATCCTGTATTGTTCAGTGGTTAAGCCATAACCATCCAGGAGTGCATTCTTAAGAACTTGGAAATTATTAGCATCATTTTCTTTCACAGTAAGGAGCCTATCCCTACCTTTTCCACTAAATGATAGCCATAGGATAGCAGCCCACTGCCTTTGAGGGACATCCTGTACAACACAGGCCCTCTCAAGTGCAGCAAACCACTTGTTAATTTCATCCCCCTCCTTATAAGGGGGAACTATCTCATGCAGATTCCTGGAATCATGCTCTTTTGCAGGATGACTATGGGGAATACTGCTGCTGCCACCATGGGTTTCTAAACCCAACTTCTGTCTTTCTTTCTCTAGTTCAAAAGACTGTCTATCCAAATCCAGCTGTTGCTTTTTAAGCTTCAGTCTGGTTTGTTCCACTCTCAACTTATTGAGTTCCCTCTCTAACATTCTGTCATCAGGGTTGGTGGGTGGGACATTCTTAGACACAGAAGAATGAACAGAAGGAGACCTGTCCCTTACAGAAGCCACCCTAACAGCTTGGCTAACAGAAACATCACTACCAGTATGGTGAGAATAAATGCTTTTGCTATGATGTGAGACAACACTATTTGTATGGTGAGGCTCTCCATCATTACCAACTATGCTAGACTGTCTAGTAATGGGCAGGCTAGGAAGTTTCTTTCCTGAATCTTTTCCTGGGGGAGTCCCTGGATCAGATTGGGAACCATTTGCTACCTTTTCAACAGATGTGGCCCCTATGGCCTTATCTTGTTCTCTAAGCATGTTAAACAATAATTCCAAAGGGGAAGTCTCTAGCCCTTTTCGTTCCTGCAGAAACCTCGGCTTCTGCTGTCCAGTAGAAGCTTCTTTGCATCCACAGCTGGCATTTCCTGGGCATATGCCCATCTCCGACTTGCTTGTGACTTTTGGACTTGGTCCCCTTGTTCCACAGGTACCCTAGATTGGAAATCCATCGTTGTTGCATTGTTGGTTTGTGTCTTTCCTGCATTATTCCTCTAACACGACTTCTTTGTCCTTAGGGGAACTTTAGTGCACTTTGCACTCACTTTTCAGGGTCTTGGGGAGGGTTATATTTCTAACTCTCACTATTTTCTAATAGTCCCAGCGACCCTCTACAAGGTCACATAGGTTTGGGGTCCCTTCGTGGTTTGCATTCCACTTTTGGAGTATATGGTTTGTGTTGCCCCTATCCCTATGTGTCCCCATTGCATCCTATTGTAACTATACATTGTTTGCACTGTTTTCTAAGACTATACTGCATATTTTTGCTATTGTGTATATAAATCTTGTGTATATTTCCTATCCTCTCACTGAGGGTACACTCTAAGATACTTTGGCATATTGTCATAAAAATAAAGTACCTTTATTTTTAGTATAACTGTGTATTGTGTTTTCTTATGATATTGTGCATATGACACTAAGTGGTACTGTAGCAGCTTCACACGTCTCCTAGTTCAGCCTAAGCTGCTCTGCTAAGCTACCATTATCTATCAGCCTATGCTGCTAGACACCCTATACACTAATAAGGGATAACTGGGCCTGGTGCAAGGTGCAAGTACCCCTTGGTACTCACTACAAGCCAGTCCAGCCTCCTACATTGGTTGTGCAGCGGTGGGATAAGTGCTTTGAGACTACTTACCACTCTTGTCATTGTACTTTTCATAAGAGAAAAAATGTACAAAACAAGGTCAGTGTATATACACATAGCCAAAAAGTTTTGCATTTCCTCTTTTCACTCTTTTCTAAGTGCTGAAAAGTATTTCTAAACTTTCTAAAAAGTTCTAAAAAGTTTAAAAAGTTTTTTTCTCTGCCTTTCTAAAAGCTCTGACAAACTTTTTTCTCTTTTGCTATCACTTTAACTCTCTCTAAAAATGTCTGGCACAGGCCAAAATGTTGATCTGTCCAAACTTGCATATGATCACCTTAGCTGGAAAGGAGCAAGGAGTCTCTTCATAGAGAGAGGTTTGAGTGTAGGGAAGAATCCTTCCTTGGAATTGTTACTTAACATGCTTAGAGAACAGGATAAGGCTAGAAGTGCCCCATCTGTTGAAAAAGAAGCTAATGGTTCCCATTCTGATCCAGGGACTCCCCCAGGAAAAGATTCAGGAAAGAAACTTCCTAGCCTGCCCATTACTAGACAGTCTAGCATAGTTGGTAATGATGAAGAGCCACACCATACAAATAGTGTTGTCTCACATCATAGCAAAAGCATTTACTCACACCACAGTGGTACTGATGTTTCTGTTAGCCAAGCTGTTAGGGTGCCCTCTGTAAGGGACAGGTCTCCTTCTGTTCATTCCCATCATACCTCTGTATCTAGAAATGTCCCTCCCACCAACCCTGATGACAGATTGTTAGAAAGGGAACTCAATAAGTTGAGGGTGGAACAAACCAGACTGAAGCTTAAAAAGCAACAGCTGGATTTGGATAGACAGTCTTTAGAATTAGAGAAGGAAAGACAGAAGTTGGGTTTAGAAACCCATGTGGCAGCAGCAGTATTCCCCATGGTCATCCTGCAAAAGAGCATGATTCCAGGAATCTGCACAAGATAGTTCCCCCTTATAAGGAGGGGGATGACATTAACAAGTGGTTTGCTGCACTTGAGAGGGCCTGTGTTGTACAGGATGTCCCTCAAAGGCAGTGGGCTGCTATCCTATGGCTATCATTTAGTGGAAAAGGTAGGGATAGGCTCCTTACTGTGAAAGAAAGTGATGCCAATAATTTTACAGTACTTAAGAATGCACTCCTGGATGGTTATGGCTTAACCACTGAACAGTACAGGTTAAAGTTCAGAGAGACCAAAAAGGAGTCTTCACAAGACTGGGTTGATTTCATTGACCATTCAGTGAAGGCCTTGGAGTGGTGGTTACATGGCAGTAAAGTTACTGATTATGACAGCCTGTATAACTTGATCCTGAGAGAGCATATTCTTAATAATTGTGTGTCTGATTTGTTGCACCAGTACTTGGTGGACTCTGATCTGACCTCTCCCCAAGAATTGGGAAAGAAGGCAGACAAATGGGTCAGAACAAGGGTGAACAGAAAAGTTCATACAGGGGGTGACAAAGATGGCAACAAAAAGAAGGATGGTAAGTCTTCTGACAAGGGTGGGGACAAATCTAAAAAGGAGTCTTCATCAGGCCCACAAAAACACTCTTTTCCAAATCCTCCTTTAATCAAAACAAAGAAAAGAAACCATGGTGCTATTTATGTAAAGTAAAAGGCCATTGGACAACAGATCCCAGTTGTCCAAAGAAAAGCACCAAGCCTCCTACCACTACAACCCCTACTGCTACACCTAGTGTCCCTACTAATAGCAGTGGTGGTGGGAGCAAACCTACTAATAGACAATCCAAGGGAGTAGCTGGGCTCACTATTGGTAACTTAGTTGGGGTTGGCCTTGTTAGGGAGGCCACAGAGGCTGTGTTAGTCTCTGAGGGGGCTATTGATTTAGCCACCTTAGTTGCTTGTCCCCTTAATATGGATAAGTACAAGCAGCTACCCCTAATAAATGGTGTTGAGGTTCAGGCCTACCGGGACACTGGTGCCAGTGTGACTATGGTCATAGAGAAACTGGTCCACCCTGATCAACACCTACTTGGTCACCAGTACCAAGTAACCGATGCTCACAACAACATACTTAGCCACCCCATGGCTGTTGTTAATCTCAACTGGGGGGGGGTTACTGGTCCAAAGAAAGTTGTGGTAGCCACAGATTTACCTGTAGACTGTCTACTAGGAAATTATTTGGAGACATCAGCTTGGTCAGATGTGGAGTTGGAGGCCCATGCAGCAATGCTGGGCATCCCAGGGCATATTTCTGCTTTGACAAGGGCTCAGGCTAAAAAGCAAAAAGGACAGGGAAGCTTGGATCCTGGAACAATGGACCAAGTGCTCCCTAAAGCTAGGGCTAGTAGAAGCAAACCACTTCCTAATATCCCTCCCTCTACAGTGGATTCAACTTCTGAGGAAGAAGAATTCCCTCCCTGTGCAGAACCTACACCAGAGGAGCTGGAAGCAGACACTGCTGAGCTTTTGGGTGAAGGGGGGCCTGCCAGGGAGGAGCTGAGTGTGGCATAGCAAACCTGTCCCACATTAGAGGGTCTCAGACAGCAAGCTGTCAAACAAGCTAATGGGGATGTCAGTGACTCTCTCAGAGTTTACTGGGAGGACAACCTCTTGTACACTGAGCATAGGGATCCTAAACCTGGAGCTGCCAGGAGATTAGTGATTCCTCAGGAGTACAGAAAGTTCCTCCTAACTCTAGCCCACGACATTCCCCTAGCTGGGCATCTGGGACAAATGAAAACTTGGGACAGACTTGTACCCTTGTTTCATTGGCATAGGATGTCTGAGGACACAAAAGATTTTTGTAAGTCCTGTGAAACCTGTCAAGCCAGTGGCAAGACAGGTGGCACTCCAAAGGCACCCCTTATTCCACTGCCTGTGGTTGGGGTTCCCTTTGAAAGGGTAGGGGTTGACATAGTTGGCCCCCTTGACCCTCCTACTGCTTCAGGCAATAGGTTTATCTTGGTGGTAGTGGACCATACCACAAGATACCCTGAAGCAATTCCTTTAAGGACCACTACAGCACCTGCAGTGGCAAAGGCCCTCCTGGGAATATTTTCTAGGTTGGGCTTCCCAAAGGAAGTAGTATCAGACAGGGGAAGCAATTTCATGTCTGCATACTTAAAGGCCATGTGGAAAGAGTGTGGTGTGACTTATAAGTTCACCACACCCTATCATCCACAACCAAATGGACTGGTGGAGAGATTTAATAAAACTCTCAAAGGCATGATTATGGGTCTCCCTGAAAAACTCCGCAGGAGATGGGATATCGTTCTACCATGCCTCCTTTTTGCCTACAGGGAGGTACCCCAGAAAGGAGTGGGCTTCAGCCCCTTTGAACTTCTTTTTGGACACCCTGTTAGGGGTCCACTCACACTTGTAAAGGAGGGTTGGGAACAACCTTTAAAAACTCCTAAGCAGGATATTGTGGATTATGTACTTGGCCTCAGATCAAGGATGGCTGAGTACATGAAAAAGGCCAGCAAAAACCTTCAGGCCAGCCAAGAGCTCCAGAAGCAATGGCATGATCAGAAGGCTGTTTTGGTTCAGTACCAACCAGGGCAGAAATTGTGGGTCTTGGAGCCTGTGGCCCCAAGAGAACTCCAAGATAAATGGAGTGGACCCCACACAATTGTTGAGAAAAAGGGTGAAGTCACCTATTTAGTTGACTTAGGCACTGCAAGAAGTCCCCTTAGGGTACTCCATGTAAACCGCCTGAAACCCTACTATGACAGGGCTGATCTCACCCTGCTCATGGCAACTGATGAGGGACAGGAAGAAGACAGTGATCCTCTACCTGATCTCTTCTCTTCCACAGAACAAGATGCTCTTGTGGAAGGTGTAGTTTTGGCTGATTGTCTTACTGCTGAGCAGAAAGACCATTGCATAAATCTCCTAGATCAATTCTCTGAACTCTTCTCTACTGTGCCAGGTACCACTTCTTGGTGTGAGCACACTATAGATACTGGAGACAGTTTACCTGTCAAAAGTAAGATCTATAGGCAGCCTGACCATGTCAGGGACTGCATAAAGCAAGAGGTGCAGAAAATGTTAGAAGTAGGAGTGGTTGAGCACTCTGAAAGTCCATGGGCTTCTCCTGTGGTACTTGTACCAAAACCCCATTCCAAAGATGGAAAGAAGGAAATGCGGTTTTGTGTAGACTATAGAGGTCTCAACTTGGTAACCAAAACTGATGCTCACCCTATACCCAGGGCAGATGAGCTCATAAATACACTGGCATCTGCCAAGTATCTAAGCACTTTTGATTTGACTGCAGGGTATTGGCAGATCAAATTGTCAGAAGATGCAAAACCTAAAACTTCATTTTCAACCATTGGAGGACATTACCAGTTTACTGTAATCCCTTTTGGTTTGAAAAATGCACCTGCCACTTTTCAAAGGTTGGTGAACACAGTCCTGCAAGGGCTGGAAGCCTTCAGTGCAGCATATTTGGACGATATAGCTGTCTTTAGCTCCAGCTGGGATGATCACCTGGTCCACCTATGGAAAGTTTTGGAGGCCCTGCAGAAGGCAGGCCTCACTATCAAGGCTTCAAAGTGCCAGATAGGGCAGGGTAAGGTGGTTTATCTGGGACACCTTGTTGGTGGGGAACAGATTGCACCACTACAGGGGAAAATCCAAACAATTATTGATTGGGTTCCCCCTACCACTCAGACTCAGGTGAGAGCCTTCCTAGGCCTCACTGGGTATTACAGGAGGTTCATTAAGAACTACGGCTCCATTGCAGCCCCTCTTAATGACCTCACATCCAAGAAAATGCCTAAAAATGTATTATGGACAGCAAACTGTCAGAAAGCTTTTGAGGAGCTGAAGCAGGCCATGTGCTCTGCACCTGTCCTGAAAAGCCCTTGTTACTCTAAAAAATTCTATGTCCAAACTGATGCATCTGAATTAGGAGTAGGGGCAGTTCTATCACAACTTAATTCTGAGGGCCAGGATCAACCTGTTGCTTTTATTAGTAGGAGGTTGACCCCTAGAGAAAAGCGTTGGTCTGCCATAGAGAGGGAGGCCTTTGCTGTGGTCTGGGCTCTGAAGAAGTTGAGGCCATACCTGTTTGGCACTCACTTCATTGTTCAGACAGACCACAAACCTCTACTTTGGCTAAAACAAATGAAAGGTGAAAATCCTAAATTGTTGAGGTGGTCCATATCCCTACAGGGAATGGACTATACAGTGGAACATAGACCTGGGAGTAGCCACTCCAATGCAGATGGACTCTCCAGATATTTCCACTTAGACAATGAAGACTCATCAGGTCATGGCTAGTCTTATTGTCCTTCGTTTGGGGGGGGGGGGGGTTGTGTAGGAAAGTACCATCTTGCCTGGCATGTTACCCCCATTTTTCACTGTATATATGTTGTTTTAGTTGTATGTGTCACTGGGACCCTGTTCACCAGGGCCCCAGTGCTCATAAGTGTGCCTGAATGTGTTACCTGTGTAGTGACTAACTGTCTCACCGAGGCTCTGCTAATCAGAACCTCAGTGGTTATGCTCTCTCATTTCTTTCCAAATTGTCACTAACAGGCTAGTGACTAATTTTACCAATTTACATTGGCTTACTGGAACACCCTTATAATTCCCTAGTATATGGTACTGAGGTACCCAGGGTATTGGGGTTCCAGGAGATCCCTATGGGCTGCAGCATTTCTTTTGCCACCCATAGGGAGCTCTGACAATTCTTACACAGGCCTGCCACTGCAGCCTGAGTGAAATAACGTCCACGTTATTTCACAGCCATTTTACACTGCACTTAAGTAACTTATAAGTCACCTATATGTCTAACCTTTACCTGGTAAAGGTTAGGTGCAAAGTTACTTAGTGTGAGGGCACCCTGGCACTAGCCAAGGTGCCCCCACATTGTTCAGAGCCAATTCCCTGAACTTTGTGAGTGCGGGGACACCATTACACGCGTGTACTACATATAGGTCACTACCTATATGTAGCTTCACAATGGTAACTCCGAATATGGCCATGTAACATGTCTATGATCATGGAATTGCCCCCTCTATGCCATCCTGGCATAGTTGGCACAATCCCATGATCCCAGTGGTCTGTAGCACAGACCCTGGTACTGCCAAACTGCCCTTCCTGGGGTTTCACTGCAGCTGCTGCCAACCCCTCAGACAGGCATCTGCCCTCCTGGGGTCCAGCCAGGCCTGGCCCAGGATGGCAGAACAGAGAACTTCCTCTGAGAGAGGGTGTGACACCCTCTCCCTTTGGAAAATGGTGTGAAGGCAGGGGAGGAGTAGCCTCCCCCAGCCTCTGGAAATGCTTTGTTGGGCACAGATGTGCCCAATTCTGCATAAGCCAGTCTACACCGGTTCAGGGGACCCCTTAGCCCTGCTCTGGCGCGAAACTGGACAAAGGAAAGGGGAGTGACCACTCCCCTGACCTGCACCTCCCCTGGGAGGTGTCCAGAGCTCCTCCAGTGTGCTCCAGACCTCTGCCATCTTGGAAACAGAGGTGCTGCTGGCACACTGGACTGCTCTGAGTGGCCAGTGCCACCAGGTGACGTCAGAGACTCCTTGTGATAGGCTCCTTCAGGTGTTGCTAGCCTATCCTCTCTCCTAGGTAGCCAAACCCTCTTTTCTGGCTATTTAGGGTCTCTGTCTCTGGGGAAACTTTAGATAACGAATGCAAGAGCTCAGCCGAGTTCCTCTGCATCTCTCTCTTCACCTTCTGATAAGGAATCGACTGCTGACCGCGCTGGAAGCCTGCAAAACTGCAACAAAGTAGCTAAGACGACTACTGCAACTCTGTAACGCTGATCCTGCCGCCTTCTCGACTGTTTTCCTGCTTGTGCATGCTGTGGGGGTAGTCTGCCTCCTCTCTGCACCAGAAGCTCCGAAGAAATCTCCTGTGGGTCGACAGAATCTTCCCCCTGCAACCGCAGGCACCAAAAAGCTGAATTACCGCTCCCTTGGGTCTCCTCTCAGCACGACGAGCGAGGTCCCTCGAATCCAGCGACTCTGTCCAAGTGACCCCCACAGTCCAGTGACTCTTCAGTCCAAGTTTGGTGGAGGTAAGTCCTTGCCT